>NC_059473.1:90759552-91365513 GCF_018139145.2 Gymnogyps californianus | reverse complement strand
GGGGAGAAGGGGCGAGGACGAGCGCTACGTGTTTATTAGCGGGCGGGCTGGCTCAGGCAGAAGATGTCGGAGCGGCAGAGCCGGGGTGGGCGGGAAGGCGGCGGGCTGGCGGCTGAAAGGCGCTTTCTCTGCGAGGTGCGGGCGGCCGGAGCGCGGAGGGATACGACGCACGGGGAGGAGGGGCTGCGGCGGGGGGGGGGTGGGGGGGCGCAGCGGCTATTCGCGGCGGCGGCGGCGGCGGGGAGGCTGGAAGTTACCGAGTTTCAGTGTCGCAGAAATGGGAAGCGAGCGAAGCCAAAATGCCCCCGCGGAGCGCGGCCCCGCTGAGGGAGGCGGGCTGAGGAAGCCCGACCCGGCCCTCCCTCCATCCATCCCCCCCCACCCCCCCCGCCTCCGCTCGCCGCGGCTCCCCCATCCCCCGTAGCCAGGCCCCTCCCGAGCGCGGGGCTTCGGCGGCCCCGGGCTCCCTCAGAGCCCGTCAGGGGCCTCGGGGCGCTGCGGGTTTGGCATCTGCGCGTAAGTGCCAGTGTCACGCGTTGTTGGTTCTTATTCTTGCGACATCGTGCCCGGGGCCGGATTCGTGCCTTGGGTTTGCGGCCGGGGGGGGGGGGGGGGGGAACCCCAACAAACCCCCAGGAACGCACTTTTCTTCGTCGCTTGAGCAGGGCTGCCTGGGCAGCTCTGCTTGGGTCTGGGTGTCCGCTTGTGGCCGTCGCCGCGGGGGCAGAGGGTGAAGGGCTCGCAGGGTGCTCGGTTTGAGAACTTTCCTTTAAAAAAAAAAAACAAAAACAAAAAAAAACCCCAAACAGCTAATAACGTTTTTATTCATTGTTCGTGCCGCCAACCAAATCAGACACGCGGGACTGACGAATCTTCTGGCTTCTAGGAGCGATGGCAAGAGGAGGAGTGTTGTCAACGGGAGGACAAGCGAGGGATGGTGATGCCTGCAACCTATGGCTGAACTGGAGGTAATTCACTAGCGGATCAATAACGTACCGAAGGTTCCTGAAAGGCTGCAACATTGTACGGAGCCTGATTAGCGATTAAATCATTTATTTATTTAATGTTTGGTAGCATGACGATACCGAATAAACGTTCTGATTTGTGCTGTAACTGTTTATTTGCTGCTTACAGTCAAAAAGGAAAAGAAAATAAAAACAAAGCAAATGTCCACTGATAATTATCTTTAAAAAAAATCCGTATCCGATGAGGGAAGGGATTTAAAGGAGCATAATTACTTGTCTTTATGGTTTGCAACGCATCTATGCTTTTTCAGGTCGAGTTGGGGCCTTGCAAGAACGAACGTGTTTGTGGACAAAAAGAGTGAATTTAGCAGGGATCGATGTAAACAGGGGAAGCTGTCATTTTTTAATATTTATTTTGCCCCAATTATTAACTAATGTAACTCGTGAAGCAAAGCCAAAAGTATGTTTGAAATGATATAGAAACTAGACAAAGAATATTTTGTGCATAAAGACCCTGAAGCTCTCAACTATGTAACTTTTAACAAAATTCAATTTAAACCATATTTCTGTGCAACTGAGGGAAGGCTGAGTTGAGCATTTTTATATGTATGTTTCCAAGGCCCGTGAGCTCAGTGTACGAGCCTACTGCTTGAGCTTTGTGCTTGGCACGGTGAGAAAGCTTGCTGCAGCCACCCTTCTGCTTTATTGCACAAACGTAACCGTGAAAGGTTAGAGAAAGGAGGCTAAAATGTCACGTATTTCCATAAAGTCATGTTATAAAAAGTGATAAAAATTAGATTTATGCAGCAGATGCCTAGTTGCTATGCATTTTGACATACAATTATCAAATGTCCTAAAAATTATTAAAATCGTAATCTAGCGTGTGGTCTGTAATCATTAGGGTAAACGTATTTTCTAGTATAGATTTTTTTTGAAGAAGTAAAATCATGCATACTAGATTTGATCACTTAATCTGTAGCTATGCTCACTTTATATATTTAAAAATGTACGGGTGTCTCCCTTTTCCCAGTTTTTATAACAATAACCACTCTGTGTTTCAGCTTTATTTTAAATCCACACTTCAAACAATTGAAATGGCAATGAAATCATATTTACCATCTAATAAAGATTTAAAAAATAAAGTGACTTGAGTCTTTTCTTAGCAATGTAAAATATGGATTGTAATATCTCTCATAGGTGGTTCTCACAACAAAGGGCTACATGAATAATGTGATTAACATTTTAATTTCCATTGATGTTTACATAAAAGAAAGTATACTTACGTATGACATCACTAAAACTATAAACCAAGGAATAGAGAAATTTTAACAGTTAGAAGAGTCTGAAAGTAGAGGAAAACTATCCTGAATATATTGAACTTCCCTGTTCTTTTGGCAACTCATAACTTTTCCTGATGCAGTTTAAAATACAGCCCACAGAATCAAAATGTTCTTGGTGTTTTGACAGTAAAATAAGGATTGAGTGTTTTATTTAATTTTTGTAGAGCACCAAGCAAAATGGAATCCCAGTCCCTGACGAGCCTGAGCACTGCAGTACTACAAATAATATTTAATAAACAGCTTTTACAAACATACATTCCACTTCTTTTTACAGATGAAACCTGATGGGTTTTTTTGTTTATTTGTGGCTTAACATGGAAGTCACACGGGCCACAAGAGAAGATGCGGAATTATTATTGTTTGTTGATGCATGTGAGAATGAGTCTTAAGAATTCCCACAGCAGTAACAAATATTGCATTAATTTTTCCGAGATATTTTAAAAGTTTTTCTCCCTGTTGCAGTTAAATTGAGGATGTTTTTGTTATGTACACAAGTGGAGAAAAATATCCTCATCTCTGAATTTTTACTATCTTGATTGTTTTGCTTTCAAATAATTCCTTTTCTTTCGTGTGATCTTGTCACGTTATCCTTAAATAAAAATACATCAGTTCTGCTTTGTCAGTGAGATTTAATGTTTTTTTAGGAGATATTTCTACTCTGAAAGGTCTGCATTTAGAAAAAAAAAATAGTAGTAATGGAATTATTTTCCTTTTTCAGCTATAACAATTGTTAGAGTTAAAAAGAAAATTTCAGATTATTTTAATCCAGTAACTTGATTGTTTTAACATCTGATAGCTTTACATATTCTTTTTGCAAATGTTGTGTCCTGTTATTTTATTTTGTGACTTTCTAATGTGAATATTCACACATGTTCACTAAAATAATTTTACAAAAAAGCAAAAATAAAGTTTATTAGATTTTGCTGTTAATAAAGTTGGTATGTGAAACTTACAGTCAGTTATGGACTGATCCCAAGGGTTGGTTGTTTTGGGGTTTTTTTTCCCCTACCTTGGCGTCTTTTTTTTTTTTTTTTCCTTCTCCCCCCTCCCCCTGTCCTTCCCCAAAAAGTGCTGTGAGCACTGTAAGTATCCAAACACAGGTATGTTAGAATTCTCTTGAATTACTGGTTACTTTTGACAGATAAGAATGTAGTATCTTTGGTTCCTTCTTGATTTTTCTGTATCTTGATAGTTGGGGGGGGGGGGGGTTTACTGATATTTTTTCCCTCATAATTGTTTATATCAGTTATCAGTATGGTTTTATAGCTTGCAACCAGAAAGCGCGTTACTTGAAACTTAATGGTGGCAGTTGTTGACATGAAAATCCTTTCTGTTTCTTGTGAAATTTGCTCTTTTCCTGTTCTTCATAGACAAAGGAAAGTATTTAGGGTTTGTAAATTGTCAAGCTGAACAATGTAGCTAAATATTTGAAGCATGATATTGGCAGGGGGGAGGTCGGCTGAGAGCAACATAAAGCATCGACTAAGCTTTCCTCAGGTTTTGTTGGTTGGTTGTTGGTTGGTTGGGGTTTTTGGTGGGGTTTTTTTCACCTCAAATGAGAATTATCACCACCAGTGCTTGCCTTTTTGTGACTGTTGATTCTTACTCTTGAAACCAACCATTAATCTTACCAGGCTAAGAAGTGAGTGATGGTACTTATGAGGCCAGTCAACTTGTTTTATTGTTATCGTGTATATTAAATATCTGCAGAAAGAACCAAATGTGCCAAAATACAATATTACTATGAGTAAATTCCTTCTGCAGTTTTAAACAATAACCTACAATTTAACTAAGTAGCTTCACATCAAAATTCTTTTAAATACTGACTTGTTCATGCTTCATGCCAAGGCTATATCCTTTCTGCACCCTGCCTCGGTAACCCACCTGAACTTCCAACTACGGAGTTCCTTACAGAGCGCTTAGCCGCTATGTATTCTGCCCATATCAGATATTAAATGGTGAGCTGTATGCTTCTGTTCTTTACCTTTATTTCCTTTTTCAGTGCACCCATTACCATAGAACGTGGATGTCTTCCTGCTCCAACCAAAACACACCATTTCACCTTTCGCTTGCTTCTCCCTGTTGGTGAAAAGTAGCGTAGAATTAGGTATCTATCTGTATTACCCAAATCAGCATTGACAAATTAACATTTTATAAAAGCAGACAAATAGATTAACCTCTGACAGGCATGCTTCTAGGTGTTCTCCTCATGTGCAGCTAGAAGAGTAAAGCAAAATCAAGTCACTTAGGAAGACAACATTCATTTTTGTGTAAAAATAAATAATAAACCACAAATTACTATCCAGCTTCTGAAAGTAGATCTATGTGTCATTTATATTTTGAACAGTAAATGAGTCTGGTTGAAATTCATCCAATGACCCTAAAAACCTCTTTAGTATGTTGTTACCCAAATAAATATGAATTGCACCAGCCATGACATTCTTTCGGTTTCACTATTATATCTTTGAGTACAAAAAACTTCCCTTACAAAGAGAAACTTAAGAATTAGGCCTACGTAATTCCTACTGAATAAAGGAATTCTGCTGTTCCATGGTGGGGTTTTGTTTGGGTTTTGTTTTGTTTTAAAGCAATTTAATTTGTGCTCCTGTATTTTGTAAAAGACCTTCGATTAAATTTACTGGATCAGTTTGACAGTACAACTTTCTATGCTGAATACATTCCCTAATTATCCAGAGAATTTTGAGAAAATGATTAAACTGCTGTACTTAATTGTTTGCTATTGGGCTTTTCTTCACAGAGACTCTTGGACATTTGCCATGTTCAGTTTCACATCCATTTGGTGTCTCCGAAGTTTTCTGAGAATTCTAAGGATTATGTGGGGTTTTTTAAGTGGAGCTTTCAAAAAATTAATATACAAGGTGTATTTTAGAGGAGAGCTACTCCATAATGAAAATAGGAGCAGAAAAAAAGAAAGTTTACCATGTTGCTTTGTATATTGACAATTCTTTTCTTAGATTATTACTTCTAAAAAACTTTTGAAAATGTTTGCTGTTACTATACTTTCTAGTAAGGTATTCCAATATGCTAAGGCAATTTTTCTTGAGCAGAAGATTCTCAAAATAAGATCTATCATTGATTTGTTTCACTGGTTTCATGTTAGAGTTCTAAGTCTAAGAAGACTTATTTTAAGTCTTAAGTGACAAATTTTATTTATCTTGATAAATTATGAAGTTTATTAAGACACAATTTAATAGTGTCCTTCAGTGACTATTTATCTTTCTGTTTCTCTAAATGAAAATCTAGATTTCTGTTTAACCAAGTTCGAGGGCCATTTGTGATTAGGGGTTTGGACTTGATTTTTTCAGTTACAATCGTAGCCTGTTAGAAATGCAACTTTTTAAAATACAGATGAGGGGTTATTTGTCTGACTCCTCAGAATGGGGCTGGTTATCAGTAGCTTTGGTATAGACTTGGAATTGCCCTGAAGTTAATACAGTGGACTATTAAAGATTTACATCTATGTAATAACTTGAGAGATTCTGTCATATTCTTATCAGAGATATAGTCTGATATACTTGTTAATGTGTAATTACAGAAAGGCCAAAGGAAAAATATTTCAGTGTTTACAGACACTCATTGTGCAATTCAGATAAAACCAGAGGAGGCCATAAGAAATATGAGCGAGCTCTACCCAGAGAAGAGATGAGCAGAACAATGTAGGTAAAATTTCATGATGCTACATTCAAAATAATCTGTTGGAAGAAATAATATGAGTCGGTCATGCTCCTTATGGGCTCCTAAACCAATATAAGAAAAAAAAGCTCTATTCGATAGCCGGTAGTAAATCTTTTAAAAAGACCATTCTATTTATTACATATTCAACATTGAGAATATGGTAATTTTCTTCTAGAACTCTAATATGAAACCAGTGAAAGAAAACAATGACACATCTTTGGTTGGAATACTGCGTTGAGTCTTTCAGCTTATCTCCAAAAAATTAGAGTTCAGCGATATATGAGGAAAATAGTTAGGATCAAGAAAAAATACTCTCGGAATAGGATTAAAGACCAAGGAAATGGAATAAAATATTTGGAGGAGGTAATATTTAAGTATGGCATACAAAATTTCTCTGTTTCAGAGAAAATAAAGCAGGATCTTCTGTAAACTCTAGGACATAGTTCAAGAACTGAAATAGTTGAAAGATTTCAAATTAAAAATTATGTTTTTCCCCATCACAAAATATAGCCATCCTGGCTTTACTTTTGCCTCAGAAATCACTAAAGCAAGGATTTTAGCAGTCTTCAGAAGCACTGACACTTCTATAAGTAAGAACATCCCGTGACAGTACACATACATAATTAGAAAGATCATTAGTCTGATCCAGCACAGCCTTGCTATGTTGCTAGCTTTAAGACAACCCTTAGTTTTTCCTGAGTGTTTCCTTCTAGTGTTGTTTGATTTTGTTTAGAGCTGTGAAGTGTTTTTATTTCTATGTCATTGAAATATCTACTTTCCCCAAAATAGTAATGATGTAGTGCGAGTAGTACCAATATTTGCACTTACAGTAAAGATTTTAGTGCTGTTAGCATTGAACCATTTGGCTGACAGTGCCTACTTTGTGTAGCATATGTGATTTGTCAGTCATCCATGAAATACACATCACTGAGATTCTGATCTCCATTTATTGTTCAGTCTTCTGAGAAAATACTGGGCTGCTGATCCAGATTTCTCAATATTTTCTATTCCTTTATAGCATCTACTTGATGCCTTGAAAGGATTATTTTATATTTTTCAGTTTGCCCAGATAAACTGTAGAAGAGTTTTGGTGTGCCAGGTAGGCATGGTGTACCAATTGAGATATAAATTGTGTAAGGTAACCGCTGATTTAAAATCATTGAATCAATCTCTTGATTTTACAGGTTTTAGAGTACCAGAGACAGGAAGTGTGATTAGACCACAAATGACCCTTGCATATACGTGATGCTGGTTAAGTTTTTTGTTTGCTTCCTTGTTTTTAACCTAATACTAATGTAAGATGGAGATTGGCACGTGTGCCTCCCTTTTCCCAGGTGAGGACCTGCCACAGGATTAAAAGATTGTGACCACTCTAGCTCAACTAATGTGTAGTTTTCCCATGCGAAGTGGAGCAGCTTATTTAACGGAGGCTAAGAAGAACCCTCTTTCAAGGATATTTACCCAGGTGGCTAGCTCATTCTCTTCGGAGGTACAAAATATTGTTTTCTCTTCCCTGTGGAAGGATTTGAACGGAAGTTGGGTCCCCCTGCGCGCCGGAGTGGATGAAAACTCCAAAGTTGTTGGATGAAAGGCACAACTGCCACTTTGGTTGGGACCTAGTTTGGTAAGTGTGCTCTGGAAATGCTCCATGAATGGGATGCGCAAGCGAGAGAAGCAGAAGATTTGTGGATTGTGAGCTAGGCAGAACAGGCAGCTTTGGGCACATTCAGAAGTCTTTTAGACACCCAGAAACTTTTACTGTTGGAGAATTAAGTATCTACATTTTGAATGGTAAAATAATGTAAAGATTATTTTATAGTTAGACTGTTATACACGTTCTCACCCAGCTTTGGGTCAGCTCATCACTGATGGTTGTTCTTGCAACAAGCGCTGGAGCATTAGCATACTGCTAGTTTCTGCATGTCTGCATTTCATTAAAGCTCAGACTTCCAAGATCAAATAAAAAAGGAATTGAACTTGATCTTTCAGCGTCAAGTTTGACTACTACTAATTGCCCCTTCGCAGGCCTTTATAAGTAAAGCACTGAATAACACTAAAACTCAACTACTGTAAAGAAACACGATGTCTTACAAAGACTAGATTGAGCATTTAAAGGAATACACAGGTATTTATTTTTAACATAGTTCTAATTTTAGAGTTGGTTATTCTGGTTATAATAAAGCTACGTTTATTTAGTCCATGTGTTAGGTTTTTTGTATATGTGTTTGAAAGTGCTTTAAAAGAGAAATGACTGTGTAGGATTCATTGACCTTTCCACCTAAATACAACTAAAGTTTGAATCACCTCATTAAAAAATAAGTCATGCCAAGCCTGCATGTCAGCATTTGAGGAGTTGGGACCTTCCAAAAGCCTTATCTAAAAATACCGAGGTTCTTTTTGTTTGCATGCAAGGTATTTTTGTTCTTAAGAAGCAGTCGAGCCATGTTTTATCTGCTAGAAATGAAAGCTGAGATTTTCACTGTTTACTTTCTTCTAGATCTGAGCAATAAAGTAAAATACCAAATTCCCACAAGTTGAGAAATAAAAATGGAAAACATAATTTCTCCCATGTAGTCTAATACAATTCATAAAAATCATAGGGTTTGAGAATAGCAAGGAAGGGATGTTTGGTTGACTTGCAAGAGGAATCACCCACATGAAATCTAGGTAACAGTGAAAATAATATACTGACTTTTTAAAGAAAGGATCACATGGATCCTGTTAATCACAATTTCATCAGAACTTAATCTTCATGTCTGAAAGCTTAAATTTCAAGACATAGTTAAGTTTCAGAGAATTCTGGAAAATTTGTTTTGTACAAACAGGAAAGAGAGTTGCCTAATAAATTACCAAAAATATTTCCTGCAGAGCCTGCTAGTTGTCAGGTTTTTCTAGTTTTGGTTTTCCTGTTTTTAAGGGATGAACAAGGAGTGTAGAAAGAAAGTAGCAGATGAACCAGCAGAAGTCTGGGGTAAGTCACTTGTGCTATAGGAAAGCCATTTAAAAACTGGAAAAAATAAAAAAATTGGACGGTCCCTTAGAAAAACGTTACGGCAGCTTTCCGTCCTTCACATAAATGCCCAAGTTAAGGAATACTTGATTATGACAGAGTTCAGAGTCAGTAACTTAAAATCACAGAGGTTCCCCCTGAACTTCTAGTATTGACGTTTCTGGTTAGAGAGTTAAACATTACAGTAGCTTCTCAAACCCCAGCAGGACATTCCTTTTGCCAGACTGGCAAACCTGGTAACAATGGATGAGGAGAAGGCTGAGGTACTCACCAACTTTTTTGCCTCAGTGTTCACTGGCAACCTCTCTTCCCACACCTCTCGAGTGGATGGACCGCAAGACAGGGACTGGGAGGGCAAAGCCCCTCCCACTGTGAGAGGAAATCAGGTTCGTGACCACCTCAGGAACCTGAACATACATAAGTCTATGGGACCTGACAAGACGCCTCCCAGAGTCCTGAGGGAATTGGCTGATGTAGTCGCCAAGCCACTCTCTGTGATGTTTGAACAGTCGTGGCAGTCAGGTGAAGTCCCTGGTGACCGGAAAAAGGGAAACCTTGCACCCATTTTTAAGAAGGGTAGAAAGGAGGACCCTGGGAACTGCCGACCTGTCAGCCTCACCTCTGTGCCTGGGAAGATCATGGAACAGATCCTCCTAGAAGCTATGCTAAGGCACATGGAGGACAGGGAGGTGATTCGAGACAGCCAGCACGGCTTCACCAAGGGCAAGTCCTGCCCGACCAACCCAGTGGCCTTCTAGGATGGAGTGACTACAGCAGCGGACAAGGGAAGAGCTACTGATGTCAGCTATCTGGACTTCCGTAAGGCCTTTGACACGGTTCCCCACAACATCCTTCTCTCTAAAGTGGAGAGAGATGGATTTGATGGGTGGGCTGTTTGGTGGGTGAGGAATTGGTTGGATGGTCGCATCCAGAGGGTAGTGGTCAATGGCTCAATGTCCAGATGGAGATCGGTGACAGGTGGTGTCCCCGCAGGGGTCCATATTAGGACCAGTACTGTTTAGTATCATCACCAATGACAGACAGTGGGATCGAGTGCACCCTCAGCAAGTTTGCAGATGACACCGAGCTGAGTGGGGCAGTTGACACGCCTGAGGGATGGGATGCCATCCAGAGGGACCTGGACAAGCTCGAGAAGTGGACCTGTGTGAACCTCATGAGGTTCAACAAGGCCAAGTGCAAGGTCCTGCACCTGGGTTGGGGCAATCCCCAGTACCAATACAGGCTGCGGGATGAAGGGATTGAGAGCAGGCCTGCTGAGAAGGACTTGGGGGTACTGGTGGATGAAAAGCCAGACATGAGCCAGCAATGTGCACTCACAGCCAAAAAAGCCACTGTATCCTGGGCTGCATCAAAAGAAGCACAGCCAGCAGGTCAAGCGAGGTGATTCTGCCCCTCTGCTCTGGTGAGACCCCACCTGGAGCACTGCATCCAGCTCTGGAGTCCTCTGCACAGGAAAGACATGGACCTGCTCGAGCGGGTCCAGAGGAGGGCCATGAAGATGATCAGGGGGCTGGAGCACCTCTCCTATGAGGAAAGGCTGAGAGAGCTGGGGTTGTTCAGCCTGGGGAAGAGAAGGCTCCAGGGAGACCTTATTGCGGCCTTTCAGTACTTAAAGGGGGCTTATAAGAAAGATGGGGACAGACTTTTTAGTAGGGCCTGTAGGGATAGGGCAAGGGGCAATGGTTTTAAACTAAAAGAGGGTAGATTCAGACTAGATACAAGTAAGAAATTTTCTACAATGAGGGTGGTGAGGCACTGGAACAGGTTGCCCAGAGAGGCTGTGGATGCCTCCTCCCTGGAAACATTCAAGGTCAGGCTGGACGGGGCTCTGAGCAACCTGATCCAGTTGAAGATGTCCCTGTCCATGGCAGGGGTTTGGACTAGATGACCTTTAAAGGTCCCTTCCAACCCAAACCATTCTATGATGATTCTATGATGATGATGATTCTTTTCCTCAGATCCTGCATAGCAGTTGCTGACAATTTTAACAACATAGGCAGCTGATTTCTAATGCCTAGACCCAAGTCTTGGTGCTGTTTAAGTTATTACTTAAAACTTATTTTCAAAGTAGTAAGTGTTCTTAAAATCAGGAACAGGTATTCATCTCCCTAATCCCGTTTAAAAACAAAACAAAACACTACACACTTCTTAAATTCTAACAACATCGCAACACCTCTGCTCTGTTTTTTTCCAGTCAACGTCCTTTTCGTTTGAAGTCCTCTACAAGTGCTAGCGAAAACAGTCCAGATTAGAAGTCCTAAATCCTCTTTCTTTGGATCTTTTAATCTAAACTAAGTAATTAAGATTCAAGTAAAATTAGAAAACCCCTCAACTGAAATTGACTTTTTGATTTATGGTCCACCACTCTCGGTGCATCCAAGATTTCATCAGATTAAGTGTAACTCTGAAATGTGCTGTTCCTGTATACTCCCAACCCTGATTTTCGATTTGAAATTTTTCAGCAGCCAGTGTCCTTGGATTTTTCTCCTCCCTCCAGGACAGTAGCGTGTGCACCTCTCAGTTCATTCACTGTTGGATGTTTCTAATAGCATAGGACTCTCTGTAGAGGGGCAGGTCATGGCATATTTACAGACAACAAAATTTTGAATTCCAGTACGCAGAAGGTAAGGAGTACTTGCTGTATTCCTCAGTTTTGAATTTTACCCATGCTAGTAAACTGAAGAGTACCAGTGCCCACTCTATTTCTGAGGCCAATTGCCTCATGCCAATGGCCATATCCATATTATTAAACTTTTAACCACCAAAACAGGATGGTTGCATCTGCATTGTCAGCTGGGGCTGAGCTAACTCCTGAACCATGCCAAGGGTTGCTTGGGAGAAGGCTGCTTGGCCTGGACCAAGTGCAGGGACTCTACTGACAATAATTTAGCAGTGTAAGCAGCGGGCTTCAAGTCTCCAGCTCTGCGGCCTGGCACCTTTTAATTTGCTAGCATAGTCACAGCCTTTGCAACAAACAAAACCACAGACTGCCATTGTACTTTACTTCTAAAAAATAAGATGTCTTTTCAGTGAGGTATAGTATATAAAATATGGAATACGTCCAACACAGATGTCCTTTGTTAGGAAGTTCTAGAGGCTGAGATAAATCCTAGCTAGTTTGTAACAACCCCTAATACATCTCAGTGCATTTTTGCTCAGCCTCCAACTTATTTGATTCTTCATTCTGTCCAGCAAATAATGAGGAAACTCTGAAATGCTTAAAATGATCATAAAAGCTTCTCAGGGCCACACTAAAGATCACTGAGGGAAGAGTTGATGTGGAAAACAAACCCGGAAAATAGAAAGTATAAAGCTGCCAAAAAGTTGCAAGAAAACAATGTAACATTAAATGGAGGTAAACATAAATTAACAGCTGTCAGGGAGAGTCACAGTATGTCTCAAACATTTACAGTGTTCTGAACTGGTAACTACAGATAGTTAGAGGTAGTCAAGAGCTGGTTGCAGTTGTTTGCAACAAATGTATTTAAAAGTGCTTGAGGGATATTGCAAAGGAGATGCTACGTGATCAAAGACTTTGTCAGACCTTACTAGGAACAGAAAGGCTAGTGCCTGAAAAGCACTGAAAAGAATCCTTAAATGGGATTTGGCTGTAAAACTTGCTGGTTTGTTCTCATCTGGTGAAAACAGGACTATTGGAGGGAAGGGGAAACACCCAGTTTTGAAAAAAGTAATATATAGCAGAGCTCTTTATTCATGGTCCAACAATAACATAAAAGGTATCAATCTGCTAAACATGACAGATGCACTGTTGTAAAGAGATATATGATACCAAATGCATTGTCTAATTGCTTCATGAAATAAAGGGGACAGTCAGTATCTTCCATGCTTGTTGATATAAAACAAGGCTATTGTTATTAGCGATAAACTGAACCAGTCATTGAATTTTGTAAGAATGCAGTATTTGTGCTGCAGGCTGCTTTCTACATATTACTTCATGTGTTTTAGGATCTATAGACCTCAAGCACCGCCCCACCATGAAAGGGTGAACTCAATGCTAATACTGAAGCATTCATCAGATGAGGAGTGTTATCGTTGTTTTCACTTAGAAGATCCAGCATTTCAAAAATAAGTTAAGACACCCCTGTGATCCTGCAAGTCTGAATGGCTCTGCCGAGCCACTGTCCCAAAGAGAAGCGTCCTAACATCAGTTACTTAAAACTTGGGTGGCAGTGATCCCCCTTTCAGTTTCATCACTGAGGGTGATATCTACTTGGCAATACAATTTCATTTTTTGCTGGCCTTCGGGATACCTTTACAACTATATTCAACTGCTGCTGTAATTGGTGCTTGCAACTCAACATTTAAAATCAGTTTCATACACTTCCCATAGTCCTAACAGCATCTCTACTACCAGAGCTAACCGTCTCTTGTAATTAATTCCTATTAACATTATCCACATCCACTATCTTCGAATAATTATTGCCAGCTTTCTGATTCGCTGTGGTCGTTCAACAGAACTGGCTGCCAAAAAAGTCACAACCAGATCTTTCCTTATGCAACCTCTTGGAAGCATGCCCTTTCTCTGCTACTCCGTATCAGAATAATCTGCAGCAGTCACATTGTTCCCTTAGATGACCTACCGCTACTGCACACATTGTGAATTCATGGCCCACACCTCACCTCTGGCTGCTGAGGCCAAGCAACCCCCACCTGGTGCATGGCCACTCTATAAAGAAGTCTCAAAGTAGCAGCAGAGGTGCCAAGTTCACGAGGCCTTCCCCTGGCTCGCTCTCTCTTAATTTGCAGTCTTCCATCTCACCTGAAAGGCTGGTTTCTCTTGCCACTGATGTAGCTAGCAGACTTCTCAGTAGCATTTTGTTCCCAGATAGACTGCTTATCCTGTGTGATCACCTCCATGCCAAAAAAAGGCATCGAATTTTTTATCTTCTACCCTCATTTTAAGATGAGCTGAAATGTCGACATAGACTTTCATTCACATCATGGAGGATGCTCTCCTGCTGGCTTTGGAAGGGAGTCTGAGCTCACTGAACCCTCTCACCATGAGTGCCCTGCTTGGCTGGAGACTCACAAAAATTATTTTCAAATTGAGTATAATACATTTATAAATCTGTGTAATATGATGTGGTAAACTTTAATAAACAGGTTCTGGATGCTGTCTCTCAGAATTACCTTATAGTTTAAACTTTCACATATCTAGTTCCCTTGGCAGGTGAAGCAGGCAAAGCTTCCTGAAAGACTCCAGAAGTTCAATCAATACAACTAGTAGTTATCCTACAGGTAGACATTTGGCACTGATACAGAAATGATACTTAAGCGCAAAAATACCTTCAAGGAAGTAGAAAACATGAAAGTTACAAGATTTACCAGAAGTGTATCTCAGAGGGAACAAAAAAATAAAGTATCCTCAGTAACTGGATTGTTGATAAAAGACCTGAGGGGAAAAAAATAAATCTAGTGACATTCAAGGCTTGCTTACCCATGCAAAGAATTCTGCTGTTTCTCTCTTGTACCTATTCCTAGAAAAGTGTTTCTCCTGTGTTGTGCGAGATCTCTTCCTCCACACCCACCCACCCAGATTACAGGGTCAGACTTCTTCCCTCTCTTGCCATTCCCCGCTGCTCCCCCCCCCCCCCCCCCCCCCAGCTTGTCTTCCACAGAACAACATTGCTTCGCAATCACTGCAGAGTATTCGCCCAGCTCCTCTCCCACATCCAGCCATGAGGGAACTTTCTTCCAACCTCATCCTGCGACAACCCACAGCTGCCACACTAGCAGCACTCCTCCCTCTTGGGAATCATATGCAGCCGTCTTTAACATGACTGTGAACGGAATCACAAAAATTTTCCGGACCCGCTGCTCCTTTCTTATTCTCAATTATTCTAGATGCAACTGACATCACTTTTTTAATCTCCAATGGTTATGAATCCCTTCATGTTAAGAGTTCACATCTTCCACCTTCTTACAGAATATTCCTGATATATATAACATCAGAAATTAGGCGGGTTTTGGTTTGGTTTTAAGAAATTAGATCCTCATGATATTTTATTCTGGTTCTTCTAAAAAAAGCTTAGAATGGCCTTCCAGCTTAGTCCCAGGATAAGGCAAAAGTTCTTGTTCTACAACCTTTATTTTGTGAGGAACTACAGTAACATTTTATATTCATTTTAGAAATAGACTGAGCACACTTTGACAAGATCACTACTTCCAGTTGCTGTATTGTCATCTTAAATTATATCGCTTTCCATTAAATTGTTCATTATTAGAAGATTCATATCAGACAGCTTAGTACCTGAAATCGTCCAACACAAATTCAGTTTTTATGGGCCCCAAGTCTGAAATTTGTTTCTGAATGAGAATCAAAACAGTGATAAAACAATTCCTACAAGTTATACTACTGTAACTTAAATGCAGTAATAAAATTAAGCACAATGGCCTCATGCACTCAAGTTTCTTTTTTGAGCATGAATTTAAATTACTAGCTTTATCCTTATCTTAGCAGGTATGCAAATATGCTTTTCCATTCACATTTGGAAAAAAAATGAGACTAATTAGTATCAATAGACAAATTTGAAAGGTAGTGTTAGTTAAGTCATTTTTCACCAGAACTCCTTTATAGCCACTTTGAAGGTGCTTGCAAGGAGAGTATCTTGCTATACTAGTCAAACACCTATTAGTCTCCACTTGTTACATATGAACTACTTTGTTGCTAATACTATGGTTCATCACAAAGGGAGTAATATATCAAAATCGTTTACTTCTCATCTTGTCCATTTTCTATAGGAAAGCCATAATTATTTCATTCTAATTTATTATAAATGCAGAATTGGACATTACAGAAGGCAATTGGTGGTGATTTGGCAAGGCAGTTTGGCTATATCTAGCCGAATAACAGCTTTACAGTAAGTTCAGAGTTTCTGAATAAAGCAAAAAGTATGTTTATTACAGAGAACAGCAGCAGCAAATTCTTGCCTTTACGAAGAAATAATGGCACTGAACATTCTAGTGCATCTCCTGACCGCTGTGTAGGCACCAATTTAACCAGCAGTGAAAGTATTCTTCAAGTTTTCCTACAAAGAAAGGAATAATAAACCTTAAGCTAGGAGGATGACAGAGTTCTTGCCCCTGAACTTGCTTACAGGCAGTCTCCTGTATCTTTTTGTGCTTTGATTCAAATATAGCAGTTTACTGACTTATTTAATATAAATTGACATAGTGGGCTAAATTGTTGCTTTAAATCTGATACCAGTCAGCCACCCAGCGGTATTCCAAATACAATGATGCAAGTGAAAATACAGGTCCAGTAAGGCAGCCAGGTCAAAAGCAATCTATTCAGAAGAGACATAAGACTCCTTCACATTTCAGATCATTTTGCCCTTTCTCATTTGATGACACTTTACCTTTATAGGATACAGAACGGCCACTTGTTTCTCAGTTGTATAATCCCTCTAGGGTTATATAAATTTTGTATAATTTCAGTAGAAATTTAATCAACATTGCGGCTGTTGAGGCTTGGTATCATGATGTATACCTTAGGATTGTAGAACTGCTTTGATTTTAAACCACGTTCTCCCTTAAACACTTCAGTGATCTTATTTTCCCCCTCTAAAACTACATTTAAAAAAGAAAAAAAATCACAGAACTGAGCATACAAAAAAAAAAAAGGCCAAAACATTTTTCCTATTCCACTAGAAATTTAACTCTTACATATGTATTTTATTTATTCTAATAATGGATCTTTATTTTCTTGCTATTCCTTCTCCCGTTCCCTACTTTTTTTCCTTTTTGCAGTTATGAACAGACCAAATAACACTCAAACTTTTGAGAGTTGAGCAAAATGTAGCAAAACAACTTAATTTTCACTGCTGTTTAGCGTAAGGATTAATTTTCCATTAGCATTCCCATTAAACGCTTTCATCTCATCAGCACGGTTCTCCATTCAGAAAAAGCTGCCTTTGCCATTTGAAGAGACAAAATACCAAGTGTAACCTTGTGCCAACATATGCAATTAGCCCAAGGTCAGTCAAGGATAGGGAAGCAGCAGAAAGTAACAACCAAGAGAAATTATATAAAGTTAAGGGAAGGTGGACCATTAACTACTCAAGAGTGACTTTTTTTGATCACGCATAAAGTCTTGTTTCTGATGTACCTGCCTTCTTTAAAAACAGTCCATCCTTCCCTTTTTTTTTTTTAATACGTACCTTGAACTACCCATCTGTTACATCCCACAAAGGACAAATACCACTTTCAGGGATCTCTTCAAACCTTGTGTTCAAGTGTGAAGCAGCCAGTCATTAAATACTGATGATGCAAGTTTCTTCATGGCTGAGATGCAGCACCTGCCACTTTCAAGTGCCACTTCAAAACTAACATACTTACATACTTCCTGAAGGTGCTCCGCGGATCACCAGCTGCCCACGAAGGCTCTAGCTACATATGTTTGAATGTGCGACCATTCTAACTTTAAAAAATGTGTTCTAGAACTTGATAAAGTGCTTTGAAAATTTCTCTGAAAACTTGACACATAGAGGAAAAAGACAGGAAAGCATCACATTTACAAAGCACTTCTGAAAAAACAGAAATGTTAAGTGAATCAACAGGACAGTGTGTTTCATTAAACTTCACCCAAGCAGATTTTCTGTTGTTAAATGCTTCTAACAGAACTCTGGCACTGAGCTGAACCTCCTAATCTGGTCCAGCCGACAGAAGAATTTTGTGCCAAAATTACTAGGTTAGGATATCGTGCGATTAGTTTAAGGACCCAACTTCTGCCCACCGTTTAGGCATTTAGTAAAAGGAGCTCTCCTAAAATAAGCCTGTCCAGAGATGCGTCAGTGTCTTGTGATGCTCATGCCTAAGTTAAATCTAAGTTAAAAGGGTCATTTCAAGAACTCCAACTGTCTAGATAGGATTAGGCAACTAATCTCTCAGTTATCCACACAAAATGATGAGAGCATACAAAACTCCTCCTCACAGGAACGATAAACCCATAAATTGACAAATGCTTAGAAATAGCACTTTGATGATTCTGTGAAGAAGTTCAGATGGTTAAACTTCCCATGACTGTAGTGTCTAAGTTAACAGACTTTCAACAGGGTCCATCAGAAAGCAAATCAGAAGTACTGTGCAGGACTACCAAGTACGTATCACTGAGAAACAATATGGACTTTCCTTCTCATTAGGCTACAAATTCTGTTACAGCCCTCTGCCTTCCATCACCAAAAGCAGAGAATTAGTTTAAATTTTCTTCCAAAACTAAGTTCATGATGCAGAGAACAGCCAGCCTCCTCTTGTTTGGCTGTAGCAAGCCTATCACAAGAGCACAAGTGGCATTTATCTCAATGCAGGTCTTAACTACTATTCTAGTTAGCATATAGGGTTTTAGTAATCAATCTTCAATTTTTAAGTATAGAGAGGCTTGGCTTCTTTTCTGTTTTAATTAAAAAAGGCAACTGGAGATTTCTTCCCAAAGAATAAATAGAACGCTAGGTCAGGCAACAGTCATTTATTTATTGACTTAAGCAAAAGGTATCCTCGGACATAATGGCCACCACTTGAGCAATACAAATCAATGTTACTGAAGAACAGGGAACATCTTTTCTCTCACCCCTCCCATCCCAGAAGTAACAATAGCAATACCAGGGCCCCTAGAGAAAAGAGAAGGAGAAAAATTATAAAAGGCGCTTAGAATGAGCTGCAGAGTTGAAACACGGACACTAAAAAATCATTAGCTAATCTACCATATCACCACAATCACCTCAAAAATAACTTTCATTGTTCCATTTCTACCAGGTACCAAATATATAGCGCTGTTTAACAGCAATTTCAATGTATTAACAACTGTCCTCAGCTGAAGCAGAACAGCAATTACTATTTATATTAAATTTGAGGCCACAGATAGAAAGAAAGGTTTCCACAGAGCACGATGCAAGTTAATGGAAAGAGAGCGGGGCAGAAACAAAGCTACTCTTAAGTTACTGTACGTCTCTATCAATCAAGCAATTCATTCTGTATTGATAGCTCATTACAGACACAATATCCTGATAGAGTATGGCAACTCTACTCACCCTGTGACAGTGTATCTGAAGAATGTATCTATAAGTCCCTTAAATTGTGGGCCACTGAAAATCCCAGCCTGCTACTCCTGTGTGGGTATTTTTTAATCAGACATCAGCAAAAAAGCAAACAGACTGCATGCAAAACAATTGCTGTTAAATCATTTAGTCTTCCTTGTAACAGCTGAAAATATGAGTAAGGCATTCCTCAGATTTAGAGAAAACATTAGGAGGCTGTAGTTTTGCAGGCAAGGAGACCTTTTATTTTAATCCGTTAAAAGAACCCAAAATAGTCAGCAGGTGGCCACATCTATCCATGTTTCATTAAAATCACATAAACCCTAAGTACAAAAGCACCACTGATTATTGCTCTAGAAAAACTGCATGAAAAATTCAAATACGCACAGTAAAAACATCACCATATGCACAAGACTTAATTTCTTAAAGCAAGTGTATGGAATGCTGATCCAATTTTACACATACCTTGCAATATTAAGTTGATATTTATATTACTTGGCAACAATGGGAATTTCTAAAAGCACTGTTATGAGAAGGGAAATGTTCATATACAGTTTAATATGTCAACTATCATAGTCCTAAAAAAATTAGCATTTACAAAATACTTGATAAAAATATCTTTTAAAAGTTGTCCAAGAGGTACATAAAATCAACCCAAAATTTTCATGATATTTCATTCATTCTTGTCACCTACAGATTCAGTTTTCTGAGCCTGTGGAGAAGAAAGAAAGAAATTAATTACTATAGTAAATTGCCATTACATACCTAAATACCCAAACTACCCTCACTCCTTCGATTTCTTATTTGCAACAGCTCAGTTTCAAACCTATGTCCATATTACATTTACACAAACAAAACAGGTACATTCACACGCTTTTCTTAAATTGTTGGTCCCAGCTTTTCAAAAGCAATACAAGCCTTACCTGTCAGCTTCCATTGTTCATACTGAAAAGCACCACACTACTATCTGTTTCTATTCACTGCACACATGCTGAATGCTCTACCGTACCCTTAACTTTCACTGTTTCAATCTGCCCTTTTACTGACAGTGTGCTGGGTGGGGCACCTCTGGATGTTGAAACACTAACAGTTGAGCGAGAGATGCGAATCTGCAATAACATTATGGGCAATAAAAAGAAACATTATGAACATGCTATCAATGTCTGAAAGGCTGAATAATTAAAAAACACTGATTCAATCAGCAGGAGGTATGTGTGGAAAGTACCTCTTCAGCTTTATTTTCACCATTTTCAGATGGTGTAGTACCTTCCTTTGCAGCTTCTTGCTTTTCATCCTTCTTCCCTTTAGCACCTTTGTTGGCCTTTGTTCCAGGTTCCTTCTGACAGAAGATTAAAAACAGGGGCATAGACATTGTATGAGTAGCCAGCACCCTACATCTTTATCAAAAAACCTTCATATGAACTGAAAAGCAAATCTTGGCAAGCTGCACGTGCTGGACTGAAACAGAAAGCCAGCTAAAGACTACCTGGAAAAATGTGTATCTGCAAAAGTTATATAGAGACTCTCAAAATTTCTAGAAAATGCTGATGTCTGCTTCTTTATTGTTTCTGCTAATTTACAAGGATACAAAAACCCCTCAAACTATTTTGGTAGAGCTGAGCTGTATTATACAGAGGTATATACAAGATACCTGTATGAACAAATCCAATTACAGTATATTGAAAGCTTATTCAGCCAAGCACAAACATCACACTGTTTGTGTAACAGCACTACACTTTCGATTAACATTAAATATTAAATTAGATTTAAAAAATTCCGCATTTTTGTTGGCTGTCCTTTTGTTAGTTTGATAACATCTATCAATGAAAGAACCAACCAACACACTAGGGAGGCAAACACCGATAAAATTCCATCTGCAGCAACACAAAGCAGAGAATTTATCAAAAGGAACTATTCTAACAGCTACAGTTTCATTTGGAGATTTGCTCTTAAACAATTCATACGTTGAAGTCTTTTTTTTTTTTTTTTTTAATCCTTGCTCTACGTACATATTTATATTTGTGATTAAGGCTAGTAGAGACATAGGTTAAGTATTTTAAGTGCAATGGGATCAAAATTTAAACGGTATTTAATTGAATATTTTACATTAGTATTTAAAGCAGTTCTGATAAACACTGTGGAGATCTTCCATGTGATCATTTGCTCTAAATTCTCCATGCAAAATGGCAATAGTAGCTGTCAACAGGGATATTAAGTTCAGTCTCCCTTCATGAACTACCTTTCCCCAGCGATCTCCATACAGGAGGGGGGCAGTGAGGAGGCAGTGCCAGTAATCCTAGTTCCAGGGCAGCCTGAATTACTCCTTTCACACTTCAGCTTCAATGTTACACAGCAACCATGGTGCCCGAGAAGCTTATTCGGGGTCTGAGTATAGTCCTAACTCTTCACCTACGACAGAACAAGCTAAGGCCTTGACTTAGTAAATTCATAATTTGCAAGCTTTTAACACTAAAAACTATCTCAAATCCATACCACCTTTGGTTATTTACTAGCAGGTTCAGAGTACACACTTGCTGTTTTCTGTTTAGGAGACCAAGATTAATACACTCCTTAAAATGTGATCCAGTTAGAGTTTGGAAAAAAGCAGATTACTGTATTGAAAAGTTACTTAGAATAATGTAATAAAGGATTTGAGTTGCCTGAAATGAGCTTCAAATGTCTCTCATGCAGCTTAGACTGACTCCATAACACTGAGCTCATTTCGTAACATGTATGTGAAGCTATAGAAGCTACCCTATTCCCTTCTTTTTTAATATTCTTTTTAAGAGGGGAGCAGGATGGACTCAGCAAGATTTTATTGGTAATTTCATTTGGTAAATCATAAAGTGTTCAAAGTCATAGAGTTTTACTTTCACACACAGACTTCGTATCCTGATACTTGCCCAACTGAGATACCAATAAAAGGACCCGAAAAATCTAAGTGTGAGGAGTGCTAGACTCAGTTTCCAACATTTTTTTTTTTTTCCCCCCCAATAAAGCAATTGCTCTTATTTAACATTCCTCTTGGGCACAAATAAATCTACAGTTTCTGAAATACATGATTTATATGCAGAAATCCTGAAAAGGTATTTCAGACACTAATAAGATTTTAATTTGACTGTAACTGGCCTAGAAAACCAAACCATTCAATTTAAATATACTTAATTTCACCTTTAATTATAATTGTGCATTCTCAGCAACGGCCAGGCTTCAAGAACAGATAAGAGTTTCTCACTATGAAATGAAGTACTGCCTCTCTAGACAAGGAAACAGGATGGCACAGAGTAATCTCAAATCCTATTGTAGAAATTGCTAGGTCTCAGGCAGAGCTTACTCAACCAAACCCGTGCATTTCAGGAAAGGTGTAGGAAAGGTAAAGATTCTTCTTAAACTAGGAATTCACTACAAACTGACATGGTCTGCATATCAAACAGGCAAGACATTTTGTTTGGGCCAGTAATGAGGCCAGGAAGGGGTGGAACAGAAAGAAAAGAATGATCTAATTTGTTTTTTTTTTTTTTTCTGGGGGGGTGGGGAGGGCAGGGAGCTGCAGGGAGGGCAGGGGAGCCGATGCCTCACAAAAACGCTGTGAATTGAACTGTTCGCAATGCAAAGGAGGAGTATACTTGCTTACTATTGGCTACAATGATGGCAACTAAAAAGAGTATTTACCTTCGTGGTTTTCCTTGGTTTGGGTTCAGGTTTTGGTGGAGCAGGTTTCTATAAAACATTTTTAGTTGTACAGTGTGTTAGACATACTACCAGAAGCCAGCCAGCCACCTCCACACCCCAGCTTCCCCCCACCTCACACCTTCCCTTACTTCCTGCTCATTAGTATGCATCTAGAAAAAGACTGAAAAACCTTAATGCACAAATGCACCTCATCACTGTACACACCCATTTTCGTTAGCTCACTCATCTAGCAGTCAAAGCAATTTGGGGGTCACTCTAAGAGTAAAAGGTGGAGATTAGTAGTAACTATTTAAAAAAAAAAAAAAAAAAAAGTCAGATATGTTCTAACAGAGAAGAGGAACTAAAACCAGATACTAGTAGTGGCATCAAATGAAGTCCCTGAAGGACAGCTCTTTCTTCTTCCCAAAGAAGTAGCTGCATTTCCACAACTAACATCAGCCTGCAAAACGATACAAAGTCAATACTGCACATAACAGACAGTGTTGCACTGAGGTGGGGAAATATATCTTTTGTCAGAACAACCTGAAACCTGAAAACCTGAAACCAAGAAAACACAGATAACTTTAGCTCTAGAGTTCTTAAATATCCCTCAGCAAGAATAAAAATTGAATCAAGCAAAATATAACAAACCTGTTTGGTCTGAGAAACCATGTGCCTAGAAAAGTATATACCAAGAGGTGTTATACATACTTACAGCTGACAATCTTGCTGACCGTCTTGTGGGCTACAGAAAAAGAAAAAAAGGAGAAAACATTTTTATAGGCTGACAGCAAACAGTATCCAAAGCAACATAATATCAGTCATTTCATGGTGACAGCATAAAATACGCCCCCACCAAAATACGTCTCTATTGCCGAACACAATTCGCATCTATCTCACCTTGGACAACCAAAATTTTAAAGGGACAAAGTGATGTGAAAATTAGTAATAAAAATTATTCAGGAATTATAACGTCTAAATCTCCATATGATTAAATACTTCCCCTGCCCCCCATTTTACAAGTACTTCTGAATCCCTTGCTACTCTATGAAAGGTTCACAAATACAGCAAGCTTGAACCTTTCTCATAAATAACTTAGAATGATGTTTCTATAATCTAGCAGATGCTACTTGTAATAGCGGGTAAAAATACCATCAGATTAACAGTAGAATAAAGTTAACATCCTTCCCTAGAGGATACCAGAGTGCTAAAATTTCAAAACATAAAACTAAGTCCTTCCACTTCCTCAGTTCCCCACACACTCAATCCAAGAGTCCAGGTGCACAAAGACAGCTGCAGGATGAGAGGGAGAAATTATTTCTTCTATTTAAACACAATTCTCAAAAGGAAAGAAGAAAGTCAGATATTCTGCTTTCCTCCACCTTTCTTTATCACTTCAACACATCTTCCTTATTAAATTTTATTTCACTCTGTTCTTTGTCATGAATTTATTACTGAAGATGAGTTAAGTCCTAGAAATAGTTGTAAGCTCATTAGTTTGTTCACAATATTTTTATATTCATTAAAACAGATGAACCTATGATCCAGTTACACAGCACGGTTATCAAACAGACTTAAAAGTTTGGTCCATGTCACAAAACTGGAATCACGCTTGTAGCCAAAATAAAGGGACAACTCAACTGCAACAAATATCTAATGTAACACAGCTTAAAAAGTGAATAAAAAATATCTTCTTAATTACATATTAAGCATTTAAGTTGAGCTGAAAAAACATGGCTCCACACATCTTGCAAGAGGAAAAAGCTGTTGTTAATATCTGAAAAATGCAGTAATTTGTATTCATTGGAGCCATTTAAATATTCTTAGTGGAAAGCAGTAGTGAATAGCTCAGATCTGCGTCCCGCAAAATAAAGTCTTGTCAAAAAACACCTAAAGATATTTTCAGCTATCAAATATTTATGCATCATTAACAAAAAAGTAAACCTCTCTTTTCTTGGCAATTTAGAATATCAACTGCTTGTTAGGCAGCCTAGCACTATTTTACAACAGGTTAAATAAAGCATTTCACTTGGTCAGGTAATCAAAGAACTCCTAGCTCAAGGCATCTTCTTTTACAAATCTGTTTTCTTAACTGATGATTTCTATCCCTCAGCATTTGGGCATTGGAATGTTATGTTAGCATCTACTTTTTAAAGGACAATGTGTTGGTTTAGATAAATTATAATTCTCTCCCATATTCCCCAACTGTTTCTGTTCCATGATTGGTTTCATAGAAGGCTTGTATTGCCATAAGAAAGTCAGCATAAACCCTCAGTTCTTTAAAAATGCCTGATGGGTAAGTCATTTTCATTCTCATTCAGAGTTTGTATGTATTTTGTATCATCTGGTTATAAGGAGGGAACTGCAGCGAAGTCAGCAAAGGTTACGTTTTAATGTGCCTTTGGAACCCCTGTCCCACTCCAAACAGCTCTACTAACCCAGAAACTAGCAGCTCGCCCACCACTCTATTTGGCACCGGCCCACTAGCAAACATCTACAGAAAGAGACTATGAAACAGAGCAGACACAGAACACCACTTTGCATTTTCCTACTGCGCCAGCTTCTGGCAATCTACAGCTGTGAACTTTCCAACCTGGATATTATATCCACATCGTGTTAAATAGTCCTGAAGGGTCATTTTCTCCATAAATTGGAACTTCTCCACAAATTTGTCTAATAACCTAGTGAACTCATTTACACTTTCAGTTTCCGTAACATCCTATGATGATGCAAAGAGTTCCATAATAGGATTATGCACTGTGTGGAAAACACAAAGCAAAACCGTCCCCCTCTGTTGTCTCTCCTTTAAACTTCTTGCCTCTTAATTTCACTAGATTCCTCTTGTTTTCCGGTTACATGAGTAATAATTCCCTGACTGCCTTCCTCTGTGTGACTAACGATTTTATCACACCTCTGTTATATAAAAAGTCAAGAATCTTAGAAAATCTGGGTTGTTTGGGGATTTTCTGATTGCTGTTTTTGTTGTTTGTTTGGTTTTTGTTGTTGTTGGTTTTTTTAAGCTCCTCTGCATCCTCTGTTTGTACCCCTATACTTGGTATCCTTTTCATTCTATCATGGCCTTTTTAAGGAAGAGTCAGGAGAACCTCATTTAGTAGTCCCGCATCTGGGAGCACAACAAATTAATCTTGTGATACACTGATGTTTCACACTCTGTCCTCCAGTATTTTTTCCTATATTCTAGTTACCTTTTGTTTAAAAGAACTGACATTTTCTAGTAACTATTCACTGTGATTTCACAATCTGTCATCTGATTAACAGCTGATTTGGTGACCATCACTGTGTCTTCCCCTCTCCGCTGTGTATTAATTTGCATTTCTCCATATTGAATTTCTATTGACATTTTATCACCCAGTTATTAGTGACATAACAGCCTTCTCAGTCCCTCTCACCTCTGACTGCCCTGACAATTTTTTGTAAACTTCAGCAGACTTTGTCATTTCTCCAGTACCTCTTCTCATAGATCATTAATGAATATATTCAGCAGCACAAGCCCAAACACAAATCCTTCCAATACTCCACTGATAATTCTCCATTATGAAAATTAACTACTTCTTCCCTACTCTCTTCTCATATCTTTATCCATTACCAGTTCTTAGGAAGATCTTCCCTTTAATCCATGCTACCTAAGTTCCTTTAAGAACCTGCTTGGGGAGCCTTATCAAAAAGTGTTCTTTACATGCAAGTAAACTGTATCAATTGGCATGCTATCATTCTTATACCTGTTGACTTCTACAAAGAACTCAACTGCCTGAAGTATGACATCTCTCTGCAAAATCTGTGTCCACCCTCCCATTATACATTTGTCCACATACACTCTTCTTTTTTTTTAAACTACTTTTGCAAGTTAGACTCACAGGCTTTATTTTCCAGAATCCCTTATCTAAAGTCTTGGGAGCATTTCATCACCTTCAGTTACTCTGGTACTGAGGCCAATGCAAGCAGTAAATTACATACTGCACTTAACAGTTTGGCAATTGCTGAACACTGTCTAGTTCTCACTCACACTCAATTAATGTCCTCCAGACTCTACACCCATGAGAAAAGGCTCCACTGTGAGAACCTCCCTAAGTTTCATTACTGTTTTTCAGCTTCACATTTGCCATGCTGGAGGGTTTGCTCCTTTCCTTGTTATTTTCCATCGATACAAAAAACACCTTTCAAAAATAATAGATTTCCCTTATTTTGCTATTAAGCCATTCTGGGCTTTTTTTTGGGGGGGGGCTTTTGAAAAATAATATGCATTTCTGCAAGCCTCTAGCATGGCATACCGCAAAGCCTCTCTGCCACCTGAAACCATTAAACTTTTTAGCTGTTCCTTTTAATAGGCTTTCATTATTAATAAAATTCCCTTTCTTGGTATCAAATCTTACCATAGTGGAGGTTATTTGCACTTACATTCCTGTAAGGATGATGAACCTGAATATATTATGGTCATAATTAGAGAATAGTTCTCTGACAACTGTCTTTTTAACTAGCTCCTACATACTACTGAGGACCAAATAAAGAGCTGATTATCCTTTTATTGGTCCTTTGATTTGTTCCTCCAGGAAGCAAGCATTCATAGTTTTAACTCTTTTGTCTTTGTAATGCCATCTCGTGCCTTTTACCAAATCTCTGAAGGGTAACTGAAATCTCCATCAACACTATTTCTGTCCTCAGAGCCTCTCTGATCTCCCTTAACATCCCATTGCCACTTTTATTATTGTGGTCAGATGATACCTGGCACAACTTCTACACTATATACTTCCCATTTACACATGGCTTAGCAATCCATAAAGGATTCTGCCGTACTTATTGATACAATTAATCTAGAGAAATATTAAAAACATAACTGAAAGCCATTCTACCACTAATACAACTTAGCTCTCAACCCTGTATAATTTGTGCCTTGGTGTCACAGTGTCCCAAGAAGTTTCTGAGTTGCCCATCACATGAATGTCCTCATTTAAAGCCAGATAGTCCAAGTTGCCCAGATTTAGATTTGCAGCTTTTGTATTTTGGCTTGACTGCCTGTTTTCATAGGCATGAATTAAACAGGGCTTTATTTCTCAAGACTGCTCTTTACCTTTTCAGATGCAAACTTTTATGGCTTCTGTGCTAGCCCCCACTCTCCGCCCTGATAGGGAGCTCTAACTTTGCCCTATGTGCTCTCAAGAACTTGCCAGTCTCCCCTCAGATGTTTAATTTAAAATAATTCAGAAGATCTCCTCAGTGCCATCCACACAGGTCTCTCTTGGTTCAGACTGAAGCCACCCTTCCTACATAAGTTCTACCTATTCCAAGAGCTCCCACAGTTTCTAATCTAATCCTACAACTATTTTCCTCATTCACACACTAAGAGCTGCAGGTGTATCTACTGAGACTATCTTAATTTTTTTTTTTTTTCTGTAGCATCAAGAGCCACTATTATCTCACCTTGACTGAAGACTACTCTAAGAGCTCTCATATTTCAGAGTTGGGGCTCTCCCCAGAGAGCCTGTGTATCTCTGGAAGCTTTTTGGTCTTTCTTCTTTATTCTAGCAATCAGGTCTCAAATTTTTAGGGGAAGGAACTTCCACTTTTCCGGCTCTTGAAGAAATAATATTTAAACTTGGACAGAGAAAAACATTCATTCATAGCTAACGAGATTATATTTTTACTATGATTTAGTCAGCCTTTTCATACTTTATGAAAAAGAAACTAATTTGCCTTCTAGGAAATTCCATAGGAAGACACTGAGGTATCAAAACCTATTTCTCTCAGACCTCCTTTTTACTCTACTGGTTTCTTTCAGGAGCTTATTGTAAACGTTACTATTTGAAATATTTTGACATTTCCACTGTACCATCTTTTTCTGCCGGATGGAGCAACAACCAACTTCTCAATTCAGAAAGTGTAAAATTTCATTAGACTATTTTTCCTGTTCAAATATATCAAAGATTTATAAGGAGAGCAATTAATTGTTAATTCATTTGAATATGCACCTATTCTTTTCAAGGTCTGATTTAACTTTGTTTGCCACAAAAGATAACAACCTAAGAAAATTAATCCTCACAATTCTCTACCTGTTTTTTAAATTCACATTAAGGGCTGTGACAAACAAACTAGCAAACTTTACTGCAGAGGTCATGGTATCACCAGCTGTCTCCTTGCTTTTCTCTGACAGAAGTTACTGTACCCTTAAAACAAATTCAGACAAAGAAAACACACAAATGTGTCAGTTGCTCCAGTTTAGAGCCTGGTATCTTAATTCAAGACATCCTTCCATCAGTCACTTAAGAATAGTTTTGAAGTGGACTGGCTGAGGTGTGTGCATTAACCCTCTTCTGCCAACCTGCTAAAGACAGAGCAACAGCTCCAGGCAGTAGCATCCTACACTGTTGCCACAAGATCCACCAGAGCTTGTCTATCAAAGCCCTAAGTGTTTCTGAAATTTATTTTGTGTACTAATAAGTTGTATGAATCCTCAGCGCACCAAAACCAAATTATGCCAGATAAGCTATGAATGTGGTTTACTGTCATTATTCCCACTCAAAACACCTCACTAGAAGTGCCAGAGCAATGTATAGTCTTCTGATATGCAAGACTGCAGATCTCCAGTTAAATAATTACATGCCACAATAAATTACAAAAATACCCCAAACAAAAAACCAAAAAAACCCCCACTTGCCTCTTGTTTAGTTACTTTTGCTGCATCCTTGCCTTCAGCACCCTCTGGAGACTGAAAGAAAATATTAAGTCAGTGTTTATGTTACAGACTTAAAAGCATCCAGGCAACAGCAAAACAAAGATCATGGTGACGATTCTTCTTTCTATACATTGCAGCAACTTAAAGAAGCCTGGCAAATTTACATTAGTATTTACAAGCAGCATTGTACCAAAGCCATTCTAGATTTTCCAAGCAAGAACACAAGGACTGATCATCACCAGGTACATGCATATCATATCACACAGCATCCCTCAGTGGTCCCTCTAGCCAATTAACTAAGGCATCCACAGGCTCCAGTGGGAGCTTCATCTAATCAGCAGTTGGTAGCACAAGAGTATGGACTGGAAATCTGAGGTTTGCTGTACCAGGGCTTTTAAAATCCCTGAGAAATTTAACACGTTTCTTCCCAAACATGAACTTCACTAGTAATGAGATGTGATTAGATGAACCAAAAAAGCACAGCATTACTGAAATGAGTGATTTCTTTACCTCATTTACTCCTTTTGAGCCTCAGGCTCACTCAGCTGGAAGCTTTAACAGTATCTTTCCCTCATCTCATCTCCTCCATCGGAACAGCAAAAATCAGTAAAACACCAAGACATTGACAGGAAAGCTAGGGACAAACACGTTTCTTCACAAGAACAAAGTATCAACCTGACCATTCTAATGCTGATCTTCCAGAGGTACTAGAGAAACATTAGTTAAACCACAGGCAGGGGATAAAAATCAAGCTTCTGTCTTTTGTTTACAACTCAAGATGTATTACTTCACATTTTGCAAATGACTGGGCTTCCACCTAGGAGCAAGCAATTCACGGAAAAACAGCGAGCAGCAGCAGTTAGAGAACTACAAGAACAGCACGTGTTTCAAAAAGGCATTTAACAGGCAGCAGAGAAGGCAATTTGGTTGCTGTTTTGTTTTCAATCAGTAAAGGAACAGGCTACTTATCTTTTCCTTTGTCTTTACATTTCAATCCTAACCCAAACCTCCCCCCAGATTTTGACACTGAATGTCTCGGAGTTACACAGTTACGGTTTGGAACAGAGAAAAAGACGGGCTAGTTTACAGCAGTTGACCACTGCCTTTTCCTGGCATTGGGCTCTAACATACTTACAGAAAGACACTCTTCAACCCCCCCACCAGAGAATAAAACATGGCTTTGTTACTGTGCGCTCTCCTGACAGAAAGGAAGCATGCCACAAAAGCAGCTGGTTTAAAAAAAGCCGAGGACTGATCATCTAAGTAGCTAGAAAACAGCAGGAAGTTAAGCAGCACTGCGCAGCGTAGAGCAACTCAGAATAGCAGCAGTCAGGCATCCAAAATGGAGCCTGACTGTTCCCTATGCTACTGCAGCCTCACCAGCCGCCTGCAGGATTGTTTCAGGTTTGCATTCTTAAAAGCCTTTCAGTTCGGTTACTAAAGAGTTGCTACAGCTTGATGGCGTGATGCTGGGTGCATCAAAAGCCATAAGGAAAACAAAACCAAGTAGTTCCATGATCACTGTCAGTAACAAAGTCTTGTTTCCTACAACTTCCCTCTTCAGTTCACGATACACTGTAGTCCATGAAATCATAACATCTGTTTCTCCAACATGAATTTTCTCAAGTCTAACAAACTTGCACCACACCCTTGCCCTGGGAGGGAACTCGAATAGCATCCTTCCTGTCCCGGGCACCTATTTATATGGAAGTTCTCTCAGATTTTATCTTTTCCTCATAGTGGCCAAGAAGCTCAAGATTTACAGGGACAGGGACAGAAAGATGGCATGATTCATTTCTTTCAGAAGCCAGGCTAAAAAACTCACCATAAACTAAATGAAGCTGACTAACACTCCATAATCGAGCTGTTTTACCCTGCTTCACTTTTAGGAACCACAGAGCTTTGAAACAGGGCTAAATCATCACAAGATGGCACTGCCATGTGCCAACAGCCTTGCAGTAATTGCCCAGGAGCAAACTCTCACCCTGCAATACTGCACAGTTAACACAGAGTAATCTACCCCATTCTCTTTAGCACTAATGAAAGACAAGTGGTCTACATTTCTGGTAGACAGGGCAGCCTGATTTTAGATGCCAATATCATTGACTGACAACAGATTTTAAAAACTGCTCATGAGGCTAACCGCAGGGGAAAAAAAAAATTATATTAAAGTACTCTTAATGCAACCACAACCACTGTATACTACTATGATATATTACACAACATACTTCAATTAAGTTAGCTAATTAGCCCAGCATTCCCTCTCAAGTTAGAAAATCCAACAGCAATTTTGAAGGCCACAGAACTTTCTCCATGGAGGGACATGCACAGTAATAATCTGAGAGGTGCGAATAAGCAGCAAGGGGTTCTGACATGCTCTCATTTCCATTTCAGACCTGCTTCCTCCTCTCTGCAATCACTACAAGTCCAGGCATTCGGAGGCTGCGCTCATCCTCCCAGGGCCTTGGCTCCCCAATATGCTGGCAGAGCTGAGTGGGAAGCCATGTCATGAATAAGGTTAATGATCCAGCTGAAAAATAGCCTGCTGCTTAAACAAATTTATAAATATTATAAATACATATACAAATTATAAATATATAGTCTTCCCTGCTCCAGCAGAATCATTTTACTGCACAGCTGCACAAACAATTGAGCCAGTACAACAGACAAGAATGAAGTGGCATGGGGCAGTTGCAAGCAGCCTGGGACTCTTTAAGCTCATATACACACCAAAAAAATATGTATGTCAGATATGGCTACAGTATATTCGTTAAAAGAGGAACAGAAACTTAATTTTTGCCTCTGTGAGTCCTGCTTAGACATTCCAGTGAGTCTCAGCTGATATGGATCTCCATGCTAGTTTTTGCAGTACTTTCTCCTCTCCCTAGGGACCAGAGAGATTTGTACACAAATGGATTTGAGCCAAGCACAGTTCCCAAAGAACTTGGCATGCCACAAGCATTGACTGTCTGCACTAGCATCTGGAAGTCACAGGACTTTTATGTCGATACCACCAAAACCTTAAAATCCTTGTCCCTAACTCTTCCACAGGAAGCCATCCCCCATCTTTTTCCTGGTGACAAACTACTGAAGGACCTCTGGTTTCAAAGCAACCAAACGTACGAAGTAACCCATCCCCTTGGCACGTTTTCCCACATGACGTAATGCTATGGCTCACCGTATTTCACATGACACCCCAGTCACATTAAAATGCACCCTGGATACTGTGCCTTACATCGTAAACTAGTCAGGAGCGGGACTGTCCACACTGCAAGTTTTCTGCAGCAAAATCAAAGACCAATGCAAGCACTGAATCACTTGACAAGGGCAGTACTCCAGTCTCAGTAATTCTTCAGCTGTACTCCATCATATGCCTGTATTACACTCATAAAGTAGTCCCTATAGGCCTGCTGTGCCCGATACTGTATGGATGCCTACAAGAGGCAAGGTAGATAAAATAAAAAAGCAAATAAGGACACAGATAATAGTGATTTTTTATTTTCTCAATCATAGAGGTACATAGAAGGAAAGAAGCTGATGGGCTAACTCTAAATATGCTTTTGACATTTAAACTAATAGCAAGTTTTAGGTTCAGATGACCACACATTGTGTCATACCTCAATTAGCACTACATATTGGCAGTAAGATTGTAAATTAAGCTGTAGCTAAGCTTTGTAAGATCTGTCAGAGCTGTATAACTTTTATACTACAGGATTAATTTGGAAGGTTGCATGCAAGATTCCCTGTGTCTATCAGCAATCAGCTTTTTTTTTTTAATTTGCTTTTTCCCCACCCCTTTTTAAGGACAACCTAGAAAATTATTTTGAGAGGACTGGAAAAAAACAAAGGAATATTAATAGATGATAGAGAACATTAAAAAAAAAATAATCAAAGGAACATTAAAATTGAGCTTGTTTGTATACACTGTTCTTGCATTTCACCAGCTGTGAAGTATACATAAGAACTGGTGTTTCCACACATGAGGACAACACTGCGGTATCTGCAATGCCAACACCGTTACAGAACTGTTAAGTTGAAAACAGAAAACTAGACAACTGTTCTAAGGAAGCATTGCCTGAACATACAGGCAAATTTCCAAATGTTCTTAAGGCTGGGTTACCTGGTAGAGATGCACCACAAAAGAAACAAAAAGCTTCAATTTTTCTAATCAAAACCCTGCAATATAAGCAGGATGTAACAAGTGTACAGTAACACGAAGTAGTGAAGTTATTGATGTCTGTCTGAGAGATCCAAAGGTACATGTTTGAACTTGCAGCAACCAGCTTCTGCATAAATATTTTGTTTGTACTTAAATGAATGGATTGTACTATTATAAAGGAGTATATTAAAAAGCATGAAGAATGAGAATACAAGTATGTGAGAAGTAACAGTACACAAGGTTGCTTATAAAATTAAATAGATCGTTCATTCTCTGACGGATCTTATTACTAGCTGAAACTCAACACCTTGGCTCTGATGGGACAGAAATTAGTCCTTTCATACCCACATGAAAAAAAATGAAAAAGCAGATGCCAATTTCATTCTAACTGCCACATTAAGAAGTTCGAAAGGCAGAAAGCCTTAACTGTCCTAGCACTTGAGCATTCTCTATAGCGTTTCCTCCCTTCTTTGCAAGCTGTTTTGTTCAGCCACATCTCAATACGCTGCCTGCAATGGGATTTGCCTGTAGATACTTTCCTGTCTCGCTGTTCTAGCTGCAATTTCCATGATGTAATGCTATGATCGTTCCTCCAACAACTTTTTTCACCAACCAAAATACGATAAAAGCTTGCAACAAAACCACAGCGCAAGAAAAGAAGACGTATCAAGTCCTAAGCCTTTTTCAGGGTTTACTGCACTATTTTCCTAAATTTTTTCCTCCCCTCATTTCCCTTTGAGTAGAACTCTGCATTAGACTAAATTTAATTCAATGAATTGTTTCCCCACACATGCTAGATCTAATTATTTGTCTTCAGAGCAGCTCTGAATTTTGTGCCAGTTCATAAATGTAATTAAAATGTTGTTTATTTCTTGTTTTAGATTAATGAAGACTACGTGTTGACTAATTTAACAGCAACCAACTCCTGTAACACCCTTCTAACCATTGTTTCCTCATTTAGCTCCTCCAGCATCTTATCGTTAACCTTTGTTTATAGCTAGTTCTTTGATCTGTTTTCAGCAGATAGAACAGTGCTCACTGCCAAGCCAACGTGAATGAACTTTGCAAGTAAAATTAATTCTCCCTAATAAATGCTTTAAGAAATCAGGTATTCTTCCTACCACATCGTTTCATTTCTTTTTTCTACCAAGAGCCGGATCCTGGATGGGGAAAAAAAAAAAAACAAACACGTGCCACTAATTTAAAAAACAAGTAATTCTGCCAGAACCATGAGTGAAGTACAGAATAAATCTAGTTAGTGGCTGGATTTTTTACATACTTATCCAAAATGATATCTGTCTTGCTCTCTTCCAAAAAATCCAAGGGTGGGGTTTTTGGTACATACTGTATATATATGTACATATATTCTTCACTAAAAAAAAAAAACAAACCCACAACAAAAAAACCCTGCTTAAATATTTATTCTTTAAGTATATATTTTAATCTTTTATGTTAAAAACTATTACAATGAAATATTATACAATATGTCATTTTTAGAATTTAAATCCCTCCATCTTACATCTATTAAGAGCAGAATATTTAATTTTCTAATTCTCTGGGGGAGAATGTCAAGATCATAAAGTTCTGAAAAGACAAATGGCACTTAAAAGTTTAGATATAAAGAAGACCATTAATATCCCCTGGTATTAACATGCAATTAGGGAAAAAAAAAAAAAATCAGGGAAAACATTTCCTGATCAAAGTCTCCATTCTTGCTTAGAGATTCAAGCCAGAGTGACTGGTTAACATGCATTGCATTTTCAAAGAATATCTAAGAAAATAAGAATACAAACAGCTTGGTTATAAACAAAATCAGCAGGTTCAGAAAATGCATTTTATTAAATTCCTTAATTCTTAACACGTAACGTCTGTGAGCTTTATGCTTTTCCAAACAAGACAGAAGAGACAGAAACCAAGGTAGGCCTGGGGTATTTCTAGATATCCAAAACCAGACAGAATAAATGCTTTTCCAAAATAGGAAATTCCTTCATTGTACATTGAGGTTTTGCTATTCCCACTGAAAAGAGGTCAAAGATTGACCAATATAATTTAAAACGCATTTATATTTGATGGGACATTTTATAAGTCTCACAACTGGCTTTTATTTTTCCTTCCAAGTTTGTCTTCCCTGTAGTCAGTTTTTTGAATATGACATCTTCTACCTATAGCAGAGTGAAGAAGTAAGAGCAGTTTCTAGAGGCTCAGATTTAAAAAAAAACAGCATTGTAATTTAAAATTAGACAGACAGTTCCTTTTCCAGACAGTGAAGTAATCAGCTGCATTTTGAAAAATACAGATCAGCCATGGGAGCAGTGAGCACAGTGCATTTGAAATTGTTCAGTTCCCCCTGAACACCAAATGTGAGAATTCAGCTAGGTAGTAAGTAAATTCTTGTCTCAATATTTGCTTAACCATTTTACTGCCACCATAAAATAAAAAGGCAGATTCAAAGAATACGATGGATGAAATCCAGTCCCTAATAATATTTCTTCTCTGACCTTTCAAAGCTGATGCCAGTTCTGCAAGTGAGATGAAGCTGATCAACTCATGCAAGTCTACATACAGAGACAGTTTCTAAAATCTTGAAGATTAGGTTCCGAAATCTGTATCTAAATAGAACTGATCAGATCTGCAAAGCAAAACTAGCACAAAGTACTTCTGAAAAAAATATGGAAAAAAAAATATTTTATCTACTTAAAGATAGAGATTAAATTTAGACAACCACTTTCAATAACAACTGATTCCTGAAAATAGCCACCTCTGACAAAGAAAAGTACTCTGAATGACTGAAAAAAAGGTGTGTAATTCCTCCCCTCCCAGAGGACATAACTGTGATAAAATCACAATAGTCTAGAAAAGAACCTTTGTTGTTGTTGTTTCAACTAACTGGTGCTACAGAACATCAAACCTCTGAGATGATGATAGCAGGTCCACAAGTAAGGGGTAGGTACCAAAGGCACAACTGGTACAAAGCCTTAGATACACCGACCTCTTACATCCCAGTAATAATTTCAGCTGGGGTTAGGAGTATTGCTCTACTACAACAGCCAGAATAGAGAGCTTCATAGACAACCTAAATGCAGTTTCAAGAGAAGAAAAAAGTAAAATGTCTCCAAGAGGGTGCAGGTGGGATAAGGAAGAAACGATGCAGCAGAGATAAAGGATGTTTTTCTACTACAAATAGAGCACCGACGCTTCTCCTCAACTCTACTTGAGAGGAACAAAACACTGCAGAGGTAAAAATGTCGTCAGACACTCCATTTCCAACTATGGAAGCACTCTCCGCTACTAGTAACTCAGGTAGCATTAGGACAACAGAGAAGGCTAGGTGGGAAGAGCAAACATACCCAACAGTCCCAACAAAGCCGGTGTTGATTGGAACATATGCAATTTTTTTTGTGCAGACAGATCCCAACATTCTTAGGGAACACAGCATTTTATATGTGCAGCTTTCACTGTTACCAAGCACACCCACTCTTTACTACAGGAAGACAGGAGATGTATTTGCAAGTTACAGGAGTAATTAATTGAAAATTGGTAATTTCCAAAGATACCAAGGGGAAAAAACCCAAAACAAAACCCAAGCCCAATGCCTCCCCCCCCCTCAATGGTGCAAGGACACAATTTGACCACTGAGTTGTTCTGATTATTCCAATGAATTAAAGAACACTCCTCTATGCAATCTAAGTTAGGGACAATCAAAGAAAGGCTGGCTAAGGGTGCTGTCTGATAAATGCCTGGCTGCCGCTAAGAAGAGTTCTGCACTTCCCCACCTAATCATTCCTGTCAATAAACCAGCTTAACTCTTTGTGCCAAGGTATGGGAAACTAGATTAGCAGGCAGGTCTCGCCAAAAACTACCTCAAACACATATGACATCTCACAGGTTAAATCAGAGTAAGGACAGGAATGAAGTATCTGGAATTGCTTCTTTTGGCCTGTACATGCCAGCTTGAAGTATCCGTTGAACAACTGTCCAAACTGTGAAGTCCCACACTGCCAATTTTGCCAACAATAAAATTGGTATAAGAGCATCTTACTTCTGCATGCAGCCAGTTGCTCATTCCCAGCCCTACTCCCTTCTAACAGGTTACTACACATTCATTGTGCCACTGTGCACCATCTCTAAATTGGATCCAGTAAAATGATCCAGGATTTAAAAAAAAAAAAAAAAAAAAAAAATCAAAAGAATGTTCAAACCTGTTAAGTAAACAAGCATTAAGAGGATCATGGCCTGAAATGTAAGTCCAGCACCTGAAAACACCTTTTTGGCTACTGGACCATGGGATAAATCACTGTGCTAGCTTAGTGCAGCTGAAGAACAGAAAATAGAGAGTTGCCATTATGATCCTGCGAAGTGCTAATTTCCAAGAGAAATCTCTGGATCTGGTTTACTTACACTCTACACAACAGACAATATTACAATCATGTCAACCAAAATTCAACTTCATACAATTTCTCTGAAACAACAATACACCTTGAAACATACCAGGCCTATAAACAGCTACTGCTTGGGTATAAAACATCAGAGAAAGTGAAGTTTTTCAAGCAAGACAGAGGAAAAGCAGCCTTCAACTAAACAGCATATACCTGCTACATTCCATTTACACACAGGACTTTATTTTTTAAACTTAACAATACTGATACTCTAGAATACAAAATAATATTACCCCCGTTGGAGTGTTGAACTACTGTATATAAAAAGATTACCCGCATCTGGTTAGTTTTGAACTCAGAGGTGATGACTTACAAAGCAGACTGCACTACTGGCTACACCTCATCAGATACCATGCTTTAATGCACCTAAGGAGCATTAAGAATGTTTTTTAATTGGTAATTCAGTGAAAACCTAAGAATTTTTAGGTTGCCCATTCATTAAGTCCAACCGTATTTCAGTGCGATCTAAGAAGAAAATTTATATACACTGTCATCAATTGCTAATAAATGGGTCAGATTTTTACAGACTTGTATAAAACGATCCGAAACATTTTAGAACTATAAATCCTTGGTCAATGAACTTTTAACCTCCATAACTAAAAAAACAGTTATAGCTAAAGTTATATAATTAGCTCTTTCTAAGATATTTTAAAGTGTATCTTTAATATAAAACATGGACAAACATTTGTTGCATGTATTTAATAGCCCTGTAAACATAATTTACTGCAACATGGCATAGCAGCATTACTCAAGCATGTTTCGTCTTCAGTGCCACTCAACACTGCTACACTGTATTATATTTAAGTGTACCATGCGCAGATAAAATTTATCTTCTCTGCTTGATTTTTCTATGAAAGATGCAGATCCTTTGAGTTAGTCTGGTCAACAGATACTTGGAGTAGGCCAACTAAGCAGTTTTCAATTGCTTTAAATACATCAAGGTTTAAAATTCTCAATACTTACAAATTTAGTACAAGTGGTACAATTTCTAAAATTGGTAAGTGACAAAAAACATCCTTTTCTCTTGTATTAGAAGACTCCTGCAACCTTTTAAGATGCTCTGGCACCTCTACTCTGTTTGCCTTGGTTGAATGTTAAGTGCATCTCTGCATAGCAATCGTTTCACCTGTCTCTGCAAAGGATGCCAAAGGTAGAAGCCCACCCGAGGACTCCACTGGCAGGTTAGGTAGGAGTTTGTCAAAGTCAAGGGTACCTCAGTGGCACAGACGCAAAGAAGGTCATCTTCTGCTGTTGCCTAGCCTGTTTTCCAGTAGTTACTGAATGGTCTAGGATTGATCTAATGGGAAAAGTGGAAAGAGAAACTACCTTTTCAGAGCTCTGACTTCTGCTCTTAGTCCTCATGTAGCACAGGGAAAAAGGAGGAAGCAGTCAGCATGAAATGCAGGGGGAGTTCAAGCAAAAGTCTGGACAGAGGAGTGGGACAGAATGGGAGTGGAGAGAGGGCAGCAGCCAAGACATCTGGATCTGGTACTGACTCCCTTTTCCCTTCTAATCTACAATCACTTCCAAAGTATGAAATAAAATACAGAACCTCCCCCATTTCTACGTCCCACTGCTAGCAGAGTGTGCCCTGTTAGTTGTGTTCTAGGATAAACTGAAGAGTGCCGCTGCTACAGACCAAGAGCTTCCAACCCCAGTGATGAAACAAGTTGTTGGGAAGGTGCAAGTCCCCACAACATTGTTGGAGCATCTTTCCTGCCAAGTAGCTTCAAAATGAAGATAACCTTAGCAGAAAAAACACTGTGTTACATATGGTATGTTGAATTGACATGGACTGATACACAGCTGAAATATCAAAACATGGAAAGGGACATGAAGTGGAGCTGAACAGCACTTGAGTGTACTTCGTACTGCTGCATTATGAACACAAACTCACCTGCTACTCCTTGCACAAAATCTACACCTCATTCCATGGATCAAAGAGTGACAGTGGGATCATTCAGAGCCACGGCAAACAGAGCTGTCATCTGCAGGACCCTCAGCTTCTTTAGTTAATTGGTGTTTGATCACATACGAGTTGCTCCAACAAAATTTTAGAGAACTGGTTACTATTGCAAGTTCCTCAGTTTCTATGTACACACCACGAAGCAATACGACAAATTTGGAGAAGTAACAACAACAAATGCACCACTCAAGAGTGCAGGAGGTGTTTATTAGGGGGAATAAAAAATCAGGACAGACATTTTAACCTGAAAATCCAAGATGAAGGGACCATTCCAACAACTTGGCCATTTACTTCTGTGCCCCATTTCCCTATCAGTGGATGAGGAACAACATTTCTCTTTGAATATTCATGACACTTCAGAAATGCAAACTCAAACACGCCAAAGAATTTCACAAAGAGAATTGAGTTTAGGTCCAGACAAAAAAGCACAAGTAGAATTTAACAGCTCTAGGGTAGTACAGGTAAGAACATGCATTTAACCCCAAGGATTAGAAAATACATTGATTAGATACCTGGTTGGCAAAACAACTAGTAAGGTAAGAGTCCCACAAAAAACCTATCACATGATCATGTAACTAAATGCACTATGATAGGACAACCCTGGAATATGGCACCTTCTAACTTCCACTAAAACAGCAGCATTCAAAGTAAAACATTCAGAGGGTTTGTTTTTCTGCAGTAAATATAACCAACTAGTCTCTCTGACTTTAAAGAAAGTGAATTTGCATAAAAGAACAGGAACCTGCCACAGATGTTCTCTATTACATTTTCACAGCATTTCACAGTACTGCAGAAACTAACATTCCTGACTACAAGAATGTGGCAAATAGCCTACTGAAATGGCTAATTAGACCACGATATTTTTTTATTTGCTCTGAAACAACAGCAATATTCAAAGATGTTATATTAAAAAAAAAAAAAAGACTTAAGAAAAAGTTGCATTTAGTCCTCACATCTGATTAAACTCCAAGTGTTTTCAAAACAACATGTGAGGTGCAGGTCATGTTGCATAGAGTCAGATTAAAGAATGAGTTGGGTCATTTTGGAGTGCAACCTCAACTAACTGACAGGCTCCCCATCCAATACTGGCCAAGTCACCACTTGACCTATTAATATCCCTCAGAGATGGTGCACATTCTACTTAAAGGGGCAAGTACCGTTCTTCTTGATGCCGATCATGTTAAAGCTGATGTATGTATGCTTATGCACATGGGTGTATGTGACCATACTATGATTCTCCTTGTCATCAGGCACAGAATGGTACCTGTTATACAAGTACAAGAATCAGGTACTTCATCCTTTTATGGCTAACATTGAGACATTTTTATTGGGGCTGTTTCAAGGTCAAGGAGTTTTCCAATATGACCCAAGAGCTAATTCCAGCAAGACAAGCGACAAAACAAAACACCCCAATCCATTTCAAGGCGTTCGTTGCTATCAATACCACAACAAGCATTCTGGTTTATCCCACACTGGCATGCCATTCTTCTTGTGAAAGGCCATGTTCGCACCACAACATGTTATTACAACAGACAAAGGGTGCAGAAATCTGACAGGAGTCCAGAGTTCAACCCCTTTTTGTTTTAGCACAGTATTTAACACCGTCTCAACACACAATAAGTTCTTCCTTTTCCCCATGACCCTCAAGCAACGAGTAACGATATCCCGATACCTTAGGCCGCAGCCCTCTAGAGACGGGGAGACAGCCTACATTTTTTTGTTCATAATATTCATAATGAACATAAGGCCAGGGACTCAGCAACTGACTTCAGTTTACACAGAGATGAAAAAAATCAGAGATGAAAAGAAAAGCAAACAAAAAGGACCAGCCAGTTTAGATAACCAAGGCATACACAAAAACAGGTACAGGTGGATTCATGCCCTTTCTGCAATATTATTTATTTACTTACCCCCATAACCGTGAAAATTTCTCATTTTGACATTTGATGTTTATTTCCTTATAAAACTTTCAGTGTTAGCAGCCTTTTTATAAGTCAGAAATTTTAATAGAAGAATTGACTGTTAGCTGCATGTGATGGTTTTGTCTCCATGTGGAAGCTGACTGGTGTAATTATTCAGCTACTGCTGTATCACTAACTTCTCACTCTGTGGATGTTATTCTGGAATAAAATTGACTACTGTAGAATACTTATGGCAATTCCACTTTTCTCAAAAAGCAAAGCCATTAATCATACACTTTTCCTGGATTCAGTGCTTCCCAAAACCCATACTTCATATGTAATCTTAAAATTTAAATGTTTACCCATACAATGCTAAGTAAATTAAAATTTACTGCACCATTAAAATTAGTCTCCATTGCTCTGATCCCATATGCAATGTTTTTATTACTTTTTTATAATCTTCTAGAAAGACGACATGTTCTCATGGACTTACTACTCAAAGATAGTTTCTCTTAATAAAGATTTCACAACAGACCACAAAAACCTACATGAGTGATTTTAACTCTACCCGCTCTTAGGAAGGACAGCCTGAAACACGGCTGTCCGTGGTGTAAGAACACAGAAGGGAAAAGGAAACAGGGTAGGAAGTTTGCAAGGTTTCCAAAGCTGTGGAGAGTCCTATGGGCACAGGATAATTTTCAACTTTTTCCTGATGACAAGCGGCAGCACTAAAAGAGCAGAAGCAGGTGAGGCCTACAGGCACACGAGGTGCAATGACAGAAGAGCAAGAGGAAAAACGGCCCAACATTCACTAACTTCAAGCCCAGTTATCCCAATAAAGGCAATCAACCCCACGGTTGTATCCATTTTCAGAACTGGAATCAGGTTCTTAACTATGAATTAAATAATTCAGTAGCACACTTGACAATTTCACATTTTGATACCTCCCATAAGGAATAAGGAAAGGACAAGAACTGAACACCGAGCTACCTGGAAGTCATCACCTACCTGCAACTTTATTAAAACAGATTTGAGCCCCAGCCCAGATACAGTGTCTTAGGAGGTCACAGGTGACATTTGGGAAATCCCCCAAAACACTAATTGCTTTGCCTTGGTTGACCTAGTTAAAATTAAAGGACTTCAGCTATTATTTTTTGTCATAGCGTGTATTAGTGTCAAGTCTCTCGTTACACTCAATCAGCGCCTGCAGAAGGCAGGAGGTAAGTTCTCGACGAGGATCTCCAGCAGGGCCTCCCTCGGTCGGGTCGCCCACCCCCGGGGGCCGGGCGGGCGCTTCCTCCGCCCCGCACCTTGCAGGGGAGGGGGCCGGCTGCCACCGTCCATACTCAGCCCGCCTTCTGCCAGCACCGCAAGCGCTCCCCGCGGCCAGGACGCCGCACAGCGAAGGCTCCGGCTTCAAGCAGGAGCGAGAGGGGCAGAACCCCCCCCCCCGCCCCCAACACCGAGCCCGGCCGCTGAAGGGCCGCCTAAGTTTCTCTTCCTTCGGGAACGCGGTCTCACAACCGGCCCCCGCCGGCGGCTCCCTCCCGAGAAGGCTGCCCGCCTCGAGGCGCCCGGAGAGCAAAAAAAAAATTCACGGCGGCGGGGGCCGGCCGTGGCCCCTCACTCCCGCCATGGCTTCCCCCGGCCCGGCGGGGGGCGGCGGCGGGGGCCCCGCGCGCGCTCCCTCAGGAGGCGCCTCCCCGCCCCGGCGGCCGCCCCCGGGGGCCCTGCCCGGATGGGCGCCGGAGTTGGTACATACGGGTCTGCCGCGGGAGGCGAGGAGAAGGGTGTAGTTTGTTTTAAACATGGCTTGCCTCTCCCCTCCTCCTTTTACCTCGGAGCCATCACCCGGGCACGGCGGGAGGTGGCGGCGGCAGCAGGATCCGGCCGCCCCGGGTGGGGGCTGCCCCCTCCCCGCCGCGGCGGCGGAGTTTGCAAGCAGGAAACTCCTCCCGCCGGGGGCCAGGGGCGAAGCTGCAGCTGCTGCAGCGCTTCTCCCCGGCGGCGGAGGGGGGAGGAGGAGGAGGAGGAGGAGAAGGAGGAAGGGGGGGGCCGGAGTTGTGATAGCGACTTCACCCCCTGGGGACGGGGGCGACACCGCCCCGCGCGGCGCCGGGAAAGTAAACAGGGGGCGGCGGCGACGCGGGGAGCGGCGGGGAGGGGTGGAGGGGGCTTGCAACAGGCAGCAAAATACCCGGGCTCGGGAGCAATCCGCGGGCTCCGGAACGGAACTGCGGCGGGAGAGCAGCAGGCGCCCCCGGCCCCTAACGCGCGTTTCACCCACCGGCCCCCCACCCCTGCCCGCGGTAGGCGCGGAGGCAGGACCCGCCGCACACCCGGGGCGCCTTACCTTTCTCTTCGGCATAATGTCCCTGCTCTGGGCCGCGAAAGTAAAGCGACGAAAGAAGCTCCGGCAGAAGCGCGGATCCGCCCGGTGGTGGCGGCGGTGGTGGCGGCGGCGGCAGCGACACCGGCGTCGCTGGTGCCCGCAGCTCTGCCCGCGCCCGGTGCCCGCCGCGCCGCCCCGCCGCCCCCGGCGCCCCGGCAGCCCCCACCGCCAGCGCCCGCCTCGCCGACGGGGCGGGCAGAGCGGGGCAGCCCCGGCTCCTGATTGGCTCCCCAGTTGCGTCGCGCCCCCCTCTCCGGCGGGAGCGGGCTAATCAGGGGCAACCCGCGCGGGTCAGAGGCCGGGCGCGCGGGGCGAGGCGAGGCGGGCGCGCGCGGGGACCGTTGGGGCCGGCCGCGGCCCCGGGCCCTGTGGGGAGCGGGGGCAGGGCTGGCCGCCGAGCGCCCTCGGGGGGAGCCCGCCTGCGGCCTGGAGGCGGCCCGCCAGGTGCCGCGTCCCGCCGCGCCGAGGTCCCTCGTTAACGGTTGGGAAGGCGAACCGGAGGTCTGGGCGCATTGGGCAAGTTGCGTGCGGCGAGCGGCATCCGCTCGAAGAGACGCCAGTGCTCGTTGTACGGCTGAATTATTTCAACCTGTTTAAATTTCCCTTCATTTTCTCCTCCCACTAGTTCCGGTTTCTCCTCCTCGACTGAAATCTGCTGCCTTCTTTCCCTATCATGACCGTTCTTCCTTCTTAAACCCGGGGGTTTATTTTGCCGTGTAAATCCATTCATCCTCCAGTCCTTATATTTGAAGGAAGCTGTTTTTTCAAGTCTCCTCTTTACATACCCTGTTAAATCACTAGCAAGGCAAAACAGTGCTGCTGAGAGAAACGGTCCATTACAAGGTGGTGTAATCAATTCTTCAGTGAAGTTCAAATGCCAGCAAACACCTTTTTCATTTTTTTAATTTTAATGAGAAAAAAGGTGATTGACTTGTTATCCCCTTGAAACTAAATGATCCCTCTCGAGCACCTGCAGAAGCAGCAGAACTGAAACCAGAGGTTTGCCAAGGGATTGGCCACCTGCCTTTTAGCCAAGAGCTAAGCGGTTAGGATGCGCACAAGGATGTGGCAGCCATAGGCCTGGTTTTCCTCTTTACCTGAGGGTATTTGAACTCATACCTCTTTTTCTCCCATCATAACATTATTTTGACAACAAACTAGAGCACCTCTGGAGTAGGAGAGCTTAGATTCTCCTGTTGATACTGTTTCAACAGCTTTGTTGAATTTATATTAATTAATTTGTACAAATAACTCACCAGGGCAGGAACCCAGCTGGGTTTGCTCCCAGTTAAGTGTGTAAACCACCAAACTAGGGAGTCACACCCACTTGTTTGCATGCTACTTCCGTACATTTAAGGAGCTTATACAAAGTGGTATAGTCCCACATGGAAAGACTGAGAAACATGCACTTCAGCAGGAGATGATTTAGTCCTGCCTTCCATAGTGTAATGCCTAGGTATTGATTAACATAGAAAGGAAACAAGTTGGAATTACTCTATAGCTTAACCTTTCCCTATTTCTTTTTTCACCTGTTCTCCAGCATTTTTCCCCACATGTCCTTAATCATTTATGGATGATGGGAGCAACCCCTACAGCTTCACTGTGGGCTGTCCATTCAGAAAGAGAAACCAGAGCTGGCCTCCATTAATACAGATGAATACTGTTGAGAGGAGAACTGCACACAACTGCAGTGATTTCTTCCTATGCCACCCAAAAATTTGGATTAAGCCCACATCTAATTCCAAACCAAAATAACTTGGAGTGGGAGGGGAACATATTAAAAGTTCTGATTAGCAATATGACTGCCTTCCTCGTCATTCTGTTATATTCCCGTTTCATCTTGCCCTTCTACTTTTAGACTCATGGGATAATTCAGGTTGAGAGGGACCTCAGGACGTCACCAAATACAACTCTCTGCTCAGTTAGAGCAGGCAGCTTGGGGCCTCATCAAGTTCAGAATATCTCCGCAAACAGAGATTCCATGATCTCCCCAGGCACCCTATGCCAACTCTTCAGTTCTTTCCCTGCTTATGCATACGTTCAATTCTAAAACTGTCCCCACCTTCTTTCCACAGTCACTTACTTGAGTTTCTTTAAACTTTCAGCTAGAAGACAACAACAACAGTTCTATGAGAGTAGTAGGAGCCTGGGAACAGGCAGAGAGAAAGTCCAGTAGACTTGAAGAGGTAATTTGTCCTGTCTTTATGGGAAGGGGAGAAGCAATCCTGTTGACATTTCATTTATAATTAGCTAAAACTAATGAGCAGTGTGAAGGAAAAGCAAAATTTTAGCAGCAAGATTGTGAGAGAAAGAACTGGTGGAGCTGATAAGTTACTTGCAGATGCCTTTTTTCCCTCCATTTAACTAAACTCAGGTTCAATGGAAACATTGCATCTCAGGATGAAATCACTCAGGAAAGTTGCTGCTCTGTAGAACAGTCTGTCTTCACTCCCTCAGTATTTTCTGGGTCAGTACAGAATTGTTTCCAGTCACTTTCTGTCACTGCAAGTCCTATCAGGTCTCTGGACAGTGGCAGGTTGTAGGGGAAATGCACCAAGACATGGGAATAGCAGCAAGTTGCTTTTCTCCTACCCATATACTCAGCCCTCCTGTGTCTGTGTTACACACTAACAGAATTTACGTTCAGACTGGCTGGCCTGCTGCTGCAGCCTTCAGTTAAAAAGCATGGGAATTGTCTGGTGGTTTCTTCTTTCTACAGCTGTTGTCTTTTTCCATCATACCTGACCTGCTGGTGTTGAAAGATGCCTCTTGTCAAAAATCTCTGCCACTAACAACAAGAAAAACGCTGATCTGTAGGTTTTCAAAGGGAAAATGCAAAAATGCTCTCTTCCAATATGTGATGAAAACTTCTGTACCACAGATGTAGGGCATGCTAGAAAAGCCATATTTTGACTATATTTTTGGTTGTCATAGAAATTAGTTTATAGCTTATAAATAGAAACAGTTGTGAAGTTAAAATAAGTAAATAGGGGATGCAACTGTAACACAGTACCACTTTTCTGTAACAACATTTAGGAAGTACATAGATCAAAGTAATGTAGCCCTACATCATCTTTCATGTCCAAGGGATAACACTTGTAATACAGAGCCACCCAGATAGATAGCCTTGGGACTGTCAAAAGGGACATTATTGTGATCAGTTCCTTATAATTGAATATCTGGCTGTAGGCCAGTAATTCAAAATGGTGGCAGTAAGGGGTTACAGATATACAAACTAAGCAATCAACACACTTCTAGTTAGTTCTACTCCTTCAAACATAGGCACTCTGAAGTCTGGTAATTATTTTCTTTTATTATCATTATTAATATCTGGTGCTGTTTAGAAATTTCTGTTACTTCAGAATTGTTACTTGTAAGCAAAAATAATCTGACAGTTACCTTTGAAGAGAAAGCTGTCAAGCAGTTCAACTGGTATGAAGAAACTCCCATAAACCATTTAAAATTAGTTTCAGGACAGCCTTATGTTTTATCTCTGAATAAGAAAAAAGTTCAAGCATTCCACATTCACCACACTACTAACATGATGGTTTCCAAGCTATCAAGCTTTTGGAACATGTCACAGTTCTCAGCAAATCTCCTTCTACCGTTGTTTCAGGGACATCTCTACCACCTTGAACCACTACAACCACACTTCAAACCTCTTGAACTTTCATTCAATAGTGCTCTGCACAAATACTGCAGGGAATAGCAGAAAACAGAGACATTTAGTAGCTAGCTACTACAAAACAGAAAGCAATGCCAACTTTTCTACTGTACTAATCAATAAAAGTGCATTCAGTTCCACACACATATTAGAAAGGCAGTTGAATTTGGAAATCTAATAATTCACATTTTTTGCCATAAATTTCTCCTGATTATTTGCAGAAATAGAGCAGCTGGTATACACAGTTTCCATAGAAGTCAACAGGAACCACACTAATGAAGTTTGGAGCAGAATTTAGCTAACACCATATATCCCAGAGAACTTGGACTATTTTGGACACTTCCATGCTATGATCAGCCTATGAGTTGTTAGCATTTAAGATCACAGAATCACAGAACATTTAAGGTCACAGAATCACAGAATGATTGAAGTGGGAAGGGACCTCTGCAGATCGTCTAGTCCAACCCTCTGCTCAAAGCAGGGTCAGGCACAGCAGGTTGCTTTGAGCTATGTTCAGGTGGGTTTTGGATATCTTTGGGGATGGAGACTCCACAGCCTCTCTAGGCAACCTGTTCCAGTGTCTGACCACCCTCACAGTAAGTGTTTTCTTACATTCAGATGGAATTTCATGTAATTAAGTTTGTGCCCATTGCCTCTTGTCCTGCCACTGGGTCCAGCTTCTTTACTCCCTCCCATCAGGTATTTGTACACGTGGATAAGATCCCCCTGAGCCTTCTCTTCTCCAGACTGAACAGTCCCAGCGCTCTCAGCCTCACCTTTTACATCAGATGCTCCAATACCTTCATCATCTTCATGGACCTTTGCTTGCCTTCCTGCACATCAGCATGGACCATTCTTCAGTCTGGAAGAGGTGATCCTTAAAAAACAGCCAGCTCTCCTGGACCCCTCCTCTCTCCCCCAGACCATATCCCACAGGATTCTTCCAAGCAGATCCCTGGACAGGTCAAAGTCTGCTCCTCTGAAGTCCAGGGTTGTGATCCTGCTTTTTGCCTTGTTCCCTCCTCACAGGATCCTGAACTCCATCACCTCATGGTCACTGCAGACAAGACTGCCCTTGACCTTCACAACCCCAAGCAGTTCTTCATTGTTTGTAAGTGTTGTGGGTTAACCCCAATAGGCGGCTAAGCACCACACAGCTGCTTGATCACTGCCCCCTCAACCCCAGTAGGACGGGGCAAGAGGAAAGGAAGAGTAAAAGCGAGAAAGCTTGTGGGTCGAGATGCAAATTGTTTAACAAGGAAAAAAGAAGTGGGAGAGGAAAAAAAACCAAAACAAGTGATGCAAAGGCAATCACTTACCACTTCCCACAGGCAGGCCGATGCATAGTCAGTTCCCAAGCAAAAGATGGCTAACCTCCCTAAACCTCCTCCTCTCCCTTTTTATTGCTGCGCATGACGTTATATGGCATGGAATAGCTCTTTGGTTAGTTTTGGTCATCTGCCTGGCTCTGTCCCCTCCCAATCTATTGGGGGGGGGGGGGGGGGCACAGCAGAAAAGCAGAGTAAGAAACAGAGAAGGCCTTGACTCTCTACAAACACTGTTCAGGAATAGCTAAAACATTAGTGTGTTATGAGCATTGTTTTAGTCACAAATCTAAAACACAGCACCATATGAGCTGCTATGAAGGAAGTTAACTCCATCCCAGCCAGACCCAGTACAGGAACTATCAGATCCAGCTGAGCACCTACTGTTGTCAGCTCCCCAATGGCCTGTGCCAGGAAGCTGTCATTGACACATTGCAGAAACCTCCTGGGTTGCTTGCACCCCGCCATGTTACCCCTCTAGCAGATACTGCGGTGGTTCAAGTCTGCCAGGAGGACCTGGCCCTGTGAATGTGAGGCTTTTTCCCGTTGTCTGAAGGCAGCCTCATCTACTTCTTCCTGATCAGGCAGCCTGTAGCAGACACCCACCCTGATGTCACTCACGTTGGTCTGCGCTTTAACCCACCCATGAGCTCTCAGCTGTCCCCAGGCAGAGCTCCATGCATTCCTGCTACTCTCTCACATAAAGGGCGACTCCCACTCCTTGCCATCTTTGCCTGCCCCTCCTGAAGAGCCTGTATCCATCTGCAGCAGCACCCTAGTCCTGTGAGTTCTCAAAATATCCAAGCAAAGCAAGTCTGTTTGGAAACTTCTTTGGAATCTTCTGGAACCACTTTGGTTCCAGAGAATCAAGAACAAATAAAATAATGGGGAAAAAAAAAAGAAACCTTTAAGAAGGTAATTCTTGAGGGCTTGTTGAGAAAGTAAAACAACTCTTTTCAGATATCAGAGATTACTGTGAGAAAAGTCTTATCAGTTAGATATCTCCAACATTCACTGTGACTTATAAAAAAATAAAGACTGCAGGAAAATAAATTCTTAAAAAATGAAGAGAATCAGGGTTCCATGACTAACAAGTCTGTTAAGCCTTAATGCAGTAGTACAGTAGAAACGCTCACCCTGGAGAGGCAACTGCATATTGAAGTTAAATGAGAAGCACACCACATGATTATCCAGCCCGTTGTCAAAGTAAGGCAACCGCCTGCCATTCTAGCTTGCTTGCTCTATTACATAAATCCATGAGGCAACTTATGACCTATTTACACAAGTGCATTGTTTTGCATGACTTGCTGAAGCAAGAGCAAAGGCCTTCCCCTGTCTCAGGTTCAGCAACACCTCCAGCCATGATGCCTTCTAAATACTAACATAGACACTAAACTACCACAGCTAACAATATTCTTACAATATTTTTTCTCTCCTTTGTCTCAGCTTCTTACCTTTCAACCCCCTTGCATACAAAACCTGGACCAAGAAAGATACTACTTTATCTCAAAAGGTGGTATTAAAAGTAGTAAATCTTGAATTAATCTGCACAGCCAGGGGAAGAGCCTTTCTGATCTCAGGCAAGAATTCCAGAGAAGTGATTCTGTCATCTTAAACTTTCTCCTGAGTCATTCTACTTGCAGTAGCCCTGACTTCAGAACTCTGCCTTTAATTCTATGCCAGCCCTTTCTAAAAGCACACACAAATACATACCTGTAAGTATACACTTATACTTCCAGTGTGATGTTAATATTTGTTTTCTGAATGCAGACTTACCTTGAATACACTGCTTTCCACATTTATTCTTAGCATGTCTAAGCCCTTCTAGAATGAAGTAGCTAATAAATGAGAACAGAGAAGCACCCTGAAGTGCTTTGCACATTGTAGTATACATCAAGCAGGCAAAAGTAGACCTAACTCTTCTTCAGAAGGTTTTAATAAAGGTCTTATATGTTGCACCACCTAACACATTGCTCCACTGAACCAGGTGAAGCTAGAGATTCCTCTCAGGTCTGTTGATATACCAACTTATGCGGCCACACCCTAGTTCACTACTTATTGAAGTGGTTGGGTTAGAAACACAAGTATTTAGAGGTATTTAATTAATCAAACCATTTAATAGACCTGTGTCTGAGAGCAATCACAGATACAGTGTGGGGTTTGGGCAAATGCTAACCTCCAGTTAATGAGGCAGGGCAGTAATCTGTAGCTGAGGGCAATAGACTTCATTTAGCTGCTGCGGGAACGGCCTGTCTGACTGCAGTTGTACTGCAGCATTTGTCCTGTCTTCTAGCCTTCAGACAGTTAACTGCAGTGATGCCCCATTTCAGTTGCAGCTTTGCTAGGTCAAGGGACCCCTCCACCCCCTTGACCATAAAAATCCTCTGAAAGCTGCTGCCCTCAATTCTGCTGGCCCAGTCTTTCAAACAGTCACTCTCTATTTCAGTTTGGGCAAACCAAAATGGACCTGCAAAGACCTGTCATTGAAAGTGAGTGGGCCTGGCTCATTTCAACACAGGTTGGGGAGCAATCAGACAAGTTACACTGGCAGAACCTGGAAGGTGGAGATCTATGGTGGGGGTGGTAATGAGCAGCTGGGGGTGCCCCAAATGTTTTTCACTCAGCCTAGCTACAGCCAGAAGTAGCTGTGTGAACACAGAAAACCAGCTGCCTTGAGCATCCTCTTTAATTGATGGAGAGAATTAGGCAGCTATAGGAGGTACTTCATCCTGCTAACATTCTGAATCACCCTCTGAAATCGCAAAAACCACATAAACATTGGGAGGACATTCATAAATCTAGATTAATATTTTCCTGATAATATAGAGTAGTGTTTCCATCGCATTTCCATGCTTCTCCGAAGTACTACAGTTGATTGACAAAAACAGGGAAGAGTTTCTTTTAAACTTTAAAATCAAGTTTAATTTTAAGACAAGTGTAGGTAAGTGACAGGTCCTCTGTTAACATACAATGAGAAAAAAAACAAAAAAAACCCCAAAACTACTGACTTATTTCTGTCCCACAGCATTAAGCCCTGCTGTCAATAATCAGTAATAATTTAACTGTAGGGAATATTATAAAGGGCCTAATTGGATCAGCTAAAATTTAATAGTTGTTTAAAAAATTCTCTAAATGTGCTGAGTATACATTTATTTACTTTGCTAAAAGGTAAGTGGTTTTTTTGGTGTAGACACTGTATAAAGTTCATCTTAGTTGAAGATGTGATGAGTCCACCTTGACTAATGACAAAATGCTGCTACAACACAGGAACAATAATATTTCTGAGCTTGTCATTTAATGACACTTTGAATAGCTCAAGCCAATGCTCTTAATGTTCTGTTGAAATTCTGGACCAGCTAAACAAAACAAGCACTTCCTCTGCGTCCCCTATCACTAGCTCTTTTCAATCTTTGCTTAAGAGTTTTTCTGCAATCAATTCATCTGCCTCAAACTGGAAAGGTAGCAGGCATGCAAGAGAATGCAAACTGTAGCTGCAGTGGGCTGGCACAGAGTTCCTGAGATTAGAGCAATGAGATTGCTCCCATCTCTCCTTTACACTGAGGCTGCATCCGCTACTGGGTAAGAGTCTGCTGCTAGATGTCAAATATGAATCAATCTTCTGTAAGTTTGCACTAGGGATGTAGAGGTTAGTTTATTAGCTGTTTTGTAGCAAGGAAGTAGTGCAAATATATATTAATTAAGTCTTTCCATCTTCCTTGCATATGTTTTCCTGGGCTAACTGTGCTTGTCCATTTTTGTGTATATTTCATGATAAATATGTCAATAAATAATTGATTGAGTTGACAGGAAGAAAAAGACAATGCAATGGAAACCTTGTCAAATAAGGCCTTTAAATAGCCAGTGTAATTTAAATGGGAAATCCTAAATCAACTGCTAGATAATGTAGTAAGTAAACATATTAACCAGCCACAAAGTCATAAATTAAGTTTGTTGATATATCAAAGTCTAGTCATAGCAGTCAACAAAGGCATGAGGAACAGTTAATGAAATTCAGGAAATAAAGATAGTGTATCATTTTATGGACTTAATAAATTACAGCTTCTAAACACTTCTTTAAAAAAAACATTTCCACAGTGCTGCTGTAGAATCATTGTTGGAAAATTAGTTTTGTTCTCAATTAGACATAACCACTTAGGAGATTGTCGTGGTTTAGGCCCAGCCAGCAGCAAAGCACCATGCGGCCACTCGCTCACTCCTCCCCCGCAGCGGGATGGGGAGGAGAAAATGTAATGAAAGGCCGTGAGTCGAGACCAGGACAGGGAGGGATCACTCACCAATTATGGTCACAGGCAAAACAGACTCGACTTGGGGGGGAAAAAAAGAAATCAATTTAATTTGTTACCAATCAACTCAGAGTAGGATAATGAGAAATAGAACCATATCTTAAAAACACACCTTCCCCCCACACCTCCCTTCTTCCTGGGAATGGGGATTGCGGTCAGTTCATCACACGTTGTTTCTGCCGCTCCTTCCTCCTCAGGGGGAGGACTCCTCACACTCTTCCCCTGCTCCAGCAGGGGTCCCTCCCACGGGGGTCAGCCCTCCATGAGCTTCTCCAACATGAGTCATTCCCACGGGCTGCAGTCCTCCACAAACTGCTCCAGCGTGGGATTTCCCATGGAGTCATGGCCTTCTCCGGGCCCAGCCACCTGCTCCGGCGTGGGGTCCTCCATGGGCTGCAGGGGAATCTCTGCTCCACCATTAACTTCCGTGGGCTGCAGGGGGACAGCCTGCCGTCTCACCACGGGCTGCAGGGGAATCTCTGCTCTGGCGCACCTCCTCCCTCGCCTTCTTCACTGACCTCGGTGTCTGAATGGTTGTTTCTCTCACATCCCACTCCTCTCCTCACTGCAGCTCTTTTTCAGCAGTCTTTTTTTCCCCTTCTTAAACACGCTATCACAGAGGCGCTACCACCGTCGCTGATGGGCTCGGCCTTGGCCAGCAGCGGGTCTGACTTGGAGCTGGGCAAGCTTCTAGCAGCTTCTCACAGGAGCCACCCCTGTAGCCCCTCCCTCGCTACCAAAACCCTGCCACACAAACCCAACACAGAGATTTAGAGGCATTAACGCTCAAAGAATGCTTAAAGTTCAGGAATGCATGATAGAACTGTTACTGGAAGAGTGCTTGGTTCTGTACAGTAAACAGTATATAGTCTTTGTACTGAAAAAGCATTTGTTGGTGAAATTTTATCACTATTTTAAAAAAAATACCAAAACCTGTATATTCATGCAGGCATGCTATATTCTAATAAGATATCTTTATAAAAATTTTGGTGTGTTAGATACGGCTGTATTTACAAAACTCTTTTTTTCTTTACAGCATTCTTGTACCCATTCTTTTTTTTTATTACACGCAGACCTTTTTTTTCCCCCTGAATTAATCTTATAATTATCCCGTCTAGTAAAAACAGATATGAGAATATAACTAGTCCACCCATTTCTGCTACAAGTTGGCTCCTAACACCCTAAGATAAGTAAAATCAAACAAAAATAAAACAAGTACCACCACCCCTGAAACCCACAAAACTTTACATCATGCATCCTCTTCAAACTGAGTAGATGTCATCGGTGGGATTTCCTAAAGATTTGCTGTCAGCTATCTGCTACCCCTGAAAACAATGAAACCATTGTCTTTGATGATAGAAGCAAAGTTAGGCCAAAGCTGAGCGCTTCTACAAATCCTTTCCCTGTCAACTGCAAAGATGAAAAACATTTGAAAATATATTTTATGCTTAAAATGTTTACAAGCCTGTATGACTAACTCTGTAAACACCTTATCACAAACTGAACTAAAAAGAAACCAATCTTCCTGAAAATTCATATTGCTGCTTCTAATCCCCAAATGATAAACAATTAGCTATTGTGTGCATTGTTATCCTTGGGGAACCTGTACAGCTGGGTGAACAGTGGAAGTTAGCAAATACAGCAACAAGTGTTTTCAGTGGGGAGCTGAAGGGATCCCATGGTTGCTAATTTAGGCATTTGAAATTTGAACAGTGGAGAACTTTAGTGAGAAGAGAGTTAGCTGGAGTTGACTGAAGATCTCTTTTTGTTTGGTTGGTTTTGTTTAACAAACAGGTATCCACAGCTGAGGCTATGTACCTGGTATGGCCTTTACTGATGTAGCGATGTCAACGTCAGAGCATTCTAACTGAAAACTTCAGAGGTCTACAACATATATCAAACATACTGCCACTTTATAGAGTAATTTTTTTTCCAGTATGGTGATGGTGTAAAGCCTTAAGAGATGTTTCTGGCATGCTCTAGTAGGTGAGGCAATCACCCCCATGGGGATCAGCTTTGTATGTATAATTAGTGTGTCTCCTGGGTTTAATTTTCTTCATCCTAATTGCGAGCAGAAGTTGTGATGCTTATTTTTTGAGGGTTCACAGTACTATCTCCAACAAAGACGCTGAAGTATTAGAAGTTGGTAAGCTGAGCCTAGATGTACTGATTAAGTGAATTTCTTCTTAACTCCTGTAAGAAGAAATCAAAGCTGCTGAAGCACAGTATGCTAATGTACTCTGAAAGCACTTCTACATCGTACTTTGTAAAGTTAAACTGCCTCAGTGTTTTGCTACAGTATCTCTATATGCCAGAGACATAGAGAGACATGTCTTTGAAGGGGAGGAGAGGTGATATTGTTCTGCTTTACTGAGTGCCGTTTATCTTTAACTCGTTCCTTAAATTAAGAAGTAAAAGCCATTTTATATTTATACATACAATTATACATATACACACACATATACAAAATGTATAAATAGGCATGGAATATAACATGTAATAGAAAATATAAGACAATATACATTACTTCATATATATTGTAAAATATTATTGTAATATATGTTGCATATGGTGTGTTATATTTTATATACAGAATAAGATATATGTTAAAAAGTTACATTGTTGATTTAAGGTTTCTCTGGTTTCTTCACTGGCAGTTTGTCTTGCTCCTTAGAGAGGAAATGAATGGAGTCACAGCCTCAAGCCCACCTCTGCAGTTTCATACATCTGCTGTTCATCTGCTTCTTTGTTTCCCTTTGAATACCTTATCTAAAACTGTGTATACAGCTAGATTATGAGAAAGAAATTTACCAGAATTACTGTTACCTTGTAATGCAGATGTAATACCTCTGTTGTGGAATCAGTGTGCCTGAGCGATGCTGTAACACACAGCATGTACTTCATGCTTCAGTGTGAAGCAACCAGCTTTCAGTCATCTCTGTTTGGTAGCCCTCCGTAACACCCTTCATTATGTAGTATAGACATGCTCTCCACCGCTGACTAAAAACATTGCCAGGTTTGACCATCATGCTGTGAGACACAGAGAAGAGATGTATATGAAGAATGAAATCCTATCCTTATTGAAATGAAGGGAAAAAACACCCCAAACCTCTCATTGAATTACTTAGGCTGAAAATTTCAAAACACAAGATACAGAATTATTATCCTTTTGTCCTTGGAGAAGATTGTTGCAGTGTAGAGTTCAGACACATTCATAGGACATATCAAGACATGAGAAGACCTGGAGTGGTTGCCCTTGAAATGGTACATATCCTCAGGATAAACGCAATACAACCACCATAGCTGAGAAATCAGTATCTTTCTTGGGAGATTGCACCTATATCTAAAAGTGAACATCACAGCATTGAAAGTTGCAATCCCTTTGATCTCGTGCAGGATTTATGAAATTTCTGTATAGAGTCAGCTCAGGTCCCCCCTGCACTATGTGTGGTCAGAGGAAGGCAGCGCTAAGAGTGCGTTGTTACAGTCAGCGTGCTCTAAGGTTTTGGCTTGTCTACACCTAGCCAATGCTGACTGTAATTCCAGCTCTGCTCTGGGACTTAGGCATTCAACATTGTAAGAGGAATCTCTCCTCTCCTCAGGCCATGTGGCAGCAATGTCTTTTTAAGAATAGGAGCAGATCTACAAACTTGAGATCAGTGGTCTTTTGGCTAGGATTTCTGGACATCTGCAGCCTGTTGGAGCTGCAACTGCCAATAATTTATCAGCACCAGAGGAATGAAAAAAGTCTTTGAGTTCCACCCAGTGGAAAAGAGGATGTGATCCTAGGCTTCTCAGCCTTAGGGCCTTTTACTCAGGAGGGGGGAGATGTAGTTTTTTAGGTTTTGCTCCAAGAACCGTTCATGAATTTTCTTCACTGACTGTTTCTTATAAAATGCAGAAATTGTCAAAGCAGAGTTCAGATCCCAGATGTTTCTCTAAGGCCAGCCAGGCTTACCTGATTATATTCCCTCTTTCTTCTCAGGGAGACAGAGGAACATCATGGTTTTGCTACCTCAGCTGGTGCAGGTGTGAGATAGGTGCTGAGATACTTCACATACACCTTCAGAAGAAAGCTGAGAGATTTGTAGCGGTATGTTCAGAATGAGCAGAGGTTTTCAGATTGTCATTTTGGACTTGGGCATCTCTTACCCAGGTTTGAGGCCTGAAATCATGGATCTCCTTTTTTTATGTGCATATCAGTATTTGATTTGATGCATATCAGCTGGATTTAGCCAATGTCACACAATATGGGCGAGATGGCAGAGAACAGAAAAGTGAGACAAACACAATCTCACAGCTGAAGTCAGCAAAACTTTTAATAGCAATAAGGATTACCTCACTTACAGAGCAGGTAACCGAAGAGTGTCCTCCAGTTTCAAAATCAAGAACAGAAGTTTAGCCAGAAAGTATGTGTAGCCCAGTGCTAAATTACTGGATTGGAGCACAAGAACTGCAAGATGAATTCCCATGGCTCAGTGCTAATATTAATTTAGACTTTTATGGACAGTGCCCTGCTGCAAGTCTAAGACCTATATACTTTTCTGAGGAGACACAACTTGCTTATTCTGCCTGCTTCTGGAATTGTTTTTCTGATCTCTTCTGGTGTTAACTGCACAGTTGTGAGCCTTTACTCTGGATGGGCATGAGTCAGCTCCAAACCGTAAACAGTGTAGCCATGGTTAGTAAGCCTGAGCTACTAAGCCTTTGCTGATACCGTGGGCACAACAAGTTGTGTCTGCTTGGAGCACAACCAAAGCAAGCTCACATCTGCTTGCAAAAAAAAAAAAAAAAGTGTAAACATATCCTCTCTCTTCTTTTCCTGCTTCCTCCCCCTGCCTTTCTCTTTCCCTCTCCCTTTTTCTTTCTCTCTGTCCCACCCACACACATCTACAAGAGCACTCTCAGAAACTCCACCTCTCTAAGCCCTCCACCCAGATAGTTCAAATTCCTGAGTGGGATCTCACAGGGCACACATTTGTTTAGAGTGGTAACAAGTGGCTGTGTTTTGGTATGAGGCCCCTTGCGCAGTTCCTTACAATGAACTTGAACAAAGAGCAGTTGTTATAGTCATCTGTTTCAACAAGGTTTTACTCAACGTAAGAAGTGTTCATTTTTGCCTACTACAGCTGACTGAACCCAGAAAAGGGTAATATAGATCATGGCGGGGGGAAGCCACTCTGCTGAGCTCCAAACACTTTTTGGGGAGTTCCCTGTTCAGAGGGGACAGACTCACCGTAAGTTTCACTAAATCCACTATGGCAGGATGTCAGTGCCCTGCAGCTCACAGCACAGGCTCTGGCTGCGGAAATGTCAATAGCAGCCCTGCTTTGTTGTTGACAGTGGCAGCTGATGACATATGAATTTTGAGTGACTTTTCATGTGGCTACAAGATCCAGGTTCCATGTTTTTTTTTCACGCACAGGATAAGAAACAGGTTACTCTTTCCCTAAATTTTCTTTTAATCTGTCTTTTCTTCCACTAACTAGGCACTAATTATGTTGTACATCATCTTCTGCCATTTTTCTGGCACAAGCAGCATGCTGGCACAAGTCAGTGGAAATTCAGCATTCATTAAGGTTAGACTGTATTTCCTGTGCATCTCCTCTGTCCTTTTTTTTTTCCCCCTAAGATGATCACTTACAAGAATGAGACTAACACTTAAATTACTTTTACAACAGGAAGCCCTCCATTTTAGACAGCAAAGCTACATAAGCTGCATCTTGGCTATCATTGCCTTGATGCCTGGGATTTAGTTTTCCTGAGATTTGGGGATTTTTGCTAGTAGGTTTTGAAAAGTGTCAACAATCTCAGTCACCTACACACTTGCACGAGGACTGTGTTCTCAAAGAAGCAGTACTTTTTGACAGAACAACTATGAAAAATTCTGAGAAGTAAAAGGATCATCACAGAACAAATCCTTTTGTCTTTTTAAAATGTATAATCCTTACAGGAGAGTACTGATGGGTGAATATTAGAGCTGGTCTGCCTTCTAGCTTGAAAGCTTGTTTCTCAGGGAAAGCTGTCTTCTGGCAAATTAAAGGAAATGGAGTTTCTCAGGATCCTATTTCCCCCTGCACAGGAGAAAGTGATATAAAAGAAAGGAAGCTCGCTTACTCCTGTGAATTCTTCCTCTTTGTGTGTGTGTGTGTGTATGTGTGTGTGTGTGTGTGAGATATTTTTATCCCAGTGGCAAAACCCAAACACACCAGGTGCAGACCCTAGCATTTTCTTTTCTCATATTATCTACATCTCAAGGAAACATCAGGAAGCTGGATAAATATGTCTCTCCCTCTGTCACTTATTCCTGCTACCTGCTGGATGCCACAGGTCCTGCAGGTTCATCCACATGCTCTATACCTTGGTTAAATGTGGGAGGAATATTAGTGTCACTGTTCTAGTTGGAAGATACTTACATAGCTCCACTATTACAGCATAGTCATAAGCTTTAACATATATATCTTCCATAAATCCATTGCAGTCAGACTAGCACTGGTATTCCCATTTAAAAAAAGGGAACAGAGAAAGAAAGTGTAAATGACTTGCCCAACATTACATATATCCATGGTCACGCAAAATCACATCTGTTCCCTGGCAGAGCAAGGCTTGATTTGTTTCACAAGCCAAAATAGTGCATTAATTTGTTTAACAAGCCCAAAATAGTGCCTTAACCCTTTCATCTCTAGATCAATACCTTGTTATGGTGGAATTAAGTGTTGTATAGTACCTAAAACAAATACAGATTTCTTATATCTGCCAAGCATATACGGAAACTTCACAGTATTTGGGCTAAATGGGACAGTCAGGGATAGCAGATGGAGTGTAGAGCTCCTCACTTTCAAAACATGTTTTGGAGCTTGGAAAGATCAGTCAAAAAAACCATCAAGTCCCACATGATCTTACCTGCTGGAGAAGGTGAGAATTCCGTTCCTCTATCTTCTGCAAGTTAATTTCCTGTTCCTGCTCAACATCCTAAACCTTCACAGCCTGCACTCTAGGGCTATGCTATGCTATGAGGAGGCAGAATCCAATTAATTACGTCCTACCTCGCATTCAGCTTTCAGCAAGCAATTATTAGAGAAAACCTGGTTGAGGCCCTTATTTGATTTAGGAGGCTTGTGTGTCTTGGCATTCATCAGGATTTACTAATGTTGATAAATTGCTCTTCTCTGTCATGGCTCTAAATAGATATATCAGGTTTGTCCAAGACTCCTTGCCGAGCCTTGATCTAAATGGTTTTTCATCTAGGAGTATGGAGCAGTTGTTCTTTTATCTCGAACTGTGATATGGAGGTCAGAAGTAATGAAACTGGCATTTGTCTAATTACGAATTCCATTATTATTTTCTATCCTCAAACAGCTGGGGGTAAATCCACATGAGTCTGCTTCAATAAAGCTCTCCTGAACTAGCATATTAAGATAAATTAAAAGTAGCATGAGCCAAGTATGTCCTAGGATATCTTTACATGCAATATCTAAGGGAGGCTAGGTTGCAATCTGCAGACATGCTGTTGCTAGATCCAGTGTGACAGAATTGAAAGAGGTGGGTCAGGAATATATTGTCTATGAAGACTCTGGGATGCTGCCTCCTTCCCCCTGTCCAGCACCTATTTGTGTTAGCTGCTCTTTGAAGAGTGGTCGGAGGAGTGACACGCAGACGGATCAATAGGGGAGTATGCATACAGCTGCCTGGTAGTACAGCATGAACTGATTGTACTAAGTTTGGTTTAGTTAAATTTCAAGATAATTGACAGGGTGCTCAGAGCCCTGGGGCACTTCTGCTATATTTTAAGCCAAAGGAAAACCAAAGAAAGATGAAAAAAAAAGCATAAAATAATTTATTTTTCCTTCCTCTCAGCCTCCTGTGCTCCTAACCAGGACCTTTGTGAAGTACTTTAACTTGGTTTTCAGACTAGTTCTTGAGATCATAACCAAAATGGGCAGGAGTCTGCTTTTTCTCACACAAGTACTGAACTGGAATTACTTGGGTTTTTTTCCTCCTAAAGTCATTCTAAGTTCTTGTGAGTCACTATATTACTTGACAGCTGAATTTAATGCATCTGATATTGTTAAGTTCCCTAGCTGCTAATGTTCAAAGATCAGTTACTGGCAAATACCATGTATATGTCTGTAATAGAATTGCCGCACGTATATGTTAAATAGCTTCTGTGTTCTGTTAATACCAGGTAATTCAGGCTAGACTTTTTTGATATAACCAAATATAAAATCTAATCTGTTTTGACCACCTCCATCCCATGTAATATTCAAATTTGTGCCAGTTTTACACGAAAAACTACAGTAAGGGACATATATCTTTCTAATTCCAAAGAACTGCCTCGTACAACTATGCTTGTACCCCAACTATTTTTTTTATGTAATGGGTTTTAAATGCTCACCACAATCATTAGATTATTCCTCATTGATGTAGCTGTGTGTTATAAAAAGAAAGTCTGTTTTTCCACAAGTAGTACTTGCTATCCATTGTTTACTACCTAACTGTTTTAAAAATTTGCTGTCTGATCAACAAGTAGAAAAGATGTGAAGAGTTACCCATCGCAAGTGAAAACCAGACAATAGCTGAGCTTATAATATTGTGGAAAAATCCAGACACAATTTTGATGCAAAAAAAAAAAATCAGTAAACATTTTAAAATAAGTAACCTCTGCAAATATTACAAACCTAAATACTGTCATGTATGTTGCTGAAATATTCACGAGGACAAGAAGGGCTTAAATTGTTGAAATGTGATTACCTGGAAAATGCCATGACTGTACAGCTCAATAGTCCATGAGCAACTTTCCTGATGCAGAACTTGCTATTCCTGAAATGGAAGTGGTACTCTTTCCTTCCATCACTGCACACCACCTTCTAGGGGAAATTCACCTCCACCTCACCAGACTATCGCCTCAGCTGAGCTTGTGGAAATCAGGCAATCTTTTGGCACTGAGTATCTGTATGTCACCTTAAGCTTTCTTATGTCAAAATGTCAGTAGTACTAGATATTTTTATACTGCTTAATATCGGTATTATTGTTCTTTTATATGTCAGCCTGAAGATATGATAGTATCATAAAGTGGTCTAGATGTCAAGGTATTTCATTATTATATAATAGTCAGTGCAGTTTTCTCTGCTCTCCTTAGCCTTACAGTAAAAGTTGACATATTTCTTTAGAAATCATTTATTACTTTACATATCTTATTAATATAATAACAAACTAGGACATACATTTACAGAAAAGGTATGTTGGACCTAACAATTAAATAACCAAAGAAAAGCAAATACCTAATTGCATTATTTGCTCTTAGAATAATATTTTCGGTAGTAATTTTTTGTATGGACAATCAGAGGAAACGCCATTCCTGGCTTGAAGGAAGATGTGTTAAATTTCTAATCTTTTATTGAGTGCTTAACTAAGAATATAGGAAAGCAAAGTTAATCAGGATGACTCAGTGTGAAGAAAGCAATTGTGTGCTTTTTTTTTTATGACCATGCAAATTTAAGTGGACCATAAGGTTTTAGACAAATATGTGTATGTTTATTAGCACATCATTTTTGCAGTGTGTGACAACTGAGTAATTATCTTCAGTAGACAACCTTGTATGAACAGACACCAGCTTATATGCACTACCTAATGTAGACGTCTCCAGAAACTATTGTATTCTGTACAAAACCTAATATATAATTTAAGGCGGATATTCAGACCAGCACTTCATTTTGAGCAAGCATTGTCTTTTGTACTTAATATATACAAGACTATTGAAGGACAATACTAATTATGATCTAGCAAGTGAATCTCACTACTATTAATTATCAGTGAACTAAAATCTAAGTGACATAATTATGTTGAAAAATGTCTGCAATAAGAACATGCCACACTGTATCATATCAAAGGTCCAAGTAACCCAGCATCCTGTCTCCAGCAGTGGTAATAGGTAGCAGAGAGAATCCACAACCTCATTAGCACTGAAATGGGTGCAAAAGTTTGTTTCAGAAACAACTGGTTAAAGCACAGCAGGAGTTTGATTCATCTCCTTTAACAGTAGTCATCTGCAGTGTAGATGCCTACATCTGAGCTGTCTAGCCTCCCTATCCAAAATCAGTCACTAGAAGGACTAGAATTATTAATTTCTGACTTGCAACCTTAAAATGTCTGCTTCTCTTCAGGGACTGTAAGAGGAACCTGCAGTGACTATCTGAGACATAGGCATTTATATGACTATCTCCACAGGACCTTATGTTTTAACACACTCAAATGTTTATACATGCAGGTAGGACAGGAAAGCCAGGGGCATTGCATTAATCTTCTCTGCAAACAAATGCAAGGGAGATGCCTCAGGTAAAACAACTTCATTCAGACTCATTCATCTGGACATGTAAACCATAGCCAAAACTAACAGAGCTCATAATCTTTTAGACTAAGAGAATTCACCAAGGAGCTTGTTGTTGTGTGGCGAAGAACAGTGATGAAATGGAAGGATTAACAAAAGTGATCTGTACCTACAGTGAGGATTTTAAATGGACAAACTTTGGTAAGCTGGGAAAACTATATAGTGAAGCAGGCTGTACTGAAGTGCTTAGGGAAGAGAATACTTGAACTGGATTTTTCTGAAGTCAAAGCTGCAAAAAATAGTATGGAATTTTTATGCAGAAACTGGTATGAAAAGGTTCAGAATCAAGCTGGACAATTAACCACCTCAGAAGGATATTAGAAATAAGTAGACACCCTTAGTGAAATACAAAAAGAGACTGAACAGCTTCCTGGAGGGCAAAAAGTGTAGAGCTAAATTAAGAATTGCTGAAAGTTAAGATGAATTAGATCTTGTAAAGACAATTAAAATAGTAGATTTTAATTTTAGCTGTATAAACAAAAAGAGAACCAGAAAAGAAGAAGGGGGGTCTTATGTAGCAAAGCTGAGCTTACTTGCTTTTTTGCCAGTATATCTGGGATAAATGGAACAAAATCTGTTTTGTGTTCTAGTGGAAAGTGTCCCTGCCCATAGCAGGGAGGGTTGGACTAGATGATCTTTAAGGTCCCTTCCAACTCAAACCATTCTATCATTCTATGATTCACCAAAAGTAGATTATACAATAACACAATTTTTTTAAAGACAAAAATATTTCCTGTGTTATCTTTCCCTTGACATGCAATAACTTTAATCAACTTGGATGTTGCTTACTCACTTTCTATTCCACATAGAGAATCATCAGTTTATGAAGAAGATGATACATATAAGAACTAAAAAGAGGATAGTTAGAATACAGATGACAGGAGTTTGTGCTGAAAACACAGTCATAATAGTAGAGGGAAGTATGTAGCAAAATTCCTCCAGGAGCAGTTTTGGTCTGTCTTGATCTCTAGTTTAATATTTTCATGTAATATATATTGTCATGGGAAAATGTGCGTATCCTAATGAAATCTGATGATGATGCAAAATTGAGAGGCAACATTAACATAGAAAAGGATTTGAATATTGAGGGTATAAAACAGAATCAGAGGGTATAAAAGAGGATTGGAGAAGAGTTTGAGGATGGAATGGCATTTAACAATGCCAAGTGCAAAGCAATAGACTTAGGAACAAAGAACAGGAATCTCGGCTATTACATAGGTTGTCATCAGATGACCACAGGAGAACTATGTGGTGCCAAGATGATATGACCATGAAAGAGGCAAATGTGATTCCAGGACATGTCAGGAAGTGTCAGTACCATACACAAAGCTGTTCCTGGACTGTCTTTTGGATGGACCACCATTCTCGGGGGCAGTTCTGGCGATCATTTGTCCCAGGGATTGTTCCCTGCAGACAGAGATGGTTTCTAGTTGCCAGGTTTTGCTTCCTTGGGCCTTCACATTCCCCCAACACTAGCCCAGAAGGCTTAAGACACCCTTAAACTCCACTGGGCTGATGCTAGGCCCCAGAATAAGCAATACATACTTTCACCATCATGCTATAAGAACAGCACTCTGGTGGGCTCCGTCCAGCACAGTCCTCACTTTGAATTGATACTTCATCCCACCACACACACACACACACATACACAGAGTTATTATTACTCTTATAATTATTATTATTATGTTTTAGACCCACAGGGTCCCTGTGCTGTCCCCATGGAGACCCAAGTCAAGTACTGTGCAGTGTGTACATGAGCAGTCTGTGCTTGAGGAGGTTTCATTTTGGACAGTGTGGATGCTCTGCACCACTGGGTCTGAAGGTCATCTGCGAGGATGCCTGCAGACACAGGCACGGACACAAACTGCCTGTGGACATTCAGGACCAGCATCTACTACCTTGCTGCATTCTAGACAGCTTTTCTGGCTGTCACTGGAACACACTAATTCTTGATCTTTGTGATGTGAACTCTCAAAGCAGCTCTTGCAGCTACCATGGGGATACACTCCTTTTTCCTTTGGCTATCCTAGGAAAGCTTGACAGTTGCTAAAATCCCAATTTAATGATTCATTGCCTCTTTGCCAATCTAAAGGAATGTCTTGCTAAATAAGAGAGGTGTGGGACCAATGCCTCTTAGCCAGTTACTTTGATATCATACTTCAGTCAAAAGAAAGAGATAAAATATTAATTCCAAATGTAAAGCAGATGTCACAATTGCAAAAGTTTATAGAAACAAAAAGAAACTGCTTAATCTGCTGGTACCAAGATCAACATAAAAAAAAAAATCTCTCTCCTTCTCTACAGTCAGTGCTTTGTAGACACATTGGGTACCTCTACTCTGGTAAACACGCAGGGCCAGGGAGTGAGTTGTAACACTAGACCCCATGGTTGTCCTATTAAAAGTTTTAAGGAAACTAAGCAACTCTGGCATGAGGGGGAAGTGCCTGCATGGATATATAATTGTTTAATTGTCAGCTTACCCCTGGGTCTGCATTTGACCACTCAAACTTATTCTCTGCAAGATAAAAACCCAGATACAGTTTTGGGAGTAGCTTAATCCAGAAACCAATTCTAGCAGGCAGTTAGAAAGAGATTATCACGTTCAACTCCCTACACAATCCTCCAGCAAAGTCTGCTAATAGGCTTTGTACCCTTTTGCTTCCTAGAGAACACAGCACAAACCCTCCAGTTTCAGACTCCAACGATATGACAGTGATAGGCTGCCACATAGTCCTGAAGTTATTTCAGAGACTTTGTGATAAAAAAAAAGACACAAGATAATAATTAGGTCTTAGGATCTTGGGGGCAATACATAGGATCCAGAAGAGACTCGATGCCAAGTACTCTGTAGTGTGGACATGGTTGATTTCTCTAGAGGGGACTAGCCCTAAGCAGTGGGGACCTTTGCTAATCCATGCCATCTGGCCTCAGGGTCAAGCATTGGTCCCAGTCCTCTCTTATTTACCAGCATAGGTGTACCCATCTCTTCACTGATTCTGTCTCCTTGTCTGCCCTTCTCACATGTTGTGTCCCACAGTGGAAACAACCTCCTAGTATAGCATCCTAACTCCTACAGCCAATACTGTTTCTTTAGAGGTTTCTGGGTGTCGTGGTTTAACCCCAGTCAGCAGCCAAGCACCACACAGCTGCTCCCTCACTCCCCGTTCCCCCGCCCGCTCCCGGTGGGATGGGGAGGAGAATGGAGAAAGAAGGCAGAACTCGTGGGTTGAGATAAGAACAGTTTAATAACTAAAGTAAAATATAATACTAACAATAATAATAATGAAATATAATAATAATAGTAATGCACAAGAATATAACAAAAAAAAAGGAGGGGGGGGGGGGAAGGAAAAAACCCCAGTGATGCACCATGCAATTGCTCACCACCCGCTGACCGATGCCAGAGCTGCAATCTGCGCCTCCCAGCCAACTCCCCCCTGTTTATATACTGGGAATGACGTTCCATGGTATGGAATATCCCTTTGGCTAGTTCAAGTCAGCTGTCCTGGCTATGTTCCCTCCCAGCTTCTTGCACGCCTGCTTGCTGGCAGAGCATGGGAAACTGAAAAGTCCTTGGCTTAAGGTAAGCGCTACTTTTAGCAACAACTAAAACATCAGAGTGTTATCAACATCATTCTCACACTAAATCCAAACCACAGCACTGTACCAGCTACTAAGAAGAGAGTTAACTCTGTCCCAGCTGAAACCAGGACACCAGGGAATCCATTCAGATTCAGTCATCCTGCCCAAAAAATTACTTGCACTTAGTTATTCGAGAGATGATTTTCCTCCTGTTGATTTAGGAATAGACTCACCTTTTCAAGGATGGAAGTGTCACACTGCCAGAGCAGGTGTCATCTGTACTTGCCTGACCTTGACTTCGCATGGAGTAAAACATCTTCCTTTGTCGTGACTCTGTGTGTACATTTCAGTGTGAAGTGTCTCCACCTACTGAGCTTCTATTTTATATCAACCTGTAAATAGGATAATGTACTTCTTACAAACATTTACATGAGTTTAGTACACCCCATTCATTATAGATTCTTGACTGACTCAGGAAAAGATGATACTCTACCACTTTGGATGAAAATGAGTTTGAGGTTCTCCTTTTTTATGAGAGGAGACAAAAAAGTTTGGCTTGGGTAGCTTAGCAAAGTGAGAATTGAGACAAACAGAACTGTAGGATAATTCAGGTTGGAGGGGATCTCTGGAGGTCACTCAGTTCAACCCTCCTTCTCAAAGGCAGACCTAAATTCAAAGTTAGATTAGGTTGCTCAGGTTTTTGTCCAGTTGAATTTAGCGTACCTCCAGGGACTGAGATTCCACAGCCACTCTGGGCAACCTGGTCCAGTGCTTGGCCATTCTCCTGTGAATTATTTCTTTTTCTTCTTTTATTCAGTCAGAATTTCCTTGTAGCAATTTGTACCTCTTGCCTCTCAAGTTTATTTCTGACTACTTTGAAGAAGACTCTGATTCTATCTTCTCTATAAGCCCCTAGTAGTCCCCTAAGCTTTCTTTTCTGGCTTAACAAACCCACATGTCTCAGTTTGTCCTCATACATCATTTGCTCCATGTTGAACTTGAAAATACAGGATGTCCCTTTCTCTCCTCTGTTTTGATTTTTGTAGAATCAGTTTTAGCATTTTTGGCTAGGGCAAAATTTTCCAATACTATCTTAACCAGTTCCTGTCCGCAGTGACCTCACCACTGTGGACGGGAGAGGTCTGAAGATTTAGGGAACATTTGTGAAATCATTAATTGGAACAAGAATCATATATTTTAGCTGCAATTAATTCTAACCAAACACATGTAAAAGTCCCCCAATTTGTGGCATTCAGAGATAAATTAAAAAAAAAAAATATGGCTTCTAAGACTGCTGGGTGCATTCAGGTCTTGCTTTCAAGACTTCTCTGTACAAACATGAGTATAAGAAATGTACATTACAAAAAAAGAAAAAAAGGACAACTGCGACATCTCAGTTCAGTTCTAGAAGCTGATGCCTCACAGAAAGTCTCCAGCTTTGGCAATGCTGTACTCATAAACCTGAGAAGAGGAGAAAAGATTGCTGAGTGTTTCCTCCTGTCGCCTTGCAGAAATGAAGTGGTTTATTCTGTTCACTCCTAGGATCACTTTATATTTTCACTGGTAATTATGAAAGGCTAAGAGAGAAATGAAAACTCACGTGGGTCTCTAAGACCATGTATTATATCTGGGGTCCAGAATGAGCCATGTGCAGCCCATCATTAGAGAGACTATGAGGAAAAAATACTACATTTCCTGCATTAATTCTATAGTCTGAAAAAAAGTGTGTGAAATGGAGACCAAGAGATTGAAATTCAAAAGCTCTTGCTGAAGCGGAGAGATACAGACAGAAAGAGTTCACGGGGATGGATTTCTAGCTCTTGGCTATTGCTATCCTCCTTTCTTGGGAAGCTCAACCTTTGCTAAGCAAAGAGTTAATGCAATGCTCTGTGTTACTGTGTTGAACATCCTCTAGTAGCACATTCGGTTTGACATTAAAAGGAAAATAATTCAGCTAGTGAGTTGTAGAGTGCTATTGCCTGCTCTAAAATTGCAGCTATGCTTACTGTGTTCTCTTGACATTAGTGATCAGATCATAGAGACTCTACTTTTGTTTACAAATAATTTCTTTTTGAACTAACAGCATCAGTGCTGCTAATGTTTTGGGGCTGACTGCACTTACAATCATGTCTCTCTTCCATGCCTAAGCTAACTAACTATAAATGAACCTTGGTGAGCAGGTACTCTAAGGTGATCAGTGTAATGGACCCGTCAGCAGCATGGATTTCAGGAGCATTTTTCATGCATATAACACTCTGTTGATATGGATCAGATTGTACAGTTAAGGTCTATGATTTTTAGGGACTTGGACATTGTCAGTAGGAAAACAGCATTTCTCTTTTCAAGCAAAAAGAATTCTGCTGGTATGTTCTGAATAAAGTCCACTGAACCTCCTTGTTAGCTTCTCTTAATGACTTTCCTGCTTCTTTGGATTCCCACCATGAATACTTTTCTTCCTAAAGAAAAAAATGTATAGTATTAATTTACAGCAGATACCTGCTTTACCTTGGGAAGAGAAAGATTAATTACAAAATAGAACCCCAGTATTTGAAAACCTGTGACCCAAACTTCTCCCTCTAACAAGCTACTTCTTCCACTATTATCTTCCACTTCTGTATTGATTTGCAATTAGCTGCAAATCCTTGATGTCAGCCAGCTGATTGAGACAACCAGGATTTCATTACAAAGCAATGGTGCCCTAGCAGTCTATAACATGCTACAGTATTCTTTCTAGAGCCACATTAACAAAAGAAACATGAACTTGCATCTCTAGTGTTATGGCACTGATATACTGTGCATACTCTCATGTTATATTGCATTAATTGACTTAGGAAAGTTAAAAAAAACAACCTATGAGCAGATTTGTGAAAGAAATATTTAGAGTTATTCAGAAAGACAAGATGAACTCCCAAAACTTAATTATATTTTCATAGCTTGTTCAGCATAAGCAGCAATTTGTGTTCAGGGGGACTTTTATTCCTGAATTGTTTGCTCATCATTTGATATTAGATTGCCTAGTAATACATTATTCTCTGCTGTTTTCAAAATGTGAGGTTACAGCTCAATATATACTGAATGAAAAGGCTCTATCAAGTGTATGTTCTCTTGTCACTAGGTCCAGCAAAAGAAGGAAGAAATCCACAACACAACTAACCATGCCAGGCAGTAAGACAGTAAACCATCTTCCCTCTGTTCTTGGGAGCAGTGCCTTTTTCCAGCACTGTACCTACATTTTAAATCATGATCATTCTTTTATTCTTTATTTTCCTCCAAGTTCTAGTCACTGGCCGCTTCTTCATCACTGTTTTGTATTCTTGACTTCTTGTCTTAGAGGATTCCTGAAGACAAGGCAGGAATAGAAGCACAGCACTTGAGTTCACCAATGACTGAAGCAACCTACTAGACCCTCATTAATTAGAAGAATTAAGGAAACCATTAAGGACACATTTGTAAGACTTGCTTTTGTAAATTATGTACTACAGATCCATTAACAAATACAGGCAGATTATTTTGCTTAGAGAGGACTCTGTCCTCTATTTTCCATGTGCATGCATTTCAGCTGTAAGCTTGGGCCAGGCTCTGTCCAGCTTTTCATCCACTTAAGCTATTCTTCATTTATTTTACAAAGAACTAACTAAAAAATTACAAGTGGTGTATTGCCCTTTGCTCAGGAGTGTGAGTCCTCTAGCCACACCCTCGATGCTGTACATCCCTCCCAGCACCATTGTTGATATTTAACAAGTATTACAGAATGATAGACGATGTTCACCCACTCATTTTCAAAATGCTTTTGGGAATAATGTGCTCCACTTGACAGGGCATTCCTGCTGAATGAAGCTTGAAGGAAATAATGTCAGCTCATGCTCTTTGTCTTTGTTAACAGTCCCGTGTTTTCCCTTAACATTAGCTGTGTACAAAGCTCAAAACTGAAAGATGACTCTATGCTGATTTTCCAGACTGGCAAGCAGAAAATTGGCCAAATATATATTACTAAGCACATGTTAGACAGTGTTAAGCACTAGCAGTTTAAAAAATTGTAAAGACAAAGAGGCACATCCATCTTCAACTGACGGACTTTCAAAAGATGATCTATTGCTGAGGAGTCTCACTAGCACTCATTGTCACCCTTGAAGAAACTGCTTTACACCAGCACCATCATGAGTAGCTTCCAGCCCCGGCAGTCAGAGTGTGGATGGGGAAAGAGTGCACTGAGCCTCTCACTCATATGTACGTCAACATTACGGGTTTAATGAACTGCCTTGTCACAAATCCTGTGAGAATAGCAGTCCTGTGGGGTTAGCTGTTTGCAGGGCTTAGGTACAGAGCTTGGGATATATGCAAGAGCCTTGTCAACAACAGGGCTGTCCCACAACCGTAGACAAAGTCAAACCTCTTCATCAACCCCTGCCTCCCACTCCCTTCCAGTAGCATTGGCGCTATCTGTGTTTCCATCACACTTGGAATGAGAGGAAAGGATGGCCATTCTGGAGTGGGAAATGGGACAAAACAGAGGGTGGCAGGCTTAAAACCTTCCGTTCTTCCCTTTCCAGAGGCTAGAGATACTGCAAAACTACAGAACTCTTCAGTCTGGAGAGGAGAAAGCTAAGGGGCATTTAAAAAATCATGTAGGTGGTAGATAAACTGAACTGTTACTCACCGAAACCTGCAATACTGGAACTAGGGAAATTCACTGAAATGAGTGACAGAGCATTTTAAACCACATATAACAAAGTACATCTTTACACAGTGGATAGTGAACTTCGGTAATTTGTTGCCACAGGGGGCCGTGGGGGCAGATGTTACCAGCAGCTTCAAAAGGGGCTGGACAAATTCATGGCCAATGGGTTGATAGTCAGATACTAAAGAAAATGAGCAGGGATGTACCCTGTCATAAAATGAGTGTGGCTTATGGTGATGTGTGAGGGAATGAACTCAGAAGGTGGCAAGGCTCCTGTGCGCTCTCTAAACAGCCTCTCCTACTGCTGCACTCAGCGACAGAGTACAGGGCTAGGTGAACCACTGGTGTGATCCATTTCTTATGTTCATACCTAGAAGGACAACAGAGGAACCCGAAAGCCATGTCCCACACTTGCAAAGTACTGGTATGAGATAGTTTTCAGAATACAGTTCACATCATATTGTTGAGATTCAACAAGGCTAAGTGCCGGGTCCTGCACTTGGGTCACAACAACCCCATGCAATGCTACAGGCTTGGGGAAGAGTGGCCGGAAAGCTGTCTGGTGGAAAAGGACCTGGGGGTGTTGGTCGACAGCCAGCTGAATAGGAGCCGGCAGTATGCCCAGGTGGCCAAGAAGGCCAATAGCATCCTGGCTTGTATCAGAAATAGTGTGGCCAGCAGGACTAGGGAAGTGATCGTCCCCCTGTACTCAGTACTAGTGAGGCTGCACCTCGAATCCTGTGTTCATTTTTGGGCCCCTCACTACAAGAAAGACATTGAGGTGCTGGAGCACGTCCAAAGAAGGGCAATGAAGCTGGTGAAGGGTCTAGAGCACAAGTCTTATGAGGAGCGGCTGAGGGAACTGGGGTTGTTTAGTCTGGAGAAAAGAAGGCTGAGGGGAGACCTTATCGCTCTCTACAACTACCTGAAAGGAGGTTGTAGTGAGGTGTGTGTCGGTCTCTTCTCCCAGGTAACAAGCGAAAGGACAAGAGGAAATGGCCTCAGGTTGCACCAGGGGAAGTTTAGATTGGATATTAGGAAAAATTTCTTCATGAAAAGGGTTGTGAAGCATTGGAACAGGCTGCCCAGGGAAGTGGTTAGGTCACCATCCCTGGAGCTATTTAAAAAGACATGTAGATGTGGCACTTAAGGACATGGTTTAGTGGTGGACTTGGCAGTGCTAGGTTAATGGTTGGACTCGATGATCTTAAGGATCTTTTCCAACCTAAATGATTCTATGATATTGTAAGCATTGTCCGTTCAAGACCAGGAGTCTGAGATAACTTCTGATTTCTGCTCGGCAGCCAAGTACAGCTGTGGCAGCAGCTGGATTGCAGTTTGGAAATGTGCCTGTGGGGACTGGCCCTACTCTCATTAGACTGAGGAGACAAGTCTCTGTGCTTGATGAGGTTGCCTTAACAGCCACACAAACAGCCACAAATGATTATGTTTACAACGGCTGTGAAGGGAAGCTACAGCCAAATCCTTGTCAGTCTAAGCATGGAGAACATCCTTCCTGAATGCTTCCCTTGGCCACAAGAAAACTGTGAGTTAATGTGATACTTTAATACTATACAGCTCCGCTTTGTAAGATTGCTTTGAAGCAATTTACAGCAAGTAATCACATCATAGCTAATGAATTTTTTTTAATTGTAGAGAATGAGCATAATCTAGTTATAACAACTTTAGAAGAGTGTGACCAGTTTTAACACTACAGCCAAACAGGATGACCCAGCTAATTATAGTTCTGACAGCCTGATATCAATTCTGGGCAAATTAATGGAATGACTGATACAGGGCTTGATTCATCAAGAATTAAAAGAGGGGAATATAATTAATGCCAGCTAACAGGTGTTTACTGAAAATAGATTGAATCCTACTATGTTGTATTTTTATTTTAAATGAGATTTCATGTTTAATCTATAAAGGTAATAGAATAAATAAAAAATACATGACCTGGTATGTCACAACACTTTGACCGAGAAATCATACACATCTAAAGTGTACTGATATGTACGTGATATGTAATAAAAGAGGGATAAACAGTTTAACTGACAGTGTCCAAATGTAGTCATAAATTTGGAATCACCAGTGATCTGGTGCTTCTTACAGGTGCCACAGGGTTCAGCTGGGGGGCCTGAACTTGCAACAAAATTCTGATGCTAATGATGTTTGAAGATCGCAGAAGAAGGTGTGAAAGCAATAAGCAGCACAGAGACTAAGGCAGACAGCAACGTGCATTGCTCTTCAAGTGTGTTGAACATGCACTTCAGGACAGTCTGAGGGAAATTGTACATCTGTGGGACAAAAAATGTAGGCAACGCTTGAGAATGGGGGAATCTGTCCTGTTGGGCAGTGGCTGTGAAAAGAAGTAGTGGATCGGAGTTGCAAAGATGTGACTATGAAGTCTGACTGTGGTCAGTCATAACACATGGTGCAAGCTGGTGAGAAAGCTCGAGTAGCATTGCTGCACTGCTTAGTCTCCCTTTCTTGATTTCTTGATTTCGCTTCTGTAGAAATAGCTTTTCTATAATGTGCTTTCATCTGCTCACTCTCTGTGGGGTATATCTGTTTTACCCTTAGCAGCCTCATCAGTGCTAGACTCTTTCCGGAGGAACACAGCACAAGTTTCTAGGACAGACAGGATGAAACACGTTCTGGAGGCACCCATCTCTCTTCACTGAGAGAAGGTGAAATCTAGAAACTGGCTTAGACTAAGTCCCTTCCTCTTAGAGAGCTAAAATTGAATAAAATGAATCCTGCCTGATAACCGGAATTTTAGACATACTTAGAGACCACAAATCCTTTTGAGAGTGAATGGTGATCAGACTATCTGGCACTGAAGTTGATTAAGCTTTCTTTCTAGTCAAGACAAAATGACAATACTTGTTAAAATGGTTTAAAGTGGTTGTCTGTGTTCCCTGGAGCTGTCTATGATCCTTCGGACGAAAAGAACTTACAATATTGAAATTAATATACTTTGTACCACAAGCACCCGCCATATGACATGAAGGGCAAAGATAATGTGTTATAGAAGCTAATATGCTACAAATTCTTTTCAAGGGCTCGAGTGAGTTCAGCAGCAGAAACAGGTAAATTAGAACATTTTTAGAAATGCATTAAAGGAGTTTTGAATTGAGAAGCCGAGAGAACACTTAGACAGAATTCAGCAAAACAAATGTTGGTTATAATCAAAGCAAATGAATGCAAAATGAATTGCTGATACAATCCGAAAATCTGTGTGATCCTGTTTATTGTTCTAATTGGCTACATCTCGGTTAAATACCAGGAAATGATTGATCTCTCATCACAGATGCTTTGTGAGTTCGGTTTTGGTGCATCGTAAGCAATTTTAACAGCTAGGTACAGTTATTACCATTCACTAACTGAAACAGCAATTTTCTTTAAATATTTCTGATGACATAAATTAGCTCTATCGTTAGGGTATTGCTTTTCTTCAGGTATATTGCAGATGCATAGACCATATAGTAAAAAAACATCTTTCTTGCACTTTGAGTGAAATCCTGTCTCACTGAAGTCAATACATTATCTTCAGTGGAGGTGGATTTTCATCCACTCTCTCCACTATTTCTGATTTTTATGAACATTGAATAATTACACTGAACACAGTAGTAATACTTGCCTGTGTTTGCAGGGTGGGATGTATGTGTAGAGAAACTGGATATCTCTCACAAGGGAATATTTATAAAGCTTGCTCAGGGTTGTCAAGAAAACTATTAGTGTTAGAACACTTTTAAAACTCTTTTAGCAGGAATAGTCTGATTTCAGACAGTTCCAAATGTACTGAGAGGATATTTGAAATATTTAATTCCATTCCTTTCTCCTGAATCTTCATTAACTTCAGAAGAAAAATTCATGACATAAGATTAATGCCATAACGTTAGGACTTCCATAGCTTGGAATGACTGACTGGTAAAATGGCAAACCTTAACACACATATAGTGATAAATATTGTGAAATTCTACTCACTTTGGCCTCAAACTTGACTGAGTTAATTAACCCTCCATGTAGACACTATGCTACAATGATATTGATAAATATTAAATAACTACAGTGACATACATTTCAATGATGTCTTTAGATCCATCCTCCTGCCACTCAGGGTTTCAGAAAAGTAATGGCTAACTTAAAAAAATATATACGATCATCAGAGTTATTCAGCGTATTGAACTACTTGTACCACAAAGTGAAGCAGCGAGTAAATTAATGGGAGGGTTTAGTGATAAAAGTGATTATTGGTAATAGAAAATAGCTCTGGCAATCTGAATTCAAAACAAACATGTACACTGAAAAAAAAACCAATTTGTTTGGAAAATTTTGTAGGCACAAGTAAAACTAGCCTATGCCATCTTCCTTGGACACAAGACACGGAACTGAAGAGGACAGAGAATACTAAAGAAAAGTTTTTTTTTTTTTTTTGCTAAAGGAGGTAGCTAGATGTAGAGATCATACAGCAGCATTTAGATTTTTAAATATTTTGGAAATAGTTGTATCAGTTTGTTGTCCTATGCTCAGCTTAAAGGATGTTGGACCATGGAGGAACAAGTATCTTAGATGTATGGAGGCAATGCTGTTGAAAGACTGTGAGTCTGAAGAGGTTATAAATATAAATATAAAGAACATCAGTGCTGATATGTGTATTGAAAGCATATTACAGGTGATCATTCAGGAGTATGTATCATTTCATAGCTCATGAGAAGGAAGCAGGTGAGGATTTTTTCTTCAAAATAAAGCAACATTGCATGCATTTAAAATAAAAACTCCCAGTCTTTTCCATATTTATCCCAGCTGGAGAAGAAACTAGTATGGGAAGTTCAGTTACACTGTGCACCTCCATGAAAACAGCTGATTGATTGAAACTTTTTGGTAGCATGGAAGTAAACTTCCTACAACCATTCTTCCATGCTCCCATTCCTTAATGTAATTCACCACATTTAGTGTAATTAATTTGGAAAGAAGGAAGCGCAGTTTTCCAGAAGGAATTTCCTGACTGACAGCTGCTTTACATAATCAGCACAGAAACAGTGGTGGTGGAACATACTCCAGCTATTACCTCCTAATGGACATTTATTTTGCTTTACTACTGTTTTCCTCAGCAAGATAGCTAGGGAGATGCAATTTAAATTCCTTCCCCAATACAATTAATTCTTTAGCTAAGCAAGTATGTTAGAGAACCTTTTGCTTTGGGGCAATAATGAGCACCCAGTGCCCCGTGAGTCTGCAAGTCACCTAGGTATTCCCCAGAAATATCAGCATCACAAACCGAGTATCAGTTCAAAAATCCTCCTTCCCAATGAGAAAATGTCTTAGATACTATTAGCTTTGTGTAACTGTGAAGTAAAGAAGACACAAGGACCCCAATAATGTTTGTAAAATTATTTGTGAATGCTTAAAGAGGGAAACTGTGTTAGTTTTAAGAATTATTCAAGCATTGGAGCCTATTTGACTGAATTTGTGAGGTGAAATGGAAAAGCACTATAAAGAAAAAGCAAATAATCATTTGACACTTTTCTGCAGCAAAGAGTAGTGAAGGAGGGGTGGAGACTAGTAAGTATGTAATAAATCCAATATTTGATTCCTCCCAAATAATGTTTCCCTTATTTGTGGGATGAGAGGAATTACATCTTTTCCTCTTGGCTCATAAAATATACAGGTGACTTGCGCAATGTGCCTCTAGTTTTCCATGTTTGTTTTAAATGAAAAGCAGTGTATTTTTCTAATCTAAATTTGGAAAGAACCATCAACTTGGTAGTTCCCCCGCACACTGTACATGTAGATGTTCAACAGTAGGTGGTGCTCCCAGGGTAGAAATGTACATAGTCTAAAATGCAAATTAAAGAGGGTTTACTGAGGAAGGAGAGCACTTTTGGTTTTTTAATATGGCAACTGAAGAGTATTTAAAGCACAAAATCTCTACAAAGGTATTAAGTATTATACTAACTGATTTTTAAATCCTGTGCAACCACATGACCACTCAAACAAACATGGAAGATGCACATTTTTCAGTCTGTTCTTTTTCTTCTAAATATTCACGCAACAAATTGTTCACTCAACTTATACCCTGACTATGGAATTTCTGCCCATGTGCTTTATTGCCCAGATTTCATTCACATTTGCTGAGAATGTCAGTATCAAATCCAAATTACCTATATGGTTTCCTCAGTTGTTAAATGTTTAATCTGTTTTATTAGCAATTGTGCACTTTAAATATTCTTTTTGAATTACATCCTAGATTTATAGCACATACCATGGGATTCTTAAAAATCTTAGAATCTTTTCAAAGTTATAAATAGCAATAGAAGCTAACATTTTCTGTTGGATTTCTTTGCTGTAGGCAATCTTCATTCAATATAAGTTTGCTTTTCAGTTTTGTTGCTTGAATTTTGTGATACAAATATGGTCTCACACATTCTTTATATGACCAGAGAGCATCACATGGGGGACATAACTTAGTACACTCAAATTCCAGCTTGAACAGCATTGGCAGAGCATCCTACAAATTTTTAATGAAATATAGAGCTAAAGTTAAAATAGCAGTTGAAAACAAACCACAAAGATCACGTGTCCCAAATAGCTTTCAAAGAGAAGGGTGTTGTTTTTTGGGGTTTTTTTTTAGTGAATACTGGACTTTCTTTGCCTGTTTGTATTTCTGTAGGAGTTCAACAACATTTGTATAATATGCTATGTGTTTATACACAAGCTGACAAATCTGGTAATTTGCAAACAGTGTATTTTTTAATTATAGTAGGTGCTTTGGCTATTTATGTATTTGAGCAGCTTGAGCTAAATTGAGAGAATAAAACCAATGAGGCAGGAAAGTCCAATTACAAGTACATTAATCAAATGCCCCCCAAATGCCTTTCCTCTCTAATATGTATTGTCGCACTTTATGTAGAATGCCTGTTTGATGTCGATTGTCCTTCTGTATCTGATGCAGTATCTTGTTCAGTCAGTGTGCAGTAATAAATGTAATTGTCAAGTGCCTGGTTTTGGATACTTCATTTTATATTTTATAGATTTTATAGTTCATTTAAATTTTAAACCATTCTTCTTTTTAAGATTAATTATAACCAAGAAATAAAGAGAAATGAGAAAATGACTACCATGTTAAGAAATGACTGTTTAAAACACAAGCTGCTTTTGATCTTGCAGCAGATAGTTGCAACAGACTATCTTCTCATCTGCACTGGGCTAAGTAGAAGTAGACTCTGTTGGTTTTCACATAAAATTCAAAATAGAAAAGTGCTGCAACAAAGCACTTAAAATTTGTTCCCTTGATATCTGATGAACAATATTAGCTTGACTCAGCTTCTAGTATAACGCCATAAATCAAGAATAGGTCTGTGGGAACCCATATGAAAAGTTTATTTTGCTGCACTGATTCATCTCTCAATAAAAAAATGCGACTTGCAGTTGTTCTGAAACACAAATTAGGTAGTCAAGTAGTCTGAGGGTGGGACACAGAATTCCACTTCTTTGCTCCATTGCAGCATCTTTATATGATGCCAGGCAAGACTTTTAGGACCAGACCTCAAAAAGAAAAAAAAGGGAAATTAGGATTCATACAGAATTTAGGATCTGAATCTGTTCTGTCTAATCCTGGGAGTGCTTCAATCCTGTTACGCTTTTCAGTTCCTTATATGCCTAAGAAACACTCCTGTTTATTTTGAGAGCGGCCCTACTTCAAACAGGGCTGAGCAGTTTGGTGTCTGCCCAGATATAAGACTGTCCAGGGAAGAGGCAGTTTTTGTCCCTGAGGGGGGGTGTTGTCTGGCAGGCATTGTCAGCACATGCTGAAGGCATGCTGGCAAGACTGGGGCCCCGACAGGACCCCACTGTGCTCACTATCAAAACATAAACCCCGCAGGAGGGTAATTAGATGCTGCTATAGAGAAAGAAGTAGAAGATTTCCAGAAAATGGTACATCAAATTTAAATATTTCTTTATCCATACAGGACTGGAAGCTCCTGAGAGGCGTGACTGGAGTTGAGATTCTCTCAAGCTGGAGAGAGATCTGGAACCAGCGCTTGGTTTACGTTTCTCACTGTTAGACAATTGTAAAAGGTGAGTCCCATGGCCTTCTCCTCTTTGAGTGAGAAACAGGGGGCGAGAGAGAGATGTTCTTTGAGTGGAAGGAGTGTAGGAGTCTGCCTGCAGAGGGTGAGCTGTGGGTGCCTGCATCTCTGCATGAGGCATGGGAAGCAGAGAAAGGGTGGGATTACAGCCACACATGCTGTACTCATCATCTCGTGTATGTTAGTGCTACCTGGTGCTGCACTGAATGTGACAACTTTAGGTAAGTGCCTGAAAGCAAGTTCCACCAACTTAATCCTTTGGATCCCTTTCTGAGCTACCTCACCATGGACACATCTGCCTCCAGTTCCAGCTGAGCCAACTGGAGAGGTTTCACTCCCCAGCTAGCTTCTTCCACCCTCATTCCCCTTTGCATGCCCCCTCAATACAGACATGCCTCCCTTTCTCTCCCTTTCCCTACCTCTTTGCACCAGAGGTTTCCATCCTCTTCAGCCTCCCAGCTGAGCTGCTTCTAAGCCATTCCTGACAACAGGAGTCAAGTTGGCAAAGACCTAAATTAATTCTGCTCAAGCCATCCCAGATAATTGCACTTAAGACAAACTGAGGAGGGTTCATATGAGCAGGTCAGACAGATAGCAGATTTAAGGCATGAGGGCCCTGTAGGCAGCCCTGCCAGTGATGAAAGAGTCCTTGTGGACAGAGGAAGGAACATCCAAATAAATTTTGGTAGGAGACTTAAAGGTATTGCTCCACATGGGCATTAAACCTAGGCTTGTCTTTAACGTTCTTCTAGCAATGGCCATTTTGTTGTACAGAAAAAAAACCCGTCTGTTCATTATTTCTATTCAAATGACTTACACAATTGTTTGCAATAGCTGAGTATTCAATAACATGCACTAATATTAACTATTGAATTTCCCTTCAGTGAGAGGATTTTCAGGAGGAGACTTCTGCCTTCTGAATTAAGTTAAAGGGGCTTCATCATAAAATTTTATATAACCAGCAATGCAATCACCTTTGGTGGTTGCATTGCCATAGAATATTTATAACTGGAGAAACAGCATCCCATTGTAAGCTAAGCCTTCTGTGGGAGAAAGAGGGTTTACTGGAGTACCTGTTCAATATACATAATAGATACCATTTCACAGGATTAAAAATGTGGACTCCTGAACAGTAAATTTAAGCCTTCTGACTTGCTTTTCCTAGTTTTCTTTAGCAGCTATCTTAGAAGTAGTTCAGAGACCATGGTGTCCATGTTCCCTGGTTACAGAGCATGGAAACTGAACAAGTTTAAGGAGAATAGTCCTGAATAACAAATCTTGAATGGCACCTTCAACTCAAAAAGCCCTTAAAACAATGATTACAAAAATCTGTGAAGAAATAACAAGATAAGATCATTACCAATAAATTTTCTTTCACTATATGAAATTCTAAATAAAAAAGACAGGTATATTGTGTCCTTAATGAGGAGTAAATAAAATATGCTCAGGTATATGATTGCCCTTTTTATTAGTAATGCTTCTCTATAATCTGGCACGTTTTAAAAACCAGAAAAAAATCGTTGATAGTACTTTATGCCTTGGGCTAATTTGTTTAAATTTGAAATATTGTACTGAACTAAAATTAAAACATATGCTCTGTGCATATGTTATGCAGGCATGAAACATTTTATACATGAAGTATTGCAGATAGATATTCTTCTCATAAGTAAATGAAGTTGTTTTAAAAAATGTATATCTGATTTCTTTCTAGGGATATGCAGGCTAAACAAATGTGCCTTGCCTCAGTGCTGCTTTAAAAGCAGACTTATAGAGAACCTTGAATCAAATATTTGATACAAACCTCTGACACTCAATGAGATATGTCATAGTAGCTTTTAAGTTTATTCTCTTATTGCCGTGTCTTGAAAAAATACCAAGAACACTGGCAAAGGTTAAATATATATATGTATGAGTCCATTCTGCCTCCTAGCAAAAAGTAGAGCTCATTACGTATTTATAAAGCACTACATCCATTCCTCCAGCATTCCAGCAAGGCAGTTTGATTTGTTGTTTTGCGGGAGGGGAAGACTGAGGGACCAAGAAGTTAGAAGGACTTGCCCAAAGTCACAGAGTAGGTAAAATAATAGAAGCAGGAAGAAAACAGAAAAAAACCTGACTGCTTATCTCCCACAGTAAATGAATAATTCTCTCCAGTGCTATTATTGAATTATAACAGAGTCTCTTATATTCTCAATTTTCTTACCTCCAATAGGATTCCCTTATTGTCCAGTAACATTTTGCTGCTTAATTAGCTCAACAGTAATCAGAGGCAGGAACCCATTCCTCAGCCTATAAAATCCTCCTGTGTTTAAATTGAAATAAGAAAGAATCATTTAAATGAGAGAGAACCAAAAATCAAGATTCCTCTCACCAGGAAAATAAACACTGTAGGAGGCAATTACTGAGCAATACATGTGCCTTATATAGCTGTAGGCTTCAGCTGTAGGGCTGATTTTCCTTGTCCAGACATAAAAAATGATACCTAAACCCAACATGAATTAAAGAAGTCAAAATAAAATTATAAGCTCAAGAAATAATTCACTTTCCACAGGATTTTCTGAACCTTGCACAGTAGATCAATGTTCTCAGTGTGCCTGGAAACGTTATTTTCTGAATAGGTTCCTTGGCCACCACGCTACTTTATTGAACTCTACTGTCCTGCTGAATAATATATCCTCGCACAATCCATCCACTGTTTTATTTGGCCTGTTGACCTGTGGGACTCATTCCTTCTCCAAAGTCGTAAGTTATGGGGTCATGTACTGATTATGGAGCATAGCCAAGGGTCTAAATACAGAGCAACTAAAATTACAGTTTCTGAGAACATATCAATAAGATCTAATCCCATTGCTTGATTTTTGATTGCCAGGTGACTCCAGTCTATATTTAAATACAAAAAATAGAAGTTTCAAAAAGTGGACTAAGTATGGTTTTCACTGTCAGCCAGTCTTTAAACTTTGGCCTGTGCAGGGCTGTATGTCCATGCCGGGATCCTGGCTGTCTGTGCCACTGGCTGCATCCACCTTGTACCTGGCAGAACTTCCCTGGCAGCATTTTGAGCTCCAGCCTATGACCCAGTACTAGGCATCTGTTCTTCTAGGCAGACTTAATTCAGCTAAAGCCCTGGATGCCTACTGCTATGTCTGTTCCTGAGGGAAGCGGTATCAGGGCTTTTTAAAGGAGGTCCCGCTCTGTCTTCTCTCCCCATCTCAGGCCATCTTTTCTCCCCCTCTTCTGGACCATGGCAATTGGGATAGCTGGAAAAACTATGGAGAAGGCTCTGCCTGATCACATGGCAGACAACTGCACACTGGAGAACATTAAATGTAAATGCAACTGAGATTTCTTCTGGAATTAACAAGCACACTGGGTGTTTCTGCAAATAACTAATATATTTTAGCTTTGAACTCAACCTAGGAACTTCTGTGCAGCAGTGTAAGGGCAACCACTGACAACCAGAGGTCCGTATGTTCTATCCACATAGAAATGGGGAGTTAATTTTTTTTAATCTTAATCAGGTCTTTAAAGCCAAATACCTACTCTGTAAATTGATGGGAAGTATGTGATTTTTGGCCTAGGCTTGCATTAACTCAAAAGTTGGGCAGAAAATTGTTCTATTATTTTTTTTGTTTCACTATTCAAATTAACAGATGCACTTCCTATCATTTGTTACTTTTTCTGTCAATAACACACAAATCCCATGGAAACACGCCAAAGATTTTCTTAGCAACCAAGCCTCTTGCCTGATATAGACGATTAACTACAACAGTCTGTTAAAAGCTTAAAATAAACCTATATCTTTTTTATTTAGAATTTCATACAGTGAAAGAAGATTCATTGGTAATGAATTTAGCACAGTTTCAGAAGAATTTATTTATTTTTATGGAGGCTGAGCACTCCAGGGATGTCATGGTAAAAGCAAGTGTTGCCGTAAAGGCAAATCTGCTGGGATCAGTCCAATGACTGTAAGTTCAGGTAAAGTAAAAGCACTCTCACCAATTGATGGTCTTGGCTCCCCTATGATTAAAATGTAAATTGATTCATGCCTTGTTAGTGCATAATACTGCTGCTGAAAGCATCCTTCTCCACCAAGAAGTAGTAAATTCCATTATGAAAGATGGGATTTTGACAAGGTGTTTCTAGTTCCAAGAGGGTAAACATTTTGGAGAAGAGTATGCGGACTCTGGGCACTGCTTTCTAAGTCTCTGGAAGGTGAAGACTAATCACATTTTCAGAAAACAGAAGTTGTAGTTTTTATGTCTTCGCATTTGGATAAAGTAAAATAGAACAAAATATCACAAGTTCTGTCCTATTTCTAGAGAATCTTTTTTTGTCTTTGCTTAGAATAATCTCCATTGACTTCACGGTCTTTGAATTAGACCCAGGGTGCAGGCTGATGGTATACGAAAAAGAATTATTTTTAGAAGCAGTGTACATAACTGCTATGAAAAGAAATAAAACAACAGTATCTGAGGTAAAGACTGGCACTCACTTGAACTCAGCTTCTTCGAGGCTCGTGTGGCATGCTTTTGTCACAAGCTAACTATCCATTTATGTTGCAGCCATCAAAAAACTTAGAGACCTTTAGGTCTCTCTAGGTATTAGACGGCGCTAGTATTTAAATATCCTATTTCTTCAACAATCCTGAAAGTAGGTGTCCATGAGCAGAAATTTTTCTGGCACTGAGAATAAAATAACTATTAAGTAGGAGAACAAGAAACAAAGGAACAAGAAAACACAGCATTAAGCCTTATCAGCCGAAGACCTTAAGTAGCCCTTTATTCAGGTCTTTTAAATAGCTTATGGACAATGGCAGCTTTAGTGATCTCATAGGAAGAATGACTTCTCCAGTAAACCTGTTTGTTGAAATTTAATGATATGCCTCCAAGTACAATTCTCCTGATTTGTGCCTGCTGTCGGCAAGTACAATACATCATAACAACTCTTCTCTTCACAAGTGACCCACAAGATGCAATGCAAACAGCTGCAGTATAGTAATGTGGAATGATCTAAATGGCTGTGCTAAAGTTTATAGCAAGTTAGACATTCTTAAAGCTCTGCAAAGCTGTGCAAACTAGTAAAGAAAAAAATTAAAAAAGATTAATTCTTGTTTTAGCAGGTTTTATAGCAAAAAGTTATTAGAAAAGTAAATATTACATGTAACTTTGAAGACAAGGAATACTTCTGATACCTGGAGATGAGTGGCTTGAGCTGTGCCCCACGGCAATCGTTAGGGGTCCATGAAATCATACTGATGCCAAATGTTAGCATGGAGAATCATATTTGCCTGTGTTATGGCATGGTAATAAAATGCAATGACCAGTACCAACCATCTCTGTTACTCACTTCTGCTGCCGGGGGATGGGAAAAGGGCTTCCACAGCCATTTTGACAAACACACTGGCATGCCTCAGTGCACTGCGCTTTTGCCTGATGCCGTTTCTAACCTTCATACCTCTGTCGCAGAGGTATAAAATGACCTTGAAATAGCAAAGTCTTTTTTGTTAAGATTTGGTCTATGCATAAATTTCTGAAGTGGTATTGTAGAAAATGGTCTTGTAGGTAAGGAATGTATTTTCAGCTCCTAGTCTCACAAGTCCATGGGACCTGATGAGATGCATCCACGGGTCCTGAGGGAACTGGCGGATGAAGTGGCTAAGCCACTATCCATCATATTTGAGAAGTTGTGGCAATCCGGGGAAGTTCCCACTGACTGGAAGAGGGGAAACATAACCCCCATTTTTAAAAAGGGAAAAAAGGAAGACCTGGGGAACTACAGGCCAGTCAGTCTCACCTCTGTGCCCGGCAAGATCATGGAGCAGATCCTCCTGGAGACTATGCTAAGGCACATGGAAAATAAGGAGGTGATTGGTGACAGCCAACAGGGCTTCACTAAGGGCAAATCATGCCTGACAAATTCGGTGGCCTTCTTCTACGAGGCGGTTACAGCATTGGTGGATAAAGGAGGAGCAGCTGGTATCATCTACCTGGACTTGTGCAAAGCATTTGACACTGTCCCGCATGACATCCTTGTCTCTAAATTGGAGAGACATGGGTTTGACGGATGGACCACTTGGTGGATAAGGAATTGGCTGGATGGTTGCACTCAAAGAATTGCTGTCAACGGCTTGATGTCCGAGTGGAGAGCACTGACGAGTGGCATTCCTCAGGGCTCGGTATTGGGACCAGCGCTGTTTAACATCTTTGTCGGCGACATGGACAGTGGGATTGAGTGCACCCTCAGCAAGTTTGCCGACGACACCGAGCTGTGTGGTGCAGTCAACACGCTGGAGGGAAGGGATGCCATCCAGAGGGACCTTGACAGGCTTAAGAGGTGGACCTGTGCGAACCTCATAAAGTTCAACAAGGCCAAGTGCAAGGTCCTGCACATGGGTTGGGGCAATCCCAAGCACAAATACAGGCTGGGCAATGAGTGGATTGAGAGCAGCCCTGCGGAGAAGGACTTGGGGGTATTAGTGAATGAAAAGCTGAACATGAGCCAGCAATGTGCGCTCACAGCCCAGAAAGCCAATCACATCCTGGGCTGCATCAAAAGAAGTGTGGCCAGCAGGTTGAGGGAGGTGGTTCTCCCTCTCTACTCTGCTCTCATGAGACCCCACCTGGAGCACTGTGTTCAGCTCTGGGGCCCCCAGTGTAAGAAAGACATGGACCTGCTGGAGCGAGTCCAGAGGAGGGCCACGAAGATGATCAGGGGCTGGAGCACCTCCCAGTGAGGACAGGCTGAGAAAGTTGAGGTTGTTTAGCTTGGAGAAGAGACGGCTCTGGGGACACCTTATAGCGGCCTTCCAGTACTTAAAGGGGCTTACAGGAAAGATGGGGAGGGACTCTTTGTCAGGGATTGTAGTGATAAACTGAGGGGTAATGGTTTTAAACTGAAAGAGGGTAGATTTAGATTAGATGTAAGGAAGAAATTCTTTACTGTGAGGGTGGTGAGACACTGGCACAGGTTGCCCAGAGAAGTTGTAGATGCCCCCATCCCTGGAAGTGTTCAAGGTCAGGATGGATGGGGCTTTGAGCAACCTGGTCTAGTGGAAGGTGTCCCTGTCCATGGCAGGGGGGGTTGGAACTAGATGATCTTTAAGGTCCCTTCCAACCCAAACCATTCTATGATTCTATGATTCTAAAATACAGATGGCCATCATTTCTTACAGATCTGATACATATATAGGGAAAACACCTCTGCAGGAATCGAGAGAAAAGTCTAACTTTTTACTCCATGTGATATTTGCTGTCTGTCTGAAATAAGACAAGTTTTCTGCAATAAAAAGAGTGTTTGAGGTAGAAAAAGAAGATAATTCAAACTGAGCCACGCCACCCCTGGAACCAACCACTTTTAAGGCTGGGGAAGAAGTCTCTTCTTTTATGCACAATGCAGTAGTTCAGTTTTCATTAATTTCAATTAGAAGTTGATGAAGTTCTTTGGTTTATTACGCTGTCATTTGCACTACATTTTCAAATTGCAGCAAGACATTAAATATTCTCACAGGTGGTAACTGCTCACAAGGGATTTTATGCAGTGCAAGACATGTAATGAAACCCAACTCATTATTATTATTAATTATTTGTATTACTTTATCGCTTAGGAGTTGTAGGCATGGATCAAGACCTCATTGCATGATGCACAAAGCCAGAACAAAAAGGCCATTACTCCCTTAATTGTTACAGATCTGAGGTCGTTAGTGGTATTGCTTGGCTTAAGAGCCTGAATTTGAATTTTCACCTTTCCAAAACCCAGGCAATGCTATCTGATGAGTCAATTAGGTTGTCCGATAAGTGTTCAAACAGCCCTCGCAACATCTGTTAGGAATCAGTGCTGTCCGAGCAGCCATCCTCACTCAGCTGACCCCGGAGGAAATCCTCAGGCTGAGGCAATCCAGTTACTCACAGCAGTGTCAGTCCCCTGGCGCTCCTCTGCCCGGCCTCCCACAGCCTCCCTCATCCTGAAGAGCAATGAGCATCTCCCAGCCCTGCCTGGACCATGCCAGTTACACAGAACTGGCACTGAGATTTTTTTGTAAGTGATATGAAAACGACGAGATATCTTGTTGTATGTAGTGGCCTCAGGAAGAAACGGCAGTCGCATTTGGCACCTGTTTGTGACTTCTCTCCCAGCTTCGCCATGGAGGGTTGGAGAGCCCTTCCACTCACATCAGGTGGCTTTCCTGGGACAACAGGATGCTACTGGCCCTCCGTGGTCCGAAGTGGATGCTAGGAGGCAAGATTAATGCAAAAGCCACCCTCCAAGTAGCATTGCTAGGGCACAGTTAATTTGAGGCCAGAGAAAACGATGCTGCAGGGGTTGGTGTGAGCCTGCGCAGCAGTTCTGGATAACTGGATAGTGAAACTGCATCTCCTAGAAGAGTTAAGCCACAAATAAATATATTTGATACATACGAGGTTTGACATGTCTATATCTATATTTATGCAAGTTACAGGAAGGGTCTGAAGATGAGAGGTGTGAATTGAGGCATATCCCCGGTTCTAGGGCCCTGACTACTCGCAGCATGGGGTGGCCAGCACAATCTTTCCCCACAAAGAAAGGAGGCCATTAGAAGGCTTGGCTGAGATCTGTGTTAGCCTTTCTGGGACCTGATAATTATCCAAGACATGTCAACAAGACAGGTCTGGATTGAACAGAGGAGAGAGGTCCAGAAGAAAGTTAAGCCAGCTCTATCACCTGCATAGAGATATTTGCTGTATATGGGATCAGCCAGCAGCTACTCACAGAGAGAAAAGAAGAGAGAGTGGAGCTCCGTTGGAGCATCCCAGAAAGAGAAGTGGGTGAGGAGGATGGCCTGAAAATCATGTTAAGGTTTTGAGAAATAGAAGGAGAAGCAGGAAGGAAGAGGACTGGAAGCTGGGGAAGAACAAGAAGGTATCTCTCTGTAGAGGGAAGTATTTGTTTTGCAATGAAAGTTGTCTCATTTGGGTGTTGCAGCTGCTAAACCAGCTTCCAGGTATTTGTGCCTGACCTGAGTATACGACTATCCCTTTTCCCAGTGGATCTGGAGGGGTGCTGGTTTGCCCTTGTCCTTATGGACTGGTTCTGCCAGCAGAGCACATTCCAGATGGTAATTGCCCTTAGGACAAAGCATATATGGAATGGGGTCAGGAAAGAAAAAAACAGTGGGAAAAAATTCAACTCATTTCAGTACAGAGGCTATGCCCTTAGGCTATATATAGACAGCATACTTCTTAAATGAGAGGGAAAAAAAGGTGTGCAGAAAAGAGTTGCCAAAACCATAGTACCTTGCTGTCAGCCACACGCAACTCAAAAGAGAATACCTCCCTGGAGTCATTTTAATAAGCACTGTATGTACACAAAAAAATGCTCATACTTCTGTTAGAAACACTCACCAACAACTCCTAAATGTCTAATTTCCAAAGGATGTCAATTACTCTGAACACTGAGTGACCTGGGGCATGCACAATCTTCCAAGCCTCAATACTGAAGAAGAACCTGAATGAAGGACCTCAGAAAGGATGTGGAATTCTGTAAATGTTCCCTGTTAATAGAATAAGAAATTAAGCAGTTTTCTGAGCTGAGACCTCTCAGAAGTATTTCTGAAAGTGGAAACTTCAGATTTGCTGGGGTATAGATGTAGGAAGATGATGAATTTGTCAAAAACAGGACAATGAAGCTGTCCTGATGGTTAACAGAGAACTGTAGCCAAGTAGTAACACTGAAAGGACTTGCACTGGGGTAGGTGGATATATAATAGCAGTATATTTGGGCTGATAACTTCCTAGACATTTTTATCCAAAGCTTGTCATCCCTGACAGCAAGGAAGGGGAGGGAAAAGAAAAGAAAAAAAAAAAAAAGAAAAAATATGTATCCTAACCTGCAGCACCAAGGCCATTTTGGACACAGGAACCTCAAAAGCAGAGTAGCTTCAACAGGGGATGAAGAATCATGCTGAACTTGAGGAATCATGCAGAAATCATTGCTTAATTAATACAGAATCACAACAGCTAAGTTAGGACATTGCCATGGAGGAAATCTGAGATGACTTGAACACTCCATCAATCCAAGCAAAGGGTTTGCATTCCCCCCTCACCCATTAAAAAAAAAAGGCTTGGGTAAGAAATGATGTCAGAAGTGGTTTTGTTCATTTCGTAGTGGAATTAAGCCAGAAAAAAAAGCCAACAGTTCTAAGGACGATAATACATAAAGCGGGATTTTGGAAGTACGGACTTATCTCCAAAACTCCATCTTAAGTAGTAAAGTAGAGACAGAAAATAGAGAGAGGCTTCAAATGAGCCATTCTGGTCTCTGCAAAGGTGCCAGCCACGGAGCTGTAAGCGCCATGGGGGTGAGCAGCTCAACGTCATCTTTCAAAGGGAGCCTTCCTCAGCCCCTTGGCAGCATGCCTGCGTGCCGCGGCAGACTCACTTCATTTATCCGCCGCTGGCTGTACGAGCTCTTTCCTTGGAGAGGTTAAGCGCTGCCTGCCCGGCAGGACACCTCTGCGGGAGAGTTCAGACGTCCCGGCTTCTGGGCCAGCTGCAGGGGCGACAGTCAGGAAGGGACGTGGCTCAGCAATTCCCCCAAAGGGAGAGCTGCAGTCCAGGCAGGCAGATAAATGTAAAGCCAGCTCATCAACCTCACGTGCCATGAAAACAGGTAAGTGGCTGAAAGGAAACAAAACTCTCAGCACTGCTCTGAGTATGAACTGTGCTCCAAGTGTGTTGATTAAGAACATTAGGGCTATGTTTAAGTCATGAATTTTCCACGGGTTTTTTTTGTTGGAAGGTGTCAGCTATCAAAGATTTGGTGGGGATTTTTTCAGAAATATTCTAGTTTTAATAACAATTTTGTCATGAAGTTCTTACCAAAATATCGGCAATGCCTCCTCTGGCAATATTCAACAGCTTTTGGGATGCAGGAGTTGCTCACTCTGATCCTTCTTCTGCCACTCTCTAACAATTGTCCTCAGCTGTCCAGGCTGTTCCACGTTGTATAAATGACATATCTACTAACCAGAGAAAGAAACCTGTTCTTCACTTGACTTGGGAGATAATGGATTCAGGTCAAAGTCCCAGCCCAGTGCCACTTGGGGCTGTTTATTTAATGCAAGGGTTACAAAGGGCTAGTAGACATGACACAGGAGGTAAGAGAGATGTGCACCCTTGTAAAGCTGGGCAGCCAGGCAGGCAACATATGGCATTTCAAAGCCCCATATGTAGGTGCCTGTATCAAGCACCTGATCAACACAGTTCAGCTGACTTGCCATGAGGCGCCTACTTCAGAGTGAGTTGAACTGGCTCCATTGATACTCATCAACTGAAAAAGCTCAGACATCTGATGTGCCTTTATAACCTACAGCCAGATACCTAAACTTAGGTTTCTTAATCTGTATCTGTCTCCTGCTCCTTCTCCACAGAGCTGCCACATGGGCATTGCAGAGGACTGACCAAATTCCCATCCTGGATGGGGGCTGCAGAGTCTTAATGCATGTCCCACATGCTGAACCACCTCCAGCTCTCTCACCCTGTGTATGAACATAAAATACCTGGAAAAGTCTTGGGTTTGTTCCAGAATGTGATAGGAGAGCTTTTGAAATCTGAAATAATTTTGCAGCAAGGGGAAACTGTTTCCTACCCACCTCTAGCTCCAGTCTTATCAGGTGTCTGAGACATTTATATGTGAAAGGAAAACCTCACTGTGGGTTGATGAGAAAATTAATGAGATGCCAACCATTTTCTCAGATAAACAAATGGGGTCTTGCCAGGATTAACAAAGTAAGTCTCAAGAGAGCAAACCAACCTTCCTACTCCGTAAATAGCAACAAAGGAAGCTGAGAACAGAGACAAGAGCAGCAGTCACCTAAAATTAATGAAGAAAGAAGAGTATGTCAAGGTGGAGAAGTATCAGTGTGAAAGCACAGCAGCAGTGACTGTACCCACAAGATGAAGAGAAGCAAAGGGAATGGGTCCTAGCTCCCTTAGCTTTGAAGCTGCTCACATCCATGTATCAATTGCAACTCAAAATAATATCTAATAATGATTCTAGCAGACACCTGCACCGATTTACCTCTGCCTGACAAGCTCCTAAGTAGAGGGCTCCATACAAACTTGGAGGGTATAAGGACAGTAAAGTGGCTACAGAGCCTATGTTTCCAGAGGAGAGAAGGGGAGCCTGACTTGTTTAGCATCACAAAGCAAAGCAAGAGTAGCTCCTTTCAGAAATATCTCAGAGCCAGTGGAGAACCGGAAAAGTACTATCAGGGTAATTTTGAAAATCAGAGGCTTTCTTGTCACTAAAGCAGTGAGAACGGCTTTTTAGAAGGAAGTATGGGGCACAAAAGCCAACTTATGTTAAGACTGAGCTAGATCAGCTTAAGTCAAGGATTGTATGACATGTTTTCTTGTCTGAGCATGGGACTGGGTTTCATGATGAAGAGGTCCCTTCTGCTCCTCTGCTGTTACACTGAAATAGAGGCCGGGACTTAGGAGTGGATGCATTGGAATGTTGTATGAAAGTTATATGAAGGTCATAAATTGAATAAAAAGAAAATCTTTGGGAAAAAAGTGAAAGAGATTTAGGAGGCTGGAGTGCTACGGGGTTTTGCATGGCTGCAGTGGGGCACAGTGTCAGGGTTGAGGTGAACTGGAGAATGTCTGAAATGAGGGAGAGAGAGAAACGGAAGGCTTGAAAAGATAAAAAAAAGATACGACACTGGCACTGCTTTAAAGCAATGGACTTCCTGAAGGTACAGCCATACCAACCAGCCATTTATTTTCCATTATAAAAGTCAGAAGTCACCCTAACAATATGACAATGTCTGAAGGAAGTTGAACCCTCAGAACAGTGTACAGCATATTGTCCAATGTTTCCATTCAGGCAATAGCTAAATCTTTTGGAGTAACTGTGGGTGGCTCCAACAGAAGTCTCTTCACCATCACTTCTACAATTGATGGGAAAGCTAATGGTTGGAGCAAACAGGGTTTGATGGTGTGCCATTGGAAACGGGGAGGGGAAGAAGTTGTATATCAGGTACGTAGGATGTTACTGGTAGTGTAGAGGAAAATGAGAAGTCGACTTTATTTTTCAGAAATAAGATGATTTTACATTATTAAAAAAAAAAAATATCACACTGGTGGCTCCACACAAACTATGGGCATGCAAAAAACCCCAGCAAGTCCTGGTACTGAGCCCAGTCAAACAAATGCTAACATGAGTTGAAACCAAGTACCACAGTGACAGCAGTGATTAAGAGCAGTAGCCAGGATTGATCACTGTCCAAACCCTTCAGGAAAGGCTACAAGGAACAGGATGAGCTTTGTGTCCATGGTATGATCTTTCCTATGGCACCTTGTGCCAAACATTTTGCATTTGAGGGCCTTTCCGATAACTTGCATGGACCAATCCTCCTTGGATGTACTTAGTCCTGCTATAACTACATTTATACCTCTGGCTTACCCAATATCCTTTAGCAACAATTCTAGAATTTAATTAAGCATTGCACAAAAAAAGTACTTCCTTTCATTTGATTTAAGTATGTTGCTTTAATGTCATTGTCTCAGTTCTGATAATACTGTCACCACCCATCGTGTCATTGATTGTTTTATAACTCCTGTGGTACCCCCACCCCATCCCAGACATTTTTATTTTTCCCCATGCTGAAGAGTCTCATCAACTGACTGCTGTCTCTTCACTGAGGGCTTCTGACCAACAGAGCAGTTGTGGGACAACATTCAGAGTACAAGGAGTAAATTGTCTTTGATATAAGATGCAAGTCTATTGCTGTATTAACTACAGTCTCCCTTTAAATAAAGAAAACATAGCTGAATTCTGACTTTCCAGGGAGGAAGCTGACTGTGTTTTGGAAAGGTAAGTCTAGCTTACAATTCAAGCAGAACCCATTATGGACATAGTGACAGAGGAACAATTTCATAATTTTGCATCAATGACTGCAGACCATCCAGTGGCAGCATTGACAGTAACTGGCCTTCAAAAGAGGAAGATCAGGAGCACACGCCTTCTGGAGAAAACCTCTCTTAGGCTGAAGCAGGTGAAGTGCTGCTGTATTTGGGACAAGGCCCCAGAAAGAGGAGAGCCAAGCGTGTACTTGTAAGAAGAGAAGTAACCTCCTCTGCTGCTGAAAGCCTTTCTCACAACTGCGATGAGGATGCAGCCCTGGACTTGACCTCTCTTCAGCATGAGAATTGTCTATGCTGCTTTGCAGTAGAAAGGTGAATTTGGAGCCTATGAGGTATCCGGGGTCCCAAGTACTTTCCTCTTTTATGCTATAGCTGAGCCGATGGCAGGGAGCTGCACTGAAAGGGGAAGATGTCTTATGCCATGAGCAGTGAGTCAGCACAAGAACCAACTCCAGGCTCAAGTTTAGTTTGTGTCTGTGGCCACCTTCTCCTTTGCTAGTTCTGATTTTTGACAGCAGGGAGCACGCTCATCTCATGAAGAATCGTTATGAGCAGCAAGCTAGAGATAAACCTGAAATATCACATATAGCATCTGTGGTCCACCCACACATTGCTGCAGCCTGCCAGGCTCATCGCACTCAGAGGTGCTCCAGACTTGTGGCCTGGATGCTCAGGAGTATTTCGGGACCTACTGTCCACTGCTTTCCCTGCAGATCAGGTGCCTCAGTGCTCTCGAACTTGGTTTAAGAGTGAAGCGTTTTGTAAATGGTTTTGAAACAGAGCAGGCGAGAACATCTTAGATCAATAGGTAACTGATTTCCTTCAAATTTGGGTTGTACTTCACTGGAATGATCTCAAATCTGAGGTGTCTCAGACCCTTGAGCTTTGAGAGGAAGAAGATCTCAGAAAGGGTTACAAATACTTGTAAGTTAACTAGTACCCCTCTGAGACACATCACTGTTCCCACCTTTTAGAAGAGGGAGGAACAAAGGTACGAGGAACTTGTGGTTACAGAGAGGTTGTCGCCAGCCCCACTGGCTCCCATATGAACTGAGATTAAAACATAGCACTCCTCAAGTCTGAAACTGGACCAAGCAGGTACAGTTACTGAGCGGTTAGGCCTCCCTTAAGGGACCTGGGAGCCAGACATTCTCAGCAGCTCTGGAAGAGTCAGATTCTGTGTACTCGTTCTCCTCCTGTAAGGCAGAGATGCTGATAATATATACTTATTTAATTGGATTGGATTTAATTGGATAATTGCTCTCTTATTTAGGAAGAATACAGCATTCAGTGTAACGGCACAAACCAGCCTGAAACTCAGGGTCATCTTAATGGAGACTTGAAGAACCGTTTTTCTGAGCAATTCCAAAATCATGAATTGTCGCCTTCTGTCATGAAAATGAATTTTTTTTTTTTTTTAAGTATGAGATGAAATACGCATTTGAAACTTTTATTATTTTATCACATATTCTTATTTCTTAAATGTACTTTCTTTTTCTTTGAGGCCTCTAGCTTCTAACTTTCAAGGGTTTCTCCACAACCATAGGAAAAAAACACCCTGGATTTTTAAAATCAAAGCTGAAAATCTCATGGGATTTGTAGAGACTCAGCAGCCCTGAAATGAAATGGAATTCCCTGAGGTTTAGGATCACAGAGATGTAAACATGTCTGCCACAGAGGTCTACCCAAATAAACTAAAAGTTTGGGAGAACTAAATTTTCTTCCAACTTGGTTCTGCTGATATAACTAGGAAAAAAAAAGACAGTTTATAACATTGTAGAAGAGATTTCACATTTTCAATGCGTTGTAATAGTGAGGTTGCAACCTTTTGGGGATTGATGCATAACAGTGAATCCCACTAACACAAGATAAGTTTATGTTGAGTTTCCTGAATATCAGGTCCATCCAGGAGGTTTAATCTGGTGGGTGTTATGAAAATCTCCTGTGGCAGGGATGGAAGAAGAGGTAAGTGATGGGTTGGTGAGATTCATAGGATTACATACCTAGGGACTTCTGCTGGGTTGCCTTCCAGCTATTGCTGCTGCCCTGTGAGTGCTCCATGGGGCTTGCAAAAAATCATAGAATCACAGAATGTTTTGGGTTGGAAGGCACCTTTAAAGGTCACCTAGTCCAACCCTCCTGCAATGAGCAGGGACACCTTCAACTAGATCAAGTTGCCCACAGCCCCGTCCAACCTGACCTTCAATGTTTCCAGGGATGGGGCATCTACTACCTCTCTGGGCAACCTGTTCCAGTGTTTCACCACCCTCATCATAAAAAATCCTTTGAAGCCATCAAAGGATAGCTTTTCCACCCTCATCTGAGCTTTTCTTCTTCCTTCGACCCAGTCCTCCTAGTCTGCCTGTGCCAGACTGCTCCCGCTGTAGGCTATCGGTACCTTTTAAGCCAATGAAAGAAGACAACATTATGAGCATGATCAAAGATTTGGTTCAGGGGCTGCAAATGCGCTGAACAGTCCCCAGTCATCTGCAATGTTAGAGATGGTCTCGCTGCAGTTCTGCAGTTAATTAACTGCATAAGTATAAAATATAAACCTACATTAGCAGGACCATGTTGATGCAATTGCACAGAAGAGTGTATAAGCATCTGAATGACCATTTTGTTGGATGTTCCTTCATCTCTATGAAAATATGATAATTATCCAGACAAATGAGAGATACATTCTTTTGAGGGTTCAATTCTAAAATTAAGCTCATTTTTTATTGCGGAGCAGACATTTATTTACACAATTATCCTGCTTACATCACTGAGGACATCCCTTGAACCGTGCATTGCCTCAAGCTGGGAGACTACGGTAGGCACTTTCTGTACTTCCCTGATCTCTGTGCTTCTTCATTAAAAAATAAGCAGAAAAATAGATTACGAAATCTAAAAGCACCTTTCTTCATTCTAGAAAATAACTCATGTCACCCATCGACCTCCTAAAGCTGCACCCTTTCAGCATGACTTTATCAAGCAAGATGACCACACAGCCATATCCTGTCCAGCTCGGGTACAGCATACAAAAAAAGAAAGTGAGAGAGAGAGAGAGATGGACTGATACATCTGGCTGCATAAACATAACTTCTGCTGGAAAACAGGTAAAGTCGCAGGAAAGGAGAATCCAGTACATCTCTGTAGATCCAGTGACTAGTCACATGGGAGGGGAGAACCTGCATCTCTGAGACCACACAGTGGAAGTGAAGGCTCATTTGTATGCTGGCCTCTATGGCTTGAAGCTGAGCCTTCTCGTTCTCTGAAACCCTTTATTAGAAGACACAGTTCAGCATCCTGGAGTGTACGTTCCTACCAGCATTTTGCTTGGTGATTAAGAAAATCATCATAGCCAAGGCCTGAGAGGTCTATTGCGAGGTGTATTTTATGTCAAATATTTGTGTACAGCAGATAATGTGCACTAGCCCATAGCATCCCAAATATTTAAAGCAAAAAATATTCAACAAACGGACCTCAGATGTCCAGATGTGGATAACAAGCCTCATTAACAGCAAGTACAGACATTTAAGTGGACTTCAGGGAAGTCAATGGTGCCCTCTAAAGGAAACTCATGTGATGTACAGGAGCTCTTGACAGCTGTTGTACCCACTGCCCATACAGCCACTGAATAATCCATTAACTATTTCTGAGTGGTAATTTAAATAATCAGTAAGCTGACAAAATATGGAGCCCTTAATATCCCTTCTGAATTTGGGAAAGACAGCCTGTGCAAAGTTCAGTTTTTTCCAAACATTTATTGTCTAGGGTAAGAAGGCACCCTTGTCCCAAAACATATGTAAATGTTGTTGGGAACAAGACCTCAGCTCATGGGTCAGAAAAGAAAGCTACATCAAACTAGCAGGACAGTCTGCACAGGTGAAAGTGGGCTATGATACCTTTCATAAAGCTTTATCCTGAGCTAAATAACACAAAACAGCAGCAGGTACACGGAGGGCAATTACAAGAGCTACTCAGGAATGAAGTGTGTGAATAAACAAGCACCGGAGAGGAACTAGGACTCTGTAAGCAGTGTTTTGTCTCAGCCTTAGCTGACAGGAGCCTGCAATTACTCTGCAATTCACTTACAAAATTCAGCATATTCTCTTTAAAGAAATATGAAGTACCATGAACAATCACACATACTTTGTTTCAAACTTCCAGTAGAACTCCGGCTGATTGCACCGGCCAAAGAACGTCGTTTGGCCAAATCAAGGAAAGAGCTATTGATCTCCAACGCACTGATGTGCCGATCTTATACATGGGTATACCTTATTTCAGGACAACAACAATCTGCTGCCCAGGAAGATTAATCTTGCATTGAATTCAATAGGCACTGCAATGCTTTGCTCCTCAGAAAGTCAGGACAATTATTCCCAAGTTTTGTGATCACCACTCATTAAAATGAGGATTTACTTGATTAGGTTTTGGAGGAACTCTAGATCTCAGAGCGTAATTTAAAACTGAGAACATAAAAATATTAATATTGCTTAGAATTAAATATTTCTAGTGAATGTTGTAAATATTGCTTATGCTTTAAGTAAACTGTGCTTTTTTCTCTGGATTGCAGGTATATCATGAGGACGCTGTGATTTATCAGTTAAAACAAAGTTAGATCCTTTGCTTACAAAAGTTACACCTATGTGCCAGCATATGTGGTGTATTCACTAGAAACAAACACACAAAAAATCCAAGAGACATGATTTTTAGAAGACATTAGAATATTCTTGGGAACATTTTCATCCTAGATTTATGCATTTCTTCAACAGAAGAAATTACACATTGCAGCTCATTCCAGGACTGAAGATTGCTTGAATGCCTTTTTCATTAGAATACCTAAGATTGGGATAGAGGATGCCGATACACACATGAAAATGGGGGCGGTGCCTTATAATCCATGAGAATGTGGAAATTTCTAGTCTAACTTCCATCACCAACCAGTGTGACTCGGAGAAGGCCTTTTGTACCTCTCATTTCCTCAGGGTTTCCACGTGGGTGGTGTGAGGCCAATAGGTTTAGCGAGCACGTTGAGACAAAAATGTCTCTGAAACCACAGCGCTGTTGCTGTTATTCTATATGATGGGTTATGAGACAAGGAAAACGGCATACCAAGCAAACAAACGCTTGCTAGTTAAATAAGAATCATTCCCCAGAGCTCGGGTGCTTGGTTCACACAGGCAGTTTAAGGCTTAGTGTTGTGGTTGTTTCAACTGAGAATTCAAAGCCAGAATTAGCTTTACAGCAAGAGGAAGGTCAGGTATGGGAGTTCAGTTTGTGCCCTTTGCCAATCCAAACACGATTTCTTCATGCTGAGTACTAGTAATTAACTGATCTCTAGTGAATTACAGCACCTGGGTTATCCATCCTTGCTACCATGAGAATTATTAAGCAGCAAACTGTGAAGCTAACAGCTCATTAGAAGCTTTGCAAAACACAGAAGCACATAGCCTGAGCCCCACAGGCTCCCAATATATCACAGTGTAGATAACAGCAATGGAAACAAGAAGACTGGTATAAAGGGAGAATGACTGGGAAGGTCTGGGATGAGGGAGCAGCGGGAGGACCAGCAGAAGGGCTGTAAGAGGCACCCAGATTAGCAGGTCGTCAAGATCCTAGCACAGCAACGTGCAGCTTTTCAGGTTACTTGGAATAGAAGGGGTGGCCTATATCCAGACTAAAATAAAGACTTAAGCCATTGAGGGGCGATGGTGGGAAGATAAAGAACAGGCCAAAGGCCTTGGCAGCTCAGAGGAGGTGAGAAAGGACAGTGAGGAAATCTTAATGACTTGCAGAGGTGGGACAGGACAGATACAAAAATCATGGGCAGCTCCCAAAGGGCACAAAGGGCACTTCCCAAGCCAGCCACCCTCCCCATCCAAAGCAGTGACCAGGAGATGTGAGGAGAACTTCAGACCAGGCAAGCCTTGTTCTCTGGGTCGCCGTAATGACCACTGTCCAGGCCAACCAGGTACAAGTGTCTTGGTGCCTGGCCGCTGGACAGACCGCTTGAGTACATGCATCTTAGGGCTCATATATGGGTGTGTGAGTATAAGTGAAACCAGTTTCAAAAGAAGATCACCTCCCCTTCCTACGAGGCCTTTCATACCCTCTTGCAACTTTACTTCCACCCACAGGTGAGAAGAAACACAGCACAACGTGGCTGGTAGGGACCTCCAGAGTGAGGAAAGAAACTGTGGGAGAGGAGATAAAGGCAATTTAGGGAGAAGGTACCTGGTGCTTAGGGGATGAAAAGCAGAAGACTGTTCAGACAGAATGAATGACTGATGGTCCATCAAGAGAAAAGACACAGCGGAAGCAGCAAGAGGAGTTTGTGAAAGTTAGAGGGAAAGAGAAGAAAGAGGGTTGTGGGACAAGGAAGATTCACAGAAATGACAGCAAAAGGTCCTGAAGACAAAGTTTGAACAAAATGTTTCAGGAAACAGGAAGATGGAGAAAAAAGGGTATTGGAAGGATGAGCATGCACGAAGCAGCTATTGTGGAGAGAGTTGAATTAGGATTTGTGTCCTGAACGCAATGCTGTCATATTCAAGAACAGATGGACACACAGGAGGTGTCTGAGGCAACTTTGTGCAAGTAGCACGAAGGAGCTTTGCGCAAAGGATTTCTGCTGGAAGGAAGCATTAATACCAGTGGGATGTGGCAAGGACGACAGAATCATAGAATAGCTTTGGTTGGGACCTTGGCGGGTCATCTGGTCCAACCCCCTGCTCGAGCAGGGAAAGAAAATAATACATAGGAGATGAAAAATTCCCTTGCATCTTCACAGATAGAAAGTTAAGCCTTAGCTACACACCAGAAATGCATATCCAAAGTCAAACCTTCCCTTGGTTCTCTGTGGTTGATGTTGCCCTCTGGAAGCAATGCTCATCTTACAGATTACTGAAATTGCTACTATAATTGCTCTGGATTCTTTGCTATGGAGCACAGAGGTTTTTTGCATATCAAAAGCAGGCAAAAGACACACATGACAATCAACCTGTAGCTTGCTCTAAACACACATGCACATTTGATGCACAGTTGATGCCAGCACAAAACAAAGATAGGAAAAATATTTCTCATGCAAACTGGGTTGGTGGTTAATCAAGTGAATCGTACGTTTTAGAGAGGTATCCTAGCAACTCCCCAGCAGCCCCAAGTCCCGGCTGACAGTGCACACTGATGCAATTGTTCTCCTCCTGCAGACATCAAAACTTTGCAGCTAATCAAAGAGATAATTCGAAACAGGAGACCATGTTAGATTTGATCCAACAAAAGGGAATTTTATAAATGAGCAATGTCACCCGGGGCATCTCTTATGCTTAAAGTTGTCATCTTGGAACAAGAGTAGGTCAGGCTTAGTGAAGCCATGCAACTCTGGGAACAAAACCTCCCTTCCTACAATTGGCAGCACGATTCTCCTGAAGGCGTTCGCTTCTGCCATGTCGATTTTTGCTGGTCTCTGCTTTAGAGTACTTTGCAGAATTTATTACTATTTTCCTGAATAGCAAAGGCTCACCCAAAGCACCCTCTAGAGCACAAGTATCAGCAAAAGCCCTGCTGATGCTCTTGTAGCCATTTGCCCCAAGATGTTTCCCTGAACAAATTCCTACTCCTAACATGCCAGATTAGATATTCTTTCACATCTCCTGACAGTGCAAATAGGCTCTGGGCTAGCTGGATTGGACCTTCTGTCTCAGGATGAGCAATGTATAGCCTAAGCACATCCTCTCCAAGCATCCCCATTTTGGAAGCATTACAGATTTGCAATTCACCTTTTTAGGCATGTATGCAACAGGCAAAGCAAAATCAGAAACACAGGATTTATTAGGGTTCTGAAAAATCACTTTTTTTTTTTTTTTTTTTTTTTTTTTACACTCTTTAGCTAGCCCAAAGATACCACAGATCTGAGAAAAATATTCAATACGTTTAAGCATTTCCCAGTTCACTTTTCTTACCACTGTAGTGTTCTTCAGGCTTCAGTTCAGAGTTGTGAAGGGCATCCTAAGTTCTCCTACAGCTTACATCTCTTCTCCTGGATTCCAGAAGATGTACTACGCTCCCCCCACCCTCCACTGTTCATCTCCTCTCTGAAGGAGAAAAATCTTTATTCTTAAAACTTCTTGTTTTCTCTCTCAGGTGAGCCCTGACACCTGACCACCTTCATCAGATGCTCCTCAGATACCTTTGTTTCATGACCACTCTCCTGGGGATCAGAACTGGAAGACTAGTTTTCCTGGGGCAGTAATAATCTCCCTGAATATCCCACTAAAACAGTTAATCAAACTTTAATGATCTTTTCTTGTTGGAGTGGAAGAATTTCTCCCATTACCTTTGGTGGTTCAGAAGGAAAGCAAAACGCAACAGATCTAACAGCCGTATGACCTGAACACCTAACAAACAAAATCTACAACTGGACATAAACATCAGATCATGCACAAATCATCACCAAAGCATTTGTGACCTACTTGTTTACCACAAAAGATAGATTCTTTTGCAGTCAATCAAGTGCTATTAGACGCTGCCACCACTAAAAGCAACATGCAGACTATCTGGATACAGTAGTCGAGACCAGGGGTCAAGAGGACTACAGGGGATCAGCGTGCCCAATCATAAGGACCACAGACCCTTTTAAGACCTTGCAAAAGTTGCTTCCAATCACTAGAAAACTGTTATTCAACAGCAGAAACACTGCTTACAGATGTTAGAAGGACCCAAAGGTTTCCCCCCCACAAACAGAAGATTCCCTCTCAAAGCGCTGGCTTTATACATTTTAATTGTGACGGTATTTGCATACAAGTAATGCTAAAACTAGAAAGTGCAGCAAGAGAATAAGCTGTAGATAGACAGCAATGAGGGGAAAAGGGAAACTGTACCTGTGATACTGTTCCCAGCAGATTAATTTATTTTCACCTTCCTAACGCAGATACACCTTTTTTTTGTGCAAGTCACCGCAGTGTTTGCTTCAGGAAGAGCCTGGTAACAGGATGTGAACATTTGTGAACTTAAGAAGGGGCTGATAATATGAAACAGCTTAGAAACTATACATTTGTAATTGAAACAGCAGGGCACATCAGTTCAGCACGATAGTTAGAATTTGCCAGATGTTAATGGGCTGACTCGCAAAGAAACAAAAAACCAACTCTCCATACACTACATGATCCTTAATAACCGCTGCAGCTACATCATTGTTTTATGTCTTAGAATCCTCAACCACAGGAAAGAAAAATAAACAACCCACCCCAGCAGTATCTTCAGGAGCAAAGCGCCGCCTTCCAGAAGGGCAGCAGTCACCCACAATTAGGACAAGAAAGTTGAGACAAATAACCATCCACTCACAAACACCCACAGTGTTTACCCACAGACTTCTCCTACCTCTTACACCACAACATTCCCCCAAAGAAGTGATTGCGGAAGAGTAACACAGACAGTTAAACTCACTGTTGCTGGTCAGAACTGTCCTGACATTCTGATGATCTGCAAGCAAAACGGACCAGCTCAATTCTCTAATATTATAATCAATACAATTGGGACTGTAAGCCAGCAGGTGAACATGCGTTGCTCTTCACTACAGGGTGCCTAGTGAGAACGGTCCCACACACTGGGTCTGGATCTGTGACTAATTTTCTTTCTGGATGGGGGAGCAAACAAAGTTATTGCGTGATGCAGACACCAGCCTTTCTTTTCAGAAGAGCCATTGTGTTCAGAGAAATCGTGGCTCAAAGCATCTTGAAATCATGAGAATTCTTCTCTGTATTTTAGTATGTTTTGAATCAGGCTCATAGGGAGCATATCAGAGAGGCATTTCAAAACCTGTTGTTCTAGTAAGGAATGACCTTCAGCTTATTTTCTGGAATGCCTCTGCTAGATCCTTCATTGCCTACCTTTTTAATTTGTGTACATGGCACCATGCAGTGAATAACATTACCAGCAATGTTGCTACAACCCTCCCCCCCTCCCCCCCGTATCAATAACATGATATAAAAAGTCAGAACTTTGTGTTAAAGATGATCTACACACAAAAATTTTACTGAAGTCATTTAATAAAACCACTTTGTTAAAAAATGACTTAGTAATGATTGGAATTTTACATAGAAAATTCAGAAATTACAAAAAATGGCATTATATAATAAATACAACCTGAATATATGAGAAGAGTTAGACAAATTTGGTAGTAAGATCTACAGAAAACCTATGCAGAAGAGAGATCAGCTGTTCCTGAGTTAATTGTGTTTCTGTTGATATTCTTCTGAGATAACATGATTGCGGTGTAGAATATTCTCTTTCTACCTGAGCCTTTGTGCTAGGTACGTCTCTTCTATCCATTTCATGACACTGATGTTAACACATGCCTTCTCCTGACACAGTTAAGAGGCTCTTCGAATGCCTGAGAAAGAAAATATGTGAGGCCTAAAAGAAGTACTCCAAATGAAAAGCAGTGTACTGTCAGCAGCCTGCAGGTAAAAAAAAAACCCCCAACACTTCCTATGCTGCCTAGCCAGAGATGCTCATCTAGTAGCTGCCCTGAATGCCAGGGCTGCCGCATACAAGCTTGCTGCCTTCTTAGCCAACTCATTCTGCAATAAATAATAATGCTCCCTTGTGAGAAGTATAGTTTTACTTAAGATACCATTACACATCACTAAGTCTTAAAAATTTAGAGAGTGATGGCAAGAGAGAGAGGGTGAGAGCAAGCAAAGGGCAAGAGTGAGAGAGAGAAAAGGATGAGGGGGGAAGCGAGGGAACGCACATGAGAGCAAGAGTGAGAGGGAGCATGAAGGGTGCGTGAGAGAGCATGAGTAAAGGGCGCAGGTGAGTGTAAGCCTCTGCAAGTCCTTCCATTCCTATGGCATCCCTACCAGCTCTGCGCTACCAAGCCTCTTGGACCCGAGCCACAGCTGCACAAGTCAGATGGTGCCACACCGCAACAGTGACAGTCGCTCTGGAGCCCCAGTTGGGGCAAAAGCGTCTTCTCTGATTGACTGAAGCAGCCAGCCAGCGCCTACCTCATCTATCAAAGTCCCTCAGGACACCTTCCCTGTCTTTCTGCCAAAAGAGTCACTGCCACATCTCCAAGGTCTGTATTTGAGTATTACATTATAGAAGAACTTTCCTGCATATAGGTTAGGCTGTTCTATCAAAGTGCATCTTTCCTCTATACATATACCCATTTATGTAAATTATTCCTTCATAAGGCTTTACAATATATCTGAAATGTTTCAAATCTGTATCTAATAAATATTACATAAAAATATTTTTTCAGTATTTACATATGAAACATATAAAAATATGATCATTGTAAGATTACTTCTTCGATTTCATCTTCTAAAGAACCAAGGGTCTTAACTCCTGGCTTGCTTGTAGTGTGTTGCAAACGGTGTCTGTTCAGGTGTCTTCCTTCACCAAAAAGCTCATTGTCTTCTTTTACTTTGACTTTACTGTTTTTATCAACACGAAGAGTATTACTAGGGTCCCAGTCTATGTCAAAAGGTGTTGTATCATTAATTTTAGAAAGAAGGATGGTACCTGCATTGCTTCCAAAGAGTTGTTCCATTAAATTGGACTTCTTTTCTTTCTTACTGTTGAAATCTGCATTTTCCTTAACATTTTCTTCTAAGTTGTCACTTTGAGTAAGCCAACTCGGTCTCCCTGATCCTTTCCCAAAGGAAGGTACATAACTACCAAATGTTAACTCACTACTTAAATCTACAGTCCTCAGATTTCGTTGCTTCTGCCCTTGTGCTCCTGTGGCATCATCCTGGCTGTCATCTACAGGAAATCCATTAGTAACCTTCCCAGGAATCTCAAAGAATTGATTAGTTTTTTCTTTTTTCTCCAGGGAATCAGATTTTCTTGCTGTATTTATGAGTGGTGCTTGGGAAGCAGCTTTCATGTTTGTTACATTTTGAGTTTCTCTATCAATTTCTTGCATTTTAGCAAGCAGGAACTCTCTTTTTCGCCGCTCTTCCAGCATTTCAGTGCTTTCTCTCTCTACTTCAGGTTTGTGGATTTCTGTCTCCATCTTTGTTTTCTCTTCTTTATCCAAGGAAAAGCTGCTTTCTTTTTTCATTTTGTCATATTCTTCCCTTTCCCACTCTGCAGGAAATGTTTAAACGTTATTTAAAATGTTTTAGTTTTCAAATGCCTTTAAAAGATTATTTTGAAAATAATGCAAGCAAAAGCCATTGAGTTTTTAATATGGTCTTCTATGCATAATGTGGTTTTCCTACTGCAAAAATAAATTCTCCAAAAATTACAACTAAATTCACACCAGGTTCTCTGCTAAGATATAAAAGTTTACTGTCATCTTCCAAAGGGATTAGGACATTATCCACGTTTTAGAATTTTCAGAGGAATTTAATTTCTGCCAATTGCCTTCCCATTTCCTGGGTTTGAATGAAAATGAATACAACATCACTGATTTTAATAGTTCTGACTTGCACAATACTTTATTTTTCTTTGTCAGCACCACTGACATTAGGATGGTTCTGGGATATATGTTTGGGTTTTTTTTTCCATAAAGGGAACTACTCCTGTGAAGCTATCAGGCCACAAAGTCAAAGGAGTCATTATCAGTTTCACATAGTGAATGATTTAAAATATACTGCATCTGCTGCATACAGAAAACACCTTTACATGAGTGCATCACCACATGAACTCAATGAGACTGTCTGTGCAAATACCAAATGTCAGTTTGCACAGCTATAAAGGGACACCAAAGGTGCAAAACAGTAATAAACTTCTAGATAGAACCTGCAAATACTTATGTGCACAAGAAAAAGGAAGCTTCTCAGATATTTCTCTCTTCGAAAAATATTTTTCTATCAAGACAACAGACGTGTGTTTGGCCAAAAGTTGAATATGACTACTTGGCCCCTTCAACATACTAGCATTCCCCTTTGAACACTTTATTCAAATTTCTGACTGATGTTTTCACAAAGTTCCATGTTATCTATTGTACTTCAGATCAAACTTACAGAAATAACTGCAACAGTTCAGTTAATATATTTTAATATATGTATTTTTTCAATAGCATATCATTATACTAAGTTAGGTAAGGAGCTACCTTTCTGTATGTAAGGTGAGGAAAATATCAGCTTATACTGTAAGATGGGTAAAGTGGTCAAATCATCTTACTTGGAGACATAACAGAGCAGATTCTTGGCTTATGTAAGTTGTGCACTGATGCCAGTGGAGGTAGAAGATTTTTCAGAGAATTTACCTCTGAAAGCAGCTACAGATTTTTAGAATTCTTCCTTGTCATCTAGAATAAGTGTTACTGTTCGTTAACTATAATCACTGAAAGATTATTTTAACATGACAGGATGCAGCCCATCTAAAACACATTAGATTAACAGACTTATGAATGTAAGTCCTTAAGATGTTGTGAAAACCAAATGAATAAAAAAGCAATATTAAAATATAACGATAGAAACTGACATTTCTCAAATAGCCACACCAAATGATTCAGATAACCACAAGTGAAAAGAGAAACTACAATTTCAAATGATACAAGTGAAGTAGACATGTAGTGAAAAAACAGGCCATATTAAGGAAAGCAGATTTGTTCTACAATAGTAAAAACCTACTGCCTACCTCAATAACATCTAGCAAGTCACACACAACATCAGCATTTACCTGCTCTGTCATCCTTCATTTGTAAAGCAAAATCTCTCAGCCTTCACTACTTTTTCGTGGACAGCATTTTTTGCTGCTGCATAGTTAATCACAGCTGAGTACAAGGCACAGATTATTCTATATCCTGTATTTCTTCCGATTCTCTTTGCATAATATAACTGAAAATAATTTTCCACTGTAGTGATCTCTGCAAAATCATTTTGCTCTTCTCACAAGAAACTAGCAGCCTCACTTGATTAGTATTCTACGGTGTATTTTCCAGCCTTCAGCTGCCCATTTCCTTACCATCATGAACTTTTTGAACCCTCTCCTCTAAAGCCTGTATTTCCTGAAAATGTTTCAGTTTCTCTTCCTTTTCCCTGTCTTGGTCTTGTCTTAGGAGGTCTGCTTGCTCTTTCCATCCTTTGTCTTGACTTTCTTTTTCCTGAAATAAATTAATACAAAACTGAAACTGATGGGAAAAAATAATCAATAAAACAAACAAAGTCATATGAACTTCTATGTCATTCTCAAATCACATTCTTACTGCTAAACATAAAAACAAGCAAGTCATCTAAACCAAACCAGCTTTGACAACCCAGGGGTTTGGCCCTAAAATCTTATCACCTCTAGCATAGTTTTATGCACCTGAAACAAAATGAATAGACAACCAACTCTATTCTGTATTACACATTTCAGGAAAGTTGCAGCTCCAATGTCATAAAGCAAAGTTATCACTGTGTTAGGGTAGTTCTCTAGAAGTCAGAAGGTGTCTTTTTCAAGGACTTTAATAGAAGGCCAGGCTCCACCACCTTCTTCTTTTAACAAGCAAGCAATCAGTTATCCTCTATTTCCACAATCTGATCTTTTTACTCAAGTGAGTGGGTTGTAGATTCAGACAGTTTCACAGTGGTACTTAAAGTTATGGAGTATTAAGTAACAAACAGTGAAAGAGAAAGGTTTAATCTTGGCTGAAAAATTCAGCTAGTGAGTATACATACATATTTAAAAGGAAAGAACCTGCAGAAAAGATATTAATGTCAGCAGTAAAAATCACTAACACAGAAAAGTAGTGGCAATGAAGTGAAGAAAAAGCCAGCGTAATCCAACATGTGGATGCTAACTTTGTAGCTTGTGCCTATTTTAGAGCAAAATAAGCTTCTAGATTAAAATACACTTCTAAGAGAAATAAGAGAAATAGTTACTACTTAACGAACAAAGAAAATATGACTATTAGCCAAAACAACTTCAAGTATTTTCCCTTCACGTACAAGATTATCATTATTATATTTAAAAAAAAACAAAACAACTTCATAAAGAGATGGTGGCCAAGTATTTAAAATGCTTAACTTACAAAACTGATGAAAGCACAGGCTACCCAAATCTAACTTATACTACTTAAAGCAATAGCCATACACAAACTAGAGAGCTTTGTAAGATGACATATAGCTGGACTCCATGAGCTGCACTTGTATCAACTGTGCGGTTCTGTAACTCACACACTGAAGTATATGCTGGACGAATGCATACATTAAACTACATCCATACTTACAGAAAGGATTTTGGAAGAGAGAACATATGAACAAAACAGGCATGAAAAAGCTTCAGTCCTACCAGGAAGACAGTCAAGACCATCATCAGAGCATTATTTCTGACAAATAGTCCTAGCCTTATGCAATCAGAATTTGTACAATTGGTACCAGAATCCGTGTCATTCTGACTTCTAATACCTTACAAATCTCTTTGATTTTAGCCTGAGGTCACAGAAGTATTAGCAATACTTCTACTGGTACTATTTTATAATTAAAAGGGAAATGGAAAAACAAAAAAATCCAACCATATTCACAAAGCTGGAAAAAGGACAGAAGAAATACCAGCACTATGACAATAAGAGGAAGTGTTAGATTTATGCATTGTGAAATAAATCTGGAAAGTAAAAGAAGCCATAATTAAGACCAAAGCAAAAAGAGAGACAAGGCAACCAGCACTGTTACAAGAGATTGCTCAAATAAGCATTAGACATAAAGAAAAGGGGAGGAAATCAAAACGAAGTCTTAAAAACTTCAAAGAAATGACAGTGGCAGAAAAAGAAACAAATTGAGCTAATGGTTATTAGTAAGATATAGAATATGATGAACTAAGTGTCACAAAGATGGAGTATGATATTTCTGGAAGGGTAGAGTTTCTCTTAAAGATCAGAATGTTTTCTAAATTATATTTTCTATATATTTATATTTGTATATGTACATATATTTTCTAAAATATAAGCTCTGCATTAAACATTCAGTCTGATAGATGAGTTATCTGGAGCAAGTCTCAAATTTTTATGCAACTCACTATTTTAGGAAGAATTCCTTGTTTCTTGTTTACTGTGTCACCACAGACAAGTTCTGATTCTGGAAGAAATTCTACTGGTGAGAAGTATCCACTGGTCTGTACACCTTTTGTGAGCTGTGCTCCTTTTTTAATATTTTGGTTGTTGGCTGTAGAAAATACAAACTAATTAAATCATGTTTTCACTTGAAAATATCCCACTATATACCTATCTCTCATTTTTAATGATTTGCAGCAAACATAAAAGACTGTATCGGAGTCAATGGAAGTGGAAAGTACTGACAAGTTTCATATAGTTGTTTTCAGCATCTGTAAAAGCTTATTAAAAAAAATTGCATGCAAAACTTCTACTGGAAAAAAAAAACCCAAACCACCTTAAAGCTACTTATAAAGCCATTACAGTCTACTGAATATTTGTTAAAAAATCCCCACAAAATATCTCACTCATTTTATTGCTTGTCACAGAAGCTACATGTAGAGAAGCAAACTCATAAAATCAAAATTCACTTATTTGCATCTTTGAAACACATACACTTATCTCTGTGGAATGACATTTTAAAAAATCTGAACCTGAAATGGAATAATAGTAGAGTATCTATAATAAAATGAGCAGCAGACAAACTGTTTGAAATGCTGGCATTAAATATTTAAAACAGTCCCATAAATTCCTGCTTCTTCTGACAAGTAGATTCTACTGATCCAGTGAAAGTAGTCTAAGTACACACACAGACACACATATATACACACATATTTAAGTGGGTAGCATAAGGCTTGAGGCTGCCTTGTCACGCCAGAAGAAATCACTGCACTGATACTTTTAGAAGATTATGTTCTGGGACATATGTACTCTTTGAGGGGGGAAAAAAAAAAAAAAAGAGTGCAGCTCATCTGACAGACAGTAAATTTGAATTAGTAAAAAATAAATAAAAAACATCAAAATATTCATACCAGTGAAGTTACGTATTTTTAAAGCCTCTGTAATTTATTGTCATGTAGACATTATCTATGATCTATTAGAGAATTTACTAAACAATCTTGCCCTCCTCCTTCACCCAGGAACATCTGGTATGAAAGGAGTTAAGAACGCTGTTTGATGAAGTTCTGGGTTTTGGTTCTGCTGCAGTTAGAGAATAGTCAAACAATGTGCCCTTCTTTGTAACCAGTGCTGTGTTCTTGAACAAGCAGTGGTAGGGTCAAACACTGACTAGCATGAATGATATAACCTAACAGAGTTATTTAAAAGTGTTGCTATTAATTTTTCTGCCTTTATTGCTTTATATAAGTTACCTCTTTTTCTTTGCATAATATCCATGTCTTTTCTTGGTGACAGCTTCAACATACGATTAGCATATATATTTTTTGCTTCAAGTTCTCTTTCTTTTTCCTGTGAATGAAAGAGGTAGGTATAACAATGAGTTACTAACTTTTCATTTACTAGTCATTAGCAAAGCTGTAAATTAAATTAAAAATACACGTTGTAAATAGAAACAGAGTAAAGTAATCAATAGTTAGATCCAATGTTTTAAGGAGAACAATCACATTCCTAACTTTGCTTATGCTGTAAGAAAGCAGATAGAACTTTCCCCCCAAAAAACTCACTAGCAAAATATTCTGGAAAAAAAAAAAGCCTCTCTGCAGTGAAAATAAAACCAAATGCCAATGCTTCCATAAAGTTGAATAAGACTTACAAAGTATGTATAGATTGCACAACTGAATTTTCAGTGTTGTAAAGAGTTAAACATTTCAATGCTAGCAATGTTACTTGTCACAGGGCATGTCAGTGCCACAGAGCAGAGGCCCACTGCATCACAGAGACATATTTTTCTTTCATGACATTTATTGAATAAAATATAGAAATGAACAGCAAGTTATCAGAAATCATCTGATAATGAAAATATTTTCAAAATATTAAACCCTCCACTAACAAATCAGGCTTAAAACACTTACTCTAAACAAATAAGTTTTTGAGTTACTAACACTACTGCTACTTGCTTGATAGCTACTGAGGTGGTAAACTGGTGCACCTCCATTATGCAAGTATGTTTGAGACCTGGGGTTTCAAGGAAATTCTCCTAGAAACTAAGTACTTTAGCTCAAGTCTTATTTAATTTTTTTTCTAAAGATAAACTGACTAGGTAGAACATAATATTTTCAGTCCTTAAATTTAGAATTTGGGCAATGATGGGGTGGGGGGATGCAAATAAACCGTTGCACAAATTTAGCAACACACATGGATATCACAGATACATTAAATTAACCTTTACACAAACCTACTGTAATGCAAGTACAGTAGTAACATAAAGTACTGTATATACCTGCAGCTTTAATTTTAAATTCAAGCCTTCAAAACCTAATTTTCCAGTAGATATTGTGGTTTAATCGCAATGCTTGGCTATGCACTTGATCTTGCTTTTCTTAACTAGTGCTAACAATAATGATTAACGTAGAGACATTCCTGTTACAAACACTGTAGGGTCAGAGCACAGAACATTTCAATTTAAAGCAGGAAAAGAACTCACATGTGGTATATAATTAAGTACACATCAGAGAGTGCAGTCACTGGTAAACTATTCAAACCTGATTACAGATACTTCCACAGATAAAATGCCAGAACATGGTTAGCAACTTGTATTGCTTCACATTTTACCTTCAGCTTCTGATTTAGTTGATGAAGCTCTTCTTGGAGAACTCTGTTTTCTTCTTGAGCCTCATACATCTTTTTTTTCTTTGAATGTAACTCTCGTTGAAAACTGCTACCACTTAATTCAAGATTTTTTTCCAGATCCTTCAATTAAAACAAAATAGTATTTTTTTAATAACTGAAGGACTTTTTTATAGTCAAATTACTTAAATAAAATTACAGTAAACCAGGTCTTGCATTCAAATATCGGGTCCACCATTGCTGTAAGACTGAATACATTTAAACCCTTAATCCTAACTTTGAGGGGGCAGACAGAGCACCTGCAGATGCTGCAGCTCATCCTTCTGGAGTATTGAGAGGTGATTTGAGGACATAATGGGAACACACACTACTTTCTGCAAGGCTCTTGGCACAGTGGACCTCCAGATCTCTAAGACAAATCTCAAACTGATGGTTAAGAAACAGAATACCTCCCTGAAAGTGTGGGATTAGAAGGAAGAAGACAAGACATAATTTTTAACCTTCCTACTAGAAACAAATTTGTGATTGTGATTTCATTTACATACCCTCATCTTGCAATAGCTGTTTTAAGTGAACCTGTGATGATGAGAGAAGGAAAAATAGTAGAAGAAAATCCCTTACTTTTTAGAGCATGATTCATTGTAACATCATCCAGTACTACAAATGCTGAAATACCTGATCATAAAACTACAGATGCCAGACGGTGACACTACAGGGTGAGGTGATTTGGGTAACTCAGCAATTTATATCTTCGTATTTTGGGATTTATTTTATGAAAGCTTAGTTTCCAGCTTAATCCTTTGGATTTCCAGATCTATTATCTCTGTAATGTAATTTAGGTTTAGTTACCAATATAGACACCAAACTTTAACACCATTTTAATGACCAACATAATTTCAGCTAAAAATAGTATGGCATACAACTACCAACAGTTTAATAGTGTTAACACAGTTATTTTTAAATAAGATGAGTTTTTAGATATGTTTACAATGTAGACATGTTTACAAAAATGTAAACATTCTTGCTGAACAAATTAAAATATATTGCACAAAATTCTTAAAATGGATACCCGTAAAATGTTCTAAAGCTCATTTTGGTATTAAAAAAATTGCTGTAATTTTGTTCAGCTCAGCTCTCAGATGTGCAGAATAGTGGACAATCAAACACTGCATGAATGCAGTCCACAAAATTGAAAAAGAATTGCTATATATATGTTTTTTAGAATTTTAGTATACAGTTCCCTAAATACCCAGAAAATTTTTAACAAATGCTTCCCCTCCAAGAGGATAAATTAGATTGCATAATGTTATATTATAGCTGTATGCCTTTCTGAAACATTATTACTAGTTATAAAAACACTTAAAAGCACAAGTCTGCAGTATATATTCTGACAAAATATACTTAATTTGTAAACAGAAATTTGAATGCACAACTACCAAGTATGTAACTATATAATCACCTTGGATATAATTTACTTGATGCTACTTATGTGGGAAAAAAAAAAAAAAAAAAGAATAGTCTTCTATTTGCTTCACAACTGTGAAAAAATACAATTCATGAAGCTCATTATGGTAAATTCTGTACCAGAATTTCTTACAAAAAGAAAGTCATCTCACCTTAATTCTTTTTTCACTGTCCTCTAGCCTGCTCTCTGCATAGGCCAGTTTCTTTGCCAGGTCATCTCTTTCGGCAAGGTGCTTATCTGCAGACAGCTTTTTCAGTTTCTGCAAGACAGTTTTTGTTCTGTACAGTTCATCTTCCGAATCTTTCAGCCGTCTCTCAGTTGCACGTTCTCTCTCTTGAGATTTTCGTAGGCGCTCCCTTAATATTCTAATCTCATTGTTGTGCCGAGCAAGGAGCTGAGAGATTTCATTTTCCGTATCTTCAAACTTATTCAAGGCTTTCTCCTGCCTGTGCTGAAGCCTCTTCAGTGCCCTGTTTTCCTTCTGCAGCTCATCTAGTTTGATGTGGAGTTCAGTCAGTTCATTTCGGAGCTCATTGATTTTCAGCAGCCTAGCAGAAAGAACTCTTTTTGTAACAAGATCTATATCTTTTGCAGGAGAATCCCTAGTGAGGCTCTGAGAACGGAAACCCCACCGTGTCCCTCTTTTGCTTGGTGCGTATTTGGAACCCAATTTCTTTGTGGCTAAAAGAAAAAATAAAAAGCATGTTTACTATAAGACAATGCAGTTTGTCTGTTCAGACATCCTTCTTGGAATAAAGCTCTGCCTGAAACAATTTTACAATACTTAGCAGAGACTGCAGCTTTCAAACCAGACAATAAAAGGCATATATATGATAGACTTATGCTCCTTTTCATAGATAAGAAATGGAGATTTATGTTTGTGATCTACTCTAAGAGGTAATATTTGCAGCCATCAATACAGGACCATTGTAAAGTAATCATCTGCAAATCGTATCAGAAATAACAGTCATATTTTGTTAATATTTGATGATGTTTATTAAACTGTTTTAGAAATACTGTACTTTTATGCATATAATATTATCAAATGCTTTTAAAATGGCAACAATTAGCTGAGCATTAGCTAGTTATGTATTATGCAAGATGTAATTCTCTCAGACAAATGCAGTACTATTTTCAAATCCAGCTGCCATGCTTACAGACAAAACAGCAGATTTCAAAGGCTCAATGCAAAAAGCCTCCAAAGCAACGTTATAAATCCCATGAAAATTCAGTTCTCCCTTGAATAATTTATTCTTGTATCCAAGTTATTTTCCACACAGTATCGTTACTTGATTACTAGTATGCATCACTCGCATTCCTATTTGATATGATTATTTTATTATCATCCCCATAGAAACAAAATGTTTAGCTTTTATCTATCTTATTTGCCTCTCAAGCCACATTCAAAGAATGAAGCATATAATCCACCAAAAACATCTCTTAAAACAACTGAATATATAAAGAGTGCAAAATTCATTAAGGTACATCAGTGTTCGGAAGAAACATACTGAGCAGCAGCTTATAATTCAGGCTTGAAAGCTGGGATACAGCAATAGTGCAGTTACCTATACACAGACAGTGAGTGTGCGTGACACCAAATTCTTTCTCCCCTTTGGCACTCACCAAGTTTTTATTCTAAAGAGAATATTTTACAGCAAAAATAACAGCTTTAAAATATTTTCTTATAATTTCCTCTAAACATTTTGCACAAATACTCGTTCATTTTCTGCTTAATGCTCATTTTTTCCACAGCTTGGGCAAATAAAAGAAGGGTTTTTTTCCTTTACAAAGAACACTTATGTCACATTCAGGTGTGAAAAGATTATGTAACACAGGCGCTACAGGAATGATGCCACTCCTATCACTAACTAAGGGAATTCCCATTAACCCTAGACTTCCAGCCTCTTCCAAGAATTTCTCCACATTTAGGCCAGAACAGAAAATTCCAATACCAAGTTTGCACTTTTGACCATATAGTTAAATTGGGGAACAGTGTTTTTCAAGAACAACATGACATTCACAATACCTTCATGTAATAATTATGTCCAATTCTGCTACATAATCAAAGAACTAGTCATTCATTTGCCCCCTCCAAATTAAACAGCACAGCGGAACCACAGTTTTTGTTTCCCAGAAAGCTAACCCATGACTGCTATGGAGAAGATGCCACTTCTGAACAGAGAAGCTCAGCAAAACCCCAGTTGCAACAGGACACCAACACTGTCAAGGATCTGAAGAGATACACTCCCTGGGCAACTTCAATATTTACAGTTAGATCTTCTGGCACACTCTAGATCATCATGTTGACCAAATGATTCATACGGTATCAAGCACTTACGAATGAAATAGAGCACTTCCTCAAGGCAGGATATGCTCTGACTTCACCAGAAAATGTGTGCAATTACTTAGAACAAGCTGTCAAGTGTGGCAGAGACGCTTCACATCCCTACTTCAGCCCAGGACCTGTATAACCATTCTCTCCCTTTTTGTAGGGATGTTCACTTCCCCACAATCTCAACCAAGAAAGCAGCTCATGTAGGTGAGGTGTGTGTGAGGGAGCTCAAAGTGGAGCTATTTCATCTCAAATTGGAGACATTTTACCCTCCAGGAAGGACCAGGAAAAGCTTTCTTTTGAATTTCCACATGCACCTAACTTTCACCAAACACATTTTCTCTCTCTTGCCACATTAGTGGTCTTTCATTTGTTTGTTTTTTTGAAAGTTTTTACAGTATTACACTGTAGAGCTTAGTCAACTAGACCTCCACAAGAGAGATATCTTTAGGGGTATTTTGTCAGAGAAATTTTAACAATTGTCTCTCTTTTACTGACTGCATAGTAAGGACTTGCCTTGAGTCCTTGGCTTCGGGTCTTTTTGTCAAAGACAAAAAGAGAGCATCAGCATGATTCAACAAAAGGCTAGTATAAGGGCCACATTCACTTGTTAAGAAAAATACGAATAATTCTGAAAATCACAAAAAATCCTCCTCATGCAGGAACAGGTTAATTTCAGTTTTCAACGCAGCAGTTACAGTCTACCTGCCATCTCTAGCATAATTCACATGAACCTTATTTGTAGATTCTCATAATGGTAGTTACCCACTTTTATTTCAGCTTTCAAAGATAATTAAGTCTTTAGAGCAGTTACAAAGCAGCAATTTCTGCTATCTACCTACCTTGGTAGTGCACAAGGCTGTTTGAAGTTTGTGTTTTGTGATCTCTTTTTTCTTGGCTTGTAGACGGATAGCTTAATGTTGGTGACTGGCCAGATGAATGAGATGCATTATCTTCATCTGAATAATAGGAGTCACTATTTTTATCCCCATCTGATTTCCTGTCGTGTTCAGAATCTGGGCTCCTTACTCTTTCTCCCATTTTTCAGATTTAACTGCTTTCCAGATTTTTCTCAAAGACTGTTCATTTTGACACAAAGGACCTTTTAGTTGTCACAATGGCAGCAGCTGGATTATTTCCTTGGATTTGTCATCTTCATCTCCAAAGCATAAGATCTTTGCAGTTCAGTTCAGCAAGCAGTAGTTATCATTCAGAATGCATTTTTTCTGTAACAATTTAGAGGAAAAAATGGTTTTGCTGTTTTGTTAAGATAGAAAGGTAAAAAAAACTGTAAAATGATTCAGGATTCCTATAACCTTATGCCACGTGCTGTGCTACATTAGTCTTATTATTTATATTAAATGTGACAGGCATCACTCTAGGGATGCTACTAGTATTACACTCAGTACTTTGAGGCACTTCATCCCCAAAAGAGAAATCAGAAAATTAGCACAGCTAAATCTAGAATAAGAAATTACTCCCAGGTTAGAGAAAGGGGAAAAGAAGCATTTGGAAAACAAAACAGAAGACAAGTGAAAGCTTGACGCTAGTCAAGAAAATAATTTAAACATTTTAAAACTTTTAAACCAAATAAATTAACAACTTATTCATGTGACTACAGTTATTTGTAGAATTTGACTAAATCTGCCATATCTCAATTTCTGACACTCCAATGATGTTAAATAACGGGCTTGAAAATCAGTTGTCCCATTTGTCTGGAGGACATTCTGTCCCTAACCGCTAATGAGACTGTATCTATGTATCACAGTCTTTGTCCCGGAAAGTACTCTTGTACCCTACATCACCTAGTGTTTCATGCCTTCAAGAACTGGCAGGAGCACACACATTTGTGTCATGTGCTTTATAGGAAAATGCAAATACAGCCTTTTGGTTTTTTTTTTATCTGATAGGAGAGACCACACTGCTAGTATATGGTAAACATTATATCTGCAGCAGGTATAAAACGAGAAGGGCTGCTCCTGCAGCCTGTCTTTTGATGAAAACCGAAAAATCCCCTAATCTCAAGGTAAAATCACCTTATTTTGCATTTTTGGAGACACTTCCTGAGAATATAATGGAGCAAACATATCCAAAGTTTTCCTCACCTTCTCAGTCAAAAGAATTTTCTCATCAGTTTAGGAAGTATTCTACTGACTACGCTCAGCCTCCCATGTCTTTCGTCTCACCACTCTTCACAGCCCTCAAGCTTATTTCGCCATCTATCTCCCTTCAATCTAACTTCAGGACATCAAGCCTCTAATGGGTGAATAAATAGGACTTGCATCAGAGCCCATCAGTTCTGCCTGTTGAATGACATAAGCTCCTAGCCCATTTCTAAATGGTAAAGCAAACCACACACACAAAATTGAGCAGCTTTCAATCAAAGCTCTTCTACGCTGCAGGGCATACAATATACCTGTAAATGAGCTGTAAATTTTTCACTATATTATTTCCCAATAAACTAAACTTAGCATGCTTCTCAGCCTTCTATTCCACTGTCTATACATGCAGAATCACATAGCCAAGGAGAACAGAAGTGTCAGCTGCCAAGACAGGTTTCATTACAAATTCAAGCTTTCTGGCCCAGTTCACTAGTTAGCACAACTCTGTCTCCAGTGACTGGGATACATTTGCCCTCATAATCTATACAGAAGGAATTAGAGGAATAAATATTCCAACAGATTTCTAAACTGGGAAGCTGCTGGGAAATTAATACTGAATTATTTGCAAGAGAGTGTTGTTCTTTACTTAGGGAGTAACTTTCCAAAATAATGTTTTTTAAGCACCTAAATATTTTCAAAGTGGCCCAAATAAATTACATGCCTAAAACTTATGTCAGAGAGGATTCTGATAAAAACTAAAATTGCACTGCAAAGCCCAGAAAGAAAACAAGCTATGCTTGAGATCATTTCTCCTAGAGATTGCTAAACACATGCTGGAAGGTATCAGTTACAGCGAACATTCAAATGATCAGTAATGACTGTCCTTTTTCCTTCTGAAATAATGCAGTTATTAAAGATGTTTCAAAAGTATATACCTAACTATAATTGTATTATCTTGTTTGTCTTTAAGTGCAATGAAGACCCTCAGATATGTTCATGAGTGCAAAACTAAGATCATGTAAGAATATTAGAACACATCAGGGTGCATCCCTACTCCCAAACAGCTCCACTCCTAAGTCCTGGCCTCACAAACATCTGCGCAGAATGTATGTTATTTTGCTCCTTGAAGAGCAAACCAAGCCCGAACTGAAACACAGGCAGAGTTTTGGGGACAACCTGTTCTCTACAGGGTGCACATGCAAGACTGCATCAGTTCTGTCTCCACAGGACAGAATCTCAGGGAATGCAAAAAATATAAAATAAAATATAAAATAATATATTTATATTAAAATACTAAAATAATATAAAACATAAAAATAGTACTCTGGAGGGCTGTAACACAGACCTCATATTATTAGTCATCCTGACTGAACAAAAAACATTAAACACAGTAGTTGCATTTGTAACCCACACAAACTGTGGTGTTGTCATTGACACCACAGGCTTCATTTCCAGCTAACAACATGGGCCACAAAACTTGTCAGACTTTGTCTGAACTCATCTTGGGTGCCTGGAGCTTTGCTATAGCTTATTTAGCTGCAAGAAAATTAGTTAACAACCAGGGAACTTATTTGTTTTAGCTTTTTGCTTTGCTTTGTACAATTGTCTAGCACCTACCGTTACATTTATGTTTATAAATAACAGACAGCAATAACAAGTAGTTATTCTGTGCAGAGAGAACTATCTACAACCCTTGCAAAAGCGCAGCATAGAGGAATACAGGCATGGGGTGACTGCAGGGGCCTGAAAGCACAAAACCAGGACAATACTGGGGCCCTAAGCTATAACATCTCACCTGTGCTCAATTACTGGTCATCAACACGGGAGCTGCGTAAAATCAGTTTTATAGGCAACATATAGATCAAAGAACAAGTACTCAACATACGTAAAACACACCACGTAGTAAATTCAGATGTAATGTGGAATCATGAATCAATATATAGAATAGAACAGAACAGAACAAAGTGCAAGGTACACGGTGCATTAACAAGCATATAAAAATGATCCCAAATGGACCCAAGGCAAGGAGGAAGAAACCATCACCATCCTCCTCCTGCCAGGGAAGGATTTGGGATACTGATGACTTGCTGTAAAGACTCCCCCCTCCCAGCTGAAGCCAGTCAAGTCTCAGAGGGAGAGTGGGTGGGTGAAGATAACACCAGAGAAAGGGTTTGGTACTAAAGTTTGTGCCTGTATCACTGTAACCATATATAGTTTGAACTGTGTTAGTATCCGGACTAATACTAAGTCTTTGATTAGACCATTAAGATTTTAATTAGACTAACAATCAATTGTTGGCTCTGCATCTGTGTTCCCTGTTTCACTCATAACAACACGCTGAATAAAACAAACTGGTGGGAATTCAAGCAACCCAGACTGTTACTTGGATGCAAGCCTGTCCCAGGGCCACAGGGCACGTGTGGCACCCAGAGGAATCCTGGACTCCTGGAGTGGGCACATCAGCGTTAGAGGCACCACCATATCTAGAGGTGTTAACCTAGCCCTGTGTGGAGGCAGGGATTACTCTATGGGGCAAATATCTTCAACAGTGTAGATATAGCCAAGAAACACCCAAATTTTGTCTGCCTTCAGGACACAGAAGGACAGAAAGAAATCATCATGCACAGACTTTTTCTTGAGAACAAAAATGAACGAAAACAAATGGGACTGCATTTAGGGAAAACATAAATGCCTACAGTTCAATCATCAAGATGTCTAATTATATATATAAAACAAGAACACTCACTTTCACTTACTGACTTAAAGCTGATCAGTTATTTTATAGTCCCACAAGTGTTCACTGAAGAGGCAATAATCTTTTTGAAGAATGCTTTTCATAACTCAGTGTATTTAAAACAGACAAATTGTAAGAACTGGAGGATTAGAATTATCCATCAATTCTGTACTGGATATTCCCCACTTTTGAGAATATTTTGCTAAGTATCATTTTGACATACAGCAACATAAATGAACAGTAATTTTTGATGCGTTCTGGAAGTACTTTAAAAAGCAATGGACTGAAAACAAATTGAAAAAGGTGAACCAATAAAAGCTCCCTTGAGGAATCGCCAGAAACATTTTGTGAATCTGCAAATGGTTTTCAGTTTTATATACTGGTAATATTACCATATTTTCCATACAAAACAAGAAACCTTAGTCTGTCAAGTCTTGCCAAATTCAATTTTCCACCAGTTTATAATGTAATTTGATTAACATGAAGAATGCATAGTTTATCTTGAGAACGAATGAATCACTAGGATATTTGAGTTTTACTTCAGTTAGCCTAAGGACTGTCTAATTAAGAAACGCTTTGGTTCATTGACTTTTCAATTGTTACCAACTAGTTTGAGTTGATTATAAAATAAGTTCAATTTGTGTGAGTAAGATCCACAAAGATACTAAATGTACCAGGGGAAAACAGATAAGTTTGTGAGGAGTGAAACACTGGGTTAGCAGTGGGTCTGCTAAGCTTCACCACCACCAAAACTCCAATCCCCTCCCTGCAAAAGCTCCATGCATGCTTTTAGAAGCCTAATACATCAAGATCACATCAGTACAGAATGGCTGAAGTAAATCTGGGACTTGTACAAGCTTTAGAAACAGTTTGGTTTCCAGAATTTCATACTCCTTCACTTCAGCAACTTATGCTATTGCTGTTATTTACATATTTTGTATTGAAAACATGCTTATTATTACAAAAACCAGTCAAGCTCCAGGTCACTGCAAAGGACATGACAGACAAAATAGAGAACACAAAACAACTGCAATGGTGACGGAATATCACTCCTAAGTAAATCACAGAAACAGAAATTGAACTACTGGATTACAGGTATTCAGTAATAGACAGAAAGGAAAATTACTCAGTAATTCTTCTCACAGTACACCCAGAGCTTAGTTCTGTAATGCAAAACTCCTAAAACTTTTTAAGTCCTTTTCAATCTTAATACCCTTCTAAGACCAGAAGAAGCTAGATGCTTTTACTGGTCACCATATGACACTTCCTGAGTACAAATGCTGACCTCTAACGGTCCACTCAGTTTTTTCAGCTATTGTGAGAGGGGGACAGCGCAAGAGCGAGCCAGTTTCAGACAAGTACAAAAGCATCAATCCAAATTATTAAAGTGCTTAACTAAGAACAAAGAATAACTTCAAAAGAAATTCGTCTCCCTCCTCTTCCTCCACCCATCTTTTTCACACCCAAATACTGTAGTTTTTCCAGAAAAGAGAGGAGCAAAAGAATTTACTTGTATCACATCAAAACATATTCACCGATGAGGCTTTACTGAGGAGCAAATATTTTATTAGGGAAGCTTTCTGCAGCTGCTGACTTAACGGTATGCATTTCTTCCAGGTCTACCAGCTTTTGGTGAATTAAAAGCCTGTATGGCTTTAAAAGCCAATGTTAAATTTATCTGACTCTGTGACAGTAATACTTAGTGTTACTTTCATCAGCAGATCTCAAAATGAAAAAGTTGCTTTAAGTCCCAGGTCAGAGATGAGGAAACAGTAGTCCAAATAGGTAATATGCAGGCCAGTCCTACAACCAGGAAACAAGATTATGTTTCTAAATCCTTTACCAAGGAGGCCCATGCCGTCATTCATATTTCCACCTATACCTCCGGTGTGTGTAGACTTACCTAGTTCAACTTCGCCGTTCCTGAAAGCAGCTGTGCAGTTCCCAAAGTGTAAGCAAGCAATTTTCCTTCACTGGGGAGAAGTTCTTAAAGAACATATCGAACATTATTTTTAATTAACACTTTTTAAAACAACTAACAAGTACACATGAGAGTACATTTTAAGTGCAATCATTTAACCCTACAATAAATGACTTCTGAGGAAAGGGACTGAACATTCGCGGCCCCGCGTACACCGCTTGTCGGAAGGCCTGCTGCCTGAAACCCGCCGGTGCTCGGGACGAAGCCTCTCCTCGGCGCCCGAACTCCGCCGCTGGGAGCCCCGGGGCTCAGCCGCCGTCCCCGCTGCCTGCGCTGGGATCGAGCCGGGCAGCCCGGCCCACACAGCACGTCGGGAGCAAGATCCGCAGCTGCGGATCCGAGCACCCCCCCAGGAGGCTAAACCTAGGCCTAGGCCCCGGCCCGCTCCCAACTCCCACAGCCCCCAGGACCCCACCCCACACCCGCCGCGGTCCTGCCCCCCCCCCGGCTCCTCCCTCCGCCCCGCGATACCCCTGTCGCCCCAGCCGGCCCCGGCCCGGCCCCGCCGGCAGCGGTACCTGCCCGCCCGCCCGGCGGACGCGCCGGCTGTTGCCACGCTACGCTTAAAGGGGCCGCCGCGGCGGGCGGGGGCTATTGACAGCGGCTGCCCGAGCAACGGGGCGGAGGAGGAGGCGGGCTCTCGTCGTCAGCCATTGGCTACCCGCCCTGCCAGCTCGACGGCGCGCGGCGGCTCCCGGCGGCTGATTGGTACGAGCGGCTGGAGGTGGCCGAGGGGCAACCGCTCTCCCCATTGGTGGAAAGCTACATCCCGGCTGCTGATTGGTTGAAGCGCTGCGGGAGAGCCGTGAGGAGGGGGCTCAACGGTCGGGTGCTGCCTCCGTCCCATGATGCTCCGGCGGCCGCTCAAGGTGGTGGCGGAGGCCGGGCCGGGCCGGGCCTTGCGCCGTGTGACCCCGAGCTCCCGCCCCGCTGCGCCCTGTGGGGAGATTCCGGCGGGGGTGGCTGCCCCGAGGCCCTGCCCCGAGGCCGGCAGGCTCCGAGGCCCTGCCCTGACGCCGCCATCTTGGTTTTGTAGGGACGCGTGTGTGTGTGTAATCGAAGGAGGCGTTAAGTGCAAGATCAGAGAGGTGCCCAGGAGCATGGGGGGTGAAGGCAGCAGTCCACCTTTGTGCTAGCCCCCGTCGCGTGGTAACGAGCCATCCCCCTCGTAACCCCTGTGAGGAGTGGGATCAAGGGAAACCTTGGGTGGCCTCGGGCACTTACCGTCATCTGGGGCTTGAAAATGAGGCTCTGGGTCAGAGCAGCATCTGGGGGTAATAACTGATCAGAGATGAGAGCAACAGCGAAAAAAAAAATACTCTTTGGTTTAAGTAGGATGGGAAGCTAGATGAATAACCAATATATGACAGGTTTTATGCATATATGCAGATATAGATCTCTCTCTGTATGTGCACTCTGTGTGTGCGATGTAATTTAAAAGCACAACTCCCCTAAACCAGGGGGAAAGAAAAAAAGAGGAATGGTATCAAATTATAAAATACTCCAGAACTTAAAGCAAAATGGATTATACTGACAAAAGGATAAAAGTACTGCCTAAAGCTAGTAAATAAGCTTGAATTCAAAGGCAGGCCCAGTTTAACAAGGCGGTTGCATTTTGTTCCACAAAGAAGTAAGAGGATTTCTAAACCTTGGCTTTTATTACTCCCAAGTTACAGCTTTGTTTTTTTTTTCTATTGCTAACTTTTAATAACGAATGTAGTCAAGCAAACTTCTTTCTGGAGAGAGGAAGGGGAAAAGAAACAGCAGTTCTTGCTTGCCTTGCTTAACTTACTGATGGAATATGTTATCATAGCACAGTGATGAAAGTGACATAAGAATTTGGGTGGAGTAGGATAAAGCAGAACATTTCATACGAAAGTTATAATGTGCCTGCACAGGAAGGCATAGATGGGACATTCTTGAGAGGGAGACAGATTTGCACTTGACAGAACTGTCTCTCCACAGTTCTGAATGTTCAAAATTAATGCTCGTTGACCACTAAATGAAAATTAAAAAAAATGGAGGAAACAGGACAAGGTACCAGTTTTATTAACCTAGGGAATGTTTTCAGGCAAAACCCCTCACCTTCACAATAAAATATAAGGAAATATGTGAGAAAATACAGTTTTAATGCACTTGAAATTAAAAGATTGCCATCCCCCCCGAATATAAATTTTAGGAGGAAAAATGGTATCCATTTCAATGGAAAAATAAAAAACTTATGATTACGAAGGTCAGAATTGAGAGATTCTCAAAACTGACTTAGGCATTGTGCACAAGAACTCAGAATATGCTTAATTAAATGTCTTGAAAATGTAATTTAATGAGTAGGCTAGAATGCAATCGTAAACACGTCGGCATAAACTGCTGTAAAAGAAGAGGAGATGGGAACAGGTATTTGAAAAGCATGAAAGCACCTGGGAGACATAGACCTGACATGGAGTCTCCCAAGCCGAATGGAGCTCTTAATTTTTTGATACTAAAATCCCAGAAAACAAGCATGAAGCATGCAAAAAACCCAACAACCAGTCCGTGAATTTCCTAATTTAGATTGTCTCCCTAATTGCGCTTAATATTTTTGCTATATTTGCATTACTATTATGAAATTGATTTAAAAAACCAATAAAAACTCATGTGGATCATTTTTTAAATTCATCCTCCTGTGGCTTTGTATAGCTCACCCTTGTGCTAAACAGCTAAAGCATATAATTCATCACGGCAACGCTGGCAGAGAATCATTGATGTCCTTCAAAAAGATCCAGGGAAATGCAGAATAACAAAGACAGAATAATTTTATTGCTTGCAACTGGAGGAAATGTATTGCTTGTATCTGGCAGCAGGCCAGGCCAGAATCTGAAATGCTGTTGCTGCTGTAAATAGGATGAAAGGGATTCATAATCCATCTCCATGCCCACTGTAGCTAGGAAAATTATAAGCAGAAAAAGCAATTAAAAAAAACGAGAAAGCATTAAAAAATGTGGAAGAGACTTTTTTGTGTTGATAATTTATAGACTAATTGTCGTGACTAACCATTTGGGACTCGGTTAGCAACTAACTAATCATTAGTTATTGAATATAGGTAATATAGGTATTGAATTTAGGCAGTATGTATATGTAATACAGATATTGAATACAGGTATTGAATTATACTGAATACAGGCTCTTGTTCAGAACAAATGACGTCTCATCGGACTTCTCCATCAACTGCTCCATCTAGCATAATGCTAACATACTTGAATCAGCTGCTGAACCAGAATAAATTTGGATATCGTGCAGTATTGGCATAGGGATTAATTGATGGAGTTTTGTTAATCTAAAACCTACAAATAATGTATTTAAGGTACTGTCCTCTCTGTAACAGTTGATACATTGCAGATAAATGGTGTGGTATTTCAGATTCCCTTGGACAGGACAAATACATGAATTGCCTGAGCAAGAAATAATGTTTTGCAGTTTTCTTCTGTCTGTGTAAAACAAGTCTGATGTCTGAACTGCTTGCTTGGATGGGAAGGTCGTTGAAACGGAGTATTTCATTCAAGAGCTGGAGGGGGAAGTAGAAGGCTTAAAAGGAACGGCCCTAGCCTCAGAGCTTAACTGAGGGGAGAGCTGCTTTAGAAAGGAGGGTGGAAACCTTCAAAAACTAAATCAGGTCATAGTGTCACGCAGTTTGATATTCCCAGAGGTAACAACAGGGATAAAGCCCCCGGGCTTATTCAGATGAGTGGAACCCGTGCTCATGTAATTGTTATACATAAATATCGATGGGAAATCCCTGATGCATAGAAAAAATGCTATTGATTTCCACTGCACCGTAGCAATGGCTGTGGCATATAGGGCGGGAACTATTACAATGACTGTATCTAATGTGATGGATAAAGCAGCTTCCCTGAATTGCCAGAACAAAGATGGCGTTCAAATTTGGAAAGGAAAATCTTCATGGTAGTGCTCTGAATACCATAACTTCTTGAAGAAGTGGAGACTTAAAGAGAACGCACGATGATATGAGGGAGCCAAAGCGACATGCTTCCTGCTTTAACCAGGAGTGCTGCATGATGTGAAACTTGGCTGTGAGATTCAGACTTAGACACTCAATTTCTGCAAAAAGATCAAAGGCTGGTGAAAACCATCAGATTGAGTATGAAACACCAAAGAAGATCCCTTTTGGCTCCTTCAGCCTTCACATTTTCTGATGCTTTCCCTCAGAATAGGCTATATGATACTGCCTTGCACATTGGAACGGATGCATAAACATTTATACACATCTCTCTACATATACACCAGAGGTAGCATCTTGCATCCGCACTTGCAGAAAAGCTTTGTTCAAAATCCAGGAATTTACGCGAAAGAGATTTTGGCTCAAAGCAGTTCCGCAGATCTGGGTAGCCAAGAGTACCAGTTCAGGCGGCTGTTTCCAGTAGCAAGGTGGATATTTGTTCCCTCTCTCCCCTGCTATAAAGGTGGCCTACGATGTGACGAAGATCTCTGTATTAGAGCATGAGTATGGATGTAGTTAGGGTCCAGCTGAAGGTTTTTTCCTTAACATATGTTGGAATATTCTCCTGCACACAGGATACGTTGAGTACGAGCACATACTTCCCTTTGCTCTCAATTATCTGCAATCATATCATCAAAATATTTTAAATTCTAATGCAAATAAAATTAAATGTCAGTCTGTTTCGATGCTATAAATATTCATGGTCTCCTTGTACTTTTTAATACATTTGTCAAAATAAGCTGTGGTTTTGTTGGAGGCTGGCTGCTTTTCTTACTGCATGCTCACCTGCTTTGAGAAATGAGAAGCCCAAGATCACTTTCAAAGCTTGTCTCCTATGCCCTGGACTCTGAAGTGACCCGAAATCTTTTCACTGTTTCTTTTCTCAAGTGCTCCTGAGTCGTCTGCTGAAAAGTGACTCCTCACCTTTTACAATTTAGCATTATAATTCTTTGAAAGAATGTCTATTGGTGTCACTTCTCATACTATGACTAGTTGCAACCCCCTCAAGGGGATTTTCTTGAGCATTCTCTGACTGCAGTGACATTGGAGCTGCTATGGCGTTACTGACACCCCTTTTGTGTCTCTGACAGGCAACGGAGAATGGGCTTCCGTGAGCTCAGCTGAACTTGGAAGATGTATAAAAGAAGCACGTTGGGCATTGTTCATGGGGAACTGTTTTTAACAATACAATTTTCTAAGGCTGTGAAATATTGAAATATTAAAGGGAGAATATAGTGCAGTGAAAGAAACATTTACGTATACTTCACACTACTAGCTGATTTCAGAGATTTTACGAATTTGTCAGAATTCTTTGTGTTAGTATACCTGCTTGGATTTTGAGCTCACAACTGCCTTGTGGAGAAATACTAGGTGAATAACAAAAGTGGTTCCTGGTGAATCACAGGAATATAATTTACAATGTGATGAATTAACACTTCCACATAATAAAATGAGATGCTCCATTACTACAATATGAAGCTTTAACTGCTCATGTTTTGCATATAGGTGTGTTTTAAGAAGGTCCCAAATTAAAACAAGGTAACTATCGCTTATGGGCTAGCAACAAGTATTTTATAAGCAATTTAAATAACAAAAAAGCCCTGTAAAACCTGGGAAGGTGGAGAAGATGCTGAGGAAACAAGTAGTGAATATTTGATTAGAAAAAAATATTATTTGAAGGAGACATTTCAGTTAAGGACATCTTTCTCCAGAAGACATATGCTACTGGGAGGAAAATTTCACACAGATTTTTCAGGATCTGGCAGTTTTATGTTAAATGCTGCATTTGTTCTTAGAAGGTTTTAGTAACGTTTTTCCAGAAAACCACTTTTTGAAGGACAAACGTATCTGTGGGCTTGTTTCTGCTGCTTTTGCATAATCTACAATTTCGTATTCACAATATGTGTATTAGTCTTTGACAAAAAAAAAATGCAGTGACCAAATAATTTTGACACATTCTTTAATCAAAAGCAATGTGTGTTGCTTCTGAACATCCGTCTCTTTTGGCTTTAAAATACATTTCTATTGCTAGGATAGCAAATGAATTTTGTTCTGTCTCTGTAGAGTTTCGTGATATGATTTATGTTGTAGAGAAATAAGGTCAAATGTATCTTTGAAACCAGTAAAGAGAATGGATGTTATATCAAAATAAATTTGGCCTTAGTGTTGAATGCGACTGCTTTGAAAGCATTTTTATTGTCCCAGTTACAGAAGCGTCATATAGGGACGAATTAGAATCTTCCCCTTAAAAAAATCTGTGTTCAAAGTATGAACACATCTTGATTATTAGTGTTAGACTCAGAAAGAGACCTAGGCAACTCACACCGCTTCTAGGCACCTGATCATGTCATCAAAATTTTATTTTTTTGTTTTTAATGCAAAATGGAATGCTTCCAGTGAGGGGGGACAAGTGCCAGCATCTCAGCCCACAGTCTTAGGTATCACAGACTTTGGTCAAGTAGGAGGTAGGGATTTGTGCCCACTCAGTTAGAGGAGGGAGTTGAAACTTGGGTCCTCGGATTTCTGGGTGGGCCTCCCAAGTCAAGCTTGCTAAGGGAGTGTAGGCAGACCGAAGTTATCCATGAGAGAGGTCCCGAGCTGCCCGTCAGTGTGAAGGCTGAGATGCCTCTGAGCAGAACACGTGCCTTGGGAACTTTGGGCACCACTGATCAGGACAGCAACTTGGAGACAGCATTCTTGACTTAATTACCTTAATTTGTTAAAATCCTATTTAGGGTAAGCCTGAGCTTTACAGCTTGAAGTGTATAAACTCTTGCAGTGTATGCATCAGCTTACTGGAATTCTCTTTATTGGAATTAAATAACGTTAAACCAACATCCTTTCCATCTTCTCAGGATTTGCAGTAGTTTTAACTTTTTTTTTGGCAATAAAAAAGCTAGAATATTCTATTATTCATGTTGTGCCTCCATACTGTGCTCCAAGGATGCTTTGATTGATGAAGACTGCTTTCTGGATGTTTTTTCCCTTTCTGTTTTTATAACCAAAACTGTCAGTCCTCTCCTAAGGTGATGAAGGGGCTGAGGCATCTGACATGCAAGGAGAGGCTGAGCAAGCTGGGACTGTTCGGCCTGGAGAAGAGAAGGCTCAGGGGGGTCTCATCAATGCCTATAAATAATACCTGAGGCGGGGAGTAAAGGAAAAGGAATCCGACTCTTCTCAGTGGTGCCCAGAGACAGGACAAGAAGCAATGGGCACACTTTGAAATACAGGAAATTCCATTTAAACGTAAGAAAACACGTTTTGCTGTGCAGGTGATCAAAGACAAGAAGTTTGCCCAGGGATGTTGTGGAGTCTCCGTCCTTAGAGATGCTCAAAACCTGACTGGACACGGTCCTCGACAGCCTGCTCTGGCTGAGCCTGCTTGAGCAGGCAGGGGTTGGGCCAGACGATCTCCAGAGGTCCCCGCGACCTCAGCCGTTCTGTGATTCTGCCATACCAGCGTGCATATTACGTGCGAGAAGTGCTGGGGCTGATGACGCTGGTCCTAATAAGATACTTTATCATTTGAATTCTCAGGTATGCAGTGTTTCGATTAGGACTTTTCACTGTGGCGTCAGCACCCAACTGCCGTTGATTAACCCCTCGTCTTCTGATGGGGTTCTTTCTCTGTGTCCTGTTGCACTTTAGGACTCAGCCCCAGATCTAGAAAGTTGATGATGTTTTTGGTTCTTAGGTGCATGAGCTTGCGTTTGGGTTCACATCTGCGTTAAAAAAACTGGACATTTTTTTATCTCAACAAATGATCAGTCAGTCTGTATAATAGAACTGTTGCCTTTGTTGTTTTCCACATTAGCAATTTGTGTGTCATATTGCAAATTTTACGTGCAGTAATGCTATGTTTTCATCAAGGGCATTGATAAACGTATTGAAAAAATTCATGCCAAAACAGATGCCTCTATAAGCTCACAAAATATGCAATCCCTTGGAATGAAAACACTTCAACTATAGTATATTTTTATGACCTAGTTGTTAACCAGTTCTAAAAATTATCATTTAATATGTGTTACATTGATTTTGTTTAGAGTTATTTTTTAATGCAAGATTATGTCATATGTTTGGTAAAGAACTATTTCAACCACAATCTTCATTATCAGTCTAATGGTTAATCTCATTAAAACAGTAACAAATTTGTTTGACAGTCTGAGTTCCTGGGAAACCACGTCGACTGACATTAATAAATCCGTAATCCGTTAATTCTTTCATTAGTATCCCGTATCAGCATTTCTATTAGTTTGCTTGCTGACACTTGCTAGCTAAAGCTGCCTGCAGTTACCCAAGCGATTGTATTTATTGTCTCGAAAATATTGGTTCAACATTAACTTTTTTCCGTAAAAACCTGAAATCCAAACTACTGAAGTACCCTTGCCAAGCCGCCCGGCAGCGGAAGCACAGGATTGCCGCGCAGACCGTTCTGCCTTCAGTTTCTTAACCCTTCTCCGCTTCCTTGAAGGCGACGGACGGGTTTGTGTGTCCCCCCCCCCCGGCTCGCCCCGGCGCGCTGCCGGTGGCGGTCCCGGCGGGGCGGGGCGGGGCGGGGCGGGCGCAGTAGCGCGGCGATGCTCTAGGTGGGGCTTCAGCACCGGCAGAGGCAGCGAGCTGAGCTGCCCGCCTCTGACAGACAGAGTGAAGCCAGCCCTTAAAGGCGATGGAGGGATTTGAAACGGCTTTGTCCCGTCTTTAAATTCGTCCTTGTTCCTTTGATCTAATTGCCTTTTTACACCGGCTTGCTTGCTTGCTGGGCTGCTTCCTTTCATCGTGCTTAACGAGAAAACCTTTTTGTCTGGTCCTGTTTGTCTTCCCTTAAAATGCATATGCGTGTGGCAGCCAGCCAGCGTGCATGGAGGAGGTTTGCACAGCAGTGCAAGGCTGTAGTCTTGTTAGTAGAAAATACATCCACAAGTCCTCTAACCTATTTTTAACATCTCAACCTCCCATCTTACTGCGCTAGTGGGGAACGGCATTGCCTTGGTCCAGCACCGAGGTGTCTGCAGGCAGCAGGAGAGCTGGCCCAGCATGTGATTCGGGGTCTGGGCTATAGGCTGGGACTCTGTGACTGCAGCAGTGAACCGAACCATGCTGGGAGGCTCTCGGTGGCATGGCTGCCAGTTGGTGTCGTCTGCCGACTTCCACGCCTTTAACTCTCTTAGCCTCCACGGGACACTTAAAGACGGAGACTCGATAAGGTGGGTGAAAACTGCCGGACTCAAAAGTTTGTGATCAACAGTAAAAAGTCCAGCTGGCTGCTGGTGACTGGAAGCATCCCTCAGGGATGGATACTGGAGCCAGTATTGTTTAATGTCTTTATTACTGAGCTGGACAAGGGGATGGAGTTTGTTAGGGCTTTGGGTATATACTCCCACTCCTGGGGTTTGGCTGCTGGGCTTGGGGCTAGCTCCATGCCTGTGCAGCCAAGAGTGACCTCTGGGGATTGGGGAGGGGGCTCTCAAATGTCCTGTGGAGGGGCTGCAGCGAGGGCCAACCCTTGCCATCGGGAGCTGCTTTCAGCTGCTTGCCTTGTGCCAAGGGCACTGGCCTGCAGATGGGACCTCTCAGCTCATCCACAGGCAGCCCCGTGGCTGTGGACCAGCCTGGCAAACGCAGGGTCTGGGCTGACCCCATCACCGCCCCAGCCCAGCCCCGCTGGCTTTGCAGGCGCTGTGGGGCTGGCCCCAGCCAGTGAGACCCTGCAGGCAGGCCCCACTGTCACCCTCAGGGATGGAGTAACCCCATGAGGTGGTGTATGCTGGACAAGTATGGGCCAGGAAGCAGGTCTCCAGAAAAAGCCCTGGGATCCTGGTGGACAACAGGTTGAACATGAGTCAGCGATGCGCCCTGGGATCCCCAGTAGAAGAAAAACATCTAAAACCTGGAGTGAATCCTGTAAAGGACCACCGAGCTAGTGAGGGGCTGGAGCACAGGATGTTCGAGGAGGGGCTGAGGCTGCTGGGTTTGCTCAGCCTGCAGAAGACATGCTTCAGGGAGAACTTACTGCTGTCTATAGTTACCTGCTGGGAGAAGATTGGTCCAGACTCTTCCCCGAGGTGCCCGGTGGAAGGACGAGAGGCAGCTGGACACACGTTGCAACACATGGAATTCTGACCAGATGTTAGGAAAAAATTGTTCACCACGAGGGTGGCCAAATACTGGAGCAGGCTGCCCAGAGAGGTCGTGGAGTCTCTGTCCTTGGAGATATTCAGAACTTGGCTGGACACAGCCCCGAGCAACCCAATCTAGTTGCCCCTACTTTGAGCAGATTGTCTGACGGATGACCTCCAGAAGTCCCTTCCAAACGACATTAGTCTGTGAGTCTGTGATTCTGAAATTGTGTAGCTGTATCCAAACCGGCAGTGCACACCGGCCTGTGCTGCCTCCCAAACCGTGCACGGGGATCGTTGGGGGGGGTGCTAGCTGACTAGGTGGAAAGCTGTGGCACTGGTCCTGGTCACAATTTAACAGTGAAGGAGACAGAGTTGCAGTGTCTGGAATGGTTTAAGTAAATAAACACAGTTTCCAAAAATAGAAACATAAAATATAAATATGGAAAATAAAACAACTGCTTTATTTTCATGCAGATGATGTTAGCTTGTTCATTCCGTTCATTTCATTTATGGCAATAGTTACAAATGTGAAATCCTGATCCTTCCCAGGCTGCATACGGGACAGGTATCACCAAAGGCTTGTGCACACCATTACGCCTATATGCAATTATCTTTTCATGAGCAGTGATATTTCATTTGCACTTTTGTAGACTGAAAACCCTTTTTGAAGCTGAAAACTGAAATTTCAGAATCAAACTAAAGAGTTCTTAACATTTGACTGATTTTCTGTAATAATACATGTATCTAATTATTAATTCCTTATTCCTGGTTAAGATCCATTCATATCAAGATTTATAAAACATGATGACTTTTAGGATTGCTCAATTTTTCGCATGCAGAAGACAGTATTTACTTTATACATATTTTTAAGCAGGTTTTCTGGAAAAACAGGAAGCTGAGAATCTTTCCTGCGCCTTCCAAGTTCAGAGTTTCATTCCTAGGCGGGGAATATAATCCAAAGCAACTGAAAATGCCCTGCCATCAGCCTTTCTCTGTTTAATCTATTAGCCACTCAGCTGTATAATGTATTATCTGACACACAGTGATAAGCAGCTTAGCTGTCCGAGATCATATTAAATATGTTCGGTTTAGCCTAATTCTGCAGCGCTCCGTGAGGAGACGCCCTGATGTCCATCTGGAGCCCTTTTGAAATCAGTGCAGCCCTGCACAGGGATGGGGACTCTCCTGTATGGCTCACGTCCTTGGAGGAGAATATACTTTCCGATTGTCGGGTCCTTCCTTCTTTTCTAAAACCCTTTCTTCAGCTCCTGTTCATGCACTTAAGAAATGAAACATTCAAGTGAGCCCGTGCCCTAGAAAATAAAAATATCCCTATAGCAGATCATCCAGAAGTTTATAGTTTAGAATGGAACTGCCTTGATCTCTTGTTTAATGAGTTCTGCTGGAAAAACACATTTTAAAAAGAACTCCTACCTTGCATTTTCCATACTTTAAGAATACATCTTTTTAGTATTCTGTTAATAGTTCATTGGAAGATATTGACAATCAATCACATCTACTCCCTATATTCTCTCTTTAATTACTTGTAAAATTCATGTCACCTTGCAAGAAACCCTGAATAATCAGGTTTCTCTCGAGTCTGCCGAAAGCCCCGACACTAACACACAGGTGAGGCAGCAGTCTTTGCCTCTTTTTGACACCTCTCCGAGGTCGAAGGGATAAAGACTCCGTAATGACAGATCCTCTCAGCCCCCTCTCCACTGTGGATCCAACTGTTCCTGGCACGGATGCATAGACTCCTTTTGCTGTTCGGGGAGCTCCATCTGCAGCTCAGTGATCACAAGCTGAATTTTAACCAATAGATATAAATAGATTTGATGGGGGTGATGAATGTGATAGTCATCCCTAGACAGTCACTGCCAAGAAAGCAGCGACATTATTTAAAAAAAAAATCCCAAATGTTTGGCTTTTTTGGGGGGGTGGGGGGGATGGGGCGGAGATGGGGACAAACTGAGGTGGAAGGAAGCAGTTATGGCAACTGTAGAACTTAAAAATAGTATTAACTGATATTAACATGGGCTAAATATAGTAAATACAGCACTGGCTAAAACGCAGGTCTACCAGTATTGGTGGGTGACCCTGAAGTAAGAATTAGTGAATACTGCTTGTGGTGGGAAAAGGAGAACAAGCACAAGTTTCTGCTTTTTTTGCTTGACTTTTCTATTCATTCTTTGCATATTTTTAAACGCAATCACAGCCCTCAGATCATCAGCTTCAAAAAAAAAAATCTGCTCAGGCTTCTTCTTGTAAATTCTAAAATGCCTATTTTAAGGGGATTGCTGGTACTCCTTTTGGTGGGAAATTACATTTGACATTGGAGTTAAAGGTCATATGACCTCAAACAAGATGGGTGCCAGTGCTGAGAAAACTGAATAGAGTGGTACAATTTCCACAGGATTTAAAATTAACCTCGTTGCATGATTGGCTTACATTTCTAATCCGATATATCAGGCTAAATATAGACTTTGAAGACAATTTCTTTCCATGCAAATAATCACTGCAGGCTAAAAATGAGTACAAATGTAAATTAAGAAAGAAAAATGTTAAATTAAATTAGAGACAAACTGTCATCTTGCTAGAATATTGACCTTAAACTGCACATATAGAAGACACCTGCAAGGGAGAGAAGGCAAAAGGGGTGGTGGGGGGAAATTAGTATATTTGAATATATATTTATAGAGGGAGAATTTCTGATGCTGTCAGCAATTTCTGTCAAAGATCTTCCTTCAGAGGCATCACTGTTGACTTTCAAACATTTCATGTTTTATTACTGCATTTTAATCATTAACTATGAATGGCATCCCTGGATGATCCGCAGGAGCTATGAATCATTCATTATAACTAAAACAAACTCTTTCTTTTTTTTTTTTCATTAAAATAAACAAATATGACATAGTTTCCAAAAAATCAGGACACCAAAACCTTTAGAAAAGAACTAATATTTTAAGAAATGCTACAAATCAATACTACAAAAAACTCCAAGGTCAGAGAAGGAACCAGAGAGTGGGGAGCTGAGATTAAGAGTGTATGCAGGTTTTTTTGTTTTCTCGTCTAGTCTCCTAAATTCCCAAAGAATGTAAATATTATAAAATGTATTACGTAGGCAGGTGCAATTCCAATTTAGTAAGTCCATTCTCATATTTTGTAGATAAGAGAGCTGCTTCTGTGCGAGAACCAGCTCTGTGGCAGTAAACCCATTTGGGAACAGTCTTTCATTTCCCATATTAGAGCAAGACATGAATTTCCATGTGACAGACAAAAAAAGATTTGCTTCACTGACAAAGGTTCCTATCTCTATTGGAATTCAGCGAGCTCCAAACATAGGAGAAATATTATAACCCAGCTCACTTGGTTTTATTTATTTGTTAGTGTAACTTGTACCAAGAAGTATAAATAGCCCTTAGTTCCTGGGGAAGTTCGCGGCACTGTTTTTGATCAGCCTCACAAGAAATTTGCTCTGAATCCCTAAGGGGTTTGTTCTTAATACATAAATTCCAGCCTATGAGAGAAACTACATCTTCAACCGTGATCTTCATTATATCCAAGTCCCATAAAGATCAGTCTCATTGGTTCAACATCTGGATGCAGCTTTCAGATAAAGAGGTGAGACAACCCAGGCCTGGAAGTGACAGCAACATGGAGATAGCGTGAAGATACCACAGGTGAAGCTGAATCTGAGCAAGATGGAGATGTCTGTAGGTATGAAAACCACGACTAACAATATATAGTGCTGATTATAGTGCTACGCACTAGATTGGCTGCAAAACTCAGAACCAAGCCAGGTTTCTTGGCCTGTAGGCCAGTGTCTCATAGCAGGTCATGCTATGGAAGGTTTGTAAGGCCCTCACCAGCCATTTCCTAAAAAGAAGTCTGCTGTTTGAGTTCATGTTGATTCACAGTTGCTATCTCACAGCCTGAACCTGCAACCCATTTTGCTGAGTATCATTCATTCACACAGAAAGATAGTCCCATTTATTTTACTGAATGCTACTTGTCTGAGTGAGGTGTATTCAATGGGAACAAGGACTGCAGCTATGGGCTTTAGTGATTAGCTGGGGAGGCAGGCAAGTGAATCGAAATGAAGAAGCTGAACTGGCTCTGTGGGCATATGAAACAGTATTTTTCCTTTCTGTGGTCTTCCATGAGGTCTTTGCTGGACCCTTGCTAGTCCCACTGATTATGTGAGGGATCTCAGGAGAAACCCCTCACACTGGCCTCCAGTGCAGCCTATTCTGTAGTCCAAAAACTCTGAGAAAGGGTCTGTTGTATGTCCTATTATCTAGATTCCATTAGGAAATGCTGCATCCAATTATGATACCAAAGTATCCATTGTGCTGACTTTAACATTTCTCAGACTTTCCTAGACTGCAGTCATCAACATTAAAAAGTTAATGCTGAGTCAAAGTTATTTCCTGTTGTTTTAAATAGAACTGGTTTTTTAAGTGTAGAAAGTAGACTGGGCATCACAGATATTTACCCACTTAGGGTCTGCTATAGCTGTGGTATATTTGTCCATTTGTGGTCAAAAGACAACTTTCTTTATACAAGTAAGGAAATAATTCATTAAAAACATTTTTAAAAATTGTGGCTTCTTTTTCAGGAGTTATCTAAAAGCAACCTATGCTGACCAATTCATGGCTAAAATAGGTTATGATTGAGACAGGTATGCCATTTAAAATAGGCTAGTTTGCATGCATTGCTCTTGTAAACCTTAAGATTTGAGGTGTATTTCTACCTGACAAACAACCTCCTTAATAATTTTTTCTTTTAAAATTTAGTCCAATCTTTAGCATTTTTACATAGCCCAGGGTCATATTCTGCACTCAAATTCATCTCCGAAAGCATCTGAGAGCAAAAGGTTGCTGTTAGGTTTAGTAACATAGTTGCTTGGCCATACCTTCATTAGTTATTTTATATCCACTGTTCTGAAAGTAACTGTAGTTCAGTGCAGCAGCATTTAGAAAAAAATCAATAGCAGCTTTGACATGCTTACCCTTGCCATGCCATTAGTGCAACAGCAGACTTGACCCTGCTGGCTGCATGATATGCCTGTTGCTTAGTGAAACAGAAAGTATGTATCGTGAGAAGATGATTTTGATGAATCCAGCAAATATTTCTTGCAGCAAGATTAATTTTGCTAGCCTCTCATAACTTCTCATTTGGCTTGCCATGTTTGTTTTACGGATTTCCGATGAAGACCAGTTGTGTGCCTTTCACCATCCTTTTCCAATTAATTAAAAAAAACGGGTTGAATTAGTTTTTTGTTCTTACCATCCAAGTCATGCTCTGAATAGTCTGGAAGCTGTCCTAAGCTGTGCCTTCACTGACAAAAGTCATACATACTTATTGTGTCAACCAGCAGTTCTCCCAATGGAAAAACATGGATACAAAGAATGTCATTTTTTCTGCAAAGAAGAGCTGGTAAGGTCAAATGTGACCAGGGGTAACAGTACTGAGTTTTGTAGCTAACTTTTGGGAAGTGCTAAAAATGCCACTTAGCATTTTCACCACTTTACATTTTAGAACTGAACAACAGTTGTAGGTTAATTAGTTCTCTATGGAAAATACTACTTCCCAACCACGGCCTCCCCAGTACCTTTATGGCAGTAGAAAATAAATCTCAGGTAGCTCTGAGACAGAGTAACAGCTGCACTGAAGATCTGATCTGGGAAAACATGGTGCAAAAACCACAACATGGAAATGCAAAATGTAACAAACTTTATGCTACAAATCTGAAAGGAATAACTGAATGTTAGCAAATTTTACAGGGTTACTTTACCAAAAAATACAAAAAGTGTATCTGCTTTGACAGGCAGGTCCATGCTTAGCACAAAAGAGCCCGGGTTGAGACTTGTAAGATGATGCATGGAAGGGCAATGATTTGTCTACCCATTGCTTGAGACATTGTATGGTTTCTCATTTATTTAGCTGCTGTTTAGCCTGGCTTACGTTGCCTCCTACATGCTCCTTTGCTCAGTGTATTAGTTGCACAGGTAGTATCTATGCTGACCTGATGGTGCCAGGCCAGGCAGCTGGTTTCCATCCAGTGTGCTCCTGCTCTGAATCCACATCTCTTCCACTTCTGTCCAGGCAGGAGAGGGTCCTCTCTGTTCAAACCAGCTCATGAAATTGCAATCAGTTCCCATGTAGGTCAATACAATCTGTCTGCAGCACATCCCTAATCACTGCTGCCACTTTTTCCTTTTCTGCCTTCTCCCTCCACCAGCTCTGGCTCCCACTTGCTAGTCCCCTCTCCAGTTTGGGAAACAGGACCCGCGCGCTTTCCCCACCCCTTCATTCTGCTTGGCCCCTGCCCGTGAAGCCTGCAATGCTGTCAGGGCAGCACCCCCCTCGTCTAGAAGGATGCCAATAGGTCGGCTGCAGCTGTCTGCGCTGCTTTTATGGAATTAAATTCACGCCATTTATGCATCCTGTCTGCGGGGAAGGGCTCTGCCAGTCACGCGGCATCGTCTCCAGAAAGACGGGATACACCTGCGAGAGGGCAGGGGCCAGCACAACACGCCTGGGCCACCCACGCTGCACATGGGGACGCCTTTGGCTCTGAGCCGAGGATTAGTGTGGGCCAAAGACTCTTCCCTGCTGATTCCTAAAGGTGACCTCAAACCTGTGCCCGAGTGCAGTCTTGTGTCCCTGCAATGTGAATGTGGCCTCCATTTGTGGGCTTGAACCCATGCTTGAAATGCAGGGCACACATAATCTTTATCCTCAAATTTATGTCAGCTTTCCAAGTTTGAGATTTTTTTCCCCCTCTCTGTTCTGTGAAACATCTAAAAAACTCCTAAGTACTGTAAAAATAATAACTATTCTTAGTTTATTTGGTGCATACACTTTAGGAAAGTTGCCAGTATTCATGTACTCAGCTGCTTATTACTCTCCACAAGATTACTCACTCTTTGTCCTTGTATACATAAATACTATTGCTGACCCACTTCTCCTGCATCCTGCAAGAAATGAATCTTCTGAAGTGCCTTGTCAGAGTGGAATGGGACAGACATGGAAAACCAGCTGGAAAATGGCCAAAATGAATGTGGTGGTAGATTGTTTTTCCAAGGGCTTGGCAGAAGGTCCCCCAGAAAAGGGCTGGCAGGAATGTAATGCTCTAGGACTGCTCCCTGAGTGCACTTCGCATCTCGAGTACTCGCTAATTTAAGTTTCATTGGAACTGCAGATGGGGAAATGGGATTTGTGGGGGCTTTCATCCCTCATCCCTCTGCAGTAATGTAGATTACTAAAGGTTGTTCAAGTTAGCAGAAATAAGGACAAATCCTTTCCCTAAATTGCGCCCCCCCCCCCCCCCCCCCCCCCCCCCCCCCCCCCCCCCCCAAAAAAAAAGGAGAAAGCTGCTCAGAAGTTTGGTTTCACCAAGAAATGCAAGCAGGCTTGACACTGTTGAGCCTGATTTGTTTGCAGTATCTCGGGCTGAAAGAGCGGACGGGGTAGAAGGCTGGGCACTGACTGAAACCTGCCTGGATTCCTGCTCCTCAGTCAGAGCCACCAGCTTCAGCAATGGTGGGATCCTTAAAGACACGAGTAGAAAATGAACTCTGGCACTTCTTACACAATGTAGCTGTAAGTTTAAGGAATGATGAATGACTTAATACAGAGCATGAAAGATGTTTTTACCTCCAGGTTCAGTTATTGCAAGTCAGATGACTGAGCTACATCAGATGATGAATTTCACAGGAAAATGTTTTTCTTTTCAAAGGTCCTTAGTATTAGGAATTCATGGAGGGAATCAAAGCAGCCACAGATACTAACAACTAGGCATGCTTCAACTAAAGGGCAGCAGATGAAAAGAATGGACTCTTATATAGCTTTGGAATTATATAGGTATATTTAGATTTAAGTGGCATGAAGGAAGGTTTACTCAGCTCTCTGTGGTGGTGTTTTTTGGTTTTTTTTTTCTGTAGGTTATAAAGAGGTGGTACAGAAATCATTCTGAAATCAAGAACAGCCATACCTTTTTGCTTTCCTCAGCAGGCCACAAATTTGTGAATGCGAGTATCAAAACCTTTCTCAAAATTGTTCCAGCTCTGTCTCTTCCCAAGAGCCTGCTTTAACACCTGTGCTTTGTAGTAGCTTCAGAGTAATTCAAGTCAAAAGAGAAAAAGCTTTATCTTGGGATGTTATCTCTAAAATCTGACTGTGGGGAAAGCTGTGAAATGCTCTGAATGTAAACCTCTGGCCACAGTCAAGGTTCTGGAAAGAACAGAGTCCTGTGTGAAACCGAATTTGTTATTGGGAGACTTCGGTGTGATTTACAAAACCTCCAAAGCCATTTTTGCAAGGGATAGGGTGATCTTGACTAGGAGCTGCTTGACCTGTTGTGCAGGTAGAGGAGGAGTCATAATAGTACGCACAACCCACAACTGCAGGCATTAATGCACAACTGAGAAAGTGTACCCTGGAGGTTCCTCCTGTGATTAAACTGATACCTTAAAAATACAGTGGCTTCTAGGATGTATGTGGAGAATCAGGCTCCACACAGCATTATCTCATACACTTTCAAGCTGTGTCTAGCCAAGATATTTATAGGCTATCAGCCACCACACTGAGTGCCATTACTCAAGAAGTGGAACAATCCTGTACTTACATCACATTACTTTGGCCATTTTGTATGTTTTAGAGCCTTTAAGTTATCTACTTTCTCTTGGGGTCTGCCGTGTGAGATCAGCTGATGATACTCTGTAGCTCTATTGAAGCTGGAGCATTCTGTTTTCTCTACTATTTATCTTCTTCTTTTGCTGCTCCCTAGCGTGACAGTCACATTTCTAACAAGGAAGATTGCTCAGGACTGTCAGAGCTTTTAATGACACTCTAAAACAGTAATTTTCAACATGTTTTGATATTTAGGATTTTTAAAAAGTGCTAAAGACCCCTTTAGAAATTTCAGGTATGTGGATTGTTGCAGAGTCTATGTGAAGTTACTACTTCTTAGCAACGTTTCACAGAACCCAGAGAAATAACTGATGGGTACCAACAACCCACAGACCAGAAAACTTCTAAAATGTCTCAGACAGACTGCTCCTGTCAGGTGAGAGATGAAGCCATCTTAACCACTTTTTCAGTCCTGAACATAATATTCCATCTCTCCAGGATTTTTCTCATATGCCTGTTGCATCTTGCTATACAAATAATCTTTTATCATAATTAGAATCTTCTTTGTCCAAGGTTGTACTTTTATACTTCTGTTTTCACATATTCACAAGCCTTGGTTTTGTGTGTTCTCTGTTATCATAGCAGCAGTAATGTTCTGTTTAATCTTCCATGAAGATCTGCCATAACAAGGAATCATTCTTACCACGAAATCTTTAGAAACTACCCCCTGCCCCCACAAATTCATATTTTCAACTCCAGTCTTAGAATGCAGTGTTTCTGTACCTCCTGTAAACATGGAAAACTGCTCATAAATCATTTTAACGATGTTTTTAACTTATTACATTTCTTCTACTGAACTAAATGTTTGTCCCATTTGGTCTTCAAGCCTGTAGAACTGTACAATAGAAATGGAGTTAAAGGTATGGCCTCAGGACATTTACCAGCAGCCACTGTAGGACGGAAGATGATGGCCAGTCTTAACCTGTACACCACCTGAAAGTGCAAAATGTCACGTGGTGATGTCCAACAGCTTTTACCCTCCACAGAGTAATAGTTCTCTGCTTAGGAGCCATGTCAAGTAAGAGGCCGCTCTACAACCTTTGAAATCTTCAACTTGTCAGTGTAGTATTTCTTTTTCCTAACTTTCTGGATTACTTCCACAACAGAACTAGCTTCTTTGTGTGTATGGAAACACTAGCAAAAGAGAGAAATGAAAAAGCTGTCTGGATTCTCAATGCCCACGCTACATCAAAGTTGATACTGAGAAGTTATAGGTGCAAGATTTTTAGCCCAAAATATTATAAATTTACTTACAAAAATTGAGAATTACAAGAAAATTCATTGAAATACAGCTTGAGATTGTTCAAAATCTGTTCCAAAGGGTGTTTGGAAGGACGCTTTAATTAAGTTGCTGCATTCATTGTCAAGTAGTTGAATGCAGGCAGGAAGCCCCCTGCTCTGTCTTTGATGGTGTCTCTAAATATGTGTGGAATAAGGATGCTGAAGCGTTGGCTAGAAGCTGTGTCAAGTGTGATGGACTGAAGATCTCCATGAGCTCTGGCACTTTAGCTCAATTTGGGTCTATCAATTCTGGCCATGAGTTTGGCTGCTTAGGCTCTGTTTTGAACTTCAAGCTGTAGAAAACTACTGACCCAAGGGCTACAGGAACAAAAGGGAGACTAAAAACAATGATAAGAAAAATGTACATTGGCTTGGCTGGCTGGGGATCAGTTTGGGGCATTCGAAATGTAATAGTGGGTTTGGATTCTTCTAATGGGTGCTGGTTTTACCTGGTTTTACCTTCCCTACCACCTCTTTTTTCCCACAGCTTTTGAGAATTTATGCAGCTCAGTAACACTTTCAAGTGAACTGAAATGAAAGTTGTTTGTTTTCCAGATGGGAAAGGAGGCTAGATTTGTGGCTTTTGGAGCTGACAAAGTAGAGGACTTTTACAAGGAGAGGAAACAACCTTAAAAATACCTTAGTTAGCAGTTTTTACAGTCCCATTAGAATTTCTTAATTTTCTTATTATATCTCATGCTTTTTCCAGTTAGTGCCATTGCCACATGGTTTCTCTAGGTTATTGGTTATGTGTGAAGGCTGTCTCTGAGAGGTAGGAGCATCCTCTTCTTCTGTTTAGTGAGAGTTAAAGATGTTCAGCACCCTTCAGAATCAGACTTTGCTATCTTTTTTTTCTGTTTTGCGTATCTAAGAAATATATTAGAAGGCAGAAGATATTAATATTATAATTTAATGCTATGTATTAATGCTGTGAGAGAATCAAATACAACCAGCTGCAGTGAGTTGCCCTGATTCTATTTGTTTCATATAATAACAGTATGGACAAACTAGAATATTAAAAATAATATTTTCTGGTAAGGAGTAAATAGGGAAGTAAGTGGGAAGTAAACATCTCCATCTTTTAAAGAAAACTTAGAGAAACACAGGAAAATATGTTGTCAGAAATAATCCTGCAGTGTGAAGGAAATTCACTGAGTAAGGTAATGGGGATTTTCCAGCAAATTCCTGTAATTACTCACCTATCACAGAATTTTAACAAGTTGCTTGGAGTTACCTTACAAACCAACATAAAAAAAGTTTACCTCCTTTGCTCCTTTTGCTGGTCGTTAATTCAGCAGCAATTAACCAGTAAACACTTGTTGGTTATTGGTTTGTGGTTCCCACAGTGAGAGTTGCGCTCAAATGAAGCCAGCACTGAAGCCAGAAAATCTTAACCTTTATACCTAAGTTTACTCCGATGAAATTTACTCTTTTCAACAAGCACTCTCATGAAAGCAAAGTAATGCATAATTATAAATTTTTGCAAGACTGGTACCTGAAATCCCGTTACAGGATTGGACTTTATATTGCTGATATTGAGCTCCGCTCCAGAGGACAGTGAAGTCAGTGGAAAGCCTCCCAATGACTTCCACAGGATATAAATCAAGCTCAGAACGAGCACTGAGTGTCCTGATTATTTTTTATGGCTCTTGCTAGGTACCTTCCATGAGATTTCAAAATAAATGATCAATATTAAAATGTAAAGAAAGCTTTAAGGACGTATTTGGCAGCAAGTCGAGGTCTGCACTTAGTCTGGGCGGTGGAAGTTCACTGAGGGTGGTGGCGAGGCAAAGGTGTGAAGGAGGCTGACACCACACACTTTCACCGTCGGGGTGAAAAGGTGGGAAGGGAGAGTTTAGTCAGAGGGAATGAGTAACCATCTGGCTGCGTGTAGGGAAGTAAGAGGATGAGGGTTATGACTGTAGTAACACATATAAGGCTGCCAGCTACGTGGTTCTGAGTCTTTAAATAAAGACAGGCCACATCCTCACAGACCCAAAAGCTGATGAGGGCCATAGGGATTCCCCTCGGTCACTTGCAGATGAGCTGACTGATGAAGGGTTATTTGGGGTTATCTGCTTATCCTGTTGATTAATAACATCTGTTCCACAGCTGACAATATTGAGAACTGTGCATCTATACCAGGGAGTGAAAAGAGACAGCACTGTTTAACTCCTTTGAGATGTATGGGGTTGGAGAGCCCTCTCGCCCAGCGGCCCACCTCCCTTGCATTGTCCCTTCTGCCTGCCCTGACAGGAATACGCCTGTGTGGTCTGTCCAGAACAGTGCCATTTTCCACCCCTTTGGAGCTGTAAATGGCAGCCCGCAGGGCTGGACTCGGGCCCGGCAGAGTGGAGATGGTGGCTCCACGTGGGGCAGGCGTGCCAGGAGCGGCCAGGCAGGCCGAGCTGTCAGGGAGGAGCAGCCCTGATGGCGGAGGGGATGAATTTACGTGTGTTTTGTTGTTCATCATGCACTGGGGCCACCTTGACCTGCGGGCCGCGCACCTGGGGGGTGGCCCAAACCTCTTCTCAGCCTCTCAAACGCGAATGGTGGCACTTGGCAGGGCCGGGCGTTGGGGGCAAGGCTGCCTGAAGCACGCAGGCTGCCGGCTTAACTCGGTTTTGCTGGTGAAGCACGACCCAGAGCGCCCTGTCCCCCCCGCCCGGGGAGAACTACAGCGCCCGTCGGCCCCTGCGCGCCGCCCCCACCTTTCCCGCCTCTCGCCGTTATCGCCTGCCTCCTGTCAGCGAGGAGCCGGACCCGGCTCGCCCGAGAGGGGCTGCCGCCGCGGGGAGGGGGGGGTTGCTGCGGGTGGCGGCCGCCCTCGGAGGGCGGCGGCGGGGTGGAACGGGGCGGCCTCGTCCCCGTCCCCCTCCCGTGCAGGGGAGCGGCGTCCCCGCAGCCTCGCTGCCCCGTCCCGTCCGGTCCCGTTGCCGCGGTGGCGGCGCGGCTCATGAGGTGAAGATGGTGATCCGCGTCTTCGTCGCCTCCTCCTCGGGCTCGGTGGCGGTGAGTGAGGGCGAGCGGCGAGGAGAAGGGAGAGGAGCGGGGCGCGGGGCCGCCGCGGGCCAGGGCTCAGCCTCCGGGGCCGGGGACAGCGCCGGGAGAAGCTGCCCGGTGGTTGTCAGCCGCCTCTCGCCGTCCCCGCGGTTGCCGAGTCTGCCCTCAGCTCCGAAGGGGAGCACGTCGGCATGGACCTGAGAGTCAGTAGGCTGTTGTGAAACGCAGGTCTGAATTTGCCGGGGCTGCGTGTGCAATGGGGGAAAAAATGACAACTTCCCCCCCCGCCCCCCAAAAAGGTCGCCAAAGCTTAACTTGTTCGTAAATTGCCTTTGGCAAACCAAGCCCCCCTGAAACCTCTTCGTAGGGGACAAATATCGGATGTGTTTAAAGGGTCTTAAAGGTGATTAAAGTGGGCTAAACTTGCCCGCTTGGGAGGGGGGTTCAGTGCCTTGGTGTAGGGTGAGACCGCCCTGAGGCACGCTGAACCTGGTCAGGTGCGGTGCCTTGGTGCCTGCCAACTACCGCAGGTTTAAAAAATAAATAAAAGGAGAGTCTAGAGACAAACTTGAGGCCACTAGCACCTCTCTGCATTAAGAAATAATCTGGAAAAGGTACAGCTCCTTTCAAACTCGGTTTTGAAAGGCATCACTGCGTCCTCTGCTTAATTGAAGCTCTTAGAGCTTTCTCGTGTTGAATTAATTATGCATGTGACCTATGAATTTCCATATTTTCATATATAGTGACAGCTCTGATTTCCGTTAAGGCAATCTGAGCGTAAGCGTTCTACTGAATTTGTTCTTTAATGAGAAACATCAGAAGGATTTATATATAATTGCTATTTTTTATGCTTCAGCAGTGAAGGCAGCGGCATTTTTGCATTGTGGAAGGATGTAGCACTGTATTTTCCCATCTGCAGGTTTATTGTGTGTTCACTTCCTTCAGCCTTTTACTGCGCGATACTTGTTTTCAGTTCAGTGGCATGGTGACAGGTATGTGTTCTGATATGTTTTGGCATGAAGTGTTCAAAATGCTTAGTGACTGCATTACAGCTAATAAAAACTAATTATCCATTTCAGTAGCCAACTGAGTAAACACAGAGCATCTTCAGTACTCTATAATCCGTGTTCATCAAGCGTCTATTACAGAAACATCTCCTTCCCCACATGGACAGTTGGTTCATGCTGTGGTAGCTCAGTATTGCTAGGTTTAGTTTCTGTTTCATGCTTCATAGCTTGAACAATAATGCATAGTTTTATATTTTGTTTTTGTTGAAGGGGGTGAAAAGGGCCACATAATTAGGTCACCCAAATCTCCTGTTCTGACCAGTCTGCAAATAGGTTATTGATGAGAGTTTTTGATTCTGTCCTCTCCTTCCCCTGTCTCTGCCTGCAAGGTACATATCCCGTTAGCAGCAGCACTGTAGCCCTCTTCACTATCTATTAACCCAGCAAACCAAATCTGAGGTTGACAAGCAATTTAATTTGCACATCAGTTCATTTGCTGATTTTTTTCTGGGTTGGACAACAAGAAGATGACATATAATATGGATAACAGTTTGCATACTGGTGATAGTCAACTTTCTTCATCTAGACAGCAGTACATCTGAGTAGAGGCTAGCCAGAGAAGAATACATAATTTAGTGATTGAAGGTACTGTTACATAGGACCAGAGCTGTGACATCTCTTTTCTGTCAGTTTTTCTTCATCTGTGTTATCACAGTATTTAGGAACCTTCATTATGGGCTAGGTTCCTGCTGTGCTCAGTGTTGCATCACTGAGGCTTTTTTTCTGTGGGCTTTGCAGGGGGTGTCCATAGATCATGGCTAAGTGATTGAGGAAAATGACAAAACTATTGTCAGCTGGTTATGTGGGAATCCGCATCTGGAGAAAAGGGCGGTTACTGTATTGCACATCTCTAAACAGGGAAGTTTTAAACTTATTTTCATCCTCCTAGAACTAAACATTAGTGAAAGGAAGCAAAAAGTGTTTGATTCATGTAATTCCTTGTCGTCTCCTCCAGCCTTCAACACAACTACGTCAGTTACTTTTTGGGATCCTGTGCAATTCATGAGACAGGATGATTTCCCTGTCTAGAGAAATAAGTACCCCTTATAGATCCTACTCTGTCTCCTGCTAAAAACAGTGTCAGAATCCATGGTTTAATTTCCACCTGTAGGTCAGCTTGAGTCAAATTGTAGGCTAGCTGCTTGTGAGAGTGGATGTGGCTGAGGTTAGTATCTGACCTCCTGTAATTGACCAAAACCATCTATAAGTAATATTTGCTGCTAAACTAAAAGCAATGTCATAGTGACACAATTCACTTTCCTAATCTCACTAGAGATACTTTGTTAAATTGCCCTTTATTTTAAAATGAAAAGTCCATCTAGTCTCTAAAGTAAGCTTTTGGTTTCATTTGTTACCTCACCAGCAGTGTGCTGTTAAAGCAGGGACACTTCTCACCCTCTTTCCTCTTTGTGCCCGGAATAAGACGGGTTTGAGTTTGCAGAGAGGGAGGGGTGAAGACAGTGATTTGTTTAAATAAAAACAATAGGCAGCAATTTCCTTATGTTAACTGGTGAAAGAGATTATATTACCTAGCAAATATGATGAGCTAAACTCTTTGTGTATGACTCCTTTTGAAATCTTCAGAATACCCAGGACAAATGATAGGCATTTGGCTGGAACATTCCTGAGAAATATACTGGTTGTGTAGTCAGCAAAGGCTTCAGTTTGCATAAATATAACTTTCCCTGGAAACTTTTGAAATTTTTATTAATCCTGATACTTGGTGTAATTTATTTTGTGCTGAAGAAGACAAAAATATGTAATAGTCATACCTAAGTCTAAGAGTTCAGCACATAAAATGTTTTGGGGGTCATTCTGGAGAATAAGAAAAGGAAATAATTGGAGTGGATGAGAAGCAGCCTAGAAGAATGTGAACCTTCCCTCCATTTGGTCTTGGACTTCTCCCTGCAGCATCTTCCTCACAACTGAAGGTTCTTAGACCCCTGGGAGGTTAATGGTAGTAACTATTTTTTGTTGTTTTTCTAAATAAAACTTGTGAATATAAATGCCTCATGAGCTTAAAAGAGCTCACAGATCCCAAAACCTAGTTGTTGCTTATTGTCATCTTCAGTGTTTACGGAAGCTGGACTGTGGGTTTACCCTGTAGGGAAGCTGTAGACAAGTTCCTGAGACCTTCTTGTGGGAAGGGAGGAGAGAGGCATTTTGTGTATGTGTACATTTCTAAATAACGTCGTGTCATTTTAAGCATGCATGAGGCAGATCCAACTGAATCACAATGGGAAGCTTCTGAATAGGCAGGCAGGCATGTTTCTACAAGCCTTACTGTCTCCTGCTTTTTCTGACCTGAATTTCTACTTGTTGTTGGTAAGCTATATCTCGAATTCCAAGCACTTCTTTGTAGTACTGGGGAGGCAGGCTTTGCTACTCCTCCCTGATAAGGACAGTGTTCTTTTGTGCTTAGGAGAAAGGCTACTTTAAAATTAGCGTTTACTTTTCTCCCTCAGCAGTGCTTCACTGTTTTCAGGAAGTAGTTTATGCCCTCGTTTTTCACCAAATCATTCCAAGGTGACTGTAATTTAATGTTTCACATTTTCCAGTCTATCAATAAAAATTTACACTTGTGCTACCATACTATGTATTGACTCAGTTAAATGGTTTTCAGTGTTTTAAAGCAGCTCTACCTTTGACAGGAAGCTGGTAGTATGAGCTAAGTAACTCTATGCCTGGAATTCCTACAGTTATCTAGAAATGCCAAACCAGAGGAGACTTCAGTCCTCTTGCAGGCAAAGGACTGAAGATCAGGTAAGGGGAATGTCATTGAAGAGCTTTCAAATAATGGAGAAACTTGAAACAACTGTCTCACTTGTACTTTCTCCTCTGTGGTAATAATTTATTGCCTTGGAGCTTCATCTGTTAAGCTGAACAGATGATATAGGGGAGTTACTGAAATAATGGAACAGCAGGTAGAATCTTCTCTGAGCAGTGAGAGATGTGAAACACTTTCCCATTGAAATTTTTGTGTGTTCACGAGATGTGAAAAACACATAACTGAAATGAATTCCATTTAGCGTACAAGGGCAAGTGCTGCTCAGCTACATTCTCCATGAGAACGTGTTTAGGGGGACAGGAGGGTTTGGGGAGAACAGCACCAACCTGAAACGAATAGACTTTTTTAAATGACTGAAACTTGGACTTTGACTCTTGCTACTGAAGAGAATTATGGATTTTTTACTAGGAAGCTTGATAAGATAGGTGCAGTTATAGTTAAATTGTTTCTATAGCAAATATTGGTTTTATGAGACCAAAGCTCTGCTTTTGTTTAAGCATGTTAATGGAGGTCAAATGAGTTGGATTTTTTGTTTCCTGGAATGACTTTAAATCACAGTATAAAACAGCAGAATGTCAGAATAATTGCAGTCATGTTTGTTTGGTTCACGTGTTGTTGGATAATGTAATGATGACAAATACAATGCTACGGTTCTTAAGGTTAAGCTTGTCTCCTAGTGATAGTGATGAATTTCAACTCCACCCTTGTTTGTACAAAGTCACTGTAACTCAACATTTCTCATAGCACTTCTCAGGAAGAATGTGCTTCTTGTTGAGAGGTGTGGAATAAATTAACTTAGAATATGTCACTTCTAGAATATCCACCATCTAACAGGTTTTTTTGCCTCTCTGCACTTCAAAAGCGCAACAGTCAAAACTGAAAGTGATTTGGTTGAGTAATAAAAGTGCTTTTTCTGAAAACTGTATTAGTTGTGGTGGTCATTTGGAGGGATTTACAACTTGTTGCATATGACATATGGAAATTCAACCACCTATGATATAAAATATTAAGCTTTGCAAATTATAAACATTATCATGATTTTTTAATATTAGAAGTTTGTAAAATCAGATCATAGCAGCAGGTAAGTTATCTTTTCAGAAATGAGACAATAATCTTTACAATTAGAAGTGATCCTGCAGTATTTACATGGGAAACAGCCGTATTTTAAATGTATAACCACAGTATTGTTTAACATCTGTCAGCATGCTGAGGATACACCTGTCGGATTGGATCCTCAAAACCTGATTTATGAATCTCACATGAGCGTCGTACTGTGTCACTTCACTTGGTCAAGATGGTGGTGCTTTTGGTTGTGCACCTACAGAGTAGTGCTGTAGCAATACTGGAAGAAAAGTTCAATCCTTGCTCAGTCACAGGACACGTCATGTGTATTTGTGTCTTGGACCTTTGCAATTATATTGTTCTCATAGGAGAGATCTGTGGACTTTCTGGATCTCATCCCTTTGACTGACAGAATTAGTTCCCTCATCCTTCCTCAAGTTTCTTATTGTCAGGTCAGGTGGCTCATATTCATCTTTGCTGGCTTCTGTCAGTCCTGTTTTGCAGGGTTCACATGGCAGAGGGAGCCTGAGAGCCTTGCTCGGGACTGTGAATTCTGTGAGGCAGGGAGGTCAGCGCTTTAGGCTTTAGCTATTATTCACCCTAAGGACCCTCTGTGGATCTAGCTCTCAAGTCTGTATTCCAAAGAAGTCTAAATTCTAGTTACATCCTCCTGCCTCATGATGGAGAGAAATAAGAGCCTCTGAACAGTGGTTCAGATAGCTTAAGGAACGGGTTCAGGAGGGAGTTGGGTGAGAACCCTAGTCACAAGGATACAGGTGGAATTTAGACCATCTGTGTACGGTATTCAGTACCTAACTGTTGCACCATTCTTGTGTGCTCCAGCGCTTTTCAAATATTTACATTTCTTCTTGGCAGATACATTATGTCAGAAATAATGCTACCTTGAAGAACACATTTTAGACTATATAGTGTTATGAGCAGTAGGACTGTTACTGATCTTTGATTACAATTGTAGCTGTAATAAAACTTCAAAGGAGGTATTGTTCTGACTGGGTTCTGAAGACTGGAGCGTGTGTTTTGACTCTCCATATACTGATCTGCTTTGTACAGGCATATGGTTCAATGTCTCTGATAACTATATAGTGACATTTTCATTGAAGATTTAGCCCTCTACTTTGAATATATTCACATGGGTTGGAAAGAATAATATGAGTAATAAAAGGCAACTTGTTCATTTTGAGACAGTTTTTCCCCTCTGTTTTTCTGTAGAGTACAGCAGGGTCAAAGTGGACATACTTCACTGATGGTGACCTGTTCTCCTTAATCTTCCACCCATACCATCAAAGCCTAGAAATACTTTTTCCTAACCCAGGTCATAGTGTCAGCGATCACAGGAGGTCACATATAACTGAAATTGATTACATTAATGAAAAAAAATATTGAAGTAATAACTAACTTGCATGGAATTTATTAGCACAAATTACTTTTGGATTACTTTTATTTTCCACATTGTTTTGTGAAATGAAAATTAATTTGGGCATGTAAGTCACCTGTCTGTTTTCTAGAGGGTACAACCCAGGAGGAAAGGCAGGGAATGAAGCATATGCCACTCTTTGGTTGTCCCCATTTTGTTGTCTGGCACTAGTACACTGACATATAAACTGCCATGTTTACAGTTGTCATCATTACATTATTCTCTGCTAAGATTTCTCCTGCAGAGAGGAACTCCAGCAGAGGGGCAAGGCAGGCAGCTGTCATGCTGTAACACATTGGGTCACTGCAACTGCTCGTTTCAGTGCTGCTGGACTGGAGATCTTGGTACCAGCAACTTTAATCTGGTGAATTCAGATTGAAAGCAGCATGTTTTTCATATGCAGCCTGCTGCAGGCTCAGTGTCTGTTTTGTTGTCACTACAAAGGTTGCTCAGCCAAGGGACAATGAACTGAATTCCATTATGTTTGGGCATCACAGAACTGCTTTCCCAAAATTTGCTCGGCTATTCTTCTGTAAACCTAGGTCAGATATTTACTTCCTCTCTAGATTTTTATTTTTTTCCCAAGAAGTCTTATTTGGGCAAAATATGCTAAGCACCAGAGCATCAGTTTGTTTTTTTTTTTTTTTCTTTTGGAGCTAAGTATCTTTGTAAAAGAGATATTAAAAGAAGATGTTGAATTAAAGTCACTGATGGATTAATGTAAATCCTGTGATCTGCAGTCATTTACTGCGATGTGGTGTCTAGTGTAGTAAATTCACGTATGATGTGATCCAAAGCTTGTTGAAATTGTTGAAAACATCTTCATTGACCGACTGGGCTTTTATCCAAGCCAGGTGGCTTCCATGCTTACCATTAAACCTAAATGGTGTCTCATGTGTGTGAAAAGTTCAGGACTTTAATAATGTGTATTGTTCTAAATGTTTTTATTCATGTATCTAAACGGTACAATGCTGCTGGCTCCAACTTGGAATTGCTGGAGTACTGTCTGCAAACATAACATGTCCTCATTAGCAGTAAGGGGAAATGAACCTCGGGATGTAATCTTCTACCTAAAATGAAAGAACTAGATTGTTGGTAGAGGGCTTGTATTGGACTCCTAAGCCTCTGTCCTTGGGCAAACCATAGCAAGTAAGTACCAGTTGCATGATTTACAGGCCACATTCTAGGCAAGAGAGCTGAATTTCCTGAATCTCCACCATTCTGGCCGATAGTGAGGCTAGAAACAAGTAACTAGCTCTTGCAAAGTTATGTCTCTCTTCTATTCCTGAATACTTCCTCATTTAAAAATTTCAGGACCTATAGATAAAAGTCAAGAAACAGTGAAGACATACCAGTAAATGTGAAAGTGTAGTAGTCAAAGTTACCTGGTAATACCAAAGCCCAGCAAAGCTTGCCAATGTAATGGGACAATATTTATTCAGAGTAAATTACCTTTCTTAGTACTTGTAAGAGCTTAAAAAAAATCCTATATTTTAACTGATATATTGAATATTCTGGTTCTAATAGTCTTGTCAAAGGTGAAGTGTACTGCTGAATAAGTCCGTTTCACTTGCTATATGAATGCTTTTGATTTTAATTAAAATCCAAGCAAAAATTAAGTCTATAATGCAACATGTTTCAGTTGACCTATGTTAGATTCTCTCTGGTACTCTTCTGTACAATCCATCTTCCAATTTAATTATTTCAGACAGTTTATAGTTCTGTTTATCCAAAGAAGGAAACGTAGAAGAAATTAGGATTTGTGGAAACATAGTCAGCATTTAAGGAAGTTCTTTATTGTATAAAATCAGGATCACTTTTGTCTTTAGCAATCTGAGTGCAACTTGGAGATAAAGAATTGTCACTAAGCTGGTAACTCAGAGTGTATAATTTTACTAGCAAGTACACTAAGGGCAACAGTTTCCTCACCTGCAGCCTCAGGTGCTGGCCTCCTAAGGGAGTCTATCCAGAAGGAAATACTGCAATCTTTGTTTTGCTTGCCGTGTGAAACCTTGATAAGAAGACTAATGAACACAGAAATGCTGTAGTCTTTGGAATCTATTTTTAGTTGAAATCTACTGTATCCAAATCCATGATCATGTTCCAGTATGTCAGTGTTTTTTACCAGCTTAATGTTTTGATAAGTTTTACAGAAGGTAGTTAACATTTTGCAAGTCCCTTAGGTCGGTGGATTTCCTTCTTGGCAAGGTGAGGGGAAATGTAGAGGCGGTGCTAGTGTTTCTTACCTGTGACTATAAATGGAAACAGTCTGCAGTTAGCTGCAATAGCTCGGAAGAGCTTCTGTGTTCCTCAGTAGCCATGAGATTGTTTCCTTAATCTTCTCTTCTGGGGTTGGTATGTTGTTTAGTCAGCACCTGTTGGATGGGCAGATGGAGTCAATTCAGAAACCTAAGTCACTGTTGACTCTTATTTCTAAAAACAAACATCAGATTCATTTTATTGGGACTCATGTAGGTGAGCAAAGTGTAATCTGATCTTTCAAGGAATGACTCAAAGTTGTTGAACTTTGGTTGCTTTGACTGGAAGGGGTGACTGCGATACAAGCATTGTGCAGGCAACTCATTTAACATAGTTTGTCTCATAGCAAGAGAGCATGGATACAAAACCTGCTTTCTTCTCTTTCTTGGGCTTTAGGCCTCCATCTGTGACATATTTTGGGGTGAAATCTTTTGATTCTTCTGTTGAAGGCTGTGGCAGTCCTTCCATTGAGGTGTGCTACTTTACTGTAAGAGTTATTTATCACCACTCTGAAGGGGCTGAGTCTAAAGCATGTGGATATCCTTCTTTTGGGGTGATGAGAGCTATAGTGATGAGGAACCTTCTTAAAACAAGTTATTTCTGTCTTGTTAGTGGGGGAAGAGAAAAACAACTGGATTTTACAACAGTAAACAAACTTATTTAGTCTAAATTTAATATTGTACTTCACTATAAAGTAATTGAATTTGGCATGGAGGAAGGGGAGTAACTGTCTTGCTAGCTGATTTATGAAGAGAAGCTCTTAGGAGACACAGGTTGTTCAGTGACTCATGTTAATCATCAATAACAGCATGCCCTTCTGTTGCTGCCCATCTGCCTTGGGTAGGAAAGAGCTTGTCTTGACAATTAAGAGTTCCAGGATTTGTTGTTGTTGGTTTTGCTCTTTTACCTCTGGATAACTAATCCCCACCATTCCTAGTAAGACAATGTCGAAAGCTGCAAAATGTTTCTCATTTTACTGCAAGGAATAAACTTGCAGAAGTTAATGCCTGGGAGTGACCTTTGCATATGTATCAACCTGTATTTTGTGTGAATATACATATGTAGATGTGTATTTTTGCATACACACATATATATTGATATATATATTTATGTGTGTGTATATATAGTGTGTATATGTTATGTATATTTATATCTGTGTGCATATGTGTGTGTGTATGTTTCTTAACCTTGGAATCACTGATAGGTGCTAATTATCGCTTGGTAGAAATAAACCACTGATTTTTGCATCCCCAGAAGAAAAAGAAAGATAATGTCCTGGTGCCTCACCTTGGTTGCTCAAGATATGTCAGCATCTGTCAGGGCCCTGTCAAAAATGACTGCTCCTTTATTTGAACGGCTGGACCTTATGGAATTGTAACCATGGGTGTCTGTCTTCTGCGTAAGCTAGAGTGCTAAAATCATGGTGCTTGCTCAGCTATCTCTGTTATTCCATGTGTCTGGCCTATACTTAAGAGCTTTACTTATGTAACTTATTTCAGATAATGAAGTGCTTACAAAACATCAAAATAGTTATACCAATATAAGATATCCACCAATATAATTGTGCTGGCTAATGGGGATATACAGTGGCATAAATATTTCCCTTCCTACCTAGGACAAAGGTAACATTAGTGTAAACAATGTTATGAAGATTTTTATCTGAGAGTTCTGACAGGGCTAGCGGTGGCAGTTGAAGACCTTACTGCTGATAACTTCGAAGTCGCTCTGCCTGTTGCAGAGCTCCAGGACAGAACGCATGCCTGCATTCTAGCCTCTTCGGTTGCAGCCTTCTGTGTTTGCCTTCATGGGTGCTGAAGGTGGGCTAGTAATACGTTGGACTGTGAAACTGAGCATCTGTAGCACGAGGACATATCCAGTTTTGCCACTGTTGCAGGGGTGATGATAACTTTTGGCAAGCTTCTGCTTGTGACAAAGCCTTAAACAGCCACAGTTCTGGCTTTCTGAATGTCCTATTTCATGGGATTGTTCTGCTGCAAACTCTGCCAGCAGCGTTACCCTCAGAGCTTTTGTTCGTAGGCAGAGCCCTGAAACCATGAACTTGTACTCCATATTAAATGCAAATCAAAATGTGATTGTGTATGTTCCCTTCACACATGCTGATAAGTTTTTCCTGTCGGCTTTTGGCTTTTTATGCTTTTACAAAAAGACAGAACTTTGTTTACCTTCACACGCTAGGAGATACGGCCTGTTGTGATCCTTTTCACCAATGTGCTATGTAACACAGGTCCTCTGAATTCACTGGATAGATCCCAGTTGAAGCAAGAGAACGTGACTCAGAAAAAAAATTCATCAGAATTTAATGGTGGAAATTCCATCACAACTTTCACAAGTTTTTTTTGTTTCCTGACATTTTTGTATGCTGCAGAGGATGATATCGGGTATTATCTGTGCTATTAAAGCCTTTATAAGTGATTATCTGGAACAATTTAATAGTAACATTACAAATCAATTAAAGATTGGTTTCTTAATCATGGAATTGGGGTCTGTGTTTTTCAGAGAAAGGCAAGTGAATTTTTGTGTGTCTTCATTTGAAAGAAAGCTTCCTTTGATCTGAGGAACAACAGAGAATCAGCAACTGAAACCTGTCATTACGTTGCTGCAGGGTTAGTGAGATTATCATCCCTGTCTAATCTACAGAAATACAATTCAAGTATGCATTAAACCTTTGATGTGGATCTGCATCTCCTAAGGTCAGTCTTCCTGAAGTATCTCTAATGGAGTGATCTGATATGTTTATATAGAAGCAGAGACAGGAGTGGCATTTGAAGGATTTAGATACCATCACATTCTTCAGTAGGAACCTGCTAGGAAGCTAAAATTAGTTAGAAAGGAGACACAAAACTAGTCTTTGATCAGAGAAGACAGCTGCCATGAAGGCCCTGATGTGCAAGCAGTCCCTTCCTACTCGGTGAAACTGGCTTGCCTGCAGCAATGTCTATTTTCTGGTAAAGGTTCCCAGCATCAGGCCCCAGGGGAGTCTGAAAATCTGTGGCTTTATTCAGCATGGTATTCAGCGATACCTTTGGCTATGTGGAGGTGACTCCTGTTGACCTTACAGGAGATGTGTCTGCAGTTTATGGGATAATAATCAGATGGCTGCTGTGTTTGGGGATGCAGCTAGTCACTAAGAAATGGGGCTGCAGAAGTATAAAAGAAAAGGTAATTTGCACATATGGAGCTGCAAGAACACACAAGCTACACAGATATAGTTGCATTTGTTGAAAGAGAAATAGCTTTGACATTTGTTAATAAAGTTAGAAGCCTTGTTCTGCTCTCAGTTGAGTCAAAGGTAATTTTGTTATTGATCTGAATAATAGCAGTGGCAGTCAGCCCTGGTTTAGAGAATGATATCAACAAAATCCATCGTCCGAGCCTTACAAAAACATACTGATAGAACTTTGCAGTAATATAGTCCAACTTTATCTGAAATATGACATTTGTCTAGAGCCACAAATGCATTTTTCTGTTGCCTTTTCATATACTGCTGGGAAAACCTGTAAATATCCATAAAAACTTAGCACAACAAATTCTGAATGACTTGCACTGCTGCCACTGCTGTTATTTTGAAGTGCATTATCAGGGTGTGTATATCTGTAGTTGGCAGAATGACACATCTGTGCTGTGTGGATAGTAGCTGTCAGGAGAAAATAGCAAAAGTATTGACAGCTTTATTTCGCAAACTTGTTTTTCAAATTCTTTGGAGCATTTTGGAATCATAATATCTCTGATCCTTCAGGATGAGAAAACAAATAAATGCAAGCATAGTTCTTCTTAGGGAAAGGCTAGATATTTTTTCCAAGTGTCCAAGGAGTCTTATCATTCTTTCAAATTCATGGAGGGGCTTAGTAGCTGTGTGGGAGAAATATGGATGTCACCTTGTGTTTATGTGGGAACAGGGTTCTCCATGAAACCCAGTACGCCACTGCTGGGCTAGGCAGTACTGCAGTCTTAGAGCTTGCCTTAATGTCTCTTAAAAACTCTACCATACTGTCAGGAGACTCTGCTGCATGTGACATCTTATGGCTCCACATTCTTCAACAACTTCCTCTTGTTTCAGGAATAGCTGGAGCCGCAGTTGGGTGTAACTGGGTGTTGGGCTATGGGTCCTGAGTGGCAAAATACAGAGGGTGCTGCCTCATGGGTAAGGTAGGAGATGGCCAGTGGGACTCATATCTTGCGCTGACAGAACTGAGACCCCACCCAGACGAAATAAGGCTAATTACTTACTATGTCTCATGGGCTGCTAGGTGGTTTTATCCATTCTAATAGATAAATATTCCTGTGCCACTGGGTTTTGATACTTAAAGGTAATGAGAAGGAAGAAACATGACCTATTTTTTTTAGTGCCAAGAAATTTGCTTTTATATCGCGTTTGCAGTAAGTACAGAAAATACAGCTGGGAATGCTTTATTCATTGTGACAAAACAATGTGACTGATAAATACATAGAACTAGTTCACAACACTTTCAGTGCTCTGCTGACTCACCATGTCACAAAAAAAAGACAATTGTGTGTTTTCATCTTAAAAGTTTAGGTGATAAACATGTTACATAATAGGAAATGTGTGTGAATTTCTTGTCAGGGGGATTTTTTGTTTTTAAACTTTTATTTTTCTTTGCAGAATTTAGAATAGAATAGAATATTTCAGTTGGAAGGAACCTACAATGATCATCTAGTCCAATTGCCTGACCACTTCAGGGCTCACTAAATGTTAAAGCATGTTATTAAGGGCATTGTCCAAATGCCTGTTAAACACTGACAGGCTTGGGGCATTGACCACCTCTCTAGGAAGCCTGTTCCAGTGTTTGACCACCCTGTCAAGAAATGGTTCCTAATGTCAAGTCTGAGCCTCCCCTGACATAGCTATCATGCGTCCTATCACTGGATACCAGGGAGAAGAGATCAGCACCTCCCTTTCCACTTCCCCTCCTCAGGAAGCTGTAGAGAGCAATGAGGTCACCCCTCAGCCTCCTTTTCTCCAAACTAGACAAGCCCAAAGTCCTTAGCTGCTCCTCATAGGACATTCCTTCCAGCCCTTTCACCAGCTTTGTTGCCCTCCTCTGGACGCATTCAGGGACCTTCACATCCTTCTTAAATTGTGGGGCCCAGAACTGCACACAGTACTTCGGGTGAGGCCACACCAACACTGAGTACAGTGGGATAATCATCTCTCTTGTCCCTCTGGTTATGCTGTGTTTGATGCACCCCAGGATGTGGTTTGCCCTCTTGGCTGCCAGGGCACACTGCTGACTCATACAAGTATTATAGCATTTGCTTACTTTCCAAAACCTGCTTATGAAACTGCTCTCTTCAGTGCTATTTCAGTGAACTTTAAACAATTACCAAATATTTAACACATTTTAAGAAAATAAAGAAACAAAACATAGTTATCGTGTTTTTCTTCCATTCACAAAATCATAATTCTATCAAGCAAGCTTGATTCACGCTAACAAAGTGATATCTGTAAATCCCTGCAGATTTTCAGCTATAGCAGTATTGGACTTCCATGTGCAAGACACCAAAATATTTCCTGCTCTCCTAACTCTGCAGGAGGAACTGTGAGATTCAAAGATCAGCTTTCTGTTCATCTCTGCAGGACTGAGTACTGAGTTTCCAATAGTTCAGAACTTGGCAGTTCTCAACTACCTTGCTGAACTGGGACTTTACTGGGAAGCAAACGATATTCTTCAGTCAAATAACTTAGAAAAATCAAAAGAAATAAACATATGAATAAACATAATATAGCATGGACATCAGAGAACAACTTGCATTTAGTTAGGAGGTACTAAAGAGTAGCTGAATTAATAAGAGTTGCAGTTATCATACTTGTATTTGTGTGTAGTATACATTTTGAAAAGGAAGATAGATGTTGCTTGTTGAAAGGGTTTCTTTCATGATGCAAAATACTTGCTATAAATATGCCACTTCGACAAAAGAGAATAGTACGAGGAGGAGTTAAATGTAGAATGCTAAACAGGAGATTTAAATTATTCTCTGGCATCTTTGAGAGGTTTCTGTTGGAAAAATGCATGAAAATAACACTTTCTTTTTAACCACTCTCTTGAATTACTGAAACATATGGTAAATTACAAACAAAACCATCTATCTATTGAAAGAAGTTAGCTGCCAGCTAGGGTTTGAATTGTTAGTCTTTTGAAATGAATTATTCTAGTCCTGCAGGATGGTTCCATCAGAAGCAGTTTTTGATAGCTGGGAACATGCTTTATGAATCCCTGAGATCTTCCAGGCTGCTCAAAGTTTCTCTAGTCTTTTGTGCTAGCCACTAGGATCCCCAACCTTTTTTAAAAAAAAAAAAAAAAAGTCCTAACATAATTCTAATAATTTTGAAACTTCTTGACTCGTTGTTGGCTGAGACATTTTTAAAAACAGACCAAGTTACCAGCATGCTCTGGTAATCTGCCCTCTGTTTTAGCTAGAGGCCCAGCCAAAGAAGAACCAGTACGCCTTCCCAGTGTCCTCACAAGAAAATAGCTATGACTAGGAAAGATCCTGTATCTGTAGCACAAATATCATTTCAAGCACGCATTTTTGTCAAACAGAAATGTAAAAGTTTTCAGGATAGTGTAATTCCACAGAATGGAGCTCTTGCTGTAGGTGACGATCCAAATTGGCAGTAGGTTTTGCAAGCTTCCCCACTAGAACAACCAACAGTGCATCCTGACCTTCAATCTGGCAGTCACCTACTGCTTGCCAGGCTAGGCTGGGAATCCTCTCGCTATGTTTCTCAGTCTGCATGAAGTCCTCCGGCTGCTAGTCTGTCAAGGTCTCTCTGATTGGGAGCTGCGTGCCTGTACACTCAGTGGACTTCCAAGTTCTGGTTCAGTTCCTGTTGCAAAGTCTTCAAGTTTCACTTTGTTTTAGCCAGTTTTTATTTCCACAAGCAATGCTGTTTTTTTGGTTTCACATTGATGCAATGGAATACAAATTCATGTCATTAATTGGAAGATAGATCCAGCTTCAATGGTATTCTTTTGATGGGAAGTAATGAGCCAAGATTTGGGTCTCACAGCATCTGGTTTCCTCCAGTCCATCAGAGACTCACATGTAAGTGGATTTTCAACACTGTAGGAACACATTGTTCCTACTGCAAGAAGAAAATGACAATAGAATCACTTACTTCATTTGTGTACATCATTGGCAAGTCTTGTTTCCTGAAATACAGAAGAAATCAAAAGAAGTAGACTTGAGAGTGACTTTAGAGGCTTTTTCAGCTGCACACAGCTCAAAGGCGCCCTGCATGGCACTGTCTGTAGCTGATATTTCTGTAGAACCTTCTCTTTTTCTGTTCTTGGTCTTTTCCCTTTTTCTGTTTGTTCCATTTCTGTCTCTCCTTTTCCCTTTATGCTTACTGAAACAATACCAAGTAAACCCCTGAGCAAACTCCCATCATCTCTTTGTTTTGTGCAGTGATAGATGTATTTGTACTTGCTAAAGACTCCTTTGTGTTTCTGAGTGTTACCTTGTTACTTGCACAGAGAACAATGGTTTCTTACAAACTATCTTAAATAAGAAACTTTTCCCTTCAGCTTGTAATAGACATACATACACAGAAATAGATTTAAATGCATTCTATCATAGTGCAACATCTGACAAGGAAAATACGAGGTTAGCAGGCATTGGGCATGGAGCAGTTTACTGTCCTGTAACTTTATAGAAAAAGAAAATAATATGTTTTCGTTTGCTGACTGCTTGTGATTAGGAGTCTTTTAAAAAACAAACCTGGCTCAAATTTGAATTGCATTTCTTAAATACTGGACTCTTTCAAAGATACCATACATATATTGCACAGAAGTAAAGGTGTGCAGATTGCCTGCCTAAGCAGTGTCTCAGCAGCTCCCAGGGACCTGCAAACTTACTTGCATGAAGCTGAACAGATTGCCCTCCTCGTCCAATGGAGTATTTCATATGGCGTGTCCTTAATTATGTCTCTGTATGCAAGCGGAAGATTGCTGCTAGCAGGAGACCAGGGCAGTGCAGGCTGCATGTGGCCACTGTTCGGGGACTGTTCTATTTCTTTTCAGATGGAAAAGTTCTGTGGTCAATTTTTTGGATATTGAAACATTTCCTTGAGGATGAAGCATTGAAGGTGTTTTTAGCTATTTGGAGGTCTGTTCTGAGAAGACTGTATTTTCCTTCTATCACATGTAATGCAATATTTGCTGTGGCAGGTAGACACTTACTTTACTTTTGGGAATAGTTATGCAATGCTGATATTTTTTTTTTTTCCCAAATTTCTTCTTTATTACCCTCCTTCACCTCACCACAGCTTCTCATCTTCTTCTTCCCTATGTACATAGCTGAGTTGTATTTTCCTGTGCCAAGAACAATGAATTAATCATATGAACCTTTGTAACGGTCTGTCACGGCACTGCCATCTCTCTGCAATAAAAATTGCCAGGGGTCAGTTGTGCTCTCCTTTCCTAAGCCAGGCAAAGAAAGAGAAATTTGGCAGAAAGTCTCTGTTGTTACAGGTTGCAAATGTAACAGGACCATGAGGATTTGCATGTCAGCCTTCTGAATGCGTGAGGTTGTTTTTCATTGCTTCTGTATGAAAGCAGAAACACAGTGGAAACAGAAGAAAAGAATGCAGATGTTGCTTAGTGTGTTTGTAAGAGGCATTGCCTCCTCCTTGCTTTTCTAAGGAAGGTATGCGTAGGTTTGCAGTTAACGCTGTTTAGAGTTCTGTTCATTTGATGTGGTTAGGGCTTGCATCTCTTTGTTAGAGTGTAGTATCTCCTTATTATCTGGGACTGTGTGTTAAGCCTCATCTGTATGAGAAGTGAAGATTAGTAATCCTCTGCAGTAGCTATATTACATCTGCATTTTACACTGCAACATTTGCTTTGGTTATGTTTGCATGACTTGTAAAGGCAGAGGCTCCCGTTTGGTATTTTCAGCTGTGGGAGTGAGCTGGAGCTTGTGTTTATGTAACACAAATGCTGTTTATGCAGTTCATATTTCAAATACCTGTAGCGGGTCATGCTTCAGCTTCTGCTGAGCCATTTTCTTAGGGTGCGGTTTTGCTACTGGTATAAACCGATGAGATTGTGGTGCTGACATTATTGATGCTCCTTCCCTTCTTCCCCTGGTTCCTGCATTATGCTTGTGCAAGGAAAGCTGCAGGAGCTGTTTGGCAGGAGGGAGGAACATTGTGTCATCTCAGTGAAAGCCAGTGGTGAGATCTGCTTAGCTGTATCATCAAACTGCACCCTAAAGATGCCCCTGCCAAATGCAATACTTTCCTTTTTCAGCTGAGTCAGTGAATGGATAACGTGGCTGCTGCAGTTCCGGAGTAAGGGCAGGCATCAGCAAAGAGTAACCAGATTGAAAGAGAAGGAAGGGAACCAGCAGGACCCTGTCCGTCTTTAGAGGCACAGGTCTAGATGGACATGCCAGTCTGTGAAACAAGTCTTTGAGGTGAACTTAGACATGCATTCTGTTTTGTTTTTTTTAAATGTCAGACTTGTAAAATGTGTTTGTGGTCTGACAAACCAGCTTAGAAGATACTCATCATAAGGCCTTGTTCTCAGCATGTGTGGTCTGAATATTTTTTGGGGTGGGATTTTGTGTTAGAAAGCGGGCTATTTGCTCTTGGGATCCATCTGGAATGAGTGGACAGTTCAGGCTTTTGGTCCCTTCAGTTCCAGCATGAAGAGGCTGTAGGACAAGTCAGTGCTACACATCTCACTCACCAGCCAACGCACTGAATGGTACCTACCGTCATTCCCTCCACTTGCAGGCAGGAGGACTGAAGCCCAGGGAATGCCTTATCTCCAGAAGGTGAGGGTTAGAGTCCAGAGCAGAAGACCAGCCTCCTGCATCCACTTTGTGGGCACCAGACGCTCAGCAGCATGCCTGCTGACACCGTGAAGACATTTGAAACTGAGAATGTGTCTGCCTTGTCCCATTTATATTAACTGGGCTAATGAAATAAGGCAGAGAAGTTGTCTTTAATCATGACTATTTCACAGTTCCTATTAATACTGCTACTTGAGTCATCTTGCCTAGAGTACAGTAGAAGTAATATTCATTTATCCTATCTGGGTTAGATAAATCCTGAACTAGTGAGATTTTTGCAGTGTATTGAATATCTGGGTTAAAATAGTATAGAATAATGAAATGCTGCTGCCGTTTAGTAATGGAGAGACCACGATATGCTCCTCTGGTTCAGCAGCTGTCAGTAGGCAAGCCTTTCTGGTACAGAAGATCTTCTGAAAACAGGTTCAGGAAGTATAGAGAGGGAAAAAAGAAGGAAATTGTGACCTGTTGAAAGTGATGAGAAGCTTCCAAGGAATTTTGGATAGAGGATGTGATCTAATTTCGCTAAACTTCTGCTCCAGTCTGGACGTGATTTATGATGGTAACATCCTCATTTTGTCATTCTGCTGTTAAACGAGCAATAGGATTTCTCTTGTTACTGGAGATCAGTGTGCAGGTTAGCTGGGAGATCTGTTTCTCCCCCATATTAGTTGTGTGGGAAACAGAAATCTTTTAGCAGAAGAGTTTTCAGTCTAGCCAAAGATATAAAAAGTGAAGTGGCTGAAAGCTGGATGTGAGGCAAATTCTGAACAGAAGCAAGGAAATATTTTAAGTGAAGGCAGTTAATTAACTATGGGAACAATTTACAAAGACTAGCAGATTCTCTGTTATTATCAGTTCAGGAATGGAGCTTAGGGGGAAAAAAAATCCAAAGAAACTCTTTACTCCTAAGAGGAATTAATTCAGGGATGCTGAAGGTCAGAACAGATAATCCCAGTGGTCCCACCTGGCCAGGCCTGAGTAAGTCTTTGAAGTATTCCTCCAAAGCAGTCTGAAAGTGTATCCTCCTGTTACCTGTTGCAAATCAGTATAAAGAAATGAAAACTAGGGCAGAAAGACAGGATACTTTAGCTACAATAGACTTTCTTTATAAATCAGGCTACTGAATAAGTGATTAGCTCATTTTAGCAGTTTTGTATATCAAAATGGACATCCTATTTTTGCTGCTTTTTGATCCTAATAAGGAGACTAGCTCTAAATGCCGGGATAAAATGGAGATGTCTCTGGGGATTTTTACTTGTCTTACTTTTGTGAATAGAAATGTAGATTAACAGTAAAACCAAACCCAGAGAAATGATGTTCAGAAAACAATCACCCTGCTAAAAATATGGGAGACAAACATCGAATTACAGTAGTAGACTATTAGCTCTATCAGAGTTTTCTTCACCGCATTAAAGATAGATTAGGATCATATTATGTAAAGATTTTCCTCTGAAACTTCACAATGGATATCTATTTTGATGGTGTGTCTCACAGTGTCTTCTGGTGTGCTGAAACATATTAAAACCAAAATATTTTGATGCTAAAGCAGTCTCTCCTGTAAGAATACAGATGCTTTCCCAAAGTGGTGTATGAATAGCCATGAACCAAGTTTTTCTGAACATGGTACCTCTGATTATATGAATACTCTTTCCAGGTTCCTTTCAGTTGCATCACACTCTGGAAACCTCGGAAGCAGCAAGGTACAAGGCTAAGTTTCACAAAGAGGACTAATATATCCACCTCCATAGTTTGTCAAATGAGGACGTATTTTTCTCCACTGGGCTCTTGACAGGAGCTCAGATCCTCTGCATAGGCTAGTGAGGAAGGGAGAACTGACACTGCTCTTTGTGCCATATTGTCTTTGCTCAGTGTTTCATGTGGTTGAACGCTGGAAGTTTTTAGAGCTCAGAGTAAGCACACATGAGAGCTGCAGGCAGGATTGTGAGGCTGACGCACTCCTGCGGCACAGATCCAGTTGTAGAGGAAGACAAAGGTCCTGTGGTTTTCTTGGGGAATAATCAGCTGGCTTCTGTTGTGGCAGATGCTCTGAGCATCCATCTTAAACAACAAGGCATAATTTAATAGGATTTTAAATGTAACTAATGCTCTTGTTTCGGTTTACAGGCTTGAATCAAATCACTTGGGGGAGGAGAAGATGCTACTTTTTTGGCTAAAAATTTTCAGGGCATTTTGTTTAAATTTATGCAGCTGGCACATCCACAGCTGATAACTCATGCAGATGTCATGTGGAGAATTGCAAGGCTTCTGGCTAAAAAAAAACAGCCCACAATTTATTTCACTTCAACATCTTAATTAGTTTTATAAAAATAAAAAGGGGAGATTAGGAAATGTGGGTTTGTGGAAGAATTCTCATGGTGTGAACAGTAAAATAGTAGGGATCTGATTAAATCTAAGTTGCAGTTAAACTTATGCCCAGTGTACAGACTACTGGAAGACAGCAGATGAAAATGGATACATGTAGATCCATGTGTACTGGTACATGGCCTGGGCCTGAGCAATGGAGCGCTCTGGTACTGTGGAACTGTTAGAAGAAGGGTTGCCGGCACAGACAGCTTTGGCCAAGGCTAACTTTCAGTCTCACAAGTAGTTTGTGGCCATGATTTAGATGTTACGGCATACCAGGGATCATTCCCAATGTACAGTTTGCATGCAGCCACTCTGAGAGGCTGCAGGTTTAATAGACTTGGCCAGATGATGCCATTTGGCCTCAGGGCCAGAGGGCTGGCCCGGGCACTATGTAGTTTGGTGGTTGCTCTGACCAGTGCAGGAGGGAATTCATGCTAGTTTTAGCAGTACTCCACTATAAGGAAATGACCTCTCCCACACATCATTTTAGACATCTCTTTTCTGTTTGAACAAATACTTAATATTTGTGTTAAGAAAATCTCAGTCTCTGTCTCTTTTGGGCCTCTCTTGCAGCTTTTTTTGGTGAAAGAGGAAAATATTTTCGTCCTTCACTTCTACATTGACAACAGAATTTGTCTTTGCAATTTTTAGGGAGATAGTAAAAGGCATATTGTCTTCGGTACCAGCAGTGATGATGATGCAGTAACTTTGCTGCTGTTGATAATGCATTATTTGCACACAATTTTAGGAGCTGCCTTCTTTATGAAAAAGTGATCCTTTCGCATATGCCTAAAAAACCCCAGCAGTATATGTAAGAAAAGGAAAAAGAACTGAGACACAAGCTTACTATGCAGCCCGCTTCTTAGGAAAGTCAGTAATCATTTAAGAGCTTTGTCTTTGCAGTTTCTTGGGATGGCTACCCTCTTATGTCAAGGAAACATCAGCATTACCTCCAAAAGTTATGTATTTTTGTGGTGCATTTAGATAGACAGACTGGGTTGTGTGACAAGAACAACTAGCACATGCACTTTAAAAATCCTCTGATTTCCAAATAGTATCTAGGTCATACGATACCCACAGGCATGATTCATCCACCTGGGCTTTATGCCAGTCAGCAACTGCATGGATCTGACACTCCAGAAATACTGTAAAATTATTAAAGCTGTATTTTTTTTCTTCAAATAACACTGTTGATGATAGCTGTGAAGAATACAGCATATAATTTATAGTTCCTTTCTGAAAGAATTCATTTCATTAAGTAGATGCAAAAAGTACAGTATGGACTGAAGAGAATGCAGAGCAGACCTAGCTGAATGAGCCCAGGTAGCTTTCCCCAGCCCTACAGACTTTCATTTCAAAGGTTGCTATCTTGATATAAAGTCCTATGTGAGGCAGAAGTAGTCTTCATCTAAGTGTATCTGCTTGAAGCCTGGCTAGCTGTTAAGGGTTGATCTTAGTTAGCTACAATGAGCTAAAAACTGCCAGTGTTCTGCCTGTGTTAGGCTTTTGTATAAAAATGATGATCTCTTTGAGGGGCAGAAACCCCATACATTTAGTACAAACCTCATGCATTTTTTTTGCAATGAAGTTAATTTTCAAGAGATGAGATCATGCTTATTTTTAGGCATGTGTATTATGCAGACAGACACTCTTAATTAAAGATTCAACAAGCCTTGCTCAGGGAACTGTCGAGCTGCATTTTAAAAGATGTGTAGGTGTCTAGGAAAACAAAAATGTGTGTAGCTGGGGTGATTTTTTTCAGATGTACTGACATGTTTATCTCAATGAACACTTACAGGAGTAGATTCTTCTGGGACTTGCCAGGTTGCTTACCTCGCATTTCTAGGTGCCTGTATACTTAAAAAATATAGCCCCTAATGACTTTGAAAACCCGCTGCCTCTTTTAACTCCTACTTCTGAAGAGTCCCATACAGATTATTTTTTTTAAAGCATCTTTAGAGGGTAAAGGCTGAAATTCCCACAGTTGAACTAAAGAGCCAGCCTTCTAGAAATGAGAAGAAGTATAACCTTTGCCAACTTGTAAAGAAACAGCAGTGTTTAACTTTTATGAACTTAAAACTGAAAAAAATATTTTCTCCTTTGTCTTCCTGAGTTTTTGACTTCCCGTCCCGTGAAAGTGGGATGGGAGAGGAGGAATGTTCTCAGGTTTGTAAGCATGTCTGGGTTATGGTGGACTTGCTCTGAGTATTGTCTTTTTTTTTCTTTCTTTCATCTAGATAAAGAAGAGGCAACAAGATGTTGTGAGGTTTCTGGAAGCCAATCGCATAGAGTTTGAAGAAGTCGATATCACAATGTCAGAGGAGAAAAGACAATGGATGTATAAAAATATTCCTGAGGATAGGCAGCCTGCGCAAGGCAATCCACTGCCACCACAGATATTCAGTGATGATCGGTACTGTGGAGTAAGTAGCTGTTATGGTTGTCAATGGACAATATATTAGTATACACTGTTGGCCATTTAAAAAGCTGGGACTTGCTGTTGAGCTTTCTCTAGTAGTATCTGAATTAATGGTGACAGTTTGGGGCGATAGGATCAGGTAATGATCATACAGTGAAAATTCAGATTGTTCATCTGTAAATCCTGAGGTTGTCTTCAGCTAGTGGATTCCCTCCACGAATGTAAGAATTTGTAATGTCATGTGCTTCATGTACAGCCTGTTGATGGTGAAGTCCCTTGTGAGACCACTATAAGCTGGGGATTTATGGTTTTCTTGCTACTTGGGTCTAGTCCAAGCATAAAAATTCAGAAGGAAATCTTTGGCACAGTAAATGAGAACATTGGCTAGATTGAGTTATATTGTCATTGTAATTAAGCTCCTTCTCTGCTGCTGTCATAGTGTAAATTTCATTTATGCTCACAGAGCCTTTATGCGATCAGAGTCTCTAGGATAAATGAAAACTATTTGCTGTTTGAACTGTGGAATAGTTTTATTTTTCCCTAAAGCAAAGCAGCTTGAGACTTGCCTTCCTCTGCTGAAAGACTGCTAAGCATGAGAGCCTGTGAATCTGACAACAGGTTGATGAGTGGGCTGGTTTCTCTGATGGTGTAAGCTGCAATAACTTCTCCATGCGCTAGCGCAAGCTGAAGTGGTAGCCTTTGGTATGTTAAGAATGGCACCATATGAATGTTTTATTCTCCTGCTTAGCCAGCGTGGTACGGTGCAGCTCTGAGTCTTGGGCACTGTTGTAGTCTGGGAGAATCTTCCCAGAACTTCTGCTCACCTTTGAACAAAATGTTGTAAAAAGACCACAGCTGGGCCCTCTTTGCCTTGCCGCATCTTTTCATACTTCAACTATGTGAATTGTACATCCTTTAGGAGGCAGGTTTGAGGTATCTGTTAGACTAGCTGGTGGGAGAAAGGGAGGTTTGATGTGCCACCCTGGCTGCGTCAGGAAGTGATTGGGTAAGGTTTGTCTGTGAATTCAGTAGGAATAAGAAATGGGGAAGAGGGTCTCTGTGGTTATAATAGCTGGACCAGAGTAAATGTGGGTATTGTGTGGGTTTCTGACTACAACGTGGTGAAGGTACATCCAAGCTGGTTCTAACAGTCCCTGCCAGACTCAACAGTGCTGTAACAAAGCTGCTTCTGGCTGATGGATCATTCAGATCTGCTGAGAACCTCTGAACTGCAGTGCAATTGTTAGCCTAATGTAGGAAACGCATAAGAAGTGATTTAGGATCCTCTGCAGCAAACAAATTGGGTATGATGCAGCAGCTAACTGGCTTCTTGAAGTGAGGTATTTAACAACCCTCCCATATGCTTTGTGTTGGCTTTACTTGTTTACCTCAGCAGTATAACTCATATCTTCCTACTTCCAGGTAAGAAATGTCAGTTAAAGAAATTTATCTGGGACATGGAAGGGATTTTGACCCTCACTTATGGAGCAGCCCCTCACTTACAAATAACATTTACATTGTTCTGTGTGATTTTAGTTTGCCTGGGAAATACAATGTTTTAAGCTGTTGTTTCTTACCGTTTCAGCTTGTCTTTATAGCATGTTTTAACCTAGTCTTAGAAATTACTGTTTGGAATTAGCAAGGAAGAAGATGTCATGCAACATGTGAGATGATCTCATTAATCTGTCTGCTCAGCTAATAGCCGTTTTGGTTGAGCAGAGTTAATCCTATTACTAGACCTCACTGTCTGCATGAACATCTTTAAAGAGCAAACATGCTTTGAAAGAAACTGTATTTTCTAGGATGAAGGAAGAAGTATGTGCAGGATCTCCAACATTCATCAGTTAGCCTGCTGCATTAGTTAATGAAGTTCTTAGGTAATAGAGTGGAGGCAAAATGTTAGGCAGGAGGCAAAGGAGGTTGGTGCTGGAAAGGGGGTTAAAATATCACAGTTAGATGAAGTCAGCAGACATTGCACATCTTGTCTCTCTTTGTTATTTCTACAGTGTTTTCATATGTTTATCTTGACATAAATAACTAAAAAAAAAAAAATCACAATTAAATAACGTAAACTGAAAAAATACCCACCGAGTTTTCTGTTAGTTGAGTTAGTGAAAATTGTAGCTTATCATTCCTGATTTGTGTCCAAGCAATTTCTAATCCAGTTACTCTATTAACAAACGCTATCTGTTTTTCTGCCTGCCAGTTCTACAGTCTCACCAGGAAACTGCCTATGTACTTATTCTGGCTTATACGTTGTTACTGACAATACAGACTTACTTACTTACAGTACAAACTGGTCAGATCTGTTGCTGTTCCTCTAAATGTATGAGGGCTAGACAAGACAAAGCAAAATAGATACTTTATTTTGTTCATGTTATTTCAATAGAGGTTCACAAGCATATGGTGTACGAGCCATGACTCAATGTCATGTTCATAGCCATGCTGTTTTTCTTGTGTAAGTAAAAGCATTAATAGGTTTTTTTTTTCCCTCCCCATTTTCTCTTTAGTAGAAAACCTCAGCAATGCGCACAAGGGTATTATCTCAGAATAGATTTTTCTGGCTAGGACACTACCATTTGAAATAATCACTTTTCAGAATGTAACTGCAATATAGAGGAAGTTTGTCTTCAGTGTTTTCAGTAAGTATCCAAAATGGATTGGTGTCAGCCATTTGAACATGTGATAGCTGGTGTAATTGGGGAGAAAGGTACAAAAAGATGACCAATGCTTACTGGTTCACAAAACGTCTTGTACCACAGGGGGAGGGATGCTTCTGGTGCCAACATACAAACTCCATGTTTTGAAGTGTGAGCAAGACCTTGAAATTTTTCTGAGTTGATGTAGTCGCAAATATGATCATTAATCTATCTTCTCCTTTTCTCAGTCTTCTGAGATGCACTGCCCAATTTTTCAGTAACAAGTTCTGCTAATGGATATTGAAATAAAGTGCTCAGCAAGAACCATTTTTATTTCCTGCGAACGAGATAAGAGCTGTGAGCACACAAGAACACAAATCATTTTACTGATAATCCAGTGCTATGTCATAGGACTGACACTATGATAATTTACATATTTTTATGACTTTACAATCTGTTGTTTCATCTTAGTGACATTGCTATAACATTGTGTGTAAGAAGAGAGTCTACATTTCAGACAAATCAGACACATGAACCTGCTTTTCTAATTTACACTAGTGTAAATCTGAAATTACTAGTTATCTTGCTCTCGTTAGTGCTATGTAAGAGTAAGGAAATGTTAGCACCTAGTGCATGTTCCAAGAGGGAACTCGTGCACTTTGCATAAAGAAAAGTAAAGTGGAGATAATTTGGAAAAGATCAAAAAAAAAGGACAGGTAGAGCCTTCATAGGAGCTAGCGTGTTGGGTTGGGTTGAGTTGTTGGGCATTGAAACCAGTTGTGTCTTGCCCGGTTCCTTACAAGGCTCATCCTTAGTTAGTTTTAGTGGCTCCTGCTGTAGTACTTTGACATACAGCTATGACATACAACTCAAATCATGGATTATTTTCCCCCAAGGTTAAGTCTCCTTGAGGTACACATCGGGTTTCCCCATCCTCCTGTGTTACCCACCAAGTGCACCCTGGCCCTTGAGCAAAAGGAACCCCACAAATGGGTTTGCCTTTTCCTGAGGGAGGAGCAACCCACACTGTCTTTCCCAGCCGCTGTTCTCCACAGCAGAGAGGCTTTACCCACTTGACTTGTTTGCTCATGGCACAGGTTTCACATTCATGGATAACCTGTTCAATGGCTTCAGTGGTCAGGTCCACCCCTCGATCACAAGCCCATCTGTACATTGCATCTCTTCCTAGGTGCCCTGATGTGTCATGGGCCCAACTGAGTTTCAGTTCTGGCAGGGTGGTCTACATGCTCCTTGTTTCCATGTTTTTCGGTGGCACGGCTCTTGGGCATGTGAGTATCAATGTAACGTACTTTTACAACGAGATTCTCTACCCGGGCAGCAATGTCTTGCCACAGTGCGGCAGCCCAGATGGGCTTACCTCTGTGCTGCCAGTTAGTCAGCTTCTGTTGCTGTAGCCACCCCCACAGGACATTTGCCGCCATCCATGAGTCAGTGTAGAGATAGAGTAATGGCCACTTTTCTCTTTCAGCAATGTCTAGGGCCAGCTGGATGGCTTTCACTTCTGCAAACTGGCTCGATTCACCTTTGCCTGTGACAGTTTCTGTGACTTGTCTTGTGGGACTCCACCCAGCAGCTTTCCACTTCTGATGTTTTCCCACAATATGACAGGACCGATCAGTAAATAGAATGTCTTGTTTTTCATTTTCTGGTAATTTATTATACAGTGGGGCCTCTTTGGCATGAGTCACCTCCTTGGGTGATGCTTCAACATGTCTGCCTTCTGGCCAGTCCACGATCTCTTCTTCCTGGTCTCCCTCAAGAGGAGTTTCTATCTCCTTTACTAACTGGGTCGACCTATGCTTCTGTTGTTTCTTCTTGACTGCAGGAACAACTGGTGTAGTTGAGGTTTGGATTTCTGATTTATCCACAGAGTCTGTTTGTGTGTCCTCAGATCCAGAGACTCTCTGTTCCTTTGAGCATAGGCATAGGCCTACCCCAGGCCCCAACACAGTGCTGGAAGTTGTGTCTTTATGGTATATACAAGGCATCCTTCCTTCAAGTGGTCTGCCAATTCAACAGGATTCCACATCTGTTCAGGAGTGAAGTCCCAAACCATCGGAGGTGAAAACTGCTCTAGGTGCCTGCCCAAATTCTCCCACACACCTTGCCACCCGCAAATTGGTTGCCTCAGGGCACATTCCTGTGTGGCATTCCCAACTGGTTGGTTAACCATATGAAAAGCCAAAATCAGTGTCACTGCACACACCAATACAACCTTCTGGTTACATTGGGATATTCAAGAAACTGAAGGGCCATTGCAACAAGGGTGGAAACCTCTGTCCTGGAGGAGAAGAGGAAGATGCCATTCTTCATTTCCTCCACAAAGTCGCTCCTGGAGGAGAAGAGGAGAAAGGTCTAATTGCTAATTGTCGCCACGAGATGGTTCCCAGAGTACTGGGATGGCAGCAGTGCAGGGACCAAATACCAGATTAGGCTCAAGGCCAATGCTTTTATCATGGCTCTCCCAGGCAAAACAAAAGAAAGTGATAAACAACACAGCAAACAGCAAAAGCTGAAAACAGCCTTTAACAAGCTCTCGAGTTTGATGTACAGGAAGAAAGGGAGCAAGCAACAGAGCAACTGAGGGAAAAAACAAATCGGCATCAAGAACAAGTGAGTCAACATTGTGACCAGCAACATGAAGTAACAGCCTGCCAAGTAACAGCTAAACAGGTATAACAGCTGTAGATTCAGTCTAGCACACTCTGATGAAATCTGTTATTATCTTGAACCTTTTTGAGTCCCGGCTCAGGAGCCAAAAAGGACTGTTGTGGGTTGACCCCAGCCAGCAACCACACAACTGCTTGCTTCCCGCCTCCTCCTCTAGCAGGACGGTGGAGAATATAGGAAGAGTAAAACAAGAGAACTCATGAGTTGAGATAAAGACAGTTTAATAAGTGAAGGAAAGGGAAAAAACCTAAGTGATGCAAACGCAGTCACTCACCATCTCCCAAAAGCAGACCGATGCCCAGCCAGTCTCCGAGCAATGACTACCTTGGAAGAAAAAACGCTCCCCAGTTTTTTATGAGCATGACATTATATGGTATGGAGCATCCCTTTGGCCAGTTGGGGTCAGCTGTCCCAGCTGTGTCTCCTCCCAGCCTCTTGCCCACTCCCAGCCTACTCTCTGGGGGTGGCAGGGGGGAGCAGTGTGAGAAACAGAGAAGGCCTTGATGCTGTGCAAGCACTGCTTGGCAATAGCCAAAACATTGGTGTGTTATCAAGGCTGTTTTAGTCACATATCCAAAACACAGCACTGTAGGGGTTGCTGTGAAGAAAGTTAACTCCATCACAGCCAGACCCAGTAAAAACATGGAGACTGTAATTAGTTTTCTAAGTTTTCACTAACTAAATCCTTTGCTTTCAAGGTTACAGAAAAATTTCTAAATGCTTTACCTCCCATTGTGAATTTATTTTACACAGCCAGATCAGTGATTTTGCATGTGAGTTATTCAGATTTTTCTAAAGTACTGCTGGTAGGATCCAACATAGTACTAACTATTAAGTATCTTGCAGGTTAAAAATGCTATTTAAAAGAATGAACAAATAATTACTTATCCTTAATTACTTATTACTTACTGTTACCTTTTTTACCCAGACCATGGAAAGTCCACACAGATGGAGAGATCACTGAAGACTGGTGCATTAGGGCCAGATTCACAAAGGGACTATAGCATGATGCCAAGCACTGAAATACCTAAATTTTGGGCATGTGGCTTCTGGAGTGGAATTTGTAGCTAGGGCTTTAGCTTCTTCACATGGTAGGTGAGGAGCATAGGTACATGTATCCAAACAGGATCTGCAGTAGCCAGAACACCGGGCATGGAGGGCTCTTAAAGCAGAAAGCAAGAAATACTGAAAAAGTGATGTCTGAAATTAGGTCTGTGCCTCACACTTCCCTCTTCTGCTTTCTCTGAAATCTCCACAATTGACTACACAACCCTTCTTAGACTAGAAGTGACTCCTGGATCTTTCAGAAGATTGGAAATCTCTACTTCCCAGTGAAACCTTACAAAGCTGCAAGTTAGCACTTTGAAGCAGTGACAATTTTATATGCAGAAATCTGCCATTGATGTGAGATTGCCTGAAATTTAGGCCAACCAAAACTAAAAGGAAATCTATTTCCAGGTGGGAGTTTGAGCTGAAGGGAAAATATTTACATAGCAGGCTGACTCTTTGGTTTTTTTCTTTTCCTGTTTTTTTTTTCTTGGAAGCTGCTCATATGGTTTAGAGTGTTAGGGTAAGTCCTGATAGAGTGCCTAGTGCACAGCAGTAGAGACAGAGATATGTGATATTTACTGTCCTTCCCTGAAATGTAATACATGGTATCAACTCCATCAAAACAGTGAAGGCCTATAGACAAGAAAGAAATAAAATAGGGTGCTGAAAGAGGTGCAGTGTTCTCGAGAAACTATTCAGAGCACAGGCAATTACTGTGGCACTGATTCTTTGCACAGTTAAGTATCAGTCTCTTCTGGCTTTTTTAAAGATCCTGGAAAGATTCATACACATTTCTTTTTCTTCCTTTTTTGTATGTGTCAAATGACAAATCAGTAACTACTCACTGATAAGAGAAAGAAGAGGAAAGAGAGAATTTAAGAAAACTGTCCAGAGGCCACCCCAGAGTTTCTGCCCTGGCCTGTTGTTGGGGAGTTTGTCATTATTCTTGTGCCTACAGATACAGAGAGCTTGAACTCCGTCTCTCTAGATCCTCAAGCAATGTGGCAGAATTCCCCTTAGCACACCTGCTGTAGTGTGTTTACTTCAGGAGCTAGGGCAGTTGTGAGGCTAATTTGGTATTTAGCAAGTCTACATTCGGTTCCCTGCATCATTGGAGATGTCTTACCTGACTCACTTAGTGTCTTGGTGGTCCAGGTCTGTCTTTAGAAGAGGGATCATCTCGCTAGATAAAAGTTAGTGTGAATTACTCAGAGATCATATAACAGCTGTTAATGATTGATGATGCTGAAACTTTCTTGATTAATTATTTTTCCCATCAGAGGTAGAGTTTTCTGTATGGCCAATTTAAGCCGTTTGCTTGAAATCATTCTTAATAACCTTTCGCAGTTGCATTGGAGTAGTTTGTGGCTCACAGGCATCCACAGACCCTAGGCTGAATGTGGGTGACTTGAGGCCAGTGACACAGCACTGTTTATCTTCCTGATTAAGCCCTTTTCTCAAGCAAGTAATATAGAAGGCAGAGCTGGTGTTGGAAAGCAACCCCTGCCCATGTGTCTTCTCCATGTTGGCAAGATACTGTTCAGACCATTCACAAGGTCTGTGTGGTTATAATTCACAGGCTATGCCTATGCTTTTGCCATCCACTTCTCAACTGCTTTTCTGCGTCCTGAGGCAAAGAGCTTTGGTTCCGGGTAATATGTACTTAATAAAGGGCATTGTGGTACCAGAGGCAAAGTGTAGAGTAGCCAGCCTGCGCAGTGTTAGGGCTTAAAAAATAGAAGCTCAGCAACTCAGTAAAAATAAAATAATCCAAGAATTTTATCCTCCTCAGAGCAGTTAGAACAGATATCAGTAATGTATTGTAGTACTGCTGATTACCCTGTAGTAGAGAGAGTACATTCCTGTTGAACACCACAGTTTTTATTTGGACTCTTTCCTTTCTGCATTCTAAACTTTGTGAATAGCTGTTTCAAAGTGAAGTAGCAGGTATTTTGTAAACCATCCCACCACATAAAGATGATAGTTGTCAAAGATCTGATACATCTCTGGAGAGACCTTACTCTGTTTGCAGACTCTCTGTTTCCTAAATGTAATAATATAGAGTGTTTATGTATTTTAAAACACTTAAAGGTGATCAGTATAAAATTAGAATTGTCACCTTTACAGGATATAGTAGAAAATACTGCAAAATTTTTTTCTTTTTTATTTTTATATTTATTACACTGATGTTCTGCAGAACTTAGGGATAATCAGTAAGTGTGACATTATTACTAACAATTTTGTTTGGGATCCTAATTCTCCTTTGCATGGAATGGAAACTTCTGCTTGTGCCATACTTTCTTGAAGAAAAGAGGTTTATTCTTGAAGGTGTCGTGACTACTTTGGTTGAAGTCTTTTATAAAGGGCCAGTTTACTAAAATACAGGATATATGATACATGGGATATATGAGGAAAGGATAAGAAAGTTTACTAAGTGGCAGTAATACTTTGAGGGCACGTAGTAGTGCACAGAATATGGATGTAGCAGTATATTGGAACAATATCTAGAGAAGGCCATGGCCGTTGTCAGAGAACAACCAGGATGAAATAAGTAATTCAGTGCACCACTGCTCCACTTGTAATCATGATAATATGATTATCTTCTAAGAAACACTTTGAAGATACAGCAAAGTTATAATCAATTTTAAGCAAAAATGGTGTTAATACATTGCAGTGCCATTACAATTAGTGTGGCTTTCTTCTTTCTTTAATAGTTTCCTATTTCTGTTCTTCTCTGAAGGAACCACAGAAAACAAAGGAAATGTTGAAAGATTATTCTGCCAGTGTCCAATTCCTAAAATAAACTAAATGGAAGGGGAAAATCCATATTTCATTTAGTGCTCTGAGATGTCACCTAATATTGGTATGAGTAAAATGCTCTAAGAGGAAAACCAACCAACATGTGTTTGTCATGTCCCTTGTAAAGTTACAGCTACCTTAAAACATGTCCAAGTTAAAATATGTGCATGCAGAGCTTCTGTGAAGCACGGTCAATTTATGTCTTTTAGCTATGATCTCATGTAAAAGGATGACTGCCATAGTTAGCACCATGACGTTTCCATCCCTCCCTCTTCTCAAATTCCTGTCGTGGTCTGATTTGATACTATTCTTATCCAAACAATTTGTGAAATAACATGATGAGCTGAAAGGTGCACAAAAGGGGGAGGTGGCACCTATTGTCATCCATAGTACTTACTGATTCTGCCACTGACTCCCCTGAATATTCCCCTGCCCCAGGTGAGCACTATGCCAGTTTGAGGTCTTCAGTGCTTGGATGGGGGAAGCACTGGGACTCCCTGTCTTAGAGGTGAGGGATGTTGGTTCTTAGATAGTTGATGTCTGTGTACCCTGTCACAGTTGCTGAATGAATGGCAAACATCACATCAGCCTGAATTTGTCATGTACTGTCCAAACAATAGAGCTGTAGCTGACATCTGCTCCCTTTTATTAAAGCCTTTGTTTCTGGAAGCCTACAACTAAAGAGATTACTGAAATAAACATCTGGCCCTTAGGAGAGGAGTAACAGGTTGCTTTGTAGAGTCAATTCTATAAGCTCTTTAAAAATCCTGTGCAGAGATCTTATCAGAAGGTTAGGTAATTGAAAACTGTCATGTTTACATTGTCCTGTGTTGTGCAGACAAGATCTTCTTATTTTTGTGTATTTATATAATATTAAAAAAGACTCTCACATGCACACACACTCATTCTCCAAGGAGAGCTGTGCTGAGTAAGAGTTTTCCATTGTAATCCTAATCAGATCAGTAAATGAATGTCATCTGTTCTAGAGAACTGAACTGCCCTTTTCAGGAAGGATGCTAACAGCTCATTCTCAATGGCATACAGTATTAACTCAGTCAGTAGCAAACTGCTGATTCAGTGTATTTAAATTATGAGTTCCCCACTATTACTTGTAAGAGCAGTTACGTTGCCCCTTTTATAAGAATGGAGAGATCATAATAATAAATTAAAAAAACCGTGACAAAGAGAAACAAATTCAAACAGCATGCCAATAGACTAATCTTTAAGTGCTGTCCAATAATCAGTGCATTTTAAAAAATCTGTGTGAAAAGCAGTGCAAGCTACATTTGGGTGGGTTCCTTGTTTTTCTGCTTTTTGCTGTGGTAAAGATTGGTTTTCTGCTTCCGGTGTGGTAAGCAATAAGGATGTGTCTGAGATGTTTAGCAAGCTCACTCCTCTTGTTGCAAACTAAAAGCAAACAGCAACAAAGCCAACTTGCTTGTTTAAAGAAACTTACTGGAAGGAATTTTATTCACAGTTGCTGTCTGTGAAACTTCATTAGATATAATGTTCTCCTAATCTCAGTTGCAGTAATGGATAGACAGTGTCTATATAATTGCTAATTGTAAATGAAATTTACTTTGTGTTGATGTTTTACTTTGACCCAATGCCATCACGCTTGTGTTATGTTCCTTGAAGCACAAATAATTAGTTATGCTGATCTGCAGTACTGCCAATTTTAACTTCAGTGTGCAGTAAATAGTTTCTCCCAGCAGTGATGGTGTTTATTTAAACAAGCCTCAGTGTACCTGCTTAACAAAATGCTGAGCCAAATTAATTATGGCAGTGTCAGTAATCACATCACTACAGTGATCTGGTTTCCCAGCACCAGGAATACAGCACACTTAAGGTCTCCACATCACAGCATACAGCAGTTGGCTACTGCTGTAGTCAACTTGAGCTTAGTGAACTTGGCAGTTGCTGTTGAGAGAAGGAGAAGCTACCCTGGAAGTGGGATTTCTAAAGAGGAGAGAATTCCCAAGGACCAACAGTTTTCCTACTGGAGCAATTGGCATAAAACCCACATGAATGCCAGAAGACGTAAGACATTTGTGTCATAATGAGGAGTTAAATCCAGATCTCGTGAATGCTTGTCCACTATCTCAAAGACTAAGCTGCTTTTAGTTTACTGTAGCATTTGGACAGTAGATGGCTGTTGGGATTTCTGCATAATCTAGATATTAAGATAGTTCTCCTGACTTTGATTAAACTGGTTTTAAAGAGGTGCAAAGCAACCACAGCACCTTTTAGTTTCAGGATAAACTGCAAGGATTCAGATTTTGAAAACAAAGCTATGTAAGTCTGAGGCTTGTGGTTTTTTTCTTTTTTTTTTTTACCAGCATACTAAGTGGACAATATCACTTGACTTTGCTGATTATTTTAAAACTTTGTGTAAGATACACCTTAAGATAACGTAAGTGACCTTACATGTGTGAGACTGAAGGTCCATCTAGGCCAGTTTTGTCCCAACAGTGGCCATAAGCATATGCCCAGGAAAGACTACAAGCAAGTCAAGCATATAAAATACTTCTGTTGAGTATTTTCCCTGTCTCTAGCTATTTTTCTGAAACAAATATCATAGAATCATCATAGAATCATAGAATCATAGAATGGTTTGGGTCAGAAGGGACCTTAAAGATCATCTAGTTCCAACCCCCCCTGCCATGGACAGGGACACCTTCCACTAGACCAGGTTGCTCAAAGCCCCATCCAACCTGGCCTTCAACACTTCCAGGGAGGGGGCATCCACAACCTCTCTGGGCAACCTGTTCCAGTGCTTCACCACCCTCACAGTGAAGAATTTCTTCCTTACATCTAATCTAAATCTACCCTCTTTCAGTTCAAAGCCATTATCCCTTGTCCTATCACTACATGCCCTTGTAAAAAGTCCCTCTCCAGCTTTCTTGTAGGCCCCCTTTAGGTACTGGAAGGCTGCCATAAGGTCTCCCTGGATCCTTCTCTTCTCCAAGCTGAACAACCCCAGCTCTCTCAGCCTGTCCTCACAGGGGAGGTGCTCCAGCCCTCTGATCATCTTTGTGGCCCTCCTCTGGACTCACTCCAACAGGTCTATGTCCTTCTTATTTTGGGACCCCCAGAACTGAAGGCAGTACTCCAGGTGGGGTCTCACAAGAGCAGAGTAGAGGAGGAGAATCACTTCCCTCAACCTGCTGGTCACACTTCTTCTATCACTTTAATGTATTTAGTAATTCTTATTACATTTCTCTTTCATGAACTTCAGCCTTCTGGTGAAGCCATGTAAACATTTAGCATCTTTAGTGTGCTCTGGCAATGTGCTCCATGGGTCCACTGAGCTCTACATCTAGTAGCAACTGTCCTGCCACCACCGTGAGCTTCACAGCCTTCTTCCCATTACCACCTGCAGTCACTTTGCTCCTGAAGACCTTTGCAGCCACGGCCTGCTTCTCTAGCCCAGTTCAGAGTCACTCAGCAGGAGCAGAGAAAGCGAAGAAGAGCTTTATGCCATGCAAGGCCAGCAAGATTTTCCTTGTCTGTAGGTGAGCTGTTGAAACTTCAGTACAGTTAGCTTTGTTTATTTGCAACAAAGCAAGAGCTTATTAGGTCAGCTAATCCATTCCCCACTAGCTCTTAGAGCATCTTTAATGCTGTAACTGTTCTGGTGGTAAAACAGAGGGGCTGTATCTTGCTCAGACTACTTGGTGGGTGATCAAGCTGCCATTGACTTTAAGGGTGAGGAGCCAGGGCTAAAGCATTGAGATGTCTGTTATCCTGTTAAGAAGCCTTTTCTGACTTGAAATAGCTTTTTACTTACCTTATTTATACTCCTGTCACTTCTCTATCCCCTCAAACCATCCTGAGATGTGTTTTTTTTCTCCTAACTGGCATTTGTCATTCTTGGTAACCTTTCATACCTTCGTCTGTGATTTATCACCTGTACTTTTGGCTTTTCAACTTTTCCAGGGGGATTGAGCATCTCTGCGTCACTGATGATTCATGTCCACTGTCTCTATGATCCTTTAGTTTTAGTAGCCTTAATCAGCTACTGATGTTGCCAGAATTTTGTACTTTAATAATGTGTAATTAGCAGCTCTGGAAAGCACCAAGGATCATAATTTAAAGCGATACGGTCAAAATTATATTTGTGCACATAGTTGCCTTTTGAAGTGGGGCAGTGGGTGGCAGTTTGCCGTGCTTGTATATTTTTAGGTTAGCAGCTGCTTTCGGAATGCCTCCAGGGCATCAGTGGGAGCCACTTCCTTGCACAGGGGCAAGACAGTGCTGCTCAGCTGATGCCAGCAAAGCCGCAGCGCCTGCTGGCTTGGCAGAGCTGCTTGGGACAGTGACAAGGGGATTGTAGTAACTTGCTACCGGTGGTGAAGCCTGGTGCAGAAACAGGGAGCCACTGCCTTGCCAAAACCAGCGGGTGGTGGTGTCCTTCCTCTGTGGCAGGCAGAGTGGCCCACAGAGTTTTTCCAAGTGGAACCCATTGGCTCGCAAGTGTGTTGGGCTCTTGCCTGGGTATGAAGCTCTCAGCTTCCACTGAGCTTGGCACCATTTTCCTTCTTCAGCCTCTGCATCTACTGCTGGTAGCAGTGGGATGTTCTTTATGTGAGACAAGAATTTTCATGTCCTCACCCATTTTAGTGTCTTTACACGTGGCCCAAACGTGCACAGACTTTTTCTCCTTATAAAGGTAAGGTCAAAGGCAGGATGTTTTTGGAACATCTGTTATCTCGCCTGTATTACAGGAAAAGCCAGGGATGCCCACTTTGAACTCCTGCCACATGCCAAACCACAACTAATGAGTCCTTGAGATTATGTTCCTTGAGATCATGCTTCTCAAAAATCTCTTAAGAAACTACCATACTAAAGTGATTTCTTTCAACTTTCATAGGACTATTATGCATTTTTATAACATTTTTTTCACATTTGAATATTTTGGGATCATATGTTTTCATTGCAGAGATTAGTAGGAAAATTCTCCTATTTGAAATTTTACTGCTACTTTATCTAAAAGCATGATGCTTCTTCCCCCCATCCCCCTGAAAGTAAGAAGGTGTCAACAGCATTTTAATATGTTTTGCAATGCGGATATTTCAAAACAATGGGGAGATTGCTTCTGGTGGATAATCTCTTGTGGTTATTAAATATTCTGCTCCTTTTGAAATGAATCAGTCCACTAGGTTTTGTGCTTTTTCAAACATACACTTACTCAGTTTAGCTCATTGTTTAACCTTCACAATTTGTTCAGTAAGTGAATCCAGGTTTGATAATCTGTAGAAATGTGGAAAAAAGATAGTAAATCAGGCCTGGGTACTTCTGGAAGTAAAAATTGATAACTAGCACTTGCAGAAAGCTTTATATGATTAAGTCTTAAATTACTTTACAGAGGTGAAGGTAAACAGATGTTCGCAGATATTGGTGGATTAGCTGAGTCACAAAGTCATTGTCAGAGCCAGGAACACAGCCTTATTTCTTATGACGTTATTTTCAGGCTGTGAATTGTTCCCTGCCTTGTTTTTCTTTCCAGTTTATTAACAGAGAGTGAAAAAAACCATGGTCTTAAAGTAGTGGTGGTTTTAGAGCTAATTGAAGTACTGGGATTAAGACACTTCAGGAGAACCCCAGAACGTGAAAACGGTGATGAGAGATGATGACTCACCTGAACAAACAGAGAGCCGTCCTTGGACAAACTGTTGAGACAAACAGGCGTCTGGGCGTTCATGAAAACTGCCTGTGTGCTTAGGAGGAAAGGGTGCTCCTGGCAGGGAGTGAAAATTATGTCTGTCTTGAGCCATGCTGCTGCAGAAATGCTCGTAATAGCTGCCTGCCTGCAGGTTGGCTGCTTATAGTTTACAGGGCTGTAACGAGCAGCTTAAGGCAGTTTAAACCTGCCCTGATATTAAAGGGGGGTATGCTGTGTGCCCTTGTTCTTCTCACTGTGGGTTGTACTCATCTACTGCTCCCCTACCTTCAGCTCCAGAGATAGTGTGACTCACTTGTAGATGAACCCAGTGGAGAAAATTAAGGTTGTTTCTCAGTTAGATCAGGCGCTGCCTTCGCATGTTGTTGCTTATATAGCTTGTGTCCCTCATGGCTTTTCATCTGCTTTAACAGAGTCAGGCTGGACCTTTTTCAGGTTTAACAGTGTCTATGCAGTTTTTCAAGTCTCATTCATAAAGGTCAAGGGCTTAATCAAACATCCTTCTGCAGAGCATCAGTATTCCTTACTACTCCTGTAGGTATTCAATGATTACGTTGTCCCTTTTTAATCCATGGCATTGTTGGGGTTGCTTTGAGTACTGTTTCAGCTTATGTCATGGCTTAGTTGTGAGATTTATCTATTTTATTTGGATTTACTTTCTGGCTATTAATTGTAAATTTATGTTAATTCAGAAATTAGCATCAGTTCATCACCTTTAATGATTTTTTAAATTGATGTAAAAGTGTCTATTTCCTCTGTTTAATTATATGTTTAATTTCAAAGTTAGGTAGAACAGACCATACCTAAAATTAACAGTGAGGGAACTTAAAACTGTCTCTAATATCTTCATATGTTAGCATTTTAAACAGTAATGGTAATAGTTCTGTGCTCATAATGATAAGCAGCGTCTGTCTGCAAAGTCTGTTTTCCAGTCTATGGTGCTGATCATTGCAGGAGATTCTACCTTCCTTTGCTCCAGAACTGCTTTATTCCTTGAAGTGTTTCATTCCCCCGGCAGTGAAAGCAAATAGACTTGACTCTTCCCATAGAGTGAAAGTGAGTAGATGGCGTTCATTGGAAATTATGTATCGCACATAGAGAAAACCATGGAACTGAAAACCAGATAGAAGAAATGCGTGCGCGCTCTCTCTCTGGATATACATAGCTATACACATGTGTATGAAAGCTGAAAGGATCAGTAGACATAAAGCTTAGTCCTGGAATACTAACTTATTGCCCTAGTCCATAGCACAGCAATATGCCATGTTTTAAGAAGACGATGACAAAAAGCCACCTTAAGAAGGTTTACTCTTTCTACTTATGTCAGCTAATATGTCTGAGGCCTGATGACCATCATACACTCCTGCTGGCCTCTCTGTGCCTTTCAGGGCCAATGTTTTTAGTATAGAGGGTTAGGCTGGGAAACTGCCTCTGTGCAGCTATATTTTTTTCTGGGGTGAGGGTATTTGATTATGCAAAGTATCACTTTGCTAGGACAGTTGGGTTCACATTGGTATAGCAGTATATCATTATGGAAATGCTTGTAAAGCATCTTTGTCTAGTGCACCATAAAGGTTTTAAGAGAAATTCTGCACATTTGCAGGATGATTATGGATCTCGTGGGAGGTATATTATCCTTGCTATGGTGACTATGTATTTTCTGTCCAAACAGTCTTTTATTTTACGTTGGTGGAGAGCAAAAAAGAGAACAAAGAGAAGTCAGGTCTTCATCTACAAGCACACATTTTCCTTACAAAGTTGTTTCACAAAATACCAACCATCCTTCTGCAAGGATATAATTTGGTATATCTTATAATTGGGTCTGGTAGGTGGGATGAAGGGCTATTCAGGGATTCACACTGCATTGTGAAGACCCAGAGAAATACCGGGAAGCAGAATGCTTGCCCAGACCATTTTTGCTTCCTGCTTAAGATCTGAGAAGCCAAAATGTAAGCACAAGTGGATATTGGTTAGGCACGAGTAAACTCTGGTTGGAAGATAAAAGAAGTTTCCTAATCTTTGCATATCCTATGATGGCTTTCCATGAATAGCCAGGTCAGAGAAAGATTTCTGCTTTTCAATTAGAGCTTCTTCTGTTTATCTTACATGGTCCCCTGTGATTGTGGGGTGGTTTGTGAGGTTACAGGTTCAAGAGAAGGCAGGAGTGGAAGGAGACAAGTGGGCAAAGCAGCTGCTGCTGGGGAAAAATTGAGGTCCAATTTCAGGGAAAGTACCTGAAACTGTAACGAGAGATGAGTTCTCAAAAAATAATGAGATTAGAGGTTAGGAGCCAAAGAAGTGCTAACTTTGGGGGTCAGGTGCATTGGGAATGACTGTTACACATATGGGAAGCACGTGGAGGCATGGAGACTGCCTGTTACTATTCTGTATTGAAAGCATGTATGTGCACAGTCAATATTTAAAGGGATTTCTCTTGTTGGATGCTTTCAAGTTAAGCATAACTACTAATCTTAGATATTTAGAGAAAATTGCTATGTAGTGATGAGCACACACCTGAAATTTCCTGACATTTACAGAGTATTTTACATGTCAGAAGTGGTTAAGTAAGGATTAATATTTCCATTTTGCAGTTACGTGGTGGAGGAAAAGAGTCTGAACTGGGTGCTTTATTGTTTGCTAGTGGTCATAGAGGAAATCTTTGCCAAACCACGAAGAGAACCTGAAACTTCTTGGCTTCTTGCCATATGCCAAATCCATTCACTAAACTGTGCTGTTTTTCTCTTTTTCCCTTGAAAACTGAATATTGTCAGCTCATCTGATGATAGAAGAGTAGCAGGTGTCCAATGCAATAAACAAATCAGTAAAAGTAGTAGTAACACTTTGAGATCAGAACCTGATCTTAAGCAGCTGAAACCTAAAAGGAACTTAATCATGATAATGAAGCTTGTTTTTTATCTTTCTATACAACAAGATTCTTTATGGTAACATTTTATATTTGGCTATGTGGTTGTCCAAGGCTGAGATATGACTGCTGATTTCAAAGGATACAATTATGATGAAGTCTCTGTTCCGCCGTGGAAGAAATAAGGAGTTCAGCTGCCTTAGGACTTCTTCTTGGAGGTTTCCATGTTAGGAAGTATTTTGTTTGCTAAAATGCAAATTGGAAACCCGGTCAGAAACTTATTTGCATTGTTAGGCACTTAAATACCTTTAAAATATACCCACAGTAGATTTCCTTTTAATGCAAGTCCATGTTTGTATTTTCCTGTCAAATAAAGTAGTGAAAGCTGTTGTAGTTAGAGAATTTATATGTTTTCCTTTGCCATTGTAGTTGGTGATATCATTGCAGTTTAGAATAGCTTTTACGTTTGCATTAGGAGTATGTGGCTAAGTATCAGTATTTTCCTGAGCATTATTACATATCACCCTTTAGTCTAATACATGGTGTGGTAAGATCAATCAGGAAAACACGAATACAAATGTTGACTCTTTTTTTTTTTTTTTTTCCCCTCTAGGATTATGATGGCTTTTTTGAATCAAAGGAGAGCAACACTGTTTTCTCCTTTCTTGGACTGAAACCTACTTTGGCATCAAAGGTCAGTGTAGTATTGCAGACTTTTCATGAAATTCTTGAAATATTGAGATTGAATTTTCTTTGAACCGAAAGAACTCTGTGTGTTCAGATGCACCACTGCCCTGATCCGTACCTTGTCCATATCAACTTCATGCTAATGAGGTAATTGAAATGGTTGCCATGAAAAGCAAAGCATTTTATATGAAACCAAGCATATACATGGGAGTTAATTTGAGACAGCAGATAAATGAAGTTTAAAGAATACATTCTCCTTCATATTATCAATCTAAATTGAAAGCAACTGACTTAACTATAACAGGAGACAGAACTAGGATCTTAATCACTGGAATATCTGCAGCTTATGTCACCAAAACTTCATCTTACTGGGCCAGCCTGGCATAATGGCTCAACTAGGACAGCATTTATTCATTAGGCATTAATTTATTTTTTTTTAAAGTGCTGAAATGCTGAAGCAATCAGGAGTTATATCAACTTTTTGAATAAGAATTCAGTTTTAACAAATACATATATACAGGTCAGAACACAAAGCCAGATAACATCTTTCTGTTGAGGGCAGTGTAATAGAAGAGATTTTATTGTCATATGGAAGTCTGGACACTTGTTCAAAGAGACTGTATGGTGCACCTTTGGGCAGTAGATCAGACACATGGGGCGGATTTTTCTTCCCCTGGCTACTGTAGATATAGCTGTGTTTGGTAGTAGTACTGTTTCACGCCTGGATGGTAGCTCTTGGGTATCTATAGAGTTCCTGTTCTGCCAGGAATTCATTTATTTCTGGACCCCATGAGGGACAGGAGTGGGAGGGAACCTCAGCAGGGAACCACAAAAGCAGGTTATTTTGGCAGCTTGCCTCACTTCGTAGCTTGAAGAACTAGCCCTAGGAAAAAGATGATGTCCTACTGCAATCAGAAATAGCAGCTTCTGTGCAGCTCTGTTGCTGGGAAGTAACCCGTTGTAGGCCTGGAGGAGTGTCTCTATAAACTTGGCCAGATCACTGCTTCAGTCTGGTAGTACTTCAGAGTGATGCATCCTCAGCTGCTGGGTGGACCGGGTTAGGGGCACGTTATATGCGAAGGTCACAGACACAGGAGATGGGAATGTAATCGTAGCATTAATAATCTTTTTTTTCTCTTTTCTTTTAAATAGGAGTCGGAACCCTAGAAAGCCTATCTGAAGTATCGACAAGCACATCTCCTGGATGAATGACCCTGTTCTTCAGCACACAACAGCTTCCCTAATGGATCACTGTGATAGAGCAAACATGCATCATTAGTAGTAGACTGCTTGCCATGAGACGGTGCTCTCCAATAATGTGGAGTTAATAACACGTATATGAAACAGGATTAAGGCTGGGCTACTCATCTTCCTTTTTAAAAATACTCACTGTTGATGTTTCACTTTTGTCTTTGGATTGCTTTTGCAACTGGCACTGATATTCTAACAAACAGAAACGTATGTTTGAGAATAAGGAGTGGAAGTGTAGGGCTTCTGTCGTTCATGGATATACTTATGTAGTCAGATTCCTTACCTTTTTTAATTCTTCCAACTACTGTAGTTGAAATTAGCTCATCATGATAGTTAAAGTGCTGGTGGTTATTAGAATGTTTGTGCTGGCTATGATCCAGAAGGTAAAAATCGTCAATCTTAAGATCTCAGTCTAAGCCAATAACGGCCGTATTTTTGCTCTACATTTATTTATTGTGATGTTTATGCTAGAGCATGTTTATTGTAAGAGACATGGGTTGCTAACCTTGTTCATGAAAACTTGATTTCTCTAATGATGCACATTGCAACTGACTGTTTAAAAACAGTTGTTATCATGGAGGAGGTGCCAAAGTGAAATATTTTGACATGGTTCCTGTTCCAAATGCGGGTGAAATGTGCAGGAAAACACTTGGTGGAAAATACTGGGTAGTTCAGAAGAAGAGGTCTCATGGCTAATGATAATATTAAGTTATCTCTTAACTGAGAAAGACTTAACACCCAAAGTTGGAGCTCTATAGTTGGACTGTCTTAAAATGAAATTTTGCCAAAACCTTGAGTTTACCTTCAGTAACACACAGCTCCACCATTAGCTACATGAGAGTCAGCGGGATACTTTGAGAGCCAGGGCTCAGTCCCATGGATGGTTAAACACCCTACCATGGTCCAAGAGCACACCTAACTCGCCCAGCTGTTGTCCTGGTTATATCCCCTGGTGTGGAAATGTGGAGGTGCCTCAAAGACAGTGAGAAAGCTGAGTGTGTCCTTTGCTGGATGAGGCCATAATGGTCAGCTCAGCTGAGGAACAGGAGCCAAGTAAAGAAAGTGGAGATTGTTCCAGTGGGACTGCATTGTTGCACGTAGCAGAACTTAGGCCCGTGACTTGCCAATAACCGTTACAAAATGCATTCTAGACAGAAGTCAAATTGCATTATGCATTTTGAATCAAGTCTGGCTATGAAAGTAACAGCTATGCTGTAATGTAGCTTTTACTCAAGTGATTTCATAATGACAGGGTAGTGCCATTCCAGTAAATGTCCTTATGTCTTTGGGTAAATGAAAGACAACCATTATGTGGGAAAGCTTCTTTGCAATCATAACATCGCTCAGTCTGTGTGGCTTGAAGGAAGCCAAACTTGTAAAAAGTGTCAGAAAGCAACACTGTCTGTGCAACAAATCACATGTTCTGTTAATATCAGTAACCATGGCATCCAAGACATGTTAGTTGGAAGAGACAACTGGAGGTCATCTGGTCGAGCACTGTCAAAATCAGGGCTAACACCAACACTAGCTCAGATCAGATATGGGTTTGTCTAGGAGAGTGTTAAAAATATCCACAGATGAAGATCTCATAACCCTCTAGGTAACCTGTGGCAGTGCTGTAGTACTCTCCTAGTGAAAAATTTTGATGTCCAGCCTCACCTCCTAGGCTGTAATTTGTGGCTGTTGCCTTTGCTATGTTTTCTGGCACTCACAGGAAGAGATTGGCACCATCCTTTTTGTAACTGCCCTCAAGATAGTTATAGGCTACCATTAGATCACCTCCTAGTCGCCTTCTTACCAGACTGAACAAACCTGGCTTCCTCAACCTCTCTTCACAGGCTGTGTGCTTTAGGCCCCTGGCTGCTTTGCTTTGGTGGAGGGCTACTCTTTCCAGTTTGTTCACATTCCTCTTGAATTGGGAGAAGGTTCCAAAACAATATTTTGGATGTGGCCTCACCGGTGCTGAGTAGAGGGGGATAATAACTTTCCTCAGCCTGCAGGCCACACTTCTCCTGAAGTAGCGCACTGCATGCTTTCCCCTATTTGCAGTGAGTACATTGCTGGCTTACGATCAACCTGGCATTCACTATAATCCCCAGGTCCCTTCAGCAGGGGTATGACTCTGTCAGTCGCTTCCCAGCCCATGCTGATGCTTTGCCACCCCCAAGGGCAGAACTTTCTACTTGTCCTTATCAAACTTCATGAGGTTTCTGTTAGCCCAGTCCTCAAGGTTATTGAGATGCCACGGGACGGAATCTCTGCCAGCTGTTACCAACCACTGAACCAGGTTCAGGTGTCGTTCACAGATTTGCTGAGGGTGCACGCTAGGTCATCATCCAAGTCCCTGCTGAAGGTGGAGAACTGTAGCCTCTCAGATTTTGGACAATGGCTTACTCACAACTACAGAGGTATGACATGAACAATGTTCATGCCTACCAGTTGCTGGAGTAACGAACAAGTTACCTTCCTGTTCGTGTTGTCTCAGCTACAAACTGCTTACAGCTGTGTGGCTTTTCCCTCTAGTACAAAGGCAAGAAAGCTTTAAAAAAGGAGATGTTAAAGGACTCCATCCATAAATCAGTTTCTCTTTGGATCCTCTGGTGCCTCCTCAGCTCAGTTAAAGGGCTAGATCGAGCAAGAGCACACACAGATTTCAAGTCCATGGTTGTATTTACTGGTCAGAATCTTGGCTACAGCACTTTCTCTAGAGGAATCCTGAATGGGAGTTGATAACATGCATATACATATATGTATGTGCGTTTTAAGAATTATGTTGTCTGTGGTAAGTTATTGTGAAATTCTTGTCACCGATCCCATATTTTCATGAGACTTGAACCTCACTATAAGGAAGGGAATGTGACAAGAGGTGGAGCTGCATATTATTAACTTCACCAAGTTCAATACAACTATTCCTAAAAAAAAGTTAAAGAAAAATATTTAACTTTGCAAATGAATACAGATATAAATTTACATAATTACGCAGTTGATTACAGAGAAGCCATCCTGGATTTATCATGTACTTGATATGTTGTAAACTTTGAGAACTGCCTGAAGTCCCAGTTTTGAAAAACTTACCTAAGAAGTGTGTGAGTATATACACATGAGTAATCCTGCGTGAAATCCCAGGCTTACTGATGTGAAAGGCAAAACCACACTGATTTCTCCAGGGATGAAATTAGTTTCACAAAACTCCTCTTGAATTTTGATAATTGTAGAATAGAAGCCTCTCATTCAGTAGAGAGCTAGTCTTGTTACAGCTGTTAGGTAAACCTGGCTTATTTCAGAGCAAGCATGTGGACATAATCAGTTCTATAGAGGACAACACTAGCTCCAAAGATATCCTGCTTGCTTACATGGATTGGCAATGTAAGTCCCTTAGAATATATGCTTTTGAATTATAAGTGGCTAGTTTAAAAAAAAAAAAAGTATATACATTGCTTGAATGTGAATTTGGTCTGTTGTGCGACAGCCTTATTTTTGTAATTAATGCAAGTAGAGTTCTAGTTTGTTACACAAGATGATCTGCAATTTTTTAAACCAGTTTTGTAATAATGAAATGTAACTATCAGGTAACCGAAAAAGTCTGTGGAAACTAGAGCCATTTATTGAAACAAATAGCAAATTCTTAATTCTGTTTTAAATGCTTGCATATAAAGGTATGTTTGAGAACTGAATGATCCCAATTTTTAGCTAATACTTGTAACTACCCCACTTTTTAAAAGGGAGAGCAGTGTGAATTAAACTGTAAATCTTTGTACCTAGCTAAAGTTGCTGTGTGGGCTGACGTGCACGCGCACATTCACTGTATCAGTGGCTTTGATAGAGGTGTTTTTGTTTGTGCCACACACTACTGGATAGTGCCTTGCCAGAAAGAGGACTGTTTCTGTAGGGTCTTCTTAGATGTGCTTAAACTTTGAACTGAGAAAGGGGTAGTTTCTATATTGCTATTTTTTTAGTAATGCAGTAAATTGATTTTGAGGCCTGAGTCAAAAGACACATGCTTTGTAAGGTTGAAACAGTTTTTGATGAGTCTTCCGAACTCTTGATTTTTCTTAGTGTGGCTTACTCTTTTTTTTTTTTTCTTTTCCTTTTTGTTGACTGTCTAGAATCAAACTTCCAAGGGAAGTGGACCTGGAGTAAAGCCCCTAAATCTATGTTTACACTTTAAAATAACTATCTATCTGATTCAAGTGTTGAGCAGCCCAGGTGCTATCACTGAAATGAAGAGGCGCTACCAAGCTCTCAGTGGTTTCTTGGTTGTCCCTCCCTGCCCTGTCCCCCCATCAGGCCATTTATTTAGGGAGTCCAATTCTGGGCATACCATGATTCAGAAGTAGGACCCTGAGATTTTAAGCAGTGCCTTGTGGCACTTCACAGGAATGCAAGAGTGGGGTCATCACCAGGAAAGTGCCAAATCCTATTAGTCCTCAGTAACTTGTCCACTGATTTCACTAGATCTTGGCGCGAGCAGTGGGAGGAGGAGGGAGCCCCGCATGTTCGCCCGGCACAGAGAGCGGGAGTGGAAGACACGGTGCAGAATGGCCCACGGCTTGTTGATGGCACCCTGAGCAGCGGTTCTCACAGGGGCCCTTGGCTGGCAGTGCCGTGTGTGAAACCACACAGCGCCGCTCTCCGTGGGACTCCGGCTGCATCATGGCCTGTCCTTCACCCTCTTGCTCCCTAAGGAATTTGGGAAGGGAAATGGAGAACAGCTTCTTGAGAGCAGTCCTTCAGCCAGGGCAGATCCGGCTTACTCCTGTCTTCTTATTCTTTACCTCTTCCTAATGTGCTTCGTCCTGTCCTGCGTAGACCTACCTGTGTGCAAAGCTTCCACTCCTGACCATTTGTAACATCCCTGTGAGGTCGCGAATGCAGAGCGTCAGTGTTTCGTAACTCAGTGGGAGAGGGAGCACGTTGCATCCTAGGCCGTGTATACGTTGTATATTAAAACCGTGTTCATCTAATAAAAAATGTAATTCAAAAAAGACATTTGGACTGTGTTGTATGTGCCAAAGAAAACAATGAAAAAAGACGTCTTTATTCTTGCTGCAGCTCCCTCTGGTGACAGCCTGATGCTTTGGCTTGGGCAGCCCCTGCAGCTGAAAGCACTGCAGAGCTCTTCGCCTGGGGTGGGTGAGCCTGATTCTGTAAGATGCTAAGTGGCTTTGATCCCTGGAGGCTCAGTGGGAATTGCAATGTGCAGAATGCCTGCTGGGTTAGGGTCTCGGTCCCCCCCAGGTAAATAGTAGTAAAGAAAAAAAAAGGGGGGGGGGATGATTTATTGTCTTCCATTTTTGCGCTTGGGTTAGTTGATAAATACCATGGAAATAAAGGACAGATCCTTTGGGGCGGCTTGGACAGTGGGGCCAGGAAGTTTTCACATGCTGAAATTTTGCTCCTAGGGCTAAAATCTTTAGGAGCGCTCCTTTTTCTTGTCTGAAAGGAATGTGAGTTCCCGGTTTGCCTATCCACTTTGCCAATCCGTAGAAGGTATTTAAATATGTTCTACCCAGTAAGTGGCTAACCAAAGGTACAGGTTTGCATCATTACAGTCTTCCCTTGATTCTCAGTCTAGTATGTAATTTTTAATACCTTATAATTCCTATCTAAAACTTGCCCGTTATCTCTAGTGTGAGCACCGCTATGAAAACTCTACCCATTTGCGGCTTCTTCTGCATCCTGGAGCGAGGTTCTGTGCCACCTGCTCTAAGACAGGACGAGTAAAAGAGGTATGGATGGGCAAGGCAAGCCTGAAATGCCTGAAATTAAATCCTCAGCTGATGCAGGATCTGTAGCACCTCTCTGAAGTGAGCGGAGCTGTAGCAGCTCAGCTGTTGTGTCACGGTGGGTAGAAGCAGCCAGGTTTTGCTGCAGGGGTGGGCGGAAGCCTCTTGATTTCCAGAAAGGAAGATGAAGAGATGCTGTGTATCACTTTGCTCGTGTAGCATCACTGCCTGCGCTCCGCGTGTAAACCCGTGGCACTGCCATTCCTCCTACATGGCTGCCAGAGAATACACTGAGGGCAGTGAGCGGGCAGAGGTCGCACGGTGCGGGATGCTTTGCCACTAGCTGTCATCCTCCCCTGCGTCCCAGCTCTGCGTGTGCCCCCTGTGCCAGGGGAGCATCAGTGCTTGAAAGTCATCGCTGTGTTTGTACGCATGCATGCGTCTGCCAGTCTGTCTGCATCTCCTCGTCCCTACCCCGGAGCAGCCGGTCTGGGCTGTGAGAAGGTTCTCCTGAACTGGCCCATTCGCTTGTTTGCTTTTCAGGTGCCAGAAGGGCTCGCCTTGTTCATTCCGTAGACTTCAACTGAGCCATCGCTGAAGGTGTCTTCATGCTCTCATCTGAAGTAATCTCCCTCAGGCTGCATGGTGTGGCACAGGCAAATGTGGGTCTGGGTGCAAGTCCTCCATACATTGATTACTTTAAAGGTGACCATTGCACGTAATTCAATCCCCTGATGAATGTGGGAAACACTAGAATATTACAGGATTAAGGAACTAGCACCCTAAAGAAAAGGGCAGCTGCAGCCTTGAAAAATTGCGTTTAGAAGGCAAAAAAGAAATTGTTAGATTCTGACATGGAAAAAGGGAGTTCAGAAGCAGAGTCCTTGAGAAATGTGTGCCAATCTCTAGCTGCTTGGTTGCCCCATCCAGTTTAGCTGTCCACAGTACGTACATCTACGTTCGGGAGAGGGACCTCACTCTCCAGGGAAAGCACGCACTTCTGGCCATGACTCATTTCATCCCAGGGCAATATTCAGAAGTCAAATGATTCGTGTCTTAAAAATAATGCCACTTCTCCCCTCTAGAGGAGCTCAGATGCAACGCCGATGTAGGGAGGCACAGTAGGAAAAAATCCTTCCTTCATGTCTGGGGAAGCAGGCAGACCCTGAACACACCCATCCCGCTCCCTGCACTCCAGGATGCCCCCAATGGGGTCACCCTGTGAGGGACAGAGCCCTTACGTGGTGCTACTGCCGTCCTCAGAAGATACCTCACATCACGCAGCAGCCCTGCATCCACCTGGGGATGCTTCCTGCTCCCTGCTGCTTGAGAGAGAAGGTGTTTTTCACGTAATGGAAATAAACAGCACACTGATTCGGCGCCTCTCAAGTCCCAAAGGTCATACACCTCTCCCAGGTCTGGGTGCTACCTCGCTTAATTGTGCCACACAGCAAACTGCACTTACCTTTTCTTTGCACCTCTTTGGAGATCAAGAGTAATTCCACTGAAGTCGCATGAACAGCAAGATGTGTGAAACAAGAGCTGAGCCTACATGTCTCTGCATTACAGCACCTTCCATAAATAAACTTGGCAGAGTAAGTTATTCTGCTGGGAACCAAAAGAAAAAAATATCAGTAGCTTGGTTTTTTGCCTTGAAGCGAGGCGCTTCAAGGATCAGCAAGATTTGCAAACACTTCGCTGTGAAGTGCCAGAGCTGAGAGTGTAGCAGGACTTCCAGCCCCGGCTGCCAAACAAAAGCCATGCCTGCTTTCCCCTCAGCCTCCGGAAGGGACCGGGCCACTGCCGGCTGTGCCTACGCACAAGGGATTTGTTTCACCGATGCGTGACCGAAGGAGTGAGAAGCAGATCAGCGCTGGCAGGGAGAGAAACCCGCAGAAGTGATCAGGTGCCCGTGGGCAAGACCAGGTGAAGAACACGGGGCTGTAGCGGGTGAGGTTTGCTGAAGATAACAGCTCAGGTCTGTCCCAGCCTGCTTCTCCAGCCGCTGCTAGCCCGTCCTTCCTCTTCATTAAATACTTCCAGCTCACACCTTCCCGGTAGGAAAAGGGTAATTATCAGATTTTGCATGCATTTCCAAGATAACTTCAGCCAATTTTCTTTCTTCCCTGCCAATTCGTGTGCCAGCTTCTCTTCCACAGGGCAAAGCTGCAAGGACGGCACACACGGTGCTGGAGATGGCGTGGGCGCAGCCGCTGCGGGGCTCCCGGTCTCGCAGCATGTAAACACCGGTCCGTCCTTCTCCTTCTATGTGTAAGATCCGTCCCATGGAGCCTGCAACCAGGGGTGAAGTGGCGCTAACAGCTCTTCCCTTCTTTTTTCTTTAGCTTCTCTTAATTTCACGGTTTTCTATCCTTAATGGGGGGAGGAGGGAAGAATGTAGGTGTGAAGAGGCAGAGATGGATGATGTACTGACCAGCCTTCCATATGTGAGGACTAAGAAAGCTGAATCACTCTTAAGCATGATATGAGCAGCATACTAACGTGTTCAAATACATAACTTCCATCATTTAATTATAAATTGTCTAATTAAAGCTGTATCTGGACAGGAGTCCAGTTCTTTCTGCCTGAGCTTCCTTTGCCAACATGCCCATATTGTCCTCTTTTAGCTATCGCCTAACAACTGTCTCTGCTGGGAGCGGCCCTTGCAGAGCCCTTTGGTGACGTCACCTGTCTGCAGTGGTGACATGGCCATATGTCATCTCCAAAAGACAGGAAAGCTGCTTGCTGAGCTGGCTGTAGCCCCCTGAGCACTGTCCCTGGCTGGCGCCGCCACCCACAGAGACCGGGCATCCCGCCGCCGTCCCGCCGTGCTGCACCCCGGAATGGCTGATAATGGCTTTCACTGCTGACCCCCGAGCTAATGGTCTTCCTACTATGAGACTTTTGTAATCATCATCGGCACCACTGGTATAATTTTCCTTCAACACATTTTCTTCTCTGGGTTTTCATACCTTTAAATTCTTCTGTTTTTCTTCCTGGTTTTGTTGGATATACTTTTTCTTTTAGATGTCTTCTATGAGTGGCATAAATTTGAGTTTAAGCCGTGAGAGGGCTTTTAGGTCAGGACAGCTATACAGCATTGCTGTGAAACACGCTCTTGAGTCATTAAGGTAAATTGCTGTAGCATCAGTACTGCTCCCGCTGGGCTATAATACTTAAGCCCTAAGTGGCCATTTCATGTCCTTTGGAGCATTCTCGCTCTGAGCAAAGTGTGGGTATCCATCAAACCCACTTACACCTACAGAAACCTACAGAGGTGATGGCATTTCAGTGCAACAAAATTTCATGGTCTGCGTTAAATAGTCAACCTAGAGGAGATCTCTGGGGTTACAGAGCCAAATCCTCTGCTGTTTCTGTGGTCACGGAGTGTTTCATAAAACTACCCAACTCCAGCTAAAAGCACCAAACTGGGTCTGGGTTGATGATAGTTTTTTCCTGTGTTTTTTTGGCTCCGCTATGCCAGTTGGAAAGTTGTCTCAAAATCCCGCTTCTCTTGCACCAAAAAGTAAACCTTTCTCCAAATTCCAGCTGAAGTTTATTCATGACCAGCTTATCTCCATTGTCCTTGTTGTCCTTTCATTTAAATAAGTCTCCCATGCAGGAATTACCTGTTGTATGTACTTACGTAGTGGTTTCCTCTATTGCCTTAGCTACACTTTTGTCAGGTGGAAGAAGCAGCTGAGCCGGCACAGAGTCTGGTTCTGCTGCTGGCACCACTGACGTCCAGGGACAACTGAGATCCCTGGGATGAGGAGATCTCCCCTATGCAATAGCATGGAGTAACTCCATGAAGCAAGTCCAGAACAAGCTCTTTAATTACTTCAGCTAGCAGAATTCATAATTTAGAGGTGTAACGAAGACAGAGATGATCCTGATACATGCTTTCAGCGTCTTTGCAGAAGTCTTGCCATTTAACAGTTTCTCATTTTAGCCCTGACTGCGCTATTGCTCCAATTTAGCGTATTTCCTGGGCATGTTGTGTGGGCAGGTGAAGCACTGCATTTGCTAAATACATGAATTAAACATTCTCTTGACAGATTTTAACCTTAGATTAATTCAAAGGTGTCAGAAAAATCGATAGCTGGGGATGTGCTCCTGGATCTTACACCAGCTGCAGGAGTGAAATACAGATCTTGGAAAGACCATAAGTAGCCAGCCATCTTTTAAAAATTTATTTCAGTTTAATATATAGACATATGCATTGAAAAGAGTTGGTAAAGGTAGATCCTAATTCCCCACTAATTCGAACAAGGAACATGACTCTCCATGGCAGACAGCAGTTACCCCAGCATAAAAACCTGTACGTGAGGGGCCTGAGACCTGTTGAGGTCGTGGCTTTATTTGTGTGTGCTGTGGTGAGCAGGATAAGGGCAATGGCCACTTTTCCCCGAGCATGTGCACAGTCTCCCGCCTTTCAGCAGCCAAATGCTGCTTGCTGTTGCTGCACGGGGCTCAGGCTCTCCCTCTTCCCGCTCCTCTGCTGGCTTTTGCTGCTGTCTGTCCTTCACCTCCCGGCGCAGTCCTGCTGCCTGGCTTTCCTGCACGTCAAGCCAAAATCACTGTGTTTGCCCCCAAAATCACTCTTGCGGTGTTTGCTCCAGCCTGCTCCCTGCATGCATCCCCCAGCAGGCTCCCACAACTGAATCCTCCCCCCTTGTTGTGCCATCCTAGCTGGACTTCCAGCACATTTATCAGTGTATTTTCCAGTCTTCTCCCCTCGCTTTACACCTTGTCGTGTCTTCAAATACAAGCCCTGTGCCGGTGGCCTCTTCCCTTTGCCACCCTCCCCAACTTCACATCACTCTCCGTGCCTTGCGTCACCAGCTGAGAGGTTATGAAGATACGTGAGATATTTTGGGATATTTGATAAGGGGAAATGTAACAAACATCTTGATTATCTTCTTCCCAGCATAATCAATTGCCATTACAAAGCACGACCCATCAGAAAACACCTCTCACTGTGTTAGCCGAAACCCCACGGAGCAGATGCATCACCACCCCAAGGGGTGCTATGGAGTTTATGCTCTCCAAACCCCAGTGGGACAGACACTCTTATGGTTAATAATAATGAGAAAAACAGTGTTGCATATGTCCTAAAACCGCTGAGAATAAAACATGAAATGGTGACTACTTCAGCAGTTTTTCTCAGCTAAAGACTGGGGAGAGTTTTATCACTGTAACTTTACAGGATCTTCTTTACCATTAAGACCTCCTCTCAGGGTTACGTATGACCAAAACTTTAAATTAATCTGTCTTCAGGGATGATGATGGTTAAAACCAGAAATACATTCCAGGTTTTCTTAGCTTCCTCTGTCCCACCCAACTGTCCATCATGATATTTGTTTCTTAGCAATGTTTTCAACCAAAACAACAGTCCTTATAAAAGATCCTCTTATAGAGACTTAACATTGTAGGGGATCAATAAAGGCAGACTAAATGATGATCACACCTTCTTGAAGACCTTTTTGACATCCTGGGGGAATAAAAAGAGGGGGGGATTAAAAGAGGGTGGAGTTAGAGAATGAGGTCTCTAGTGAATATGGTCTTCACATTGTGCTGACTGAAGATCTTCACATTAGAGATGTTTAGAAAAACATTGTCCACTTCCCTTGTAGAATAAAATGATGGAAAACAAGCCCATGCAATGAATAAAAGAATTATTTTTTACTTTCTCCTTAAAAGATAGAAGCCCCAAAGAGAGTAGGTACGTTGACCATTTTTTTGTGCACTTTCACCCACCTCATTTTTCACTGAGAAAGTCTTTGATAGAAAATCCTTTTACCAGCAGCTCCATTAATAATAAGTTCACTCTCATATAAATTAGCATAGCAAGTTGTTGAATAGCCTTTTGTTTCTCCTGCACCTTCTTATCTATCTGGTGTTGAAGATCCTCCTGTAACACCATCAGCACACGCTGGCATGGCATTCCCCATCCTGATCAGGGGGCTGCAGCAATCCTCCTCCGCTCACCTCTGAGGAGAGCGTACCGGCTTTGGGAAAGCACCCCTGTGTTAGCTCGGTGATCTGGATGGCCTGGTCCTGCCAGCGCATAGCGAGAAACCGTGTTACCAACGATTGGTAACCACAGGAAAACTGGAGACTGGCCTTTGCAAAAAATTAGGTTACAGATTCCCATCTCAGCTTGGTTTGGAGGGCCATCTCCTTTGGTGCCGCCATGAAAGGTCAGTTCCGTATCACAGAGACCATGAAGCCAGGGAAGGGGAAGGAGGGAAGAGTCTGGCCCAGCCATGACGGGGTGTGGGTGGGAGTGGGGAGCTGGGGTGTGCTGTCTGTCACTGACATCTAGAGGACAGCACAGACAGTATATATATTGTGAAGCATTATAAAGTAACCAGACCTGGGGCATGGTGAGTCTTCCTTTGGCTTTACTCGACCAGGGGCATGATGAGTCGACCAGGTGAGGGAGGCCAGGTGCCACCAGAGCCCCCGCGGCTCCAGTGCCGGGGTCCATGAGCACCTGCTTGGCACCCTGCGCCGAGTGTGGTGTCGGCGGGAGGCTGTGGGGTGCTGCCGGGTGCCGCATGGTACAAGCCCTGCTGCAAGGTGTGTCTGCTGCCCTGCTGTGCTGGGGCTGGGGGACTGGATAGGGTCCCTTGGGTTGGAGGAGCGGCCGGGAGCGTTATGAGATCCTGTTGTCATCCATTTTTATTATGAATATTTTACACCTGCCTATAAAGAAGATGTTGTTCAAGCCCCTGTTAATGCAAGGTAAGCCAGCTTTTTAAACTAAAGAAAATAAGTAGGGAGGCTCCTGGGAAATTAGTTTTAATTTTAGAGACATAGTTTCACAGTGGGCTCCTCTTCCTGGCACAGCTAAAGAGAATGAAGATGGAAGTTATTATAGACAGGCCACCTTCTCCATGCCTTTATGCCAGCACCAAGCTTTTGCAGATGTAGGAAACAACTGAAGAGGCTGAAACAGCACTTCATACCATTTCCAGAAAGCTTTAGTGAGATTATTTTTACCTGTTTGCAGCTCTTTGGGCTGGGATTGTTTCTTTTGCCCCAGGAGGCGATCAGTAATCACTTCAAGCCAAGGAGCCACTTCTTCCTGGCTGGGTGGCTGAGCATGCGCACAGCAGCTCATCGCCCTGCTTAGATCATGCCAAACTGGCACTTAATGGTGCAATTTCCCAGAGCAGTGGATTACCCCACAACTTGGTTTTCCAGCACTCCTGAACAGGCTATCCTCATAAAGAGGGCATGAGCAGAATAGTAAAAGGATGAGTAAACTGTTTTGCACAAAGCTAATAAAAATTTTTTAGAGGGATTTTAATTGAGCACTGCATTTAATTAGCTTTGCCCATGCTTTCAGCTTTGCCCTCTGGATTTACAGGGCTGAAGCCAGTGAGGGCAGGTAATGTTGTAGGTGTAAAAGGTGCCACTGCTTCCCAGCAGCTCTGCATGTCGGCTGAGCAGTGCTCCCATCAGCCACCCCTGTTGCTGTCTACTTGGCAGCCAGAAAGGCTCCTACCTGCTTGTTTTTGCAAGCAGTGGGCCCCAGTGGCTGACATTTCCAGGGGCTTGTTTTATTTTATTGGATTGATGAAGGATCTCCAGTAGAGAGAGGTCATCAGTGAGCATGGTCCTCATGCCTGTGGTGTTAAGATGGCCCTTCTGCTGCCCCTGCACACTGTGCCGGGAACAGCAGACAAACACAACTGGAAAAAAGGTAGAAAACCTGTTCATCTACAATGAAAGTGTGTTATGTGTGGAAAATAAATTGGGCAGTGGACACTTGATGGTGTCTCAGTAGAGCTGGATGAGACACAGATTGACTTCTTCACAAAGCTTTAAGATTGCAAAGTTCTTCCAGTTGTGCCCTGGGGACAAAACTCCCGGATCTTTAGCAGTTTCACTTTACAAACCAACCAGCAGCCACTATCTTTAGACCAAGGGAAATTTTGGCAGTGGATGGAAAGAAAGGTTACTTTATTCCTCCTCCGTACTCCCCCAAATGTGGGGCTGCAAGGTACGGTTTCGGCATGAACCCTGGTGAAGAAGATGTACGGACGAGGCAAAAATGCCCTCACCTCAGGGGACAACACTCCCCTGGCACAGGAGCCGCCTCTCTGGAGCACTCCTGCATGAGGACGATGGCTTTGGGGGCCATTTTGCACCATCTGAGACAGCCGGCACGGAGGACAGCGCTTGCGTGCCCAGGGGAAGCCTGATCGAGGCGGGTCTGGGGGGGTCAGCTCAGTGCCACGCAGGGACGCCCCAGCGCTTAAGCTGGTTGCTAAAGGAAATAAATTTTAAAAGCAGATGGTTTAATTAGAGTGCCAAGCTCCCTCGTTGTAATGCCGTGTCTCTAGATATTTTTACTCTTTTATTAACAAGTCTCTCGTACTTATTTCTTTTCCGTTACTTGACAGATGCTTTCATCAAGGTTATATAAAGTCCTATTTTCATCCCTACTTTGCCTAGAAATAGATTAAAGAAAAGCTGAAATACAGATTAATAATGATATGCAGAGCGAAATATTTACCACATACATTTTTTAAATAAAAAATGTAATTTTAAACCAGTTTTACAAGAGTTGATGATCCGCAGCAGTATCTGCGTACCAAGGAGTGGTTTCTCCAGGGAGGCAGCTGTTTCGCTGAGGCTGACAGGAGCTCTGCGCTGCCCGGGGAGAGCTGGAGCGAAATGCCTCTCCTTGCACAGGCACACAGAAACGGGAAAAACCCTTCAGAGAATTTCAGTGCTGCTGTTGTCAGAGAGCAAATTAGACTGAGATTAGACAGGACCCTGTTAAAATGTGTTGCTTCTGCTAGAAGCGTTTCTGAGCAGTCAGACTGAAGTTGCATAGTGACACAAGTTCACCAAAATTTGTGGGGTTAAGTTAGCCCTCCTTATTGCTGGGTTCAAAGAAGCACTCACAGAAAGCAGAAGCTTGCTGGCAATGGTGTCCCTGCACGCTCGCTTGGCTGGACAAAGTGACCAACAGATGTTACAGGTACATTTTGAAAGCAGCTGTGTGCTTTCTTACAACCCAAGCCACCTAAAGTATAAGTTCTGTTAAAGCAAACCATGTTCATAGCAGCCACAAGACATAAGTAGCACCATTTTCAATTGTTTAAATATTGATTACAACCCTTCAACATTAACGATGTCATCAAGATCATAGCAACTCTATAAATACCTTCTCAATGCCCCTACCTCATCAGTTGGCTTTATCACTGAATAAATATGTCATCATTCTGTTTACATTAATTACAGTCCAACAACTGAATGCATCCTTTGGCTTTGTGTTATTTTATCCAGTTTAGAAAACATACAAACAGCAGGATGCGATTTAGCTCCATTTAAGATATCTAAATGCATGTTCTTATGTGAGCAAGGTATCAAAGTTCCCATTACTGCAAATGGACATCTAGGGAAGGCCCAGTTCAGCTGCCTGAATGCAGGCATTTGGGTTTCTAAGCTGGGACCCAAATCCTGTCCTCTGTGGAAAAGATAACTAATCTCTGTATTTTATCCCATGCCCATCTCTGATGCACCAGCTGTCACAGCTCCCAGACCTCCAGAGACGCATTTTCTTCCTTGCCCAAAACTTTAATGCAGTCACTGTGAGGCAAGATTTTGGGGATGGAGGGAAACGAGAAAAAGTCTGCTTGAGGTCATTTAGCAGTGGTTGTCTTTTAGAGAAAAAACTTATTTCAGCATAAAACAAAAGGCCAATCAAAGCCAAATTTTGTCTTACAAGAACTTTGAAAGTCTCAGCTGTGCTTAAGAAGATTTTCTCCAAACCTGCATGTTTACATTACATTGATCACAACAAATATAAGTTCAGAAAATATTCAATACTTATTTTAACTAGCGTACCTATATCTCAAAGACGGTTGATAAATAGGCCCCGTGTATCATTATCTTCTTCAAATAAACGTCTTTAAAAAACAAAGGTGGTCTAAGGAAGGGTATTTGGCAGCAAAATCGACTCTTGCCAGATGCAGAAGTATCTCCCCATAGCACCTGGAATCACAGATCCTCACCACACAGTGATCGACTCTGTCTTTCACCTCCTGCTGTCTTAACACCAGAATGAGCGGTGCGTGGGCACGTGCAAAACACAGGCCATGGCGTCATCTGTGGGCAACAAAGGTCCCGCCTTCTGAGTGCTAACATGGAACGCAAAAAATACATCATGAGTGTGCTTTCTTCTGCAAAGGGCTGGATTTCTTTTTGACTGAAAATATACTTATTGCTAATAAAGTACTAACATGGTTGTGTCTGATTTTACGTATCAAAAAAGAGCAGAACATTCTTGAATTGTTCTTGAGGGAAGGACAAGAGAGTCAGGGAATGGGACGATATCAACATTCCCTAAGAAGCTGCTTTTAACGAACAGCATTTAATGAACGGTAAGCAGTATATGTTACAGACTCTGTAGTTTAACTAAAAGAGGCCATAACCCTCTAGAGTTTACAAGTGCTTTGTATGAACTAAAACAATTTGGCTGACATCTGCCTTTACAGCAGATTTTCCATAGCATCCAGCTATTCTGGTTTATTCATAATTAAATGACATCAGAGACATCTGCTTTAAAAGTGGTAGTAAACCTTCCAAAGCAGTTACAGCTGCATGGTCTTGATTTTATTTTTCAAAGCAATGGGACCATCTTCTTTTCAAAATGACCTTTAATTAATCTCCTTCTTCTAACTACCTCTATAAATACTACCGTTGTCCATGGCTTGTTACCACAGTAAATTACTGAACTAGAAACAATACAGAATAACCTTCTTTTTGATAAGATTACTGGGGATGCAGCGGCAGCAGCAGCAGAAAGGAGCAGGAGAGGCCCAGTGCTTAGCAGAAATATCACTGACATGAGCAATGATAACCTTTAAAAACATTTCCTATGAAATGGAGATCAGGTAAGAACATAATTAGGTCTTTATTGATACCAGATCATAGGAAAAAAAATCTTACATGGACAACGCTCACTCAAACTTTTCTACTCAACTGGCATTTCATCTGGTTTAGGTGTTGGGAAGGAAGATCAAGCAATGGAGCGAGTCACTCCTTTCCCACTGGCCAACTCCCTTCATAAAGTGTTTTATAAATGATAGACATAGAAATAAAGTCTTGTTCACCCATGCTTCGGAAGTGAAACATCACTGCCTGTTTTTTCTCGGTGCACTTTTGTTTCAAAGGAAGCCCAGGTTTCTTCTGTATTTTCCTCTACCCTTTCATGGGCTGTCCTGATCATAACATCCTATTTTCAGCTTCACAGAATTGCTTGTCTTGAATTTGCAGCCAGTGGCTGAGAAGGTAACTGACCAGCTGCAGGGACAAAAGAGGTCACCCAAAGCTTGTGTTCCTACTAAAATTACTACAATAAATGATTTATCACCTCTGATGAAAATATCTGCCAATAGAAAGTACCTTTCTCAGATACTTACAAAGGAAAATTGCATTGGCCCCATCAGATGTCAAGTAAAGCAGCAAAATGTTTTGGTTTTTTACTCCCCTTTTTAGCCAAACCCAGGCTTGGTCAATTCTCACCAAAGTTGTATCCTCCAGAAAACGTGTGTGCTCCCTGAAACGAAGCAGCAGTGCGCGCATCTGCTCGAGTGCAAACCTCGAAGCAGATCAACCCCCTCCAGCAGTGACAGATCCAGGCAGACCTGAGCCCCAGAGACATTTTGCGTAGGCTCCAGTCAATAGGAGGTTGTATCTGCCCCGTAGCCCTACCCCTGCTGCAGTGCCCGGACTGATGCTGTGCTCAGACTGAGTGTCCCTCCAACACCAGGAAAGCATTGCTGTAGGGTGCTGGATTGCAGAGGATCAGGATGGTGTTGAGATGGTGAAGTGGGATGGTGTCCCAAGAACATGTCCAGGCTGATGATTTGTGACTGAGCAGCAAGGGAGAGCAGGATATGCTGTGAGCACAAAAACAGAGTGAGAAACACATGTTACAGGATGAGCTTTGACACGGTTTGCGTATGCGAAAAGACAGTGTTTGAGCTTACCTGGAGCTGAATAGAGGAATCAAGACACAAGCAGGATGACATGTCTCAGAAAGCATGTAAGGTAAGCAAACTGAAACCAGTATGAACCATATAGTTCAAGGGGAGTTTGGAGGCTCTTTTGGGGAATGGAGCCTTGTAAGGGCAGCTGTACCTAGGAAACCATATCATTAACGCCACTTAACACTGAGATTATATATGTAATGGTATCAGAAATACCAAATTTGGAAACGGTTGTAGCAAAATAGGGATAACAAGGTGGTTTGTTTGGGAGGAGACTGGGTGGAGAGAGGTAAAGGTGGTGAAAAGGAGAGCAGAAATGGAAAAAAAATGGAGAACAAGGCACAAAATCAGTCAGTGAACAGCAGGAGGTGGGATGTTCGCTGGCAGGAGCACGGACACCTGCAGGCAGTGCTGAAGCTGATGGGCACATCCCAAGCCCACCAGGACGCTGGAGGAAACCCCTTGGGTCACCCACCAGACTGTCCATCAGGTCTATGTCCAAACAACTTGTGTGGGAGGGTAGAGCAAAGAGGGGCAGAACTGCACTGCAGTAACACATGGCATGGGAGGGCACAGGGAGGGGTGGCAGAGCTGGGACCCTTTCGAAATGACCAAGGTGTGATCTGCCAGACTGTTACCGTTTCCCATTACAGCTTTCAGTCTCATAAACAGATAGATAAAACTGCAGTCAATCACTGGAAAAATCATAACGCTATCACCCATTCTAAAAAATAAATATAAAAAAAAATTAATATCACCTATTCTAAAAATAAAGAAAAGATATTTTACACGAGGCTTTGAATGTCCTTTTTGCTGCTGAAAAAACAACTTTGCATTCAACAGGCATTTCTTAATACACGTGCAGTTAAGGTGAAATATTTGTTGACAGATGCATACTTAACTTGGCTTTTCCTCTTTATGATGAACGATGATGAAACATGCATGCATTTAGAAAGTGACAGAGTAGTGTTTGTCATTTATGAGCTGGCTGGTAAACTAATAATGTGGGACTGTTCCCTATTAACCATCTGTTCTGGCAGATAATGGTTCAGCGCTGAGCACCGTCTTATCAAGAATGCAATGGTCTCTGCAGTCTTGCACATCAACATGGGCCTGGGAGTGCAAAATACGGAAAGGCTCTCATTGGATTAAGCAATCAGAAACTCTCCAAGTGTACCCGTAATCTGCTTACTGGTTAAGCTGGTTGGGAAGCAAGCAGCTGAGATCCTGCTGACCTTGCCCGGGGGGTCATCTCGATCCACAGAAATTTCGGAGTGTCTCAGACTGTGCAAAGGTGGCATGCTGGCCCCGCTCAAAATAATTGCTACTGCATCAGTCAGAGACATGTTGTTCTCTTGCCTGCATGAGCATTTAGAAGAAATCTGGGAGTGATGATGATGATGATAATCTGCTGTTAATTTGGAGAGTTTGACAAAAAGTAGACAAAAGGCAAATAACTGTTGCAGGAAAAAAAAATTGCATTTTCCAGCAGAACTAATAACACTAAATTCAGATAAAGAGCGGGGATTTCTGTTCCATGGTGCTCATTGAATACCTTGAAGCACAAAGATTCCTATACATTATATTATATTTAGATTTTAAAAATATGTATAAATATGAGTGTGAACCAATTTGAGGGGGCTGGCTGGCTGGAGGGGGATAGAATTATGCCTCTATCTTGATAATGCATTGTAATATGATGCCGTTGCATACTTGTTCAAGTTATCACTGAAAATCTTCCATTATACAACCTTTTATTTCCTTACTTTAAATATTTATTTATACCTCAGATGTGGATGCTATAGTGAACATTTACTTGGTATGATATTAGGTCTTTTATACTTCCTTTTCCCTTCCAGGAGGAAGCCACATCCAATCCCAGGGATTCCCAAAGGCTGGTTTTACTGGGAAAGATCAAGGCAAAGGCGGAATTAAGTACCTTGGCTTTTTCCATCACCTTCCCAGGGATCGCGGTGCAGCTGACCAGCCTGTAGTTCCCTGGATCCTCCTTCTTACCCTTCTTGAAGACAGGACTGACATTTGTTTTCTTCCAGTCCTGAGGAGCCTCTCCCAATTGCCACGACCTTCCAAAGATGGTCAGGACTGGCCTTGCAATGACATTGGCCAGTGCCCTCAGCACTCATGGGTGCATCACATCAGGTCCCATGGACTTGTATATGTCCAGTTTCTTTAAAGGTTTCCTAACCTGATCCTCCTTCACAGAGGGTAAAGTCTTCCTTGCTCCAGACTTTCCCACTGGCCTCAGCGGCTTGTGATTCCTGAAGGCTGGTTTTACCAGTAAAGACCAAGGAAAGAAGGCATTGACCTTGGCTTTTTCCATGTCCTCTGTCACCAGATCTCCTGTCCAATTCATCAGCAGGCCCACATTTACCCTGTCTTTCTTTTGCTGCTGATACACTTGAAGAAGCCATTCGCTTTATGCCCCTCACTGGATTCAGCTCTGGAGGGGTTTAACTGACCACCTCGCTTTCCATCTGTGCTGTATTCCCACAGGGACCATCTGCATTTAACCTTAACAGAATGTTCTACTTTTTTTTCAGTAATTCTGCATGATTTTCTATAATCATTTTATATTATTAATATACTCCACATCATTGCATTTATTTTAAATTGGCACCATACTATGGGCAGATATTTGTATGTGAGTATATGAGATGACTCCTCACTCCTTTAGAAGATCTTGCAGAAGCAGCAAGCTGTTACCATGTTAAAGCTTCCATGCTCTGTTATCATTGTTTATGGTTAATATACATTTTCTTTTTCTAGGATGAAAGGAAAGGACTAGAGGATAGTTGGAATCTCTTCCTTCACGTGTACGTTCTTTTTTTGTGAAGTTGATCAAAATAGATTAGAATTTCTCTGCAGAAATATTTCCCAATTTGGACTCTCTTTTTCTAGCTTTGAAGTGGTTTTGTCCCTGTAAATAAAGTGGGGAAAAAAAAACCAAACACCATTCTTACATTTATATTTGTTATAATTTTCTGCAGGGAACACACATTATTACAGATGTATGAACTTCACACTTGTAGGAGATCAGTGGAATGAGACCATCAGCTATGTCTGTTGCCCTGTGTTGCCCTGACCACGCGTGGATGACCACCACACTTCCGTGGCTCTTGAAGGACCTTCTGGAGTTTATTGCCATCTCATAGTGTTTCCTACAAGATGCATTTCTTTTCACTGTGATGCTAGCTTGAGAAATTCCCACCCCGAAAGCCTTCACCGGAGGCCACTTGTTCCCCTTCTTGGTTTCTCCATCCCCAGGCACTCCAGTTTGTTGACAATTATATTGGGTTTGCGTGGCAAGGTTTTGGCAGCAGAGGGGGCTACAGGGGTGGCTTCTGTGAGAAGATGCCAGAAGCTTCCCCTGTGTTCAACAGAGCCAATGCCAGCCGGCTCCAAGATGGACCTGCCACTGGCCAAGGCCGAGCCCATCAGTGATGGTGGTAGCGCCTCTGGGATAAAATATTTAAGGAGGGGAAAAAAACCTTGCACAGCAGCAATTGCAGCTGGGAGAGCGAAGTGAGAATATGTGAGAGAAACAACTCTGCAGACACCAAGGTCAGTGAAGAAGGAGGGGCAGGAGGTGCTCCAGGCACCACAGCAGAGATTCCCCTGCAGCCCATGGTGAAGACCATGGTGAGGCAGGCTGTCCCCCTGCAGCCCATGGAGGTCCACAGTGGAGCAGATATCCACCTGTAGCCTGTGGAGGACCCCACGCTGGAGCAGGTGGATGCCCAAAGGAGGCTGTGACCCCATGGGAAGCCTGCACTGGAGCAGGCTCCTGGCAGGACCTGTGGCCCCATGGAGAGAGGAGCCTGCACTGGAGCAGGTTTGCTGGCAGGACTTGTGATCCCATTGGGGACCCACGCTGGAGCAGTCTGTTCCTGAAGGACTGCACCCCGTGGAAGGGACCCACGCTGGAGCAGTTCGTGAAGAACTGCAGCCCGTGGGAAGGACCCATGTTGGAGAAGTTCGTGAAGGACTGTCTCCCGTGGGAGGGACCCCACACTGGAGCTGGGGAAGAGTGTGAGTCCTCCTCCCCTGAGGAGGAAGGAGCGGCAGAAACAACATGTGATGAACTGACCGCAACCCCCATTCCCCGTCCCCCTGTGCCACTGTGGGGGAGGAGGTAGAGAAATCGTGAGTAAAGTTGAGCCTGGGAAGAAGGGAGGGGTGGGGGGGAGGTGTTTTAAGATTTCTTTTTTATATTTTTCTCATTACCCTACTCTGATTGGATTGGTAATAAATTAAACTAATTTCCCCAAGTCGAGTCTGTTTTGCCTGTGACAATAATTGGTGAATGATCTCCCTGTCCTTATCTCGACCCATGAGCCTTTTGTTCTATTTTCTCTCCCCTGTCCAGCTGAGGAGGGGAGTGACAGAATGGCTTCGGTGGGCACCTGGCATCCAGCCAGGGTCAACCCGCCACAACACTTCAGGAGTGTTGCTGTTCCTCATCTCCCCGATCCTGTTTGCAGTGTGGACCTCAGTGAACAATGGCAGAATAGGGGACAGAAAATGAACTGGAGAAAGGGAACAGTGGCACAGAGAAGTGGCTTCTGGCTTGAGGAGGACTGACTTAATCCAGCTTTGCATGAAGCCAATCTATTATGCAATTATGATTTTGGAGGTCAGCTACTTCTTCAGAGGGTGACGATGTAGTCACAAAGTCTATGATGTTTTGAAGTATTTTTGTTAAGTCTTTACCCTACCTAGTCTCTCAGTTTATCCTAAGAAAAAAATCATGCTCTTGTGAAATGAAGTCATACTCTATTTCTCATCTTAGACAGAAATGAGAAACCAGCATGCGTGGGAAGCGGAGAACGAGGACAGATTTCCATATGTTGGGACCCAGGAATGCTTGAGTTTGTTTTTAAGCTGGATTTGGTAAAGATTTGGGCAAGATTTATTCACTGTTTTACTGGAATTACAGCTCCCTTCCTAATTTAAAAACATTGCTGTGTCTTACCCTGTTCACCTTTGGAAAAAGACTGAATTGTTTGTGCCGGTAGCAAACTTCAGCCCTTCCCTCTCTGCCAGCTAGCCCAGTCACCACTACAGAGTGCAGCTTCCTATAGGTCCCCCTGGGGAAAACCTATACATGCATCCGCCAGGGAGGTTCAGCGTTTCTCAGTAGGCAGGAACAGCCATCTGCTATGATTTCTGATGCTTAAACGGACCTCTGGGCATTTCGAAATTGTGTCCCCACCACCATCCCGGCTCCCCTCCAACCTCTTCTTCTCAGGGGTCATTAGTCCACCCTTTCTAGAGCTTTAGCACTACACATGATGGACCAGACTGTGCTAGTGTGTACTCCTTGCAATCGCCCGAGGGTCCCCATCAAGAATTGGCACAGATTTCCCCTAAAAAACCCAGCGTGATAGGAATCACTGATTTTTACCAGCTGTATACTGACCCTGAGTTAGTTTAAAACTGCAAGATTCACACTCGAACAGAAGCATATGGATTAGTTCTATTTATTAATTTATTTTTAACTGTCTCTAGAGGTTTTCACTGATATTCTGGTTTCTAAGTCCTGACGTAGTAAAAAGGCCTTTGCTTGCAGACAGCTCACAGTTCTGACTTGCTTAGTGATGTTCTTCCTAATTATCCACTGGGAAGAAAGCATTATACATCCATGAGTGTGGCTCATTTGAATTCTGCTAATAGCTTCATTTCAATAATTTATTATTTCTAATTTATAATTTGATGACCAAAGCTACACATTGGTGTCTATTTTTTACATACTTTATATAATTTATGACATTATTTATGTAATGTCATATATATTTATATATAATGTTATTTATATAATGTTAGTGTTTTCACTTATCTTCTAGCTTTCATCAGACTATTTAAACACCCCCAGGGATGGTGACTCAACCACTTCCCTGGGCAGCCTGTTCCAATGCTTGACAACCCTTTTCATGAAGAAATTTTTCCTGATATCCAATCTAAACCTCCCCTGGCGCAACTTGAGGCCATTTCCTCTCGTCCTATTGCTTGTTACCTGGGAGAAGAGACCAACACCCACCTCGCTACAACCTCCTTTCAGGTAGTTGTAGAGAGCGATAAGGTCTCCCCTGAGCCTCCTTTTCTCCAGGCTAAACAACCCCAATTCAAATCAGTTATTAAAACACAGCAAAACTGCAATGGCACAAGGCAATGTACTGGCAATGCCCAAAACAGTTTCTGCAAGACAGGAAAGTTGGGAAAGTCTTCCCAGCTTGGATGAATTTCTGAAGAAAATGTTCCTTAATGTACAGATTTACAGTTCCCAATCTAACTGAAGGGGTTTTTCACTCTCCTGTGTGGTGACATTACTTTCACCGGTGCGGCCACAAGAATATTTGTTAGATGAGAGGTGTGCGTGGAGTCATTACACATCATGGGACACTTGTGTCTCTCCTCCATGTAACATTGTCTTGTTTCTAAACAGATTCTTAATTTCTAGTTTATAAGATAATAAAGGACTTAAAGCCAAAGCAGGCATTTCAAGCACTTCCTCTATAATTACTGTAGCAGGTTGCATTTGATAATGCTGGTCACTATTACAGTGACCCCCACCAAGTCTCTGATATAGAGGATAAAGAGTGAGACAGGGTGTCACTCCCTTCAGCGCACGCATTGCTGCTCTCTTGCCTTTAACCAGCCAGTTTTTGCAACATTTAAAAAAACCGAGCACTTCTGTTTTCCTTCTCAAAGTAGCTTGAGTCATTGATCAATAAATTCAAAGTTATAGGGGAGAAGAAGGTTACCTGGGAGAAGCAGTTCAGGCAGCCAGGCCATCTTCTTCTCTCCTGGGTGGTGACTGAAAAAAACTTACAGGAAAAAAGGTTAAAAACAGGGGTTCTGGTAAGCTCCCCAAAAGTGAACGCCAGCTTCTGATTGCATTTCAAAACGGACAAAGCTGCATAAAAGCAGGTCTCACTAACATCTTTTTTCAAAACATAAATGGATTTCTGTACAAAATAGGTACAGATATATTTTTTTCCTAAAAAGGAGGTGTTCACTTCAAGTTATAAATTAGACAAACTTATTACTTTAGAGTAGGACTGATTTTCCATATCAAGATAAAAATTAACTGCTAATAGCACAGTGTAGATGACTAATTGCTTCAAACCAGATACAGAACAATCTATTTGGACATCTTTAGGAAATGCTGAAATTTATTTAGCCTTGGCCAATTTATTCAATTCACTAAGAAAATCCAGCAATTTATTGCAAGACACAAAATAGTGAAAATGACATAAATGATTTAAATCCTAAACTCCCATTTTCAAAAGAAAATGGCTGGATGGGAGCGAGAACTGTGAGCTCAGTCCCCCACCATCAGCATGGGAAAGACGCTTCGTGCTCCACACAGCATGCACCAGGGCAGCTGTGTTTAAGAATTAGGTTTCAATATTATCCACAGTTTATATTTGACCACCTTACATCCAAAAAGCACAGAGGTTAAATGACTGATTTAAACTCCCGGCGGAGGCAGGATACGGCTGTGTCCCCAGCAGTACCAGGCAGGCTCTTTTTCAGGACCATGCAGGCTGCTGCTGATAATTGTTCGTGTGAGTCTTCTGCAACGAAAAACTGATAAATTTTGGCTCGGTCCCATGTCTCACACCTGACTACCAAGGAATCCTAAATGACCAGGTACCGGCTCCTAGATGGCTAAAATTAATTAATTTTTGTGCCTTTTTATTTCTGGTGACATACTAAGATTTTATTGTAACTGGGGAAGATTATGAATATACAGCTACAGAAATATGCTCTTGGGAGATGTTTTAATACCGTCCAGCTCCAGAGAGGCTAAGCTATACCTAAACCATTCCCGACAGAGGTCTGAGTAACCTAAAAGCCTTAGAAGGCTACACATTTAGCAAAGGCCACGTGGTTAGTTAACACTAGAGGATCTGTCAATCGAGCTGGCCCTGCCCAGTCAGAACCTTTACATACTGTAGAAGGGGATAAAGTTCCTGTAGTGCACATAAAAAATATGCTAGGGAAAACAGTCTGGGTTACTCCTGCCTCAGGCAAAGGCAAACCCATCTGTGGGATTGCTTTTGCTCAAGGACCTGGGTGCACTTGGTGGGTGATGTGGAAGGGTGGGGAAGTCCGATGTGTGCCTTAAGGGGATTTGATTTTAGGTGAGAACAGCCAATAGATTAAATTGTATGATGATGACTGGTATATAATCCTGCCACTGTATGTCATCATTATTGTAATTGTTATATGCTATATTAATGGTATTACAGTAAAATTACTTAGATTAATGAAGAATGAACTTTGATAAAACTGAGTGAAGTGCAGTCGTGGTGGAAGCAGGACTGACTTCAGCATGCAACAGTCCAACACCACACACCATCCTCCTGCTGCGCCCGATGTCACCCGCCCACTGCACCACACCGAGGCCCAATTCTGTTCTGCTGACTGAGCGGACTTTGCACCATCCCTCCTGCCCAGACAGACTGTTATGACAGATGGAGCTCAAAGTCATGGACTGAGTGAACTCAACAGCCATTTGATAGAGATGGCCCATACACTGCGGGAATGATATCTGTGTGTATACATTAAAAGACAGGAAAAGTGATGGTGATTAATTGGAAGTGTATCGGAAAGTGTGGGATCTGGGCATGACGTAAATGGTGTAGAGTAAGGGGTGGATATTGTCCTGGTTTCAGCTGGGACAGAGTTAACTCTCTTCTTGGTAGCTGGTACAGTGCTGTGTTTTGGATTTAGTGTGAGAATAATGTTGATAACACTCTGATGTTTTAGTTGTTGCTAAGTAGCGCTTATCTTAAGGATTTTTCAGTTTCCCATGCTCTGCCAGCAAGCAGGTGTGCAAGAAGCTGGGAGGGAGCATAGCCGGGGCAGCTGACCTGAACTAGCCAAAGGGATATTCCACACCATGGAACGTCACGCTCAGTATGTAAACCGGGGGGAGTTGGCCAGGAGGGTCAGATCGCTGCTGGGGCATCGGTCAGTGGGTGGTGAGCAATTGCATTGTGCTTCACTGTTTTGTTTTTTTTTTCTTTTTTTTGTTATGTTCCTTTTCATTACTATTATTGTTATTATTATATTTCATTATTATTATTGTTAGTATTATATTTTACTTTAATTACTAAACTGTTCTTATCTCAACCCACCAGTTTTACCTTCTTTCCTGATCTCCTCCCCATCCCACTGGGAGCCGGGGGGGAGTGAGGGAGCAGCAGCATGGTGCTTAGCTGCTGGCCGAGGTTAAACCACGACACCTTCCAGTGCCAGAGACCCCTCGTGCTCCCCGGGCTATCCACGCCAGGGCTTCACTACCCTCACGGCTGGAAAGCTCCTCCTAGCATTTCAGCTACATCTTCCCATCTCCCTCCAGCTAAGGCTCATGCTCTTCGTCCTTCTCACAGTAGACATGAGAATGAGTAACTCCTTTTTTTTTTTGTGAGAGTCTTTTAGACATTTGTTATTTGTATCCTCCTGCACTCGTCTTCGTCTTCGGGTAACCCTCTCAGACCTGTGATCTTGCCGGGTCGCTCCTTTCTCCCTCCTCTGGGAGATGATTCCCTCAAAGTCTTCTCCATTTTCCAAGTGCATTCATCGTTTATAATCACAACTTTGAAATCTTAAATCCAGTTGTCATTTACAGTTCTGTCTATCTTCCATTTCTTGCCAAATAACTCGAAAAGTTACTTCTCAGGCTGGGTCTGTGCCGCTCTATTCTTCTAATCTATTTTGCATGATTTTTAGTTGACTGCCAGAGATAAAGCAGCATGAAAGTAAGCTGTGTGATTGAAAGATATCTTTCATAAAAGCAGGGGATACAACCTGCTCTCAGCATTTCACTGAGAGCTCTGTTCTATTAGCATGTGTTATCTCTGCTGGAAAACAGTTAGATTGCTTCTCTGGGTGCTCCTGTGAGGGTTTCTTACTGCTATGTCACAAAGAAATGGCAATGCTGGAGCCTGGTTTTCCCTGAAAGACAACGCCTGTCTTGTAAAGTATCTTATTTCTGAGGTAGGTAGAAAAAGGGGAAAGTTTACTCCATAATGCCTATTTTGATAGCAATTTTTATTCCAAATAGTGTTATTTCAGCTGTTTTCCAGTGATCAGCCCTATAATGTGAGGCAATTCTGTATCTCATTTCACTGTGATTTTAGATGCACTTTTTGAATTCCCATGTTTTCCTTTGCTTTTCTTTTCTAGTGAGAGAAGCAAAAGAAAGATTAGAGAATTTTAGAGGAGTGTTGGGCTTCTTTTGCCTGGAAGACTTGTAGCCAAACCTTGCTGTCCCTACCAACCCAATGAAACCAAATTTTTTTCCACTTCAGTTATAATAATACAATATCCTCAGTGCAGAGCCCAGAGTTTTTTCTCTTTCTTTTGGATAAATTCCACAACTCAACTCTAATTTTCAAATTACAGTGAAGCAGAATTAATCACAGTACATATAGGAGCACCTTTGGAAAGCAGGGCAATAGCATGTATGCTTTTGTTTGCATTATAAACGTTAGCTTCTTTGCTTCTTATGTGAAGACTAGCAAATCAAGTGACTGCTACTCATCTAGCTAAGGAGGAGACAGAGGGTATGATACCTTAGACAAACAGCTGAGGCATTGAGGATGTGTGTGTTTCATGTCCCCCTTAAATAACCACCAGAGATAATACGTGTCCCTCCGTGCAATATTGACCCAGGGAGATAATTTGGGGCAGCCCAGCACTGGAATCACCTCCTGGTTCAAGCATTTACCAAAGAGCCAACATACCTCTGGGGTTTCAGGTCCTTTTTAGTCAGCAGGGGAACCAAGCATGGGGAAGGGCGGTCTCCTCTGGGACACCGGGCACTTCTGCAGTGGGGTTTTGCAGAGGCTTGAAGCAGCCAGTGTGCTCTGAAATGCCTCTGGGCCAGGCCTGGCAAATGAAATAGGAAGCGAATCCCCCATCTGCCAAGGCAGTGAGTGTCTAGGAGCTGCTCCAGGCTCAGCTAGGAACACACCTGAGGTGCTGGTAAGAGTTATTAGCAGAGACGATGCTATAGACATCAGTGTCCCAAAAGCAGGTGGCACAGGCGTGTGCATGAGTGTCTGAGGAGCAAAATATTTACAGTCAAGCTGTATCTACTGGAAGTTAGGCAGTGTTTATGTGAGTCCTTGCATGGAACAAGTTTAGCCAAACTGAAAGATATTTTTTTGCACCATACTCATTCATGCTGTGTTGAAAATTATATCCTTTATGTCTGTAGTTGCAGGGATATCGGGAATAGGGGTCATGGGCTGCCTTTCCCCCTCCTTTCCCTCTCTCATTTGTAAAGTTTATTCTGTCAGACTATACTGATAAGAAAAGCCTATCCAGGAACATGTTTATCTGAGCCTCCTAATACTCAAAACCTTCTTTTTCCTGCCCCCCATCTCTACAGTAGGTGTTACAGGCACAGACGCCTATAAAGTGCCGAGGAATCCCTGGGCGTGGGAGGGTGGTTCTTCTAGTGTCTCCACAAGTCACATCAACAACATAGTCAATATTTTCTAGGCTACCCAATAGATTAGAGGGAACAATCTGTTTCTGGATCTCAGAGAGATTATTGAAAAGTAAGGCTTTGGTTATGCATCCTCATACTTCAGGAAAGTGCTGGCAGTCACAGTTCTGTCCATTTAAAACACTATAATGTCCTTTTATTGCTTTCTGTCAGCGACTTTTTCAGACATAGGTAAGTGGAGCCCTTTGCATATGGACATTTTATATAAAGCTCTTCATTAAGTACATTTTTGATACAATAAACATAATGTAAACTTAGTAACCAAAATAAACCTAGCCATCCTTCTGCTTGTAGAAAATTTGAATATTTGGGTGACGTGTTTGCATGAAAAAAAGAACTAGTCTGGAACTGTTTTTTTGTTTTCATAATGGTGATCCACACGAAAAAGCAGATTTTGAAAAACTTTGGGTTGGGAATTGCAGGTCACATCCCTGACAGACTCCACTTCAGTCGCTGTGAGGGTCCCCTTGTCTTCCTGCACCAGCACAGGGGGCTGATGCAGCAGAGGGAGGCTCAGGGGACTCCAGGGTCCTGTCCTCTCTTCAGGGACATGGCAGCAGCACCAGGTGCATCCCTGTGCTGCCTGGAGGGCAGCGTTGGGTTTGGGGGCTCGGCACAACCCTGTTGGTGCAAGGGGAATGTGAGGTGCTGCATTTTTAAAATGCAGGTATGGTGCCTGGTGGTGGGTGTTTTTCGTCACAGCCTCCCAGCTCTTCTGAGAACCAAGCAGGGAGTGCTCGAAATGGAGCGTAGGCATTGCTCACTGCTATTTTTACTTACATCATTACCAGTCTGCCTCGCTTGTCCTGCTGAGTTGTGCTGAGTCCTTTGAATTAGTGGGAGACTCGGTGGCGCAGAAGGCGGAATTACAAGTCACAGCAGTTTGTACGACCAAGCACCCGTAAACATCACTGTCGAGTAGGTTAAGGATGGTACCACTCACATCCAGCTGCTAGAGCAGTACAGCAGTGTTAAGGGCCATTTTATTCTGAATTTTGGAACAATAGTTCACTGTTCCTGAGCATTATTTGGAATTTAAATAATTCCAAGTGATTTGTGTGAGCGATCTGGGTTTGGGTGATACTTATGGTCTCTGCCAAACTTTGTTCCCCACTTATGAGAATAATTAGTTAAAATGGGATAAAAAGTCCCTGACTTAGTTGATTTTTCCCCCCCATTTACTACATCAAAATCCCACTCAGGCACTGTCATCTACTGCCTACTTTGGGGCAATATCTCTGGTCAGAAATGTGCATCTGAAAATGTAAATGACATCTTCAGCTGAAGCTCTAAACTATTCAGTGGGCCTCCTCTGCCAGGTACTTCCTCCATGTCTAAAACTAGTGGCAGTTCCTAGGGCTAAAGGCAAAACCTACAGAGAGGTGCCGGAGTTGTGGTGCGCACCCTTTGGCATCCTGCCCCTCGGGGACGTGCTGTGACCACCACACGCCCAAACTCCTTGGGGGAGATGGCCCCTGAGGGCACCTCAGAGCCACCCGGCCAAACTGAAAATTGCCCAAAGCAACAAGTAGGAAACACCACCAAGCAAGTAAACAGGCTTTGTTTGGCATGCTGTATACAGTTTTGGTCTTCCACATTGTCATGGTTTAACCCCAGCCGGCAACCAAGCACCATGCAGCCGCTCGCTCCCTCCCTCCTGGTGGGATGGGAGAGAGAATCGAAAGAGTAAAAGTGAGAAAACTCATGGGTTGAGATAAAGACAGATTAACAGGTAAAGCAAAAGCTGTGCACACAAGCAAAACAAAACAAGGAATTCATTCACCACTTCCCATCAGCAGGTAGGTGTTCAGCCATCTCCAGGAAAGCAGGGCTCCATCACGCGTAATGGTTACTCGGGAAGACAAACACCATCACTCCAAACGCCTCCCCCCCGCTTCTTCTTCCCGCAGCCTTATATGCGAGCATGACATCATATGGTATGGAATATCCCTTTGGTCAGTTGGGGTCAGCTGTCCCGGCTGTGTCCCCTCCCAACTTCTTGTGCACCCCCAGCCTACTCGCTGGTGGGGTGGTGTGAGGAGCAGAAAAGGCCTTGACTCTGTGTAAGCACTGCTCAGCAGTAACGAAAACATCCCTGTATTATCAATCAATCAACACTGTTTTCACCACAAATCCAAAACATAGCCTCATACTAGCTACTGTGAAGAAAATGAATTCTATCCCAGTCAAAACCAGCACACACGTTCATGAAAGACAAAGTTTAACTGGCGCAGGGGCACAAAAAAAGGGCTATGAGGCTCTCTTTCCCCTCATGGCCACCTTATTGCATGCCATTGGAGCAGCTTGGCTTGTTTTACATAACAAAAGTGAGGCAGAGAGGGGATGTGTTTACTGCATTCGGACACTGCAAGGGTGGGAGGGGATAAGCAGCAAGGATGGAGCTATTCGAGCAATAGACACCATGGGTACAAGAGCAAGTGATGTAAACTGGCCTTGAATAAACTTACACTGGGAAAGAAAAGATTTCTAACCACATGTGATATAAATTCTGGAATAACTTCCAGCTGAATGCAGAAAGCCATCTGTTTTCAAAGCAGAATTTAAACAATATATGGGAGGGATGAGATAAGGTAAGTAAGTACATAAGCTGCCTTACTTGCAATGACTTACATGCTAGAATTTATTTTTCATGCGATAGTCTGAATCATGACACAAGGAGCATGTCACATGGGGCATGGCACTAGCTTTCCATCGGGCACATTCTGCATCAGTGGTCCCTAATGCATGGCAGTACGAGCTCAGATGGGGAGGTCTACCCTAGCCAGTGACCGGGGGACTGGGTATTTTTCAAGGACGAGTGTTTCAGATTGAACTGGGGAAGCCAGGGTTTTAACACCATACTTCTGTATGTCAGGTGGGCACCTGCATCTTCTGTTTGGCTCAGCAGAGGGGCTCTGAGAAAAGCTCTTGGGTCGGTAGGACCTTACAGACAAGGCAGGTGGGGAAATGCCTGGTTTGAAAAACCTCCCATGGATGAGACGGGAGATAAAGCTGTGAGCAGCTTAGTGGCGTCAGGCTCTTTCTGGCTGTGCACACACTCCCCAGAGGAAACGTAGCTGCCATGGGGAGCTGGGGGTGGTGGAACAGCGGCTGGGAGGGCGCCTGTGCCACGCACGTGCTGGGGACAGGCACAGGCGGTCGGGCACCTCTGCTTTGGGGGCTACATCTGCTGCTCAGTCCTACATTCAAACACCCATGAAGCCTTTGGGAGGGAGATATTTTTACTATTTCACGCTTAATATTCCAGATATTTCCAAGGAGTTGCACCCAAAAAAAGTCTTTCCTTCACCTTCTGGCTGCTTCTCCACTGACTACATTGGAAGTGCATGATCTGTGTAATAAAAACAGCTGAGCATCCACAACCGAAACGGTGCTGGTGTTTGAGAACTGGAGCTGGTGGTCAGGTCTCCCGCCTTGGAGTGGTACAGTTCAAGCCCCCGGGGTTGTGGACCATAACAGCAGGAAAACATAAGTGCATGTATGGCTCTTGCAGTATGTTTCATTCTTCAGCCAAATAAGACATAATCATGTTTCCTTTATGTGCTTTTAAAGGCCCTAATCCCTGCAGGAATAAAAAGAAATTATTTGGTGGATTAATGTAAACACTTCATTATACGATCAGAGTTTTTATGTTTGGGCCAAAATATTTATGTTTTCCATCAGTAGGAAAATACATAAGACATACCTGCCCATTATTAATCATCTTTATGTTAAGAAAACCTTTCATTTATGGTTACCAAGTACATATTGTGTGATTAGGCTATTTTAAAATGTGATGAATGGAAATTTTACCTCTGTTCTGCCAATGAGGCAATTTTTATACTCAGATAATATTTACATTATAAATAGCACAAGCCGACTGCATTAATACTAATAGAATCATTTGTTATTGCTCTCTCAGCACTCCTCGTGAAAGCTGGCTTCATTGGATTTAAATCCAGCTGGAGCGTTTGCCCGAGAAGGTGTTTGTGTGCCATCAACACCCCTCTGCGCCGGCGCTGGGGTGCCAGCGGGAAGGCGCGTTTCCCTGTGTGTTAGCTCCACATGGAAACAAATCAGTGTTCTTTCACGACTTAAATTAGCCTATTTCTCCCCTCCTCCCCTTGCTGATTTGAAATGTGGTTTTCACATTAATCTTCTCAATAAAGCTCGGAGGCACCTGTATTACATTTCCTTGACCGTTTATATATCCAAATTTCCATGAAAAGTAAATCAGGACATCTGGCTCGCTGCAGTCACAACACTTCTCCTTTCCCCACTTCTTCATACAAACAGTATTTCCTAGGGAGAGCTCCAAGTCTAATGAGATGCTACGGTAGTTAGACAAATGCTGCTGGGTGATAGTGCAAAGTATGCTGCTAGCATGAATAACTCACCGCAAGCTCTCTTCATCACAGAAATACATTTCTACACTGAAATACATTTCTACACTCAACTCCTTCAGCAAACAAAAGACTAATTACAGGATGAGGGCTGAAATTACCCGCTCTCATATTAGTTTCCAATAGTGCTTGAGGCTGTGCGACAGCCCTGATGTGAGTGGGGGTACAGAAAATCCCAGTGCCGGACCTTGTGGACCTCCAGCACCGTCTGGCACCTTCCCCTGGCTCATGGGGAGTAGGAGTTTGCGAGCTTCAGCTCAGCATGCTTTGCTTTACTTCTCCTTGGGTAATAGCGTCACACACGCACACGTAGCTGCATTAAAAGCACTCCAAGGAGAGGCGGTGGCCCCGCTGGGCGGCACTGCAGCCCGTGCCAGGCCCTCGGTGCGTGGTCGGTACCTGCTTGGCTTTTCCCGTGGGGCTGCTGCCCGGTTCGGAGCTGGAGAAGCACTAGCCCTGCTTTGGGAGCAAGCTGCTCAATATTTTGTTTTTCCTCACTGTCAAACGTGTGGCCCCAGGCCTTACTGCATGCTAGCCAAACCCTGTTCTCAAATACTAATTTCCTAACACTTTTTTTCCCATGGCATTCATTACCCCATAATGTGACTGCTTCACAAACATTAATTAACTTATCCTCACAACATGCCTGCAGCAGGGGAGAGGCACCGCTGGCCTCGCTTCCAGCCCTTCTGAGGCACAGTGTGACAAACGCAAACTGCTACCTACCGAGGGCTGGCCCAAGGCAAGCTCACAGTAGGGGCAGGAGAAGCAAGAAGGAAACTTCAGTGAATTTTGCTCAAGCGTGTATGTACTTAAGAGCCCCCCTGAACCCCTTAGGTAGTACAGGATTGGCAAAATCCTGCCCTACCTGAAGTCAGAAGGGGATGCTCTAGCTGGGCGTTATTCTCTGTCCTTTCTGACATGCCAAGGCACTGGGCTAGGACCACGGCTTCTGGTAGCCTGGGATCAGCACTGTAGTGAAATCAATGGGGACATCTCCATCCTCCTTGTAACTCCTGCAGCTTGCTCGTCATAAGCATCAGAGCAGTGAATTACATTATTGGTGGCAGGAGATGGCATCTCCATCATCTGGAACAAGACCCCAAACAACTGAGCAAGAGCAAAAGCAAAACAATGGAGAGTTGAAATCCTAACTTTCTGTTTTCTAGTATCTTGCTTTATTAACTAGTAGAGAAATAAACATGAAACAGCCAGTAGTCACAAAGGGACATGTTCAGACGTCTGCAACAGAGCCAGTGTTGAAGATAGCAATGACCGATGTAGAATCTCTATTGCCGTATTCTACCCCTATGATTGATGGAGGGAGTTGGGCAAGTTGGGTTAGACACCTAGGCATGAGCTGTGTGAATATGGCCCTTTTATCCCTGGACTGCAGAGACAGAAGCGTGACCACCCCAAGTTTTTGGAAGTCTGAACAACTCGGTGCTTTCTGGTGTGGGAGACAGATACTAAAACTTACCTTTGTGCCATAGCAGGCAGTTTGACTATGCGATGGTATTATCAGAGACACGGAGCAAATCGCCATCTCTCTGTAAAGAGAATATGTATGCGGAATAACGGGAAGGACACTGCAAATGGAAAACAGCAGCCCTGAAATCGACAAAACTGTGGTGCTGTGTTACTGCTCTGTAACGCTCTGCTTACCAGAAACACATCCTCGTTTTATGGGTCCTCTCACATTTGGACTCCAGACACTTCATTGCTTTTAATATTTTATTTTATGTGCATAGATGCTCAGTGACAGTCAGATTCTAATTAGACAGCATTATTTAGAAAAGTAAGATTTCCCAAAAGATGGCATTTGAAGTGTCTTGCTATGGTAATTGGTGTTTTTGCTCATTCCTAGATTACAGACATCATAATTATTTCACATCATCTTCCTGCTAGTTGGAAAAAATCTGTTTACTTTTTTGAGGGTGGAGGAAGGAGACCAGCTGCTTATTTATATATATTGGTTTGTTATGCTGAGAAAAGAGACATACAACAGCACAGTGTCCCATTTCACTTCTTCTGTCTTCTCTTAGGGTATGCATCAGCTGCCACTAGAGATAATCACAGCTTTGTCCCTTTCAGGTGTTTCAAAATTTCTCCCTTAATATAGTTTCTATACAACCAACATGCATTTCATAATCAATACCTTGACAAGATGTGTTTTAGGGCTATTTTTTCTGAATAAATATTGCCATTTTTTTAACACTGAATCAAACTTGCTGGCTTTTGCAATTACATCACTAACCTGATTTGTACAGCTGCTAAAGTAAACTTGGAGAATTATATTAGCAAGCAGCATCTCTAACCTCTTTCATGTTATTTTTTTTAGCTCCATTAGAGCAACAGTAACAAAATACCCTTTAAGATGTTGCCTTTTTTCTCTAAATCATAGCATTCAATAGAGCTGAGATGAGTGTACGTGGGCCGTTATTCCATGGGATATTAGATTGCTTCGGGGGTAAGTTCTGAGCAATGAAAAGTTCAAATAAGTAAATCGCAGCCCACAAAATCCTCTCATCCTTCTACCATGTTATTCTCTTCCAAAACCTCAGCTTGATTTCATGATCACAACTGCAGTATCAAGATGTCTCCAAAGCAACTGTTTAATTTTTTTTTGCAACTGCAGAACATGGCTTCTGCTTTTGTGCCACTTTACACTGTCTCACAATTACCTTCAGCTCCCCAGTGCCCACAGTTCATCCAAAATCTTTGGGGCAGGGATCTTTTCTCTAATATGTACAATGTCTCTCATTAATCTGGTGTCCCTAAACACTAAGGTGCCATGCATCATCATTAATAAAATACCCATGCATGTAGTCAGGCTATGACAGAGATTTTTGAAGAGGCTATTGGAGGTTGCAAGTACTTCTTTATAACAAATCCTTGGGGTTTAAGTAGAAATCTAGTACTTTGATGAAATCCATGAATTTTAACCTTATTGCCAACCTCCATCATCTGTCGTTAAAACGGTACTTCATAGAAGCTCATCTGTCCAAATATTTCAGCTGTGGTTTCATTGTCCATTTTATCGCTGCCCAGCAAGCATAGCAAGCTTTAGAAGCTTAAAAAATAAAATTCCTAAAGACTTTTGGGACTAGAGATAGGTAATGTTCTCTCTTGTCGTAAGACCTAATCAACTGTTTTGAAACAGTGGCATTCCTTGGCACATTCAAGAGAGCTCCTGGAGGAGCTCGTTTCTGCAGTGGCACGTTTTGATGGCTGCGGTCTGCACCTGAGGTGTGTGGGTGTTCAAAAGAAACAAACAGGTACAGTACAGCACCACAGTGTTAAAAAGGGTCTCCCGGTCTCCCTCCCTTAACTTTGAAGCTGATGTGAGCTTGCTGTTGCTGTTGTGGAAATGCAGGTGGAAGAGCGCAGGTGTGTACGTTTCCAGACCACTCTTGTGGGAAAGAGGGAGCATTTTCCAGGGACTCCCAGATCTGGTGGCTCCTCTCCGTCAGCCCATCCTACCATCGGCTCTGTGGGATGAAGGCTATGGGGAGCCCTTTGGGATCCGTGGTACTCTCCAATTCACTAATGGAGGGTGTCCTGATTTGGGTCAGAAGAAGCTGGCCCAAAGTTTGCCCCTTTCTACAGACATATCCCAAAGAGTCTCTCAGGTGGCTCTAAATCAGGCTTGAAGTTATAGCTGTGAAAACCTCCAGCATGGACTCTTTTGGGTTGTAACCAGTGCCCAGGATCACTCAGGCAACGTGGGATACGCTGAAGCGGTGAGGGCCAGCCCAAATGTGCAGGTGGAAATGGAAGGGTGTCACAGGACCACCTCACAGGACCCCAGGCAACAGCCCGGGCGCCCTCAGAAAGGGTCTGGACTCTTGCTGGAGACTGGGTTTTTTCACCAACAAACCATTTTGCATTTTTGCTTGTTTCAAGGTGATTACAATATTCCTGCCTTGTGTCTTGGACCTTAATTATACTTTCAATCTTCCTTTCAATCACTTTAATTAATTAATTAATTTCTCTTAGATACTCAAAGGACATGTCTGTTAGAGTAGATAAAATGGAGCCAGGGTACTGGATCAAATCCTGGCACATGATTATCCACCATGTTTAAACGTGGATGGGTGGAGAGGGAATTTAGAGAGTGAACTCTGCCAGGCCACTTGAGCATAAGGCCAGAAAGTGAGCTCTGGTCCCTTTCATTTACTAATAAAAATATGGCCACCGAGTCCAAAATAGCCATTCTCGGTGCCTTCTTATGGCTGGGGCTGGGGAGCTGGCCTGCTTGCAGTCAGTTCCATCATGAATCTCCTGTGTGAGTTTTCGACAACGTGCTTGGATGCATACTTCATTTCAGGGGTAGTTCAGCATGCCAGACATTTCTGCAAAGTTAAGAAGTGTTCATCTTTGGGTGCCAACGTGTATTTTTATAAGTCGACCTCTTAACTCTAAAAATTTTGGTGCTTCTTTCTGTGACGATACTTCCTTATCCCATGGTGGTCTTGTCTGGATGGAACATGTAAGTGAGCAGAGGTACTGCAGCAATAGGAGGCTCCATTGCATAACTATTGTCAGCTTAAATGATTTATGAGTGCTAAGATAATGGACAACTCTTTTCAGATGCTACCTACTTGTTCTGTGTTTGTATGTGGGGAGGTAGAGGGGATCTGGGATCTCAAATGTTGTAAATCAGGCAAACCTAAGCAGATTTACACAAGATGGCCATTTGAGTGAAGGCCATTATGTTTTATTTATGTGTTTGTTTACTTATTTCTGGAACTCATAAATCCTATAGGTCACTCTATAATCATTGTTACAATAGATAATAAGCGGTACTTACAGCTGGTGGGAAAATCACACCAATACTTATGTCTGGGGCCATACAGTGAACCAGGCTGAGGAACCGATCTGGTTAAGAGTAATCCATTAAAGAAGGTTCATTTAAGACTCAGATCAGGGTCATTTTATGGTCCCACAAAAGCTGTGAAGGCAAAACTGAGGAGGTGACATGGGGCTGGGAGCACTGAGAGACAGGGCAGGACGGGAGCCATCAAAGGGAACCTTTGTCAAATGGCAGCCTGGCAGGCAGTATCGCTTGTGTCTTCAGTAAGTAAGTAAGAAGTCAGCTGCTAAGTTATGGGCAATCATTGACCTAAAATGTGCTTTCAGTAAACCTATACATCTATCTAGTATAGGCTCAAGCAATTTAACAGTACCCCACATCAGTATCTGACTGGTGCAACCAAACCTGCCCAGGCACACTGCGCTGGGAAAGGATTTGCGATGATACGTGACTGAGTTAAGAGGCAACATGTGAAAGGAAAATTAACATCTGTTCAGAGCCAACTTTAATTCGTTCAAAATAGCACAGGCTTTAAGTTCTTAAGGCTCCCCAGGTGTTTAGTACATTTTAAATGCTTGATGATGAATTAAACATTCCAAGATTTTCCCTTTCTTATATTGATGTGGGTCCGAGGGGAGATAAAAAGTTGGATTTGATGTCATCATTGTTATGTAATTAGACTTGTTTGGGCTTTCATTAGCCAGTGCAATTGCTCCCTCGGACCTGTCCATGTAGTGTGATTTGTAATTCAGCACAGAATAGCTTTCCTTGACTTCACATAATTGCTCAAATTTTTGTCAACTGTTGTAGATCACAAGCATTTTCAGTTCTGCATAGACAGGCAAATGCTGCTTAAAATAACCCACATCCTGCGATTCTTCCCTCAGGAGCTTACCCATGAACATTTTCAGTGTACCGATTAATGAGACTGTCGTGGTTTAACCCCAGCTGGCAACTAAGCACCACGCAGCCGCTCGCTCACTGCCCCCACCCAGTGGGATGGGGGAGAGAATCGAAAAAAAAGTAAAACTCATGGGTTGAGATAAAGACAATTTAATAGGACAGAAAAGAAGGAAAATAATGATAATGATAATGATAATAATAATAATAAAATGACAATAATAATACTAAAAGAATTAGACTATACAGACCAAGTGATGCACAATGCAATTGCTCACCACTTGCCAACTGATGCCCAGTTAGTTCCCGAGCAGTGATCCGCCCCTCCCAGCCAAGTCCCCCCAGTTTATATACCGGGCATGATGTCCTCTGGTATGGAATATCCCTTTGGCCAGTTTGGGTCAGCTGTCCTGGCTGTGTCCCCTCGCAACTTCTTGTGCCCCTCCAGCCTTCTTGCTGGCTGGGCACGAGAAGCTGAAAAATCCTTGACCTAGTATAAACACTACTTAGCAACGACGAAAAACATCAGTGTGTTATCAACATTATTCTCACACTAAATCCAAAACATAACACTATACCAGCTACTGGTAAATTAACTCTATCCCAGCTGAAACCAGGACAGAGAACAAGCTTCCCCCTCCCTCTGATTAAAATATTTAAAGGAATACTAGACAAATTCAGATTGTCTAGTAAGTACTAGACATGCTCTTCTCTGTATTAGCTGACTCTTGCTCAGAGGAAATCCCAATAAATCAGAAGTCTGCTACTGTCTAAGTCAGGAATGCTCTCCTCCAGTGAAGGGGACAAGCTTTAACACGTAACAGATAGGTGTCAGATTGGACCAAATATTATGAAACAGATGATGAAATAGGCAGCAAAGTTATTATACCATGTTAAAGAAGTATCTGTTGCAACTGGATTAAAAAAAAAAAAAAATTTGGGTCTGCCAAAATGGTTCAAAGGTCTGTGATTCAAATGGAAAATGAGAAGTCCCAGTGTGAGAATTTAGGGGGCTTGGCATGAAATCTGTTAACTTCACTGTTTGTATGTGATAAGCATTTCTGACGTTTGGTAATGGGATGTTACGGCAGGCATCAGGCGCTGCCCATTTCAGCTGCTCATATGTGAATCACACAGATTCTTCTTGTCAAAGTCAATGGTCTCTCTTCATCTGCTCATTGTTTTTGCACTCTTAAACACAGGACTAATCTATATATTCCTAGGAGTGGTATAAAATTTATGAGAGTGCAGAGTGAACTGCATCCAAATGGGCCACTCTGAGGCTAATAGTTAATAAAGAAAAACATTTTCTCTACAACGATGGTTTAGGAATCCTAATTTTCATATATATGGACATGAAATCAGTGGGCAGACATGTGTGCTATGCTCAGCACATGTAAGCAGGTATGTTTGGGAAGGCATGAATACAGAGCAAGCAACAGTGACTTCTGTTACAACTATGGCTGCCGCAAATATATATCCATATATTGACTTTAAACTACCTTTAAATGTATGTGCTTCTGCATCCTCTACAACCGTTAGCCTCCTGAAACTCTTTGTGAACCACCGTCCCTTCGTGAAGCTGTGAAATACTGTTAGTGACGTTTTGGAAAGGGGGAAGAGGACTGAGCTCACAAAGGCAAGCTGGAGCTGAAACACAACCCCTGTCCACGCCAGCGGCACCCGTGTCATGATCCAGGTTACACGCCAAGTCTCCGACAAAGCTCAGAAACAGCCAGGAGCCTCGCAAAGCCAAAAACACCTCCTCAACAGAATGGAAACTGCTTGGCAAGCCTTCCTCTGCTACACTTGCAAGCAGATAGTATGGCTTTGCCCCAGCCCAGGAAACCCACGTGCCAGGATGGGCTGGGGCTGAGGGTGGGCTCCAGCCCCTTTGCACCAGCCAAGTCAAAAGAGGTGAGGCTGGAGAAGGAAGTGCTACAGAAAGCAAAAAGCAGACTTTCTTATTGGAAAGCTCTTCCTGTATTTTAAAAACATATGTTTTCAGTACCTCTAGTAAGAAGATTAATGGGAACTTTAAAAAGAGCTTTCAATCTTGCAATTTTCCTCTGATTTTCCTGCTAAGAAAGAAAAGTGGCATGTGGGAAGAAATGCTGATGGGGGGTGTTTCTGATGGAGTCAGTGGTGACCAGGAGCAGGATGCAGCTGCTTGACCACAACATAATTACTTAATCTCTCTATCAAGAGAAAACCCTGATAAGACAGTATTGACCGAGGAGGGAAAGTTTAAAGCTGTGCTGATAAATGCTGAGTGGGAATGAGACAAGCTGCTTGGACAGGAGTTCCTCGTGGAAGAGGGCACATGAGACGACAGTGACATCCAGGTCTCACCACTCAGCTGTGGGGCTTCTCATCTCCCTGCAGAGACGTCCCCTCCGCAGTGGGTCCTGAGGTCTGCAGGGCAGGAGGGGGTGGCAGAAGGACCACGGGCAATGTGGGTTTTGATGCCAGAGAGCTGAACATGAAAGTGAAGGTATTAATGGTCCTACCAGCTTTGGGAGCTTGAGGTGTGAACCTCTACCTTGTTACTGCAGCTGATGCGGCACCGAGCTGTTGCCGTCTGCTGGCGGGCCGAGCCACCCTGCAGCACCGCAGGCTGCCCTGGATGGGGACACAGGCTTTCCACACAGCCCACCCACTGAAATGGGCGGGAGGAGGAAAAGCGAAGGGAGAAAGGAGGGTGAGAAGAAAAGGCCAGGAAAGGTTCTTTGAGAGGAGGTGCAGGGCAGGCAACGGAGTCATACGGCCACAAACGAGCAGGCAGAGCGACCGAGCCACACACATGTGGTGTGCCCGGTACAGCTCCCATCCTTCCAGGTCAGGAGAGGCTGCTCTGATTAATGATTTTACCAGCACGTGGGAGAGATGCTAAAGAACTTTCTCCTTAATCCACAAGCAAGGCACAAATAGTTTCTGATGGAAAACAATATTAAAATTGCTGATTTTTACAGAAAAAAATAACAGCCATTAATCAAACAAATGGCACGCTCAGGAATTGAGCAGTGTGGGAGAGCAAATTGATTGCAGGAGTTGTCTATTCCTCCTATGTCTCTCAGCATTTCAAAGTGTACATAATACCCAGCTTTATTATTTGCTGGCCCTTTAAGTTGGAATTGAAGTGCAATTAGAATAGCACTTGAGAGAACCATACATTTTAATTAATGGCCTGCATTGCTGAGAAGTTGGAAAACAAAGAGAGCATTGCCCACTTGCAATGAGTAAATCAAGACAGATGCGTGCCTGGGCGTCCATACATCAATATGACGACATAATCTAGTAAAGCGAGAAACCCATCTCTGCTGTAATATCACTTGTTTTGCTTCAGAAATTTAGCCCAACGGGTGCGTATGATAAGTTGAGTGCCAGCTGAACAGCCTCAGTTTTTAAAAATGGGACAAAATATATCTAAGGGGATGCACTTCTCCTGCAGGGCTCCAAAACCAAAAGGAGCCCCCGTGAGACTCAGCCCGCCGAAATCCCCTCCCCACCGTACTGCTTCTCCTTTTGGTTTCCAGCTCCCAGAGCTCTTGCCCTGAGCTGCCAAATTGGTGGCTCAGATGCAGCAATTGCAGTTGGGGGTGACACCTACGAGTGGTGTGAGAAAGGTGTTAACCCCATGATGTAAAGTCTGGGGTTTCCTCCAGCTCAACAAGCTTGTTGGAGCCAGGGCCAGTGCGTGCTCTCCCCAACAAGCACGGACACTGCTGGGAAGTATCCTGGCTAATCCCTGCTGCTCCCAGCAGCACTGCTCCCATGGACAGCTTGGATGCAGCATCCCTCTTTTGGAGGGTACCCGGGTTATACAGTATCTATCTATCTATCTATCTATCTATCTATCTATCTATCTATGTGTGTGTGTGCATATATATATATATTTATGCCAAAGACTGGTACCAGGCAGGTTTGCAAGCATAGATGTGGGCTTTCCCTCCCAGTCCTTAAGTTCATGAATATTTTACGTGATGATCATCTTGTACATAGCATTTACCTGGAAACATATTGACATACTGAAAAACAAATAATGCCACTAAATTTTGCTAAATAAATAGTAAAATGGGAAGTGGTTCACATGATATAAGTCACAGAGACTTTCAAGAGTATGTATATCCACCCACACATCACATACCAGTTATGATTTTGGACAAGGAGCAGGGGCTACATAGAAGAGATTTCTTCAGCCCTTTACAAGGGGAAAACCAAACCGAACCAAACCAAAAAAGGTCAAACTGTTAGTGAAAGCAGAAACTGAAATGAGGCACTGGAAAAAAGCAAACCTAGCAACCGTTTTATAACACATTTAGAGACCTTAAAATTACAGACCACAGAGGTAACAATTTGCAGAGGACAGCATTTTTTTAGGTACATTGGTCTTTCCTGGACTAGGGAAACTCCAGGAAAAAGTGGCAAAAGAAAGGCACTTACGAAGCAGGATGACAGGGGAAATTGGCTGTTGTCAGTATAAGATAATGAGCCTTAACAGAAATAAGTTGAGCTGTCCTGTCCCCTTGTTCATTTCTCAGTTAAATCTGACCATTTTGAAGAAAACGTGGACAATCTTTGGGGCTATAATCCAACAGCAGGCTCTGATCTAGGCACCCTCAGCAAAACACAGAAAGGACTGGGATAAAGAAGTGAGAAAACACCACTTAACAAGTCAGTGGTCCTCCTGCATTTTGAATGCTTTAGCCAGTTTTGGTCACCTCATCTTAAAACACATGAAGCTGAAACTGATGGGCTCCAGAGAAGGGTCAGCAAACAAATGAACACCGGGAAAAGCCCTTCTTACTTCCACCTTGAGGTGGAGGTAGCTGAAGGCTTTCCATTCATCTCAAAAGAGCAGTTTGGCTTTCGACACTTGTCCTATGTCATGGAGGGCTGCAAATCACAAACTGATGTACCATCCACCTTTGCAGAAGTACGTCCTCCCCTGAGCAGCCTCCTAAGAGAGACACCAACGCAGATCAGCCAGCTGCCACGGCCAGGGACAGCAAGGGGTTTGCTTGTGCTGCCTTTGGCAAGATTGTGCACTGGTAGAAACCAGCTCAGAGAAGAAACTGCAATGCTCTGGATATAAGGAAATGTCCAAAAGCTTCCAAGAACACCTAAATATTTCTTATTTTATATCCATTGGTTGAGATGTACGGATTTTATGGTAAGCAAATGTGGAATATCTGCTCCTCTCCTTAACCATGAAGCTACAAAATCAGGTTTTATTTGTGTAGGTCCTCTTCCTTCTTCCCCTCTTGGGAATACCCAGACAGCAAGTTGCCAGTGTTGGCTGACGGGACCATTGACTCTTCCTGTGGCCACTGCTTCTTCAGCTGGCTCACACCACATTACTGAGCAATCCAGCCCAGTCAACCCATTTAGCACATATGTCTACAACAAAGTGTCAGAGGGGCCGTGGGCAGGCATAAGCATCCCTCTGCCTGGTCTGCAGGTCTTGACTAGGCAGGAGACAAAGACCTACATGTCCAGATCAAGGAAGTCCTTGGCACATGTGTGTGCAGAAGGGGAGTTGCATGTGCATTGGTTGGGGCGATTGGGGAGAAAGAAAAAGTAGGCTTTTTGCAGCCTGGCTTCTATCAGCTCTGCCTTTTCATTAAATATGGTTGGAAAATATTTCTCAAGTGGAAAACAGTTGTTTATACATTTTGTTTGTTTTTTTCTCAGCATTTAATAGCTCTTTTTAAATGCATCACCAAGGTTTTCCAGCAACTGGCAGCCGTAGTAACATGCGCTCACTTCAGAGTGCATGATTTATCCCTGAGATCAGAAGAAGGTGGGTGGCCCTTAATCCACACCTGCGTATTCACTGGGGAAGCAGCAAAGCTGAAGTACTTCATCTTCTGGGAAGTCTGCTTGAGCGTGCAGTTCTCCTCCTGACGGCATCTTAGCAGAAACTGGAATATCATATTGTCACTCAGACTTGTGAAAAAAAGCCCAAACAGGCCCTTTACGAGCCCCATTTTATTTTCTGGGGTATCAAAAAGCCGGAATGGGGGAGATGCACATGAAAGGTTATTAGCGGCTGAAGCAAAGGGACCTAATTAGGGGCCTAGGTAAGTGCACTGAAGTGAAGGCAGGGAATTTGGATGAAACAGAAAGATACTGTGTAATTACTAAAATAACTAACGTATTGCTTTATAAACCATGATGAACCACATATTTAGGGTTATGCTGTATCCTGAACTTTGATGACTCACACAGTTATGTCTTAATTGCCAACTTTTATAGCAAGACAAAACAAACACAGTCAATCTGAGTCCCCAAATCTATATGCTATCATTGATGCCAAGGAGAAAATCCCCTTCTCTAATGATCAAAGACTGAATGTGAACTTGAACTTTCCAAGAACCTGAGGTGGAGTTTGAATAAGAATTCGTAATGAAAATGGCATGAGCCTTTGGATCAGGTATCCAAGATGGCATACTAAAATTAAAGGCGGATAACTTCCCTTCTTTTGTCATCTGTCCATACCGCTGTGGGCACTCAGACCTGACTGCTTTCCACCTCAGAGCACCATCCCACTGGCTGCCTTCTGCATGTTTGCTGCTTTTGTCCTGCCTATTCTGCAGGTGAAAACCATGAAAACCAGCTGGCGGTGTAACTGATAAAGAAATGGCAAGTTCACCCAGCTGGCATGCTAGAGAAGTGGGAAAATTGCATTGTCCTGAACTAAAAGTGGATAAAATCCATTCATCTATAGTTACCCTTGACTATACCTTTGCTTTGTCCCTGAGTTTTGAATCCAGTCTGCTGGTGTATTTAAGCAGAGCGTTTGCAATGGAACATAACTGGGAACAAGCTAAATATGGGGGGGGGGCGAAATTCCCGAGAAGCTACTGGAAGATCTTCACTTTCAGCATATTAGCATTTAAAAGCTTTCCTTAAGAGCTACACCGTGTTTTCTGGCAGCAAGTCCTTACAGTGCTCCCTCATTCATGCTCATAATCAGCGCTGGTTATTTTTGCTGCTGTCACCTCCAGCCCTCTCAGGTACTCTCCCCACTGCTGTATTCCTCAGAGGAGGCTCTGACAGAGATGTAGTGCATGTACTGGAAACGGGTAAAGCCATTTCACAGGTATGTCTGTGAACAAAACAAACCACACACCTAAAGCTACTCATAGCTATTAATTGGGGTTTGCTAATTAAAAATGAGAAGAGCAAATTTTTGCAGGAATTCATGCCTTTTTTTTGTTTGTAAAGCCAGACAGCTTGAGTGCTATCCTTTAAAGACGAGATTTCAGAGGAAAAAAAACAGGACCAAAAACCTGAACTTCTCAAGATTCAAGATCTGGTACAAAATAGAAAGCCATAGCTAGACTCAACTGGGAGGACGGTGACCCAAAATATTTGCTTGCCTCCCCACTACAGCCTTTCCATGACTGAAGCCACTTGTGGTTACAAGGCACCATCCATCGCATCCAGCCTCAGGAAATCCCAATGCTATTGACTGATTTCTGGAAGGAGAGGACGGATACCCTAAATATACCCTCTTTTTATACTCCTTCCCTACAGATGTGTTGTCTCCTGGCAGAGCCTGGGCACTGAGCTAGGTGGACCTTTCTCTGGTCTTTTCTAGGGTCTCCTCTGGTGTGGCAGTCCCTATGTTGCTATAACAACCCCCAGATTTTCTTCTTGCTGTCTCCAAAAGTGGCACCTGCTCTCCTAGATGTTGCATGCTAGGCTACGTTTGTCTCAGTTTTGCCTTTTTGTTTGCTTATTGCTAAGAAGGATTTCAGGGGTGCAGGCAAGCCTCCCGCAGCCCACCAGGACCTTTGGGCTTGGTGCCCATGACCCATGGCCACGGGCAGACGTGATTCCACACTTCTTCAGCATACTGCAGGTTAATGCCAAAGCAGCCAAGGCTTGGGCTGCCCCCGGAAACTGGGACATCCAGAAAAAGAAGAAAAAAGGACTCCAGGATGATTAAAGCGACACCCTGCAGGACTGACCCACTGCTGGGGCGGAGGGTCCCTTTGCAGGACCCCGAACTACGTTGATAACACCTGAGGTTTCCCCGTGGGGCATCTCAGGGGCTGAACAGGTTAACTGAGAAAAACCACATTAGATCTTTAAAAACAGTATATTGGTGGGCAGCCCTGCACTGTGTAACAGAAAGAAAACCCGGCACACAGCTGGGTAATCCTATGATATTTTGAAGAAATCATGCCCCCTGCTGATTTAATTAGATTTTTTTTAGCCTTGGCTCTAAACCTGGTGAGAACATTCAAACATACTGATTAGCGTTCAAGGTCAATAACTCAGATGTCCTGCTGGATAGTAAAAATCTTCTCTTTCAGCCCTGAAATAAGATGCTTATTATTGATTTTTTGGAAGCAGAAGGCAAAAGATGTACGGCATATCCTTGCAGGGCCAGCCTTTCTGAGACCATGCCTAGCATTTTACATGCCCTTTGGAGCATTTAACGGGGAAATAAAAGCCTGGAATAATAATACAAACAGAAATTTGTGACCAGGGGATTCGCCAGGTTTATAAAGCCTCTGTGGATGTTTGTGACTTACCTGCATGGTAAAATCGTCTCATTTTCTAGCCTGCCTACAAAGGACAGTCATCGGCTGCCCATTTAAAATGATCACAAGTGATTAGCACAATAAAAATAGATCGCTGTGGAATAGCAATCACTGCTGTTTTACAAGACTTTTTTTTATACCCCGGTATCTCGGATCAACTCTCTCAATGGCCAGCAGTATAAAAAAATGCATGTTTTTTCAGAAAACCTCAGCTGTGTCAAACCAGCTAGCACGGAGATCACCCCCAAAGCTTCTCTCCTTGCAGGCTGGACAACAAAAGCAGGAAAAAAAGTAAGAAAACCCAGCAGCATGCTGCTATGGGGGTGCAAACTGGGCTCCCAGCCAGCCCCGCACTCCCATCCCGCAGCAGGGCCAGACGTGGGCTCACGCTCCCCACTCTGCTCCCCGGGAAAGGGCCACCAAACCCCCATTTCCCATTGCCCCGTTTCCATCTGGCAGCTTGGAGTGTCTGGAGCTATGGTACAGAGATGTTCCTGCTGGATTTTAAGCTAGTCCAACATTTCTTTCCCCTAAAATCCTCCTTACTGTGCTTTCTGGTCCTGTATTGTGCTCTGCTATTGTTAATGTGACTGTCAGTGACATTTTCTTTTGGCTTTCCTCTCCCAGTCGCTAGATTGCAAACCTGCCTTCACTGGAAGGTCATTGAGTACCCTCTAGTGGATATTTTTTGAAAATATAGCAGGTCTTTATTGGTCTCCGGAGATTTACCAGCAGCTCTCTGGAAGCCTTGTGTTTATAGTTAAGATACACAGGGGATGGTTTACAGTAAGCGTAGCACATGCTAACCATTGCAAACTCTTATAAGAGCTCCTTCTCTTTAGTTAAATATCAAACATGAAGGGCAAACAAGATTAAAAATCAATATGTCAGAGAGAAACAGCTTGAGTTTTTTGAACTAGTAGATGTGTACAAGGGCAAAAATACCTGTAAGGAAAAATCAATCTGCCAATAGCATTTGTTTTCAGTTTTTGGAATAGCCTGAGATGGCATTGGACCCCAAACTTAGGGCATCCAAGGACAGGCTGTAAATCACAGCAGGGAGCTCCTAGGAGGAGCAACGATATATCCCCATGATTGGCTTCCTTACCCTTTATTTATTAGGTTTATTAATCATCCGTTTTTTTTAAATTAGCTAATGCATTTGCTTTTTGCTTCCCGTGAACTGTATGTGGCAGGTTAGCCTTCACAAACAGCCAAACTCCCACCCAGCCACTCACTCACTCCCCCTCCTCCGAAAACAGTGTGAGAAAGGTCTTGTGTCAAGGTAAGGACAGGGAGCTCACTTGCCAGTTACCATCACAAGCAAACTAGACTTGACTGGGGGAAAAATAGTTTAATTTGTTGCCAATTAAAATAGATTCAGGTAGTGAGAAACAAAGACAAACATTAAAATGATACCTGTCTTCTCCCCCTTTTCCTAGGCTCGGCTTTGTTCCCAACTCTACCTCCTCCTCCCCCCCCAGGTTGCACAGAAGGATGGGGAATGGGCGCTGGGGTGAGTCCATTACAGCTCCTCTCTGCCGCTCCTTCCCCCTCACACTTTTCCCCTGCTGCAGTGTGGGGCCCTCCGTGGGCTGCAGTCCTTCAGGATAATCCTGCTCCAGCACAGGTCCTCAACAGTGTGGTGGATATCTGGTCCAGCTCCTGGAGCACCTCCTCCCCTGCCCCCTTCTTCCTCCTCCTCTGACCTTGGTGTCCCCTCTGCTCTTTCTCACTTTCCCTCCTCCTCTGCCTGTTCAGTGTTTCCTGCCTTTTCTGATACAACTTACTGATAATGTTTTCACTACTGCTGTATGGTACTGAACCAAAAGATTCACAGAAACCCAAATATCTGCCTACACAGAGCGCAGACAAATAGTCTCCATGCAGAAAAAACCTCCATGCCTTTCTCCTCTTCATCACACCAAGCAGCATTAGTTTCTGTTCCTGTCACCTATCAGTCCAATCCCTCTGTCAGCAGTCTCATCAGTTCACTTTGGGTTGATGTCAGACTAAATGTCTTACAATTACCAGGCTCATCTTTATGCCTTTTTTAACAGTGGCTTAATGCTAATACTCTGTAAGGCTTCAGGAATTTCCCTGGTACACTAGGATGTATTGAAAATGAAGATGAGTGGACCAATTATCTCCTAGGCAGATCTTCCATGCCTCCTGAGCATGTAGCAAGACTTAAACCTATTTATGTCTAACACAGATTTTTAACGTCTTCGCATATAACTTAGCAGCTAAAAAATATGACTTCTCTCATTTTGCTTGAGTATACCATCCTGCTTCTTTCTAAATGCACAACAGAAATATTTATCTGTCTTTACCTCTTCTCCCCCATCTCCTTAGTAGGGAGTTGCTGTAGCTGCTGCCTGCTGTTTTTCAGGGACATCTGTCAGGCTTTGCTCTCTGCATGTCTCATTTGTCTCCAGGAGCACAAGCTCCATGCTGGTCTGCTGGATATTTCATAAAAAATACAGTACTTTTGCCAGCTTAACGACGACCATGGTGAGGCAGGCTGTCCCCCTGCAGCCCATGGAGGTCCACGGTGCAGCAGATATCCACCTGCAGCCCCTGGAGGACCCCATGCCGGAGCAGGCAGATGTGCCCGAAGGAGGCTGTGACCCCATGGGAAGCCCGTGCTGGAGCAGGCTCCTGGCAGGACCTGTGGCCCCGTGGAGACAGGAGCCCACGCTGGAGCAGGTTTGCTGGCAGAACTTGCGACCCCGCGGGGGACCCACGCTGGGACAGTCTGTTCCTGGAGGACTGCACCCTGTGGAAGGGACCCACGCTGGAGCAGTTCGTGAAGAACTGCAGCCCGTAGGAAGGACCCATGTTGGAGAAGTTTGTGGAGGACTGTCTCCCGTGGGAGGGACCCCACGCTGGAGCAGGGGAAGAGAGCAAGGCAGAAGGAGCAGCAGAGACCATGTGTGATGAACTGACTGCAACCTCCATTCCCTGTCCCCCTGTGCCACTCGGGAGGAGGCAGGGAAAATCGTGAGTGAAGTTGAGCCTGGGAAGAAAGGAGGGGTGGGGGGAAGGTGTTTTTAAGATTTGGTTTTATTTCTCATTATCCTGCTCTGGATTGGCAATAAATTAAATTAATTTCCCCAAGTCGAGTCTGTTTTGCCTGTGACAGTAATTGCTGAGTGATCTCCCTGTCCTTATCTCGACCCACGAGCCTTTCGTCATATTTTCTCTCCCCCTGTCCAGTTGAGGAGAGGGAGTGAGAGAGCGGCTTGGTGGGCACCTGGCGTCCAGCCAGGGTCAACCCACTACACAGGGATGTGCCAGCTCAAGCAGCGAAGAGACAGTCTGTTTTACAGAGCAAGCAGAAGTGTTTGTTTCTGTGAGATTTCAAGCACAAGCAACAAACATGTATACCAAAAAATAAATTGGCTTAGCCAGCGCTTCAAAGGGCGTGAGCTGCCACCCACGGTAATTTCAGTGTGATACCTGCCGCCTTCCCTTTTGCAAAAGGCCGCTTGAGTGATTCACGCACTCACCCACCGATATTGCTAGCTTCTTAAACCACACCACTTACTCTTTGTCTTGGACCCAATACTTTCAAATGGTTTTTAAAAGGCTTTTTTTGTGTGCGTGTGTTCACAGAGCCTTCTTTTGAAAGAGAAGCATTCACACCCTGCACCCAGAGAGACAGGGCTGGCAGCGGGAAGTCGCCCTCCTCCCCTGCCTTACTCACCTCGCTCACGCTTGCTTTTCCCCATGACTCTTCCCCGCGAAGGGATGGAGCCGTGTCCTCCCTCCCCACGGGCAAGAGTTGAGACACCGAGCCGCCGGGAACTCTCTGGCTCTCCCTGTCAAGGGGTGCCTTGCCCTTTTCTGGTTAGGCTGCAAAGTTGTGATGCTGACCCAAACAGAAAGCCAGGACGTGCGGGCACCTCCTCCCTCTGCTTTACTACTGGGCGGAGGAAGGAAGCACCATGCTTCCATACCCTCCCTCCTCTTTTTCATGCCGGATCGCCCCGCGCCAGGCCGGCCGCTCACCATTTCAAAGAACCTTCAAAATCTTTCCTAAAAAGCGTTACAACTTATTTTTCAATTAGCACAGATGGCAATGACTACTTTTTAAGAGGAACAAGGAGCTCCGCATCTCTCCAGCCCTGCAAGGGGAGCTGTAGGATGCTGGCGTGGTGGGTGGGCAGCGCTTCCCATGGTGGCAGGCCTGTGCGGCCACGCTTTCCCAATGCCTCCAGTGACTGATCCACTCGGCAAAGCAGCTCTTCTGGTTATGTTTAGCTCTTTAATCCTTTTCTCTCCCTTTCCAGAAGTGACAACTTTTCTGTTTGCACCTCCATTGCATCACACCCCCCCCAAGGGCTGCCCTGCATTTTTTTGCCTAACAGCATGTAATTAATCAGCTCAGGTTTGTAATAAAATATGACGCCCATTTAATAGACTGAGTCACCAGTACAGCCAAGCAAAATTAGCCGATGGGAGGGATGGCAGGGGAGATAACGCAGGGCTGTCAGCAGGCGAGGGGCAGGCCTGCCTTGCACAGCCAGCGCTCTTCAGAGGCAGCCTGGGTGACACCAAGACCGAACCTGCTCCTGTTTCCTTGTTGCTTGGTGAGGTTTTGGCATGTTTTCCTGCCTTAGCCAGCGCTTCTGCGGCAGCAGCCAGATTGGTCAATCCTTTCCATAAGCGATGGGCATGAGCGGAGGATTAGGCTGGGAACCGGGAAACAAACAGAGCGGGTGGAGCAGAGAGGGGCCACCACTCCTGCAGGGATGCCCGCCCTTGGGACGAGGGGAAGGGGTCAGACCCCACCGAGGGGATGAGCCTTTCGGCGGGAACCACCAGCCTCATCCCCAAGCTGTTGCTGGCATTTCGAACATTGGGACGATTTCTATTTGTAGCATTTTTCGTTGCCAGCTGTGGTACAGTCATATCGTTAGTCTTCATTAGAGGGTTATAAAATACGTATATAAAACCCTCGTAAAACCGGCTGATCACCACCACTGTACTTTATATGCTCTGGAGTCGCAAGACAAAGCAGTTCCATGACATTATAAAAATCTCCCTCTTGTGGCTCAGGGATAGTCAGAGCTAATGAAGAGTTGTTCTTGCGCAGCTAACAAAGGCTTTAGGGCTTGCATACAAACAGCTAAACTGATGTACCTGGGACTGCTCATGAGCAACACCAGGAAGATGTTGGAGGTTTTACAATTTACTTGGCAAGAGCTGCAGAAAAATACCGCAACAGTAATACAGAAAATAGCCTGTATAGACTCAACATAAGATAAAATACACGCACCTTCGAAACAAAAGTGAAAAGCACAACGTCATAATTTCAGTAACGTGGGTAGCTGGATGCATCTATCTAGACACACATAGCAAAATTAAACACATTCTGATTTTATGGTTAACACAACTGCTATTGTGTTAGAAGCTTTCTAAGCAAAATCATTTTAGCTCTGTTCCAAGCAATTATGAATATTTCCCTATGACTGCTTTTCAGCTGTTTGTTAGAAAATGCTTTTCTAGAAAACTTTTATGATGTAAGCTAATTACATCCCAAATGAAAAAGATTTTATTATTAATGAAGAAGATAAGCGTTTACTTTCATCATTCAGCGAAATTTCTATTTAGTGCTGCACAAACTAATTTGGTCTCTTGTACCATCACAACAGTTTCTGGTCTGGGATAAATCACGCATTGCAGGATATCCATTGCACGAGAAGATTCAGGCTGCTCTGGGGATAGGCAGGAGTGCAAAAACTCTGCCAGTTCTCGGTGTTTCTCCATACTACCGTGCCCAGGGAGGCAGCAGTAGCCAGGGGATCTCATTTCCAGCCCCTCAGCGCAATGAGTCCTGTACAGAGCTTGCAGACGCAGCAGCAGCAGCCTTGTGGTGGCCTGCCACGGCTGTGGAAGGAACAGGATCAAAGGAGAGAGTCATCCTTACCCAAGTTCTTGCAAGTCTTGTTTCTGGTTGTTTACCAAGTATTCCAACCACTTTGTAAGTGTCTTTTTTTTTAATTGGAAAAAAGTATTACCAAAGAGCTACCACTAACACAAATTACCTACCCCACTTTTCATTGTTGAATAAATAATCTCCTTACTTTATAGCGCTGCCAGGAGGGATAACGCTATTGTTAAAGCATGACACCACACTGCAGAAAGGGTGTCTGCTCAAAACTTGTTCAGTCCTCTCTCATCCTTGCCTGTAGCCATTGGAAAACATACAAACCTCCTGCAGTTAAACAGCACGGTAGCCATTCCAGGTAAACTATAGGTCTTCTCTTTTGGTCTCCTTTTCCCGTTAAGGTAAAAAGTACCCCAACGCCAAACACCTGAGAGTGATCTTTTACTGATGTTGAGAAGCTCTTTAAAGAGCAGCTTTTGCTTTTGGTGGTAGGTGGACACCAGAAAAGCCACTTTAAGATTGCCCATCAGTTAAACTTTTAAAGTCAAGGAGGTGCAGCTGCAGAAACGCCCTACCTATTGATGCCAGTACATCATTTAGCTCTTCCTTCGAAAACATCAGCAGTTAGGAAAGGCTCCAAGTTTTCCTAGGGAAACACTGTAGTGAAACGTGTCATCCAGCTGGCTGTGCCTTCACCACCACTCACCTGTATCCGTCCCTATGCGGTGTCATCTGGTAACAGCTCACAGGTTGTGCGAAACCTGCTAAATCCAAGTGCCACCTAGAAAATGTTTTGCAAGTGGATGCAGTTTCCAGCTATGGGAGTTTTCACCTTCCCCGCTAAATCGCCCAGAGCAGAAGTTCAGCACCTGTTATTTTTATTTATTTACTTATTTAAATTGCTGTTCAGTTAATCCAGTAAGTCCCCAAAGGTAAACCAGTCCCAAGAAATAGGAATGACCAGTGATGAGAATGTTGTAATTTTAAGAGGGGGTCAGGGCCAAATATTCCTATGATTTCTAATTCTTTCACCTTTCATGGGATGCCAGGGCCATCCCGCTGGGCATGTATGGATTCCTCCTTGCTAACACAAAATGCTTCTTCTGGTCCAGAATTTCCAGCTTCAGGAACTGAAATTCTGGCTCAAACATTCCGACTGCATTATAATGGCTGAAAAAAGAAGTCAAGAAATACAATTAGCCCACCCCCCAGCTCTGATTGAGTGTATCGTTAATCTCTTTTCTAAAGCATTCTTCACAATCGTAAAGGCTATTTTATCTAAGCAACAAAGAGAAACAGGTTCCAGCTGGGGCTTTAAAACCCGATACCGATTTTCTTAAAATAAATAGCATTAGTAAGCAATAATGAGGGCATTTCTTAATTTGGTTGCTTCTGCTACTAAAATAGTAGAGGGCACAAGAAGAACAGTAAGTAATAACCTCAGTGAGCACACTTTGGGGATTTTTCTTCTTTACTTTATTCCTCAATGCTGAAGAAAGAGATGACAAAGTTTTGTTGAATGTAATGACTTTTAAAAATTATTTCTTTATTTAAATCAAGGATTTAGGATGCAAAAAAAGCTCTGTTTTTTTCTGAATTCCTGGTTCCTAAACATAGGTTTTGCAGTTAATAACGGCACATATCTCTGTGTCCTGGCCTAGCCACAGTGCTGGAAAAAAGCTGTTGACTGTATCTACTTTCTGGCAGATTATGGAATTTTTTAAAACTCGTAATTCAGATCCAGAATACACTGCTCACCAGGTCATAACAATATTGACAGCTAATCTTGGTGTCTAGCATTATGCTTACAAAGGGAGTTTTGCTCAGTGAAGGAGGTACTGTACAGCATTCTGTGCCTGTTCTAACAAACAAAAAAAGAACCACACCATTGCCTCAAGATGTTATGCTGCCAAAATTGCTAAACCAAAATTTAAATTGAGAACAGAGCCCAAAATAACTTGTCCGTCTAAAACACCACATTATTTTCAGCATCCTTGCAATTCAAAAGCAAGCAAACCACTAACACTTTGTGCATCTGTTTGTAACCCAGCATACGTTCCTAGCCCCCATGAAAAACATGCATCAAGATATAATGTGAAGAAAATACCAAGAATATTTTGGTCAGATTAAAATACCCACATAGGCCCCAGTCAGTTGTTAAAATTCCAAACAAAAACACATTGCAGACAAAGTAAATGAATTCCTTCTATTTAACGCATCACCGACTAGAGCTGCTGAGCAGCCATCTTCTAATACTAGCAATGAACCGCTGAGAGCCCAGTGCTGCTCCCTGGTAGCCAGTGGCAGGACCAGAGGCTCGTAAAGTGAAAGGCTCAAGGTGTTCAAAGAAGGAGAAATTGCCCCGAACAGGTGCCAAAATTGAGCTGAAACATACTTTTCCAACGTAACATGTGAGTCTAAATGTGAAAAAAATACAGGCTTGCTTAATTTAGAATTCAAACTGTCATCCTAATGGTTCAGTTCAAGGATTTTAGTGAATCAGTACCTTTATAGCTTTCAACAGGCTTTAGACAACACCTTCCAGATCCAAGAGATTTATAGACCTGTGAGACAGACAGCTTATGCCAACTGCTTATCATTACGGTACTACAGGTGTATTCCATAGCGCTGGCACAACCAGAGGCATTCAGGAGAGTTTGAGCTACACGTGTTGCACATACAATCTCATATCTGGTCTTTTATCAAAAGCAGATTTAATACAGTGTCAGAAAGCAAGAAAAAAAAATCTGCTCATGCACTGGTCCGCAGCACAAAGCAGGTTTTTCTCAGTAAGGAACTTGCCACAGCCAACACCGCGTGAGTTCAACATACATTGCCACTTCTCCTGGTGTTTTACTAAAGTAATTATACCTTCATTGTAAAGTCTTTAGAAAAAAATCTAAATAGAAAAAAAATCTAAAGTTTTTGGTACTTCTTTTTCTATTATTCTCTGAACATCTTAGTGTGCAATGTGAGATCTAGACAGTAAGTGAGCTCTTATAAATTCTGCTGGCATCACAGAGTGTCCTTAGCTAGTGAAAATTCTCACTGAAATAAGTGAAACTTCACCTAGAGAGCATCAAAAAGTCAGGATGAGAATTTTTACCTGTGCAAGAAAATATTTGTACTAGTTACCTGACTTTGAAATAAAAAACAAAAGTCAGATTTATGTAAAAATCCATTCTTTATTAAACTCTGATCACAGAAGAGAATAGCTCAGTATAAAATCTCTAACACAGTGATTTTATAGCACAGCAAACTCTTCGTCTCTCGCAGCCATAAGCTCTGGTTATCAGTGTACAATATGCCTTCGTATCATAGAATGCAAAACTGGAGTTTGTCCTTGTAGCCTGGTATTTGTTAAGCAGGAAGACAAAATTTAATAAAAGCTGTTCTTTTTTCTAGCTTATTGTATCCAGAACATCCAGTTTTGTAGTGATGCTTTGAGACCATTATATGCGAAATACTGTTACTACTCAACCTGCTCAGACTGTGCGGCTGCAATTCGGCATTTCAGACCGTAAGAGAAGTCACTCAAATGCCCCAGCGACAAATCACAGCAGTAAATTATTTCCTAAACACACAGAGCAATCTTCATCCAAGGAGCCACCCTAGCAGAGCAGAAAGGCATGCACAGTGGTTATAGAGAGCAAAGGGGGAAAATGGGGAATTTTTCAGTAAAAAACTAGCTACTACACAAAGCCTCATTTTCTGAATAAATCCTAAAAGGTGGTTTTGTTTTGGGTTTGTTTTTTTTTTCTATTTAACTGGAGTATTTCCAGCACATTTGGTTTATGTCAAGCAACTAAGAAAAACTGAAAAGCATGCTAGGCTCTCTACAAGTACTGAATCCAGAGCCACATTTTCTTCAAACTTCTTCAAGCTGTCAGCAGAAAATGTTCATACACCCCCTGCCAAGTTTGGTGTTGTTTTGAGCGTAGGCAGAACTGCAAGAAAAACCCTCCTCTTTGGCCCAAGGACTTCTCCTGCCCCTTCTGCCAAATGTGTGGAAACCAGGTCAGACACCAAATCCCAGGTGAGAATCTCTTGTCCAGTAAAGAAAATTCATAATGGGCTGGATGGACCAAGATTGCTGTTCCCTGTGCCCAAGAGCAGCATTTGAGGCGAAGCCAGTGTACCAAGCGATGCCATGGACTTGAAACCCTCGACTATACAACACCCCAGAGTCCATTTTAACATTTTACTCACAACTACTACAAGATCTTTCTATGAAGTACATCCCACTCTGGAGTAATTTAGTAAGCAAGCACCTGACCTGAAGACATGTTTACAAAAAAGAAACAAAGTAATAATAGGAGCTCTGCAAAAGCAGTTTTTAGCAGTGATATAGCAATTTTCATCTTCACAGAGCTTTGTGTTATTGCAAGAAGCTCCTCAGAAGCTCTGAAGATTATTAATTAGAAAATACAGAGTAAATATTAATTATTTGTGAGTCCTGCCAATGCAGGACTACGATGTTTGTCATTACTTCCACTACAAGCATTTATGATTAGATAAATAGCTCATTCTATTACAATTCAAGACAAAGCAGTTTTTATGTACTTCAGAATGTACTTGTGCACAAGTACACTACTTGTATACTGTTACAGCATTTATAAATAATGAATACACAGCAGTAACAGTTATAGAGTAGTCATTTAACTCCTGCAACATCTAGAGGCAAGGGCAAAAACTACAGGAGCAACTACTCCATGTTCTCTAGCTTTTGGCCCAAGTTATTTCTTGTATTTCTCTAGTTTTCTCTCATAAACACACTCCAAAAGACACCAGCATAAATGTGGTTTTCTCATGAAACAAATGAAGATGATAGCACTGCAAGAATGACAGTTCTCAATCTAAAGATGAGAAACAACACTTATCTTTGAGTCATTTCAAGAATCAAAGATTTCTTCTCATTTAGCAGACTAAAACCTACCTGATATTGATTTGACAGATAGCAGTGATGCCATATGAGCTTGTATCAATTCCCACATATTGAATCAAAATGCAAATAGCTTTTTCCCTTCAAAGCTGTACTGACTGTATGGTGCTCTGGCAGGAACTGCCAGCACTGTTTTAATACTATCAGACCAGAGTGCACTAATCAGGCCCTGGACAACTGGCACCGCGATGATCAAGAGAGCCATAATCTTGCCCATCAATAAGCATCTTTGTAACTAAGTCAAATGCAATGTCTCTGACGCATCAGGCAATCAATAGAAAAATGCGTGTGCATTCACTAGGCTACCTAGAAGTCTCAAGCATAAAAAGGCACTGAAAGGCACTAGTCCATAGAAAGTACTGCCTTCAAAACTGTCTTAGAGTACATGCTTCATTTGCGTGCAAGACTACAGCCTGCATTCACCCACTCTCTCGTGGTAATGCCAGGGCTTTGAGCTGAGCAAGCAAACAGGTAATAAAACCCTTCCCCCAACCCCAATTTCCTGGACCTTAAGAAGCAAGTGAGACAATAAAGAAAACCGAACATGAAAAACAGAGGATGCAGTCTATTCCATCCAATCATCTGATGAATCTAACTTGATCACGTGTGCTTATTTTTAATTACTGGTGGGACCAAGTATTACGGAAAAGATGCCTGGACAGAGTGGCCACCACCAGCATGTGTTAATCATCTAAGGGACAAATCCCGCTCTGAACACGTAGTGTATTTTCTGACTGCAGGGAGGGTGCAAGCAATGGATTGAAGCAACACCTGCGAATTATGCAAGAGATAATTGACCACACCGTATTTTGCTACGACAGCAGGCTTGATTCTCTACTACCTGACATCCGGAGTAGCTATTTGCACTTAAGTGCTAGGAGTGCAACATGGGTGCAACTCAATATTGTAAGGTTGATCACAGAGACCATACTTGGTGGACTAGCTATGAAGGAACTTATTGTACATAGCAACACGTAACCGTGAATTACACCTACTGCCAAAAGTGCTCCAGATTCTCCGGGATGAGAGACATCACATTAACACAATGTGGCGCCCAGCAAAAGCTAAACCACGTGGCTAATGGTATTCCTAATTGTTAATGCTTCCAAGACCGAACAATCTGGAGCCTCGAGTACGGCGTGCAGTCTCCTACCACCATCTTCTCAAAACAGAAGATTGATTGAGGTTTCTTACCTTCTCAATGAATGTACCTTCTCTCTTAATATATTCAGGCATTACATCCATTTTTCACTTTGCTGATCCTTCCCTCCCTCTCCTGCATACCCAAGGCACAAGCCATACTGGGAGAGAAGCAAAGGCCAACTCCATCCGACGCTTTCGGTTTATCCCAGCCTTAAGATGGCGTTTGGACGAAATCTGATGCCGATACATGTGTTATACAGCCAGAATATATTCCAGGAGACTTGTTTTTTGTTTAAGTGGACATCCTATTTTCAGTCAATTCCCTAAGGATGACTTCAAAGCCACTAGACTACCATTTTGGAGGAATATCCAAAATTAGAAAGTCCCCATAACCTTAAAATGGGAGGATGTGCCACAAAAATGTTTTTCTCAAACTTTTCGGCTACATAACAGATTACATCAACACAACATGCGCAACACTGTAAAATTAGCAAGCATCTCAAAGCAAGATGGGACACAGAAGAACATTCTACAGAATGTATAAAACCAAACTCAAACAGCATGAAAAAAGTAATGTTTATTTTTATTGTTTACAAAAGCATGAACACCTTATGCAAATGCAGCATCCTGAACCATACATTTCCCTCGTCCTCCTGGGGTATTGGCAGAAAGCAAGTATTTTCTCTGTTCTTTAGGGTTATATGTACTCTGCTGAGGTAAATGGGAACCACCCCACCGATTTCCACGGAGCTCCGACTGCTTACATTAGCAAAGAGGCCGACTCATCAGACCACAACGCAATGAGATGTCATATGGGTGACTTTCTTTTATGTGCCAAATTGGATTAGTCTGTGCTTCTAACCAAGATAAATACACTATCCAGATACTTAATAAGCTCCCCATTCTCGTCAATCTTAACTGAAACGATCTAATTTTAAATACCTGGTTAAATATTATGACTCTCATCCCACACTAACTTCATGCAAGGTTTAACTTCATGCACCATGAACAATTTTACTCAAGTTTTTAACAGACAGCAAGTGTGCTCATAAGCTATTGTAGGAGTGAGACCTTTCAGCACAATAGCTATTTACTCCTTTCTTACCTGCCTCCCCAGCACACGGAGGTCAAGTGCTTACTCTGAAGAAACGTGCCCTAAGGTTAACCTGAAAAAAAGGAATGTGCAGCATTTTGATTTTGACTTCATCTTTTTCTCCTGATCTGGAGCTGGAAGTAGTTAACGGTCGTATAATCAAATAGGCCATGCTTTTGAACCTACAGAGAAACATCTATTTATTTATTTATTTTAAAAGTGTTTTGTTAAACAGAGAATTTGATTGCAATGACTTCAAAGACTTACCTGGAGCAAGTTACTCATACTGTTTCCTAAAATGATCCCTACTATAAAACAGCATAATTCCTCAGCTCCTTTGAGTTGAGGTCTCTCCCCTCAGAATCTACAACTGATGCCTCAAAATATTTATTACACTGGGAGAAATGGCTCTGGCTTGTCTGCCATCCTATGTCTAAAATGACTGACAAATACTATTTATGTCTGCAAGACTGATATTGGATCTGTGGATCAATGAAAACTGCTTTTTACTGCTCGAGCTGTAGGAACTGCTCTATTAGCTCCTGCCAACTTCACATTAAAGAAATACAATTTATTTCATATATTGAAAGAACCTGCTAAGAACCCATATATATACACACACACTATGCATATGTACACATGTATATACACACATATATAGATAATTTGTATTTATTTTACACTGACAAAGTGCTAAAAGAATCCAACAACTGCCACTGCTAGAGATGAGGCTACATGAAATGGTATTACTTATATGGCATCAAATAATTATGAGACTCTGGTCCAAGAGCTTCAGAACAGTTAGCAAAAAAGTACCTTTCATTGGCAAAAAAGAAAAGTTCCAAATGGTTTGAATTTCACTTTTAAATAATTTGGAAGCATTTAGGGAAAAAAAATGACCATGCAAAGTAGATTTTATAATTTAAATTTCAGTTCTGTGTATAGCAAACACACACATTTATACATATATTCTATTACTTTCATGGCAAAATTCTGGAGGTGCCTTGGACTCAGTGATGACTTTAAGGAATCTGGCAGTATCTCACACATGCATCATTGCCTCAAATTTTGAAAAAGAAAAAGCTGTACAAGTTCAGCCCTGTATTCTGTGAGTCTGGCTGCATAGTCAGAAACAGAAGTATTGCACTCAAGACCATGCCTACAAAAATGCACATTTAATAAGGCCATTATATTCAAGATCATAATGGGACTCAAGTCACGTGAACAATCAAATATATCAAATAGCCCAAGGAAAGCCATATTGCAGAAGACGGATTCAAAACAGCAGTGTTCCAGCAATTTAATAACTGATCTTTTTTTCCATGAAATGCCAATCTCTCAAACTGGTTTTACCCACATGGCCAGACAACATGATGTGTATGTATGCATGCATTCTCAAAATGCGTTGTTTAATTTTTTCTTAAAAGTTACCAAGTGTCCCAGAGTTTGAGGGTAGGATTCCACTCAAGTTCTGCCAATAAGGTTCAAGTTGTTATCAACTTTAAGCAGCTTCCATGCATGATGAGGGGAGAGAAGATTTGACTTTCAGTTATTTAAATATTTGCCAACATGCAAGACATAATTCTTACTTTACAAAGTGTAGCAAAGACATAATTGAACCTGTACTGGAATATTTCTCAGTATGCTCTTTCAGAGCTAGATCACATTACGAGTATCAGTTTATCTGATCTGGCTTACCGAAAGAAAGACAGAGCAAACAACCAATTTAACACAATACAAGGAACGATACAGATTTACAAGTTAGCTGCCTGCATCCCATGGCAAATAGAAAGAAGCTACCCTTTAATCAAAGTAGGGTAAGCTACCTTGAATTTACAGTAGGGTAAGTGTATTCACACCAGCCACCACCTTGGAGTAGCAGGTGTGCTGTAAATCTGCTGGTTTGCTTTGTAGTTATTTGCTCCTTTAGCCATTCCAAAGTTACCCAGTCAGCCAGAATTTTGGCTTGGTTAAGGGTAGTGGCATTTGTCCACGAAGGAAGGGTAGACCACTATCCCTCTTCCCCATGCCACGCTACATAAATACATAGAGTTATGCAAATGCAAAAAGCATCAGTACAAAGGCTAGAAGAATCACAAGACACAGCAGATAGGAAACTTAATGGTCACATGCATTACAGTTCAGCAGAGACATTCTTTCATAATCCTATATTCTGCTGTAAAATCCACAGTGGTGGAGATTATGGATGAACTACCTTCCAGCTGAATCAACTCCAGTATTAGGAATTACTTCTGAATACAACAGACTATATCCAACCCTTTTTCTCCTAGGACCTGTTTTTTGGGTTTAGACAGTTTTTAGTATAGAGACAAGAGACAAACCTGAGACACAGATGATGTGACCTGTTTGCATATTATAAACAGACAAATGGATAATCGATATGCAAACTATTAAACGTGTCACACACTTTACACATACAGCTCCATATATTTTTTTCCTGCAACAATGGTGTCACTTGCCAGATGCAAGTTTGTCACTAACTATGAATATGTTTTTGGCCAGAGCTGGGACAAATGCATTCAGACAGCAACAACGCAGCTCTTGTAGCGATGAGTAAGGAACATGGGAGTTCAGGATATGGTTTCTAATTCCACCCCTATCTTATTGCATGCTGAGCAGCTCAAAACATCTTAGTAATCGCATTATTTGGAAGGAGAATAACTCTTTCCATATTTTCTTCACAAAAGGAGCAGTAAGAAGTCCATTAATGTATCACGTAAGATGAAAAGCCATTTAAAAGGCTTCTACTTATTTTAGCAGTTTTGACTAAAAAACGATTAGCAGAATCACTTTGTCAATTACGTTGAAAAGAGCCGAGAATATTTTGGGAATAGTTTCAGAAGCCCATCTCCGACATTCACATTAAAATGGTGGCCTGACTACTTGCAATACTTTGTCTGCAAATGTCTAAGCAAATAGGGTTTTGATGGGTATCAAGCAGTAGCAGCATTTTCAACATTTGATGTTTGCTGTATTTAGTACTTTATAACTGAATTCTCTCTCCCAATAAAGTGACTGTCTTCTAGTTAGCATGACTACCCATACACACAGCATTTCTCAATGGAATTACATATTGTTGTTTTCTCTCCACCATAATATTATCTTACCACTTCCAGTATCATACAGCACCACAGGTTTAATGCAGGTCACGGACAACAAGCAGCAGGCCTACTTTTACTGCTTGCTTCAAACAATGTATTGTTTCATATTTATACATTCTTAAAATGTTTTCTTCACTTAGCTATACTAAAAGTACCACTCCAAAATTTAAGTTTACAATGAAAAAGGTTATTGATGACCAAAAAATACCGCCAAAAATCCCTTTTACTCCCATAGGAAATCATATTTTCTCCTGAATTAGTGTTAACGGATATTTATATTAGAGGACTCCATATTTCAGAAACCAGTTATTTAATGCTCAATATTCTTTTCAGCAGATGAAGAGGTAGGTATATTTCCACACAAGAAAAAAAACCAAACAAACTGTAACAGACACTCAATTAAATCAAGTAATGTCTGAAAAGTCAAACACTGTTCTGACAGCACATAAACATAACGTGTCTGAAGATACTCTCCAAGGAGGACAAGAAAAGTTGCTCATTCTGATTAGATAATATGTCATAATTTGAAATTTAATAATTTTCTGGAAAGAAAACACAAGTATCCAAATGCTACTTCCTTCCCCTCCCTCCCCCAAAGAAATGTGGGTGCCAACAAAACTGCCTGTATCAATGGTAGTATTAACTTTTGGACTGCTAAACATGGAATCAACTGCAATTCTTCCTTACATTCACCATCACCAGCAGTCTACAAGTTTACACAGAGACCATATGCATGATAATTACATAATTACAATAGAAATTCAACTTTAGTGTTGTTCTTAAAACAATCTTCATAAATAATGAAAATATCTGTGTTCTAGCTCTTCAGTAACCTAAGGTTAATTGGTACAGATAGTGTTTTTTTCTTCCTTTTACAAACCAAACTGGAGGTTCCTCACTGCCAACAATGGTTAAGGCCTGGATCAAGTTACTCTCCTTTTGCTTTTCCCTTTTTCTGCTTTTTTCCATTTTCCACCACTGCATAATTTTCTGGTTTGCTTACTCCATTTGCAACAGCACCATTTGCTATTTTGCCATTCTTTAGGGGTTCCTTGGGCAGCTTATATGTCCGATAGTAGAAGTTACCAAACAGGAAAATGAAGGTGACAGCATAGAAAATTACACTCCAGTGCATCCATTTAGGGAAAGGACAATCAATATAAATAGACAAGGCTGTGTGGCCAATAGTCACATGGAACTGCACCTGAAAGACAGAAAACATAGAATCAAAAAGGTCTGGATATATTCTGTAGGTCTGACTGCACCAATGTATACCGATGCATCAAGTTATGAAAACTGCTAAATTGGGAGGTGGTAGGGAAGCTGTATTTGGCTGTCACATGCATGCTTGACCAGGAACATCAAATTTACTTCCAGTACCTGGCACCAGTTTTCAGAAATAGGAAAATGAGAAGACATTAAGAGATTTGGATTTTCTTGACCTTTTGAACAGGTTTTTGCAATTCAGTTGAAACAACCAGTAAAGCAGTATTAGACTTTACTCACCCAACTCTTATCTATGCTGTGTATTTTTTGAGAAATGAAATAAATACTTCCATCTCCAGGAAGTACTCTAACTTGAGCTGTGAGTATCAGACAGCTAAGAATTTTTGGAAGGAGCATCATCTGTTCCAAAGCTCTGCAAATGCAAATCCACTCAGCGGCAACGCCTTCTGAGATAAAGGGAGAAGTTTTACTTACCAATTGCAATATGGTCAAGTATCGTTTCCACCACAGGTATTTCTGAAATTTAGGGCCACAGGCAGCTAATCCATAATACATGTACATAATGACATGAATAAATGCATTCATCTGAGCTCCGAAAAAAGCTGTCCAGGAACAGAAGGAAAGACTGTCATGTAATTTCGGAAAAAGAGAGAAGTCTTTTCCAATATTCTTCATGTGACAGTAAAAATTATAAAGCACAGGACATGCCAGGATTCCATCTTCAAAATATTCAATAGTATAGTATAGACCTGACTGCCAACATGTACTGACACAAATAGCTGTTCATGCAAGTGGTATGTCACATCTTTCATGGAACTACTTATGCAAAAGCTTTTCATAAGATTTTTGTTGAACAGACATAACTAATGTGGAAACCACATGATTTATTGTAGTATAACTGCAATTGTTTTGCTAAAGGATTATTAAAAACTGTATTTGATGATGTACAGTATAAAGTATCAGGTTCTGAACTTAAATACTTTAAACTGTATTTAAATGCACAAGATTCACTTCTCAGCAAGAAGTCAAGAAACTCATGTGGAATTCTGATTAAATAGGCCAAAAAATCATACAAAGCAAAACTTGACTTGTGGTTATAAGACATTTAAGGGCATTGCCAAGTGAGTTTGTCTAACTTGCTTATCTTTAGTTTCCTTATTTATGACTTAAAATACCCAGAATTCTTAAATATATAAATGTATAGTATAACTTTTTCCAGAATGATCCATACTGGAAACGAAGATGACAGTTCTCATTGGCATTAAGTTCTCTTCGCTCTGTCAAGATTAGCAGCCATTTAACAGAAACAAATTATATCTTGTTAAGGTATTCTTACACTGCCAGAGAGGCTCAAAAAGGCTCTAATGTATAAGATTAGGGCAATATAGACAATAGCTGCTGACATGAAACAGTTCAGATGCCCACGTGGTCTAGACCCAGGTAGTTATAATAGGGTCTAGGTTATAATAGATCTGTCTATGTAAGCAATGTACTATCAACTAGAAAACAGAAGAACATAGATCTATCCACATTTATGCAGTAACGCTACATAAATGCAGAGGAGCAACTATTGCTTTTCCTTTTGCAGCGGCTAGAAACTAAGAGGCAGTGCAAGAATACCAAAACTTGAAATAAATTTGGAAATAGTTGCAACTGTTGTATTGAAAACTGCTGATATTTAGCATGAGGAGTCTGAAAAAGGCAACAAAGGAGAGGGCATTTTGAGATATCCAGGGAATTTCTAAGTAAGACTACAAGTAAGCACCCAGTCTCCAATAAACTTATTTTATGGGTGCAGTAGCCAAAGATCATGAAATGTCTGGTTGAGTACCTGCATTCTGCAGATTACTTGGGAGAAATTCAAGGATAGTCACAGATACTCATTTTAAATATTTCTTCTTTTGAATATAAGTAACCACTCAGTACAAGATGTCTATAATAAAACCCCCATGAATTAAGTATGAGTGTGGTTTGACAAAAAAACCCTAAAATATTAGTTTGGTGTGGTGTTTACTATGTTATTTTCAGTGTCTTAAGCCTACAAAGCACAGTACAAAGAAAACAGGGTATTTTCCCTGAACCCTCAGCTCTGGAGCTTATAATTTGAGACACAAGGCAAAACAACAGGAACAAGGGTACAATGCAGGTAAAGGAGGATGTGGCAAATACAATGGAATAAAATTCTTTGATGGGGGCTTTAGAAAGGAAGCAAGGAAAAAAAAAAAGGCTGATAATGGATTATAGACTTGTGTCACTATGAATAGGTTTTAAAAGTTAATTGACAGATTTATTGGCTCACCTTCAAGGGAAGGTTTCAGAATTTTATACATGCCTCTCTATAAAAAAGAAATAGCTTCAGTGCTATTTAAACAGTTTTGTATATTATAATGTTAAGTCTACAAAAACTTTTTTCTATTGCTCCCAAACAATAATAATTCTCCCTTGTGTCCAGTCAAAAGGGTATGGGAGGAAGACAACTCACCTTGTCCACCTGCAACCCACTTAATACCAATCCACCACAAGGTGAACATGGTGAAATGGTGATAGACATGAAGGAAACTAATTTGGTTAAATTTCTTCCTCAGGATGAAGAATACTGTATCCAAATATTCAATTCCTTTAGAGACATAATACCACCATAAAGCAGCAGCTATCTGCAATGAAAAAAAGACAACACAGAAGTTTTAGTGATTCCAAGCTGAATGGAATAAAGTTCTCTCCACCTGTGTGCTGCAAGAGAAGGATACGTCTTCCTTCCCCAAATCCTGGTAAATGTTGAGGTGGAGTCATCAAACATCTGATGGTATGAGAACAACAACAAAAACAATAATCCATTCATCTATTCTGGACATTATTCCGAGTCTACTGCTCACAAATCACAACCGTAAAAAAGAGCTAACATAATTAAAAGCTTTGCCATCTCTGAACAGTTTACCAGTTAAACATAGGAGCTTGTATCCTCATTCTCTGTCCTAAGCTTTGCAGGAGAAGACTACCACAGGGCTTCCCGTACTAATGAGGCAACACTTTGATGTGGTCAGAACAACAAGGCAGAAACATTATGATAAAACGAAGTTGCAAAGGTTGAAACCTTATATAAAATTCTTTCAGTACCACAGGCATATGGGTGGGAAGATAGCAAATCACTCTTACAAGCTAGGTACAGTACAGATTTCATATCCCTTAGAGCAATGTTCCCCCCAACTTCTTCTGGCCTGCTCAGTAATCCCCTCTGGAAAGCAGCGTTCCCCCAGTGGCTCTGTGCCATTCAGGGAAAAGAAGAAATGAGACCATGGGAGCCACACAACCTGCAGAGATATAACCCATCTACCCAACAGGGCAGTGCTACACACCCAAAATTCTTTTTCTAATCCACCTATCACAGTGGATCTTGCCCAAGATGCAACACAAACACGGCTTCCTGCTGAAATCAGGATATTGTTGTACCAGGTAAAGCCCAGAAGCTTTGCGTAGCAATTTGCTAATACTATGATATGGGGGTATGGTGGTGGTGGGGACTCCCTTCCAGATCCCAAAGCATAGCAACAAGTCTAGATCCTGGCATTATAAGTCATCTAGCTTGTTATGCAAGGGTGGGACCAGAACATATCCCAGATGGTGACTCACACAGAGAATGAAAAAAAAAAACCAAACAAACCCAACAGAAAAACAGAGTTGGAAATGGCACCACCAGCAAAGAGAGCAGGCAGTGTCACAACACACCTATTTCTAAGTTTACCTGGTCTTTCAGGACTCATCTGATGGCAAATCAGACTTTCTTACCTTAACATGGTGTGAAATAACCCCACCACCCCATCAGTCCCCAGGGGAGACAGAAGAGAAAAAGTTAAGACAGCAGTAGCTTCCCTTCCCAAATACACACATACTCTTAGGCAAGTGAGAGAAAGGGGAATCAGTAGAACGAGCAGTTCAGAGCAGTGCTACAGCCCTGCGTGGTGTTTTCCTCCACCTCTCCAAACTAGCAGGAAAGAAATGCATCTCTCCTCAGAGTAAGTTTGTCACAGCCATAACTGGACTAGTGAACATTTTAGGAAAGATTACAGCAGAAGCAGAAAAGCAGCATGGGAGCAGAAGAGTGTCACAAATCTGCATTGCAGACTCTGCAGTTTCCCAAAGGGACTGCACAACTTACTGTTGCCAAACTGCAGACTTCTACGTATCCATTAATGAATACCCTTCGCACTCTCTGGATGTGATTTAGCCTACTTCAGGTCTCAGGAAGAGGAGGCAGATTTTGTCAATTTATTATAAAAATATTCTAGTATCTGTCAAAGTTGGAGAGAGGCTTAATGAGAGAAAAGTGACTCCCACAGATCTTGGAGTTCCCAGACACACAGGCAAGCTGCAAGAACCATCAATATACGTATGTGTTGCCCAGTATCCAGTACAGTTCTGCCTCTGGGACAGGTAGTCAGGTGTTTAATAACACCCACATCAAGGCTTTGTCTCACACCCATGGATTAGCATAACAGTCCAGCATCTTTTACAGATCTTTGCTAAAGCTGCATCTCTTAAATAAATTAAGATAAGCATCTTTTCATCTCATGAGTTAACAATAAACACTTTGGACTGTATCCATAAAATAACAAGCCAGCGCTACAATGCTCAAGCTCTTCGGAGGTCCCTCCTTCTGAGAAACTTTTAAAGAATCAATAGGTCATTTACAAGCAAACTGCCATAAAATCTCTTACAAAAAGTCGATGTGCATTTTGTTAAAGAAACAGTGGAACAATAAGCCAAACAGCCAATAAGCAAATAGCCAATTTACTGTATGACACAGAGTAAAATGTAAGTGGAGAAAAATCCAGCAAAGAACCTTATGTTTTATGCCCAAGATGCCACAGGTTCACTATATGCTCCTGGACAAGTCATTTCACACACCTCATTCCTCTTCTTTTGAATTCCACCTGCCTTGCACAGAAAGCAATGACAGCCTGTGGATCAAAATCAGCTGAACTTTTGATCAAAATGCTTCCCATCACGTAAGAACAAAAATAGCCTCCATTTCTTTGCAGGATTATACCTGCTGATTTTTGTGTTCCTGTAGATTTTTTTGCCTGACAGCTCTTTTGCTCTCTTCCTATCATCAAATTTTACTACCATTTATTCTCAAACTTGATAGGTTTCGTGTACTGATGATTTATTTCAGTGCTCCCAATGACTTATGCAGATGTTTTGATCATTAGCTTATAGATGCAGAAAAAAAGTAGAACAATACACTGATATGCAAGCTATGTCAGGAGCAGATGGCTACTATTAAACTTCTTCTGCAAAGCATCAGAAGTTACGACCTAACCTGTAGCCTTTCTTTGGACACAGCACGAAAGAAAGATTTAGCTTAAAAGAAAATATGCATTAAAAAGGCATATTCCTGAAATGAATAATACTAGTCCCAACCATACCTTTTCTGGCAATCTTCATATGCACCAATCTAAGTCTGTTAAAACACCAGATGGCACAGAAAGATTACATTACAGCCTAGGATTAAAGGGGTCAACAAGAGGTCCAATACCATGACCTCTGCCTGCTGCAGGGTTTTTGAACAGAGGGCTGTTTTAACATGGGACTTTGTTCCTGCACCCTCCTTCCTCATTTCAGGTGGGAGACAGTTATCCATTAAGGGGTTTGAAGGGACAGGTACTTCTTAGAAGGTAACAGTAACATGAAAAAGTGACTTTTAAAGAGAACTCTTTTCCCTGCTTCGGTTATAGAATTTTGTTTACAGGACCGTGAAGTCTATTTTGTTAAGTCAAGTTCCCTTTTCACAGAAGTTTAAAGTAAATTATTATTATATTTATTTCATAAGAGCAAACTACTCAAGCTCTAGACATAAATACAAACAATGCAGATTACAATTACAATACAGAAGACAACCACAGCTCACCTTTATGATTACAATCAGCACACTTAAAACTAGGAACTAACTAATTCACACAGCCCCAGATTCCTAATTCTCAGCTCTTCAGAAATGCTAATAAAATAGAGGAACCTTGACCTGGGAAACAAGGACACACAAATGTAAGCAGAGGGACTACTCTCAGCCACTAACATGCCTTAAGTTAGACAATGTTAGGAAATTGTTCACTCCTAATACTGGAGCTTCCAAACGAGTACTACAAAGCATGGATTTAACACCTCAGCCCTTTGCATTTATTATTTTGGCTCCCAAGCTATAACCAAAAAAGCTCTTCCAAGATGCAGCTGCAGCTCCTTCAAAATCCCTTCTTGGGGATTTCTTCCCCCTTTTCTTTCTTGTCTACTATGAACATTTTATTTTTTTATATAACCAATTACAAAACACACTCCTCAACTTCCTGCCAGCAGTCAGTAAGATGGCTACCTATTTCACCCAGACGATAAGTCCTTTAGAAAGGAGTTTATTTCTGCAAATATTTCTGCAACTGTGGAATCTAATTTCCATCCCCTGCAACTGTGAAATCTGATTTCCATCCCTGCTTGCTCCAGTCGTCCATTGCCTCTTGTAGAAAAACAGCCAGTGGAGCCTGGATGAGATTAATAGGTGTAGGCAGGTTCAGAACAGTAAATAGGAGGACCAACTTCTTCATACTATGTGTGAACTACCTACAGTATTGTCAGTGAAAGCCAGAAGCTTGATAAAGTCGAAGAAAACGTACAGACAAATTCATGGAAGAATACCCCCTTAAAAACTGGCAAAACAAAGAGGCTATGTCTGACTTAAGAGGACTGTGAGCTACAGATCGCTGGTGGTGTTAGACTATACAGGGGAAGTGCCACCACATGCCCTCACACTCTTCCCTTGAAATCACCATTGGCTTACTGTCTTGACACACGATGTGGGTTGGAGAGGAGAGGAAAGACATTCTCTGGCACCCAGGATAGCTAAACTTTTTTTTTGGAACTGTTTACCAGCTCTGTGTACTTCCTTGAGGAACAAAGGATGGTTTCTTGACCCCTCATTTCAAGCAAGAGCTTTGGTCAAAAGGGGCCACTACATAGCAACATCATACTGGCACATTCCCAAAAAGACAGAAACAGAGGTGATACCAGGGCTTCTTAGACCACCATATGCAATTAGTTTCACATTTCTCAATATTTGTTCCAGCTTTCTAAGCCCCACAATACAGTCATATATGAAGCTGTTGCTTTCCAGAGCATATTCCATAATGTTTCTGGGCTCAGTGCTGTTTCCATTTGAGTTAGTCCCAGTCTCCTTTATCTGACTAATACAGCACTTATCTACTCACTCTCTTACAAATAAAGTTATTGCATTTTTAACCAATTCTACTGCTGCAGTGCAGCATTCCTCTTCAGAGAAAACCCGGTGCCAATAGATACTAGACATTTAGTATCTAGATCTATTAAAAGGGTGTGAGAGATGTGCTACAAGGTTTATCAATTCTAAACTCAAACCTGCAAAAAGCAGCCCACATTTACTTACATTTTAAAATTGCTTTTGCAGCTTTATATTATGAAAAATGATGGTGAAAGGAATCTTGAGGAGGTTTTGGGGGTTTTTTTTTGTCCTACAGTGTCAAAACCCAACAACATACCTTCTAAATGCAGAGCATGATACACCATAAAGCAGGCCAGAAATGTATCCCAGACTCTTTAGTTAGACAAAATACACTTGTGGAAAGTGTAGTTTTCTACTTGCGACTTATTTATCTAAATTGAGAATTCATTCAAAAGAACTACCAGACAATGATCAAGATAAGGGTCTTGACTGAGAACATACTATACAGTTGCTGCAACAACTTGAGAGAACTCAATTTTCCCTGCTTCCTCTACTCTCTCAGTTGCAAACTGAACACGTTACAACTTAAAACTTTAGAAACAAAAGTCTGCAAAAAAAAGAGTAGATATTGCTAGAGCAACCTTTCTTTTCTGGACATATCGTATGCAACAAAGACATTGTGCAGGTCATTTTGCCTTTATTTCATTGTATAAGAATGCTTTGTTTGTCATAATGAACAAAACAGAAGATAGTTCTTTTGAACAGGTCTGACCCCTCCACAGCCTCCTACAAACAAGTGCACCTAAAAGTGAGGCTATGAAACAGAATTTTTGCATACTAGAAGTCATTACCTCTTGTACTTAGCGAATATAAAAATTCCTTCAATATATGCCACACCAGTCCTCAATGTCATCCAGCTGAGTACAAGGGCATTCTATTTTGCTTATCTATTGAAAAAAACCCTGTCAAGCATCTGTTATACTTGGCTAGATTTTGTTTTTAAACAAAATTATTAACAGAAGTATTCTAGTGACTGAAATAGTGAGTGCACAGTATTGGCAAAGGTGAAAGACAGGCAACTGCCATAAGGCCAATAAAAATCTACACAAAGAGTTGTTCTGCAATATCAGCCATTATATATAATGCATAAGACTCAAACCTATCCTTCTCACTACCACCCCTGCCACGTGCACAAGCTTTTGAGTAATACTACCCATGAACAGCCACCTTGTAGACAGATATTTTTTGAAATGTGTTATAAATATTAAATGTATTTAGACTATAACACACTTTCATTACATTTTCAGGAACGTGTTCTAATCTGTAGGTGAAATGTGCAAGAACAGCTGAGAGATTCTCAAGTGTCAGCTCTGCTGGAAGATAAGGTTTAGTACATGAGCTAATCAACAGCATTACGGAAATCAACAAGCATCTGCACTTTGATTTTAATTTGAATGCTTTCCAAAAACCACACATTTGAAATCTAAGCTTCTACAATGAAATGTACTGACAATACATTTGCCAGAAGCCAGCAAGACCTCATTAAGCCAAACATAGGTAAAGGAGACAAAAAGTTGCCTCACCCGTAGGAGTGAAGTGCAACCACAGTATATGCTGACAAATCTTACTTGCTTTGATCTAGCTAGAACACTACACCTTTACTGCGGTTACCCTGGTATCATAAACTTCAGTAAGGCCCAGGAACCAAAGTACGTATACAAAGTTTATCCTGGATTGTACAACCGCAGATGAAGCCAAGGATGGTATCTTTAAAGACTATGTTTACTTGTAGCAGTCAGATGAAAGTTAATGCAAATACACTGATGCACTTCGATTAAACCTGCTATGTGCAATGTAGTCAAACCTGAAGTGGTCTGTGAGAATATAACGGGATACAGTCATGGCTGAGAGCAGAACTTTGGAAACACTATTTTCAGACAAGACTTAAACCATCATGTAATGCTATATAATACACGCATTCATATACAAATACAAAAAAGAAATACTCACCCTAACTTCATAAACATTATCTGAATAATCCACAGTCTGGCAGACATAGCTGTACCCTCGAGCTCTTGATGACAAAAAAAGCTGAAAATATTAAAGTCATACATGAGGGGAAAGATGCTACATAAAACATGTTCATAACAATTATCAGCAAATTTCTTGCTACACCAAAATTACCTCAACAGAAATATTTAAAATATCCTTATCAGTCCTGAGAATACCATTGAACAAAGCCAATATTTAGTTCTAACAACCTGTTGTTACACAGTACCTATTTTTTTTCTTGTAAATTAAAAAGAAAGTACTCATTTTTCCCTGCATGTATCTGCCCAGATAATTAGAACTCTGTACAAATTAGTAAGAATTCCAGTACGACCTTAAGCTATTCAAACATGAGTATTCTCTCTGACAGCTCTAGCTTCAGAGACAGAAAATACCTAATTGCTTTCACTATGAATGACAGAAACACTATTCCCATGATGCATTAGAGAGAACTCTCTCCAAGAGACAGGGATTAGATAACTTGGATCCACTATTCTTAAAACAGTATACCAATCAAAATACAGAAAAAAAACCCTGAACAGCCAATGCTGAGCACCCATAAAACATATTGAGAGAAAGCGGACAAAGAAAAGTTGCCCATTTCATGCCAACAGAAATGGCCTAAAGCACATGAAATGCTCCTGTAGGGCTACTCCAAATAAAGCATGTTGCAATAACCTGAACAGGAGAAGATAAACTTGACATTTGAGTGAGTTCCTATTGGAAAGAAGAACACTTGCCTAGAGCTGTACAAGGTTCAAGTAATACTTCTAATCTTGACATTCATAAATGTTATGATCCAAGATTGTTTAAAGTCAGGTAACCCCACCCTGTTAAGGATCAAAAAAGACAGCAGTGGAGCAGACATAACCTGTAAATTGTGAGCTCTAAAAGTAAAGAACGGTGATACAAAAAGATCACCAAAATAAACATGGGTAGGCACTGACTATTCTTACCACTAACCTGACTTCCATTTTATTTAGACTGAACTTGAGTTTACTTCGGTATCTCATCTTGTGCACAGCACTAGGAGTGCAGTCAGATGCAGAGGCAAGCGTTATCCAGATAAAACCAACATACAAAACCTTGTGAAACTCTGGAGTTATTTGCTGCACATGCCTGTTAAAGTAGGGAAGTGAAAGAACTGTCCACAGAAATGATCCTAAGAAAGAAATTGAACTACTTCTGCATCATCCAAGTTCATTTACAAATTGCTGTAACACCACTACTCTCCAGTGTGGTCCCACACAGGCACAAGCATATTTGATAATATCAGAGAAAAGCAGGGAACAGTTTAGTCTGCACTGTTACAGAAACTAACCAATCTCTACTGTGACCTACCGGGTAATTTGACTAAGGTTGACTTGGCAAAAGGCAGTAAATTGACTTCACCAGGCTGACTCAAAGTAGAATATGAAATTCAAGATTCTGTGGCAAAACAGGGGCTATGCATCTGGGACTTCTGCATGTTCTAAGCAAAATTTGCTCCTAATTTGAATCCGAATTTGAGTCCAATGTATGGGCGTCTTGGACTAGAAAACGTAGCAGTGCTTTATGGACTTACCATTTTAACGTAAGTTATCACAGATGAACAATACAGCTTGCCATCAGGATGATTATTTAAATAACATTTAAAGGCATTTCACATTCAAATTCTGTTCTCAGCAGTACCTGGAAACTTTACAGTCATTCACAAAATATAAACTGTGTATCATGTTACTCATAACAATTACATTACTCATGCAAATTACAACAGTGGCACACTGGTATTGTAAACCTCACACAGATTGAAGCAGAAGTTGCCTGGTTAAAGGGAACAATTGAAACTTGAACACCTTCCTCTATCAGTCTCTAAGATCAAAAAGACACTTCCTGTAAATGTTGTATCCATAGCCTTAACATCCATTGAATAACAACCTACCATTTGAAATAGCAGGAAACTAGAACCTCTGTCTGTGTCCAAAATTATGAGCTTTCAGCCTATCAGCAGCAAACACGTATTTGCAGTCCCATTCATTTTTATGTTAATTCAGTGATTTGGAAATGCCATACAAACACATGTGTTATCCTATAAGCAACATAGGTTTGAAAATTAATTGACCACAAGTCTGGTATAATTCAGCTTATGGATAAACCAAACCAATTTAAAAGAATAAGTGAAAAAGACGGACATGGCAAAAACACTGCAGAATTCATTTCAGAGGAGTTTCAGTTTTAACCTGCCAAGATGATTGGATTTCATCCATTCCCACAACTATCCTTGGGTGTCAGCATTAAATTCTGTTGTATCTGTAGTATTTTATTACTTAGTTGAATAGTGCAAGGAAACAATTCAGAAAAAATGATGACTGAGGTGTGCTGGCTAAAATTTTACTGAATCATGTCTTAAAAAAAGGCTGAAATCAGTTAATGATTTTATTATAGAAGCTCTGGGGAAGGGCCAATATGCAGATCATCACCAGATATGCCATGCTTTCCTGGCAAAAGTACAGAACAGACCAGCCAGAAAAAGATTTCTGCAATGCTGTAATTTTAACCGCTCTGTTCATTTGCTTACTTCTGGAAATGGATTTTGCAAATTTATGATCCGAGGTCTTGCAGGAAGAAGACTCAATTCACATGAGCAAAGTCACAGCGGCATAAACTACTCCTTAGCATCAGCTATATTCTGGACAGCTATCCTTGAATAATTATTACCAAACTGTTAAGTAATCCCACTTAGCTACTGCTAAAGAGCTGATCCACTGCATTGTTACTAGTCATTTCCTCTGTACAGAAAACCTAACAAAGGAGAAATGCAGCAACACTGAAATTTATTAAAATTAACACACTCAGAACATTGCAAACCTAATATTAGAAGACTGTATCCTTTTATTTTTATTTAAAGATCATTTTTATTCTTATTCTAAAAGATAACTTACAAAGTACTTTTCCTCACTACAGACAATGGACATCTGAATTTCTAAAAATGATAAACACATTGAAGGCACCAAACAGCTCAATTTCTAACAAGATACATTCTGACACCCTTTAGGATTATTAAAAAGAAAAAAACCAAATCAGTTACAAGTCTTAAATCTCTATGGATTTTAGTTAATCTGTCCAGTATTTACACTAACAGAAATCTAAGAAGAACTTGGAATAGCTAGTATACAAATTCTCTCTATATAGACTCATTTACTGCATTTATTCTCAAACAGAATGTACCTAGCTACAGAAATATTCACAAAGGCAAACTCAGCTGTAAAAGTCTGTGCAAAATATTCACCCTCAATAGACATCACAAATATGTAAGATTATTTTCATTTTGCAATCTGTAGACACCCTCAGACTTAAACAGGAATTTCCTCCTGTGAGAGGGCATACACACCTCTTTGAAAATGAAGAAGTTGAGTAGAACCATTCCAAAGTTGTAACCAACCAACAGGAAACGTAACTGGAAGGGCTCTCTTGTCTTCATCCATTTGGGGCCCAGCCAGACAGTGAGGAGATAAATAGTGCTTATAGTCAGTGTTGGAAATGGAGACTGCATCAAAGGCCAATCATCAACACGTTTGTCTGGGGGGGTGAAGCAAACAGAAGGAGTCAACAAGGTCTGAACAAAATATATTTCATCATCATTTTAAGCATTGCATTTGTTAAGTATTATTCTCTCCTGGAATAGCTGCATCAGATAGTAGAAACACAATACACTCATTCTTTCTAGGAAGGTTAAAGAAAATAGTTTTTAAAAACCCCACTATATCACATTACCTCACACAGAGATTCATTATGTCATGCAAGTTCTACTGTCCAGTTCTACAATCCAAAACAATAAAGCAAACAGAATCACGTGAGCCCAAACCCAACCCAACCCACTAATCCCCCAAAAACCAATTTTGCTTATGATGAATAGTGACTGCAGTGGCAACGTAACCAAATATTCAACATCAGCGCAAATGAAAGATACACAAATTTGGCAAAATACTGATAAAATTAATAGCTTTTATTAGTTTAAAATTAGGCACTAGAAAGCCTCCTATTAATTTTATACAGGTTGTATGATGCTAACCAAGTACCTTTGCTATTTGATGTAGGTCAGTCACATGTTTCAGACAGAATACTAACAACATTACTGGAAAACAACTAAATAAAAGAGTTTAAAGGGATGGTTCTAGTTAGACTAATCTATGCTGCCATATGGGAGACAAAGGTTTTATTTACAGTCTCCTTCAGTCACTCACAGGATCCAGAGTTGCACATATTCTAGGGCCCAGAATATGCTATATTAAGTTCTGAATCTGTATCAAAAAAACACTCTTAGCCTGATGAACCAGTGACATCTAGGATTAGAAGATAACTCTGCTACAGAGGAGGGAACAGAGAGACTACAGTGCACCTCCTTACTCAGTTCTTCCTCCCCCCGCCATGTGAAGGCTAATCTCTAGTTATAGCAAGAGAGAAAAGGTAACTATTCCATAACTATCAATACTTCAGATACTTTACAGCTCTACGATACTAACTGGATTATTTTCCAGATGCTTATGACAGTTGGAGTTCAGATGGAAATCACACCACAGGGCCCCTTGGGAAGCTCAGACATCTAAACCATCCGCCTTCAGTCATTTGTGGGCAAGCTTACAAATAGCAATGCAGTTGCCCACAGACTTACCTAGAGGACAAGTTTCTTTTGGAGAACTGTTTTTCTTCACGGTAACCCAAAGACAGTGGAAAAAAACCCCTATACCATAAATTAATTCCTGATCCCAGGCATACTAACAGGTAAGCTAGAAAACCCTTCTTATCTACAAAATGAGGAACTCTGATGCAATGAGGAAAGTACAGAACAGCACTGCCATTACTCCTCCTCCACTTCTTTCTCGTTTCCTTGATTGCCCTTAAGATCATAAATTAGAACCTCATTTTAGGAGCAGATTTCATGAGACCCTCTATTTCTAATAAACAACATATATTGTGATCTACAAAAAGACAGTGTGCATGGCACTGACTCTTCTTGCTTCCAGTTGATTTAACAACACTTGATCTGCACATTGCAAGTAAGATGCTAGGAGGCCTAAAAAGAAGTGAAAAGAAGAAAGAGAAACCAGCCTAGCTGCTTCCATTATGGCTGTTAATATCAGAAGAGAGAAGTCATCCTAATGCATGGAAACCTCCAGCAAGGCTGACGCTGCCAGAATGACAGGAGTCAGCCTTGCAACCACAACCACCAACAGAAGCCAAGGGCAACACAGGGCAAGGAGTACAGGGAGGAGTGGCAAAGAATTCAGATAGATTGACTGTAGAAACACAGGCAGTGAAAGAGGACTGAAGAAAATGACAGAAGACAGTTACCTCTTACTTTTCAGCAAGTCCTTGGAACAGACACTTCTATTACAATATAATGTACTCTCTGTAAAACATGAGAAGATTGCTTTATAGTACAGTATAGTGTCTTGCGATGTAAAGGAACAGCCCCATTTTCCAGACCTCACAGAATGCTACCTATTGAAGCTGAAATCACACCACTATCTCCCTTACACTTTAGCTCCTGCTTGCTTTTAGCAATTGCTCTACCAATTTGAATTTAAAAATAAAAGACAACACCATTTAAAAGACAAGAGAAATGGAGAACCTCATCATCCACCTGATACAAAGTAATGGGCAAAGCCTCATCTCCACTAAGCAAGAAGAAAGGCATCACTTCTTAATTAAGAGACAGCTCTGGGAATAGCCAATGTGCGACATGCTTTAATCAAATCCACATCTCACTTCAGACACTGTAGTGTGCAAAAAGTTAAAAGCAGGTGAGGCAAGAGACCCTGTTGCTTTCCCAGCCTTCTTGCACTAAGCAATATAAAGAGGCAAGGACATATTAGAGAATTTGTCTTCTATTTTCGAACCCAGTGTTTCATGGTATCCTGAATGCTAAAGTGACAATATGAAAAACATGAAAAAGGAAGATTTGAATTTTACCCAGGAGCTGAACATTACCACCCACTGCTGAAAAGAGGAAACCATGACCTATTCCAGATTTGTTTTTGTGGCAGGAGACAAAGATTCCTAGAGGGAAGAATGAAGACTCACTAGAGGGTGAAAGACAAAGGGACAACTTTTATGAAAGCCTAGCTGCAAGTGGGCTTTGCCTCACGCTTCATCAGCACTCTAAACAATTCTTTCATCTACTTTCCACAAATACTACAAATTGAAGAACTTAACTGGAGAAAACCAAGAGACATGTTTAATTAACCCTGACAACAACATAAGAGCACCCGGGCAGCTGCCATTACACTTCCATACTTGTATCATGGTTTCAGCCTGTTACTTTCCCTCTGCACAGGGTTTTTGGACAGTGAGCCACCACATCTCAGAGACAAGTCTTAAAGTATTTGCAAGAAAAGCATAGTTTACTGATACAGACCGCATAACACACTGCCCAGCGAATCTATCTGATTGGGATTTTGGGGGCCTGACCTCTCCTAGGACAATTAATTACACTTTGAACACAAAATGCCTGTATGAGAGGGAATGCAGTAGGGAATTCAGTTCTGGAGTACATCCTGGCCAAAACAGAAGCGCATCAATAGTCAAAAAGTTTATTGCAATTCCTGCTGTGCTAACTAAGAACACCACCTTGCACTTATTTTAGGGGCATTTAGGAGACTGCATATGATGATTTTTTACTAATACTGTGGCATCAGAAAACATGCTACTATTCAGCCCAGAACTCGCTAGATTTAGAAACTTGCTCAAGATCTCACTTGGATAATGCAAAGTAACTTGTTCAGTTTTAAATCAGCTCCATGCACCATTCCTGTTGCACAGAAGGTATTACAAAACCAATTCCATTTCAGTTTACCAGAGAAGCCTGCTTGTCCACGTTCTACACAGAAAACACACAGTTACATGAAGACCCTTGTTCCAAACTTCTTTTCAGATATCCTCTTTCAAACCAAGATGAATTCACTCTCAAGTCATCTGCTTAAGTGACAAACCTCCCAAGCTACTCTAACACCCTCCTCCCTCACACCCCCGACTTCATTTTAGCAAAAACAGCACAATTTTGTGGCCTACTTACTAGCTGGTGCTGATGACCACAAATGATTTCTGCAAATTAGAGAGAACTGTGATAGCTTAAGGGGACATATGGGTGTATTAAATCCTGCAGTACTTCACACGCAATAGGTACATTTATTACCTGAAAGGTGAAATAAGCTTGAAATAAAAAGGCCAGCTCCCTAAATTAAAAAATCCCTCCAACTGCTTTGAAGCAAAATGACCAATGCCTTTACCTGATTAGAATTGACAGAGACTGACTGAATCTTTCAGGGGATTAATGCGTTTGTCTTTCAAATCCTAAGACCCAGATTCTAATTCGATCACAAATAAAATGTCTGTTGTGATGGCACAGCCTGTAAGTACAGTGCTTTTTTTGTAAGGTGGGAGAAGAACAAACATTTAAAGTTGCACTCAATTGTAAAGGTGAATACAGAATAGAATAAGGCATCTGCTAACATGTTCCTGATAGAAAATTACTGTTATGTAAGGAAAGAATATGAAATATTTATACACACAAGGTTTTCCTGTCATTTTGTGTATACACATTTTAAAGTTTCACATTGCAAAGACAAGACAAGAAATAGAAGAACATATATATTATACTTATATATATATAAAATAATTGAAATTGCCCTGAGGCACCTACTCTTGCAGGATTTATTTCTTTACGTGGGACAATTAACAGGAAATACACACATAAAACCCTCTGATTTCTTCCTCCAAAGCAAGAACAAGAGCAGGACTAGTGAAAAGGACTGAACATCCTACCCAGTAATGTCCAAAGAGGACATAATTAACCTATATTGAAATATGAAAGGCAAATGAAGATGAATTTCAATAAATAAGGCTGCACTGATGGTGATCTAGAGTTAAAAAATCACGAACTTCTGTGAAACATACTCTTAAAAGTCTTTTAATACGCAAAAGCTTCTGTTAAATGTGGTTCAGCATTTCCTTTCCAACAGAGAGGATTTTAGATGGTTAAATTTCCTGCATATTACTGAGCCTATGATCGTTTTTTTTTTTCTTTCCTCAAGAAATACAAACTTTAAAAATAAGCAAACAAATGTGTAGCACAGTCGCTCCTACGTTCATCAGGAGAAATCCTGAAACTGTACAATGGTGACTATCTCTGCTTTTAATTAGAGAAAATATTACAACTAAAATACATGACTTTTGAAATTCCCTGCATGCATATTAGATTCAAAATCAATACTTAGTAAGTCTTTATTTTTACTTTAACAACATATGTATTCCTTAGCTATAAGGTTGCTACTCACTAATTTATCTGGAGAGCCTTCAAAGTTATTAATAGCTATTGATACTATTCTCAGCGCAAAGACACTTACCAATGCCAATCCAGCACATCCATCTGTCCAATTACATTTCTAAAGACACTGCAGAAATGATGGTGACTGTTTAAAAGTGGTTCTTAACAGTGAGAGCTCTCTGCAGATCACGCCGTTTATTTTAACAAGAAGTCCTCTCAAAGCCCAATCTCAAGTTTAAGAAAGATTTCCTTAAACGACTGAAATTTTAATTCCATAATATAAGGAAGGCAAATCAGTATTATCTAATTGGAGTATTGTTCTATGAACTACACTGCTTTAATTATCTAAGAATTTCACAAATCTTGTTAGCTCCACTGGCACTATAATTGAAGGATATTACAAAATGAAAACACATATCATATAAGAAAACATGTGAGAAACATAACTTCACGCACCTTAAAATGTTTACAAAGCTTTCACATTAAATTCCTTTGCAGTATTTTAGTGCCCCCTCTCCCCCATTTCTTTCTGGTTACGGATTAATATTCTATACCACACACTTCTCTTTCTGCATTTGTACTAGAAATAATGGTTCAGTCCTGTAAATATTTACAAGTGAACGTAAGGTTCACTGTGGCTATACAACCACTGCAGATTGGCTCAGTTGAAAGTAAACTCGAATAAGCATCTACATGATTAGACCCGAGGCTTCTAAACTAAATGGAGTAATGCATCAGAATCACTTAAAAGTACATATACTGTTACCAATTTGTTGAGATTCCAAGAAAAAAGCTCAGTCTTTGGCTAACTAAAACCTCAGAATGTACAAATGGAACAAAAATAGCTGAGGCTGTAAACTTAGTCTTTAAAACAGTATACGACTAACTACACAGGCTGCACAACTTGAGACTGAAGACTGTTAGAGAAGTACCATTGTGGAGTCAAAATTGAGAGGCCATATATCTTTGGATTGAATACCTACAGAAGTTAAAATTTTCTATTCACTTATTACAATTTTAATAGCGCAGTTTATATGGCCCAAAATGAATGATTCTTTTAAAGGTCTCCAGTGCTTGAATTAACTTGTCTGCTTTGACATTGATTATTCATTGCACATACTGCACTCTAATCCTCAATTATCTCAGTGTATCAAGTTTCTTTATGAGAAATCCTATGATAGAGGATTGAAGCCAGTGCATGAACTAAAATAACATGCCTATAGCCTCACTCCTGTTTCAATCAGAAAAAAAGTCTATGTCCTCCTAGGAGGGATTGTGCAGACAGATTGCTGCAGGAAAGCAAAAGGACTGGGACACAAGGAATGTCCAGTTTCTGCTTCTTTCTCACCTTTATCTCACCTATCATACTTGGCAGTGTCTGCAGTCTTCTGGCACTATGGGTATTTCTAAGGAGTCTGACAGGGCCAAAGATACCTGTATCTAACTCAGGAACACTGCAATCTAGTATAATCTACAAAACAAAGGCCATGACGCTTCCCTTAACGCACGTTTTAGCTAAGAGATCTTCCTTAGAAGAATTTCCCGTTTTACCACAGGATATCTTTTCAGAGGCAGAGAACCCAGTAGAACATATAACAGCTTGCTGTAAAATGTTAACTAGACCCATTGCATAAATTTGCTCCCTAAATCCAAAGGAATTAGGATTAAACTTTAACCAATTCGTGATACTTTTCTCTGCCAGACTGAAGACCCATCTTTTATAATATTTTTTTTTCCTCCTCATTTGGGTAGTTATAAGCAGCTATCAGGTCACTCACTAGCTACTTTTTAAAAAAATTTTATTTAAAGAAACACCTTATTTCATTCACCTGAAGACTTATTTTCCAATCCTTTAATAATTTTCATGGTTCTTCTCTGGATACTCTACAAACATTTAAACCAGTCTTGCACCTGTTTGGCAAGGAAAATTAACTATACCAATCAAGTCCCTGCTCCTTTCCCTCACAGAAGAATTCTGTATTATCACAATAACATCATAGCATCAATGGTGGTTATGACTGGCAAGAAAACAAAGAGGTGAGTATGTTACTGGTAAAGCTAAGGATGACATGCACACAATGCTATACAGACAAAGGTTCCCAAAACCTGACACAAAAAAGCACAACAGCTGGCCTGATTTAAGTAATTTTTTTTAAAATACAGAACAGTACAGAGAAAACATGTTTACTTTGATCTTCAAGAATGAATGGAAATCTGAGTTAAGTATTTCGTCTATCCTCAGGCTTTAGCTAGCCAAGAACAAACTAATTTGTTTGGGCCGAAAACAAGAGACATCAAAATTTTATGGCAAAGCATTGTCATTTTAACAAGCTATGAAATGTCAAGCTAAGATGCAAGAATAAAAATATTCAGTCTCAAGCACAATGAATAATGAAAGCATATACTCTGAAAAACAAAACAACACAACCCACAGATTTTAAAAGTTTGCAGACGAAGCTGTACAAATCCTGTTGCACTCAGAAATGAGAGATGCCTGCCCCAAAACCAAAAGGACTACAGACAAGACTAACAGGTACTGCCTATGACCAGCTGTGGCTTTGTTTTAAATTTCAGGGCTTTGTAATTGACTGTTTAGTCTTCTTTAAAGCTATTTACAGCAACATAAAATCAATATACCACACAGCTAAGAAGAGCATCTCCTGCAGGTAATGAACACCTGTGTAAGATGCATGTGTTTCATAAACTCCCATTAAAGTAACAGGAATGCCTAATCCCAATTTGTTCTTAAAAGATCAGATGTATTTTAACTAGTATTCCCATTATTCTAACTAGTATTCTAGTCTTCTTGGGACTTCCATCATTCAATCACTAATACCATATTGTCCTTGTGCCTGGAAACAGCAATTACAGGATACACTTGTTTCAACACAAGGATAATAACGGAATTATTACGAAGTTCAACAGCCATATCGATTCACCATCAAGTTTCAGGATTTTCAAGACTAAGAGATTGCCTTGTTCAAATTATTTTTGATTTACCTCCTCTGTTGATTATGATTATTTGTGAGGACAGTGCAAACACTCTGCTTCAAGGAATAATAAAAATATAATCCTCATTGAAGCTTACACAAGATTTGCAAGACAGTAAGCCCTTGAGGCACGTAGCATTCTTCCATTTGTCAAATCTTACTTTTCCAAACATCACAAAAGCAAGATGCATTCAGTGCAGTGATACCTGCATGCCTTTTCTTAAATGTTACAAGTTACAGAGTAAACAGATGAAGAAAACAGATTAAAAACAAATAAAAAACCCCAGCCAACCCACAGGATGCAATTTTATGAACTAGGTGCAGAACTCTATGATCCAGCCCATGTCTCTGTATTTCTAAGGAAAAAAGTGCTGCATAAAACACACTTCAACAAGCTTTCCTTCTACAGTGTTTTCTTCATGGAAACTTTTATTCAAACTTCTTTGGTCTTCGCCAAAACTGTATTTCTGAGAGCTCAGACTGGAGATGTCACTACTTCACACAAAAGTGGTAGGTTTTGGAACTATAAAAATAGTTGTAGAGGTATCAGTAAGCAGTAATACAAACACAGGATTTATGCACATTCAATGTTGCAATAACAGCTTAGACTATTGGCCCATCTAGTATAATTCAGGGTTTTATAATGCCGAAGGCGATGACCATAGAATAAGTCTTCTCCATAGACAGGTTTTTTTATTAGATTCGCTCAGTTAGAAGCTAACATCCTTGAAAAATGTGAAAGATTATTAATGACAGTTTAATAATAACTCTGCAAGGCCTTATCCACTGTAGAGAGATGTGTTACATACTCAGCATACAGAGGACAGTAAGTTCAGCACTGCTATATGTCTTGCTAATGTGCTAACACAGCGGAAGGATACTGATGCTTAACTACACAGCAAATGTAAACAACTTACATCGCTGCTCTCGTAACACAGAATGACTTGGGGTTGCAGACAAACACTTAGAGACTCCTAGATGCAGTGATTGAACATGTACGAAAACCAGCAATGGCAAGTGAAATCTACCTAAAAATAATACCAGAAAGCTACTGGAGAACATTTGTGAGAAGCTGCACAGAAATCTCTCTGATAAACTACCCGTTTTTTCTGTTTGCATCAGCATGAGGATGCTGCTTATCAATTTGGTTTTACAGAAGGATGAATGAGGTGGGAATTCTGTTTTGAGTAAAAACTACAAAAGGAGTTATTGAAATATATTAGCTTTTATCGTCGAAGTTCAGGGGCAGAAGTAAAATTTACAGTTGTGATGTACATTAGGTCTTCTGTTAGCCTAACACAAGTACATCAGTCAAAGCCTCCAAAGCAAAATAATGCTGCAAAACAGTTAGAACTTACTTCCTCAACATGCCTTCGACATCAGCAAAAATGACAAATCGGGGGGGGAGGGGGGAACACCACCAAAAAGAGAGACTGATTTTGAAATGTTGATTTTAAAAACATGAACTGAATGAGAAAATGTTCTTATACCCGAAGATGACCAGAAGAATATCAGTGTCTGGATCTTTCACTCACTAAGTATACAGTAGCAAAATCATCAGTCTGGCAGCTAGATAATGTCATACCCAAATAACTGCTACAACTAAGTCTCTTCGCTTCTACAGTCGTGTTACCTTTCATGGTAACATATGGCCCCCAAATCTAAGCTTCTCTGATGGTTTCTGCAATACTGTTTCTCACTCTTGAAAATTCATGGATCACTGAAACTGAGATTAGACAGAGCAGCAGAAAATCTGTCCTAAATATGAAAGCATTTTGGGGTATTCTATGTGTAAGCATTTCTATTGGGCATATTTTTTCCTGGTAAACCACTAAATATTAATTGCAAACCCAGAAAATATGGTTACAAAGTCTGCTATTTACAGCCCAGCTATTCAATTTAGCACCTGTATTTCCTTTTTTTTTTCCTTTAGAGTATCTTAAACCATTTAAAAACAAGGTGTTACAATGATGTTCTAGGAATAGAAGGACATAAAATCTTGTCTAGAGAGGTAAGATTTACTGGCTCAACAGAAGAAGTGAAAGACCTGGGTTATAAATTTCCTTCTTCCAGCAACATTCTGTAAGCATTTAGAAAGCAATAAAACAATCTCTCATATTTGCTGTAACTGGAAGAGGGAGACAAGGAGATGACATCTATAAGCAGATAAAAAAAGAAAAAATATAACACAAAAAACACCGTGGTCAAGTATGCAAACTGAAGCATAACATATACAAGAGCTGGAAGAAGACACTTTTGAGATAAGAGGAACAGGAAAATATGATGGAAACAAACCAAATAGTCAAGAGTCCACAATTATGCTGAAACAGAGGAGTACACGTGGGAGGTGGATGGACAGAGTGAAACTAGTAAAGAATCTCATGGGACAAGCAGACACAATGCCACAGAGAGACAGAACACTCTGGGGCAGGAGTTAAGGATCAAGCCACTGAAATTATTCAAGTACATAAAGAAAGTTGAGTTGCAAGCACATAAATGAGTTAACCTGACACAACCAAGAGCAGTTAATGCCCACAGGCATGCCATTATCTTGCATCAAACGCAAGCCAAATTGAGGTAGCTTATTCCCCCTCACCTTCCATGAGGGAAAGGTAAACTAGCTCATGCTTATCTTGAGATCCAAGCACACACAGTGGAAGTTACTACAAAACACGTTGCACTCAATTCATCTCTAGGCTTGCCTTGGAGCTACTTACTGCTTTACCTACAGTCTAGGGTGCAGTCCTGAAAATCTCCACTGAGCTCAGCAGGCCTGAATTTCAGAGCTGCCTTCACTATGTCCTTAAAATGCCACAAGACTTTGAAGTCCATATGCTCAGAAGCACTTGACGCTTGATAAAATTGAGCATGGTTGTACCCACTTGCCACCTAAACAAGATCCAGAAACCATGTATCCTGCGTCTACATCTTCCTAAATGAGATGTCAGTCAGATAGTCCCACACACACGAGCTCCTTATGAAATGCAATGGTAGCTTCAACTTTGTTTTCAAATACAGCCTGAGAAAGCAAAGCCCTGTCATATAACAGTTTACTAGTCAGAGAAGTCCTACCTCATGGATCAGGCTTGCCCTTAAAAGCACACTGTCCCAAATTCTGTGCTCCAGGCACACTCCACTCATACCAACACTCTTTAAAAGCTAAAGCGCTCATTCTTTTTATGGCCAATTATTTTTAGCTAAATGAACTTTCATTTAGCTCCACTTTTTCAGGCCATTCATGTTTAGCCCTATTTGCCTTACCTCAGAAAACTCTTCAGTACACACCGCAGCCTTTCCCCCCCCGCCCAGTCTTGCAACCTAGCAAATTCTCCCTCCCAAAGTTCTTTCCATGCCCGCTTGGAGCCTTTTCATTCATTCACCTTTCGTCCAAGTGCTTCCTTAATCCTTTCCATGTGAATCGAGTAACTCCAAAAACCTGTCTGGACTGGCAGAGGAAAAAGGGCAGTCTTGCCTCACCCACTCCTCATGGTTCCTGATCCACAAGACCTTAAAAGGAACTACATTCTATGTTTCCTACACCTTCCTCTACTAATTGTCCTTATGCAGTCTTTGACAATCTTTCCTGGTTGCACAGGATAGTATAGCATAGCTGCCTTGAATACAACCTCTTCTGGTCTTCCATAGCTATAACCATAGCCCTGCTACACGCCTCTTCACCCCGAGCACAGCATAAATACAGAATGACTACCATGATCAACTTCTAGTCAAGTTTCTCCAACTAGAGACGGCTACCTATGAACAACAGTTCAACCACTATGCTCAATCAATTTATGTAACCAGTGTACTCCCCAGGATGAATGCATCTGCTTCACGCCATGGGATTTCAACCGCTCAAGAATTCTTCACCTCTCGTTGCGGTATGTGGCTCCAGGACCACATGCCAATTCGCACCTCACTAATGGCATGCAGCCTTAGCTGAGAAACATGATCTGCCAAGAACTCCACAACAGTAATTTACGGTGTGCTGCAATTTTAAACATCTAGTCATTTGGATTTCTGCAGTAGGTACTAAGGTCAGGCAATCAGCTTGGTTAAGTTCTGTACAAAGCAGTTTCCCAACCTCTTTCCATGGAATCTGTTTTAAGAGTATTCGTAACATCTTATTTCCTCCAAAGATTTCAAGACATGCTATCTACACAGCCTTAAAAGGAATTTTCAGAAGTTCCGTTATGTTCTTGCCATTTTGTCCAAACATTTCCTTTTGCTTCTGGAATATGCTGATGAGTGTTCAAACAGAAGTTCGTATCACATTCTTGCTGGTGCTCTTTTAAGGCTTTTTTCTGTTTCATCTCTTTGCTGGAGCTGAGTGTTGCAGGTGATCACCTACAACTCCTCCTCCTTCATTTTAGGAAAGAGAAGTCTTCCATGCACAACTCGGCTCCTCATCCATAGTGTTAGCTTTGCTTCAGGCTACTCCCTCAGGCTCGAGTTCTTGAAGCTTGGTGATCCAAAAATCTCTAAGCAGACATTTCCACTTCAGTAATGTACTTTTCTGAATGATGTTTCCATTTCCAAAGGTTCTTGGTATCTGTTTTATTCTTATTATCTGTCTTTTGAGTTCCACAATCTGATAAAATCTCCTGGTGATGAAATGTGGGTAGAATTTCCCTCAAACACACAGCAAATTGTCTTCAATACTGACAGCTGTTTTTTCTTCACTAATGAAGTCCCTCACTCCACTGACAGGCAGTTAAATGTGATGCTTAATGAAACAAATGAAGTAAACTGGGATGCTCCTATTGCTCAGTTTGGCTGACAGTGGACTCACATAGTCTACTTGCCTTTAACATTCTTTACTTCTGTAATCAATTTCTCCAAGTGCTGCTTCTGCCACAAGACAGCCAAACCCAACTGCACTAGCCTCTCCAGTTTCTGGTGTGTTTCTTCCTGTCTAATCCTTGTGTTTTACCCAGTCACGGTCACAGATTGAAAAAACTGTTCTGTTGAGGAGAAAATTGTATCTGCAAGACAAGTATCGTACCAAGTCTGATGCTCAGCCAGCCCTCTGAAAGCTTAGGAACCCATTCTGCTTTGTTTCTGTAAAACAGGCTTCATGAATCTTCATCTTGCCCTTCGTTCTCTCTCCCCATGGTCACCCTCTGAAGATCTTTCACCGGGATTCTACTTGCCTCCAGCTTTGGCACAAATCCTCAAATACAACAAGGTACTACGTGCACTCAGACTGTTCTGCTAACCACCCCAATGAACTTTCCTCAAGCATAAACATTCATGATCCTTTGGCCACACGTGGTTTCTGCATGGGGAAAAGAACAAGAGGAGAAGAAGAAGAAGAACAAGAAACACATTTTCTTCCAGTTCTGTTCCCTGGACTGAAAAAGAAACAACCTGAACTTCCTGAGCATTCTTAACTTAGCCCCAAGATCTTCCTGGCAAAAGTTTTTATGGCAATTTGAGTTCCCATGGAAGATGCTCCACTGGTTCACTTCTAAGGCAAGCAGCTGTAAGTTTCCCGTCTTTCCCATCCTCATTGCCTTACACTTCTGACCCAACTGATAAAAGCTACAATTGATATTGCTCCTGAACAAGATGCTACTTCGAAGACTATCCTACCACTAAAGTGAAAGTTTGCATCTTTCTCCTCTCTCCTTTCCTCCTGATGGAAAAAGTCTGTAATCTTATTAACTGCAACAGCTGTAAATAGTTGCTGTTCCAAAGCAGTCCCACATGGCCTGGGTTGGCCCTGCCTCCTTTTAACTTTGAGCTCCAAGAACAATCATTCTCACCCAAAGTCCGTACAGCCTTCTGTTCTTTAGCTCAATACATTCAAATTAACTAGTTCCTCAAAAATAAATCTTTTTGATCCAGGGTTTCACAAATCTCCTTTTCGAGCCACAGTCTCTTGCTCTCCCTCCCCAACTGCCAATGGTCTCTTCACCCATGTTTTGAGATTTCCACATTCTTCTTTCCTGGATTGTGTCCTGAGTTATTCATCTTAATAGTTCCCCTGGACTCAGCCTGGAACCTCCCTTTAAGTCACTTGCTCAGTCATCTAATCGTACCCTTAATCCTTCCTGGCAGATCTAACCCCAACCAGCTACCCGAGCCGAGAGAAAGACAGAAGCCCTGCCCTACCTATTTCATGTAACCGGTCCCATGCCCTTACAGAAATAATGGCATGGACTTCCTAGATCAACTTTCCTGATAGTAACGGTTCCATCGACCACCTTTTTTTCTCCTGATGACCGCTAAGACCATGTTTTTGTCCTTTCTACCTCTCCTTGAAGTTGATGGCTTCCTAAATGATCTCCTTCAGCCTTCTCAGGTGAATATATGGTTACAATGGATTTTAGGCTTTCATGAAAGGGGTCTAAAAAGATAGTCAAGGAAGGACAGAAAAAAAGTAGTTTTTCAATAAATGAACAAGCAAAAACATTAAGCTAAGGCTGAAAATGTATTTGATGATACATACGGGGAAAAAGTGACAGAATACTGTTGTTATTCCCAAACACAAGATTTGAAAAAACAAAACCACAAACCAACCAGCTTTAGATAGCGCGCTTAATGCTAAAAAAATTGTAACATCATTCAAAAAAAATCCAGTTGATGAGCCAACTAAGCTCATATACTTGATCTGTTGGGGTTCTTTCGGGTCTCAGAAAAGGTCGGTTGCTTTTTAAACAGAAAAAGACCAAATCTTTACAGCACAAAAATAAAGCAGCACAAGACACAGTGGGACGTTCTGTCACAGTTCTACACAAGTCTCATCACAGGAGTCCAGGGCAGCATTAGAAAACACCTGCTGGCAGGTGAATACTGAGAACAGGGCTAAACACAGACTTGAGTGTCCAATAAAAAATGGAAGTGAGACCTGGAAAGAATAAGTAAATTTGGTTTTATATGAATGAAAAGTTTTTGTGTAGGAGTAGCAATGGGAATACAATTTCTTCACATTTTATTGTGTAATTTTGCTGTGTAGTAGTGTTTCAGTATGATTTATTGTGTAATGCTATTGCATGGCATCATTTGTTGAGCAACTTTGCTGCGTGGTATAGTTTTTTATTTAATTATATTGAACATTAGGCAATGGTTTTGCATGCCATAATTTGCATTTTCTGTTGAGCAACATCACTGCCATAGTTCTTGACACAAAGGTGAATTGCATGAATTCACATAACAGTGCTGAATTCATGATTTTAACATATATTCACTCAGAGATGGCAAATTGAGACAATTTTTTTTTCTGAACGAAGACACATGCAGAAAAGCAGCAAACTGAGCAGGTTTTTGAGCGGAACTTAGGGCATTAAGATACGATTTCATTAAATAGCAACGCAGCATTGCCTCATAAATGACACTTTCTTATCCGGAGCTACCTTGTAACTACATTGTGTGGTATTACATGTTTCGCATATCCATACCTGACTGTAAAAACTACAGGAGGACCTTGTTTTACATACTACTGGGTATAAACAAGAACAGGAACTTGCTTTTGATGTGACTTAGGCTCTATTCAAAACTACCCTTGCAGGGACCTGCTGAAATCCAGAACCTGAACAAGAAACTCTCCACCTCTTATGCAAAATGCAACTGATTACTTGATTACAGTGGAATCCTGTGTTAACAGCAACACTACTGAACTTAGAGCAAAAATTTAAAATTTTGCAGTAGTAAATTAGTAAAAGACTTAAGCATATTTTAGATGCCATTACAATGTCATCCTACTACTGCTTAACATCCTCCAAAGAAGCAGGAGGAAGAAATAAAAGTTTGCTCTGTATGTAGTATTAATGTAAGTTACTTATCTTTACATTCCTTAGATAAACTTGCCTTTTCATCCCTCCTTTTTTTTTTCTCCGATAATTTTTGCTTACAAAAACATGGTCTATATACAGACTTAAATCACATGTTTGAAGTTCAGCAAATATATCAGAACTTGAAGTCTTCTTCCAAACAAATCAAGTAATCCATAAGGATATCAACTTTGTACCAACATCTGGTTTTATATCCATCTGAAAATGCTATTGATTGGCTAGAACAGCATCTCTCACGCATTACCTGGCAGTCTACGAACAACTGTATGTTGCAAGAGGCACAGAAAGAGAGCAAACACTGGTAGATTACAATGCAGTGCTGCTGCAAGCATTTTTATTTGATCTCATATTCTGGCAGGTTTTAAATACAGAAGAAAAAAATACGCACACAGGCTTAATTTTTAAAATATGGCAAAAACCAGAAGACAGGCTGGGAAGGCAAACTGCAAAAAAAAGTGAGCTCCCTCCATCTATAACATAAGATTAATTTATTATCTGACAGATGGCAGAAGGGAGGGGGGTGGAAAAGACTGCTGATGCAGTGAGCTCTCCGTCTGTAATGAAGGCCCCACATTCTCACTTATCATACTGCCACAAAATACGTCCATAGTTGTATTCAGTCCAGAGGTTTGCTCCATGTATTCCTAGGTTTAAATCAAAATAGCCTAGACCTCATCGCTGTGTGAACAACTGAAAAACGAAGAAAACATCCAGAGAAGTGATTCTTCTGTCAACTGCCCAAGGTTACTCACAACAGCAACTATGATAGCTGCGACTCTACCCCGCTCATTTCATTTGACCAACGAGAGCGAGCCATTCATGCTGACCAATAATTCCAGAGCTACCGGTCAATGTAGCAAGTTACCATCTCATTTGCTGTCCCAGCACTGAAAGCTGCTTTTTCACATTTCTCCATATTCCAAGACATTTTCTCTTCCTTCAGCATCTTCCACATTGCAGTCATGAGGTGCCAATACAAAAATGGAGCATATTGAAAACAGCAAAAAGCAGAACCGACCCAAACGCACTTAATACAAAATGAAAAGCTTCTGCATTGACGATAACAATCATTTCCTCATTTAGTTTGCTGAACTCCACGCGATGCTGTCACAGGACTCCCAACCTGCCGCAGAAGCCAAAGGCCGCCTGAGCTCCAGCACGAATTACCGGAGGGAGTCGCTTACCTCTGACATCAGATTCCCGTATGATCACCCCAAGGCACGCTGCGGTGAAAGGGAACCAGAGGAAGGACGGCTAAGGAAAGCGGATTGTGCTACGTCCGGCCCTCAGGCGCCCGGGGGACACCCTCACCTTGCCACGAAGAGATGCTCTGCGCACCCCGGGCCGTTACACGGCATTAAGACAGATAAACAAACAAAGCACCCAAGCACACCCAGAAGGACGAGGAGGAGAAGCGGGTGCGGAGGGGCCTGGCCCCCCGCCGCAGTCCCGAGCCCGGGGACCCAGGCCCGGGCCCGTCCGCCGCCTCAGCCCCCTCGGCGCGCGCCGCGTCTCCCGGGAGACGGAGCCATTTTGAACCGCTGCGTCTCAGTGACAGCGGGGGGAAAGGGGGGGGGGGGGGGGGGGGGGGTGCGCCGGGCACGGCGATGGCGGTGCCGGGGTCGCTCGGCGGGGCCGCCCTGGCGCGTTACCTCGGATGCTCCAGGTCCAGCGGTAGAACTCGAGGGTGTCGTTCACCACGCTGGACACCAGGCCCATGGCGCGGGGGGGTTCGGCGGCGGCACCCATGGTGAGCAGCAGCAGCAGCAGCGGCGGAGCCGGCAGACCTGTCTCGGCGCGTGCGTCCGTGCCTCTGCACCGGGGCTGCTGCTGCTGCTGCCCTTCTACAGCCGGGGATGTGATTTAAATCTCTATCTCTCGGTATCTTCCCTCCAGACTCCGCCTCGCTCCCGTCACCGGCTCCCGTGCCCCGTGGGCAGGGAGGAGGGCGAGGAGGCGGAGGTGGGGGGCGGCGCGGCGGCCGCGGCACCGCAGCACCGGCCGCAGCGCGCGGTGCGGTGCGGTGCGCTCGCGTCACGTGACCGCCGCCTCGCTGCCCGCCGGCGGCTGCCCGCGGGGTGCGCGGCGGCCTGGCCCGGCCGCGCAGGCGCACTGCGGGCGCCCAACCGCCTGCCGGCTGAGGGGAGCGCGGCGGGAGCAGGTGCAGGGCGGCTGGGCGACCCCTGGCGCTCCCTCGGGGACCCCTTTCCTCCCCCAGTGGGCGTTCGGGGTGGAAAAGAGGCGCTCGTTATCTTAATTTGCCTTTTTATTTTCAAATAGGTATGTTTTTACCAGACGAAGGAATAAATATTTCAGTCAACTTTTATTTCCTTCCTTCCTTTTCTCGTTAGCAGTTTGGATTTTTCTTCTTCTCTCCTTCCCCTCTCTCCCTTGACAGACAGGCCAAGGCACCAGCATGAGTGGCGCTCACTTTACCTCACGCTGTTGATACTGAGGTGTCGGCTTTTCAGCTGCCTGCCCCGAGAAGCCTCTGCTAAAATCCCTTCCCCTCCCAGCACTGATAAAACCAGCAATCGCAACAGGATCTCGCTATCTTCCTGCCCCACTGGTGGTGGTTGGTGGCATCTCCCTGACCAGCAACTTGCCCAGCCTCCTCCAGGCGCCACCGAGGTGCCTTTCGCACACTCTCCCCTCCATCTCCTGGACCAAAGCCTTTATGGTTCCTTCATGGTGCAGAGAGGTTCACCTGCCCGGACCGTTGCTGGGGGCTGCAGGAGAAGGAGCCTCCGTGGCAAAGGCTGGCAGGGCTGTGGGTGCAGTCCCGGTTCATCCATTCTGCACCCTACGTTTCAACCCCAACAAACCCTCTGCCTGATGTGGGTGCACCAGCTGCTCCTCACATGTTTTGCCGCTTATCTCCTCCCGCCAGCTTATCTCTCGCTCTCCCTCTCCCACAATCCGTGTAGTGTGGATTGGTTTCCCCACTGAGGGACAGGAGGGGAGCTGCTCCACCTGAGTTGCAAGCTTTCCTCCTGGCAGACAGCAGATCAGATGGTATCTGTCTCTCCCTCCCCCAGTGCACCAGCACCTGTGTCACTCATTGTCACTTGGTCTTGGTGAGCACAGCTTGCATTCCTCCTCCTGGGTGAGTAACCCTCCGCTCAGCTCCTGGACCGCCCTGGCTGCTGTGATCCCATCCCTATGGACGGGAGAGGCACACTGGCCACCACTAGCAGAGCCACTGCGCCTGGAGCTTGGAAACCAGCAGGTGTTTGGGAGTAGGGATCACCTGCACTGGGAAAAGGAAGAGGAGCTACGTCAGCCCCTGGAGGCCTGGATGGACAGGGAAGTCCAACTTATCCGAATGCTGCCTGAAAGTCAGAGCCGAAGCAAGGTTACCACATGCTGATGTATGGACAGCTGCTACTCCTCTCACGTGAGAAGAGTCAAGCAAAACTCTGCATGAATTGCACTGACTTGAATTACATTTTATTTTGATGGCACTGATCATGGCAGGAGGTCCGGTGAGAGCTCTGAAATGGATCTGTCACTGGGTAGGGCAAGGTGAACACCAACCTGCTTCCCAAGTTGCAGGCAGACAGTGTAGTGTTAGCTGTGGTTCCTGTGCCTCCTTCAGGTGAAACCACTGCAGCGTATCACTGGGCAGTTAGTTAGAAACTTGACACGTGGTTGGCATTGTCTAAAGCACGGCTTCAGAACTTCTTTTAACATTATCATTTAAATCAAAAGGAAACCAGAAGAATGAGTCATAATCCTCAGATTGGTATATGGCCGTTTGCCTTGGCCACATGTTTGAAACAGAATGGGCTACTGAATGAATCAACATGACAAAGGATCACACTCCCCTGCCATCCCTGATGTCAGGCAAGATGCGGACTAAGCAGAGTGCCACCAACACAAGGAGTAAAGATCCACAGTCTACCAAAGAACAAAAAGGAACAAGACATATTAGCAACATTAATACATATTCATAATAATAATTATATATATTATAGCCTAGATATGCTTACTTCTTTATTAAAATGATTATTTATTTATTCTATGGAAGTCTTTTTTGCACAATTGACACCAATAATTATTGTTTATAAAATATTTATACGATCGGTTTATTGTTTCATCTATTTCAGATTAGATAACTTTTCTTGATTGCAATTAATTCCTTTATATTGGCAATATGATTGTACATAGATAATTTTACAGAGCAGTCAAGCCTTGAGAAGAGCTGCAACAGAGCTGCAGAGCTTGGAGAACGGGGGAGAAGATGAACAACCTAACCAGAGTAACTTCTTCTGTGCTTTGACATTGGCTTTAAAAAATGTGATGAAGTTCATGACAAAATATTCTCATTAGTTTAACTTTCAGCCTGCAAGCACGCGGACATGCTTTCAAAATTAGGTCTGTGTCTGAGGGTTTCCAAACACATCCCAGCTAGTTTCCTATGTTTGTGCACCCAGCAAGATGTGCTGGTTCTAAAAAAGCTGAGACCCATGTCTTCTACTGAAAGAGAGCAGAAGGAGGAAGGCATCCAAAGGCATAGCTTTGAAGCAGCCTCCAAGGAAATCTGCAGCATGGTAGTCAGAAAAAGATTATTTTTTAATATCATTGATTAGCCAATGTTGTCATCTTCTACTTGGTAATCTACATGTTCCTAAAACCTGGACATCTCAGATGGGCAAATTTCCGCTTGGAAAAGGCAGGCCTGTGGCAGCTGACCCCAGAGGAACACAAGAATTCCCAGCTGTGTTCCGGCCATTTGTCCAGTGCTCCAGGGTACTTGTGCTGGCAGCAGGCAAGTCTCTGTGCTTCAGGAAAGGTGCAGAAGGTAACAGGAAGCTGTGGGACAGCCTGCCCCAAGGAAGGTCTCCTCCCAGTTCCCATTCGAGATACAAACTGTATTCCTTCCAGACCTTTTTGTAAAAAAGCCCAATGAGATATCTCATTTCAGAACTATTTTAAGCCATTTTCTGCTTCTTCATGACACAAATAAACAGCAATAGAAATGTTACAAAGTCCAGATGATCAGTGCATTTAGTACTGCACGTGAAAAAGCATTTATTCTTGAATTTCAGTGAAGCATATTCTACTGTAATGTTTGATGGATGAGCAGATGCTTCTGCACTAATTGAACGTATTCCCACTCAGGTTTTGCTTCAGGTTAGCAATGAGATTGTTGTAAGGGGAAAGTGAAATAGAGGTATGTTGGATAATATTTATGAAGTGTAGTAGGAAGAAAGCAGTCAGAGCTTTGTATGTTGCCGCCAGTGATCCCTCCAGGCAGCTCACCAAAAGACAAACAGCAGTAAAAGATCTTTGCCTTGCTACAAAGAGAACCATCACAACCAGGAACTCTCCTGGTGGGAAAGAATAGAAGTGCTTGAATCAATGCATTTGACAGAAGATCTAAATGTTACACCATGCGGTAAGGGACATCCTATTCACTTACCAGTAAGGAAGGCATACAAAGTATTATATGCGTTAAGCATGACAAATTTAAATTGTTCAAAAGAACTTAACTTTAGAAATGTGTTTTGATTAACTATTGAACTATCATATTTTTTCATTTGATTCCATCAATGTTTTAAGAGGGAAAATGATGAAATAAATTAGCACATCAATTTGCAGTGCATGGGATTTTCTTGCACAGCCTGTCAAATTTATATGCTCCTTGCATTGAAGCTTTCTAGCTGATATGCCTTATAAAGACTGCTAGCTGTGCCAGAAAAACTTGTCTGATCTTTGAATCAACAAGTACAGGCTTAAGTGTATGCATATGCAATAGTACAACTGCTATCTATCTGCTTCAATACAGAGGCTGGTTTAAGGCGGCTTTATACTATACATGCTTAAAAGAAGCTGTTTTCACACAACTATAATTTGTTAAAAATAATAACATTAAAACCAACAATGTGTCTTTCAGCACTAATTAATTTTTTTTGTTTATTACGTAAGACGTTGTTAACTCCATAATTTGAGGTGGGGTAACTCAGGCACACAGGGATTACACAGCTTTTGCACAGGGAGTCTTCCGTAGGATCTGAAACAGATCCAGCTCTTTTGTCTTCCAAACCGTCTGCTAAGATGCCATCTGTCCTTTCATACATTCAACTGCATCAAAACATTTTTTTTCCAAACCAAATAGATTGGAATGATGCATCAGAAAATATCCAGAGATGTTAATACCCAGTGCAGGCTTTGGCCAAAACTTACCTTTGATGTAAGTTCCCACTAGGTTCCACCTCACTTGCATCTGCCAGCACCAGCACTGAATTTGATTTCTGGTCTGCATCAACTTCATGTTTTGAACATCAGCCATTTTTGCTGTGGCTCTATCTGAAATATCAGAATTAAAATATGTTCAGTATCCTGGCATAAATGCTCAAGGGCCAGATCCAACAGAGAGAATTCCTAGTGAAGTAAATACAACTTTTGTTTCCACAGGACTCTATATCCATATTGATATTTCTTCTCCATCATTCTGCCCAAAAATTTGGTCCCAAGAAGACCAGGTGGCCAGCTTTCTCCCAAGGTACATCAGGTTTTATTCCCAAGTAAATATAACTATGGTTTGACTCCAGATCATTATGTTTACAGGTTTTAAACTGTAGAACTAACCCCATTTACTGCAAATCTGGACAGTGACTGGAAGTGCTGGCCTGTAGTGCTGGGCTGCATCCAACTTAAACTCCTGCTGTTCTGTACTGGTCCAGAAGAGGAGCCATTAAGCCAGTGCTTCCCAGCCCCATTCTGAGAGATTAATTTACAATTAATTCCTCTGTAGGAGATTTCACCCTAACCAAGAAGCTAATGTGTATATGCAGTATATGAGATGTGTTGTATACCCAGCAGGTACACGTTCATAACTTTACCCATGTTTCAGCTTCCTTTTAAAAACGAGTGTTTCACAGACACAAGGATGATAAAAACCTGTATGCGTACTGTCTCATTCTGCCTCACTGATACTTTTCTTACATGGTTTCTCATACTTTTACACAGCTAAGATTTTTATCTGCAGTGATATCTGTCACAGCATCTATCATTTGTGAGGTGTGGCAAGCATGCTTTTGCAATGAGGGCTTCATATGTGTACATGCTGGAGAACAGCTATGCCAAACTATCAGCTGATGTTTTGAGGGCACTATGTTGAAACGACAGCAACATGTATAGTCAGATCTGCAGCACGTCGCTAACTACCAAATCCAGCCTTTTCCATAGGTGTGTGTCACTGCTACTGCACCCACTTCACTGGGTGTGTCAGCCTCCTGAAGGCGTGTAGCTGTTTGTAGGGATGATTTTGCACCTTTGCTTCTGCGCTAGTAATGGCCTGAAATGTAGGGCATAGTCCCCTGCAGAAGCCGCTTATAGCAATATAGTTAGGTGGAAGGGTGTTGATGATGCAAGCTGTGTGCTGTTGTGCTGTCTCTGGCTGTAACTATGTGAGTATGGGTGGTAACGATGGTGCTGGGCATACCCTTTATCTGTGTGATGTGTGGAGGACAAAATTGTGGTAAAGGAGTTACATAAAGGCTGTGCCAGCCTCTGGGCCTCTGAACCGGTGTGACCTGGCACACGCTCTGCCTTTCACTCTGCCAGGGGGATATTCTGTAGATCTGTACACTCTTGACAGGCAGCCTGAATGCCAGTCCTCATTAGAGGCTCGTGTTGTCCTATCCTCAGAAGATCATGTGGAAGTATTTGCCACAGGGTTATACATTTTATAAACAGCAGGTTAGCCATATAAACACCCTACTGAGATAAGTGGGTATTGTTAACTTCATTGTATGTATGGTGAAATCAAGCCTAGAGAAACGCAATGCCAGTTCCAGCTCTTTGGAACGGAATAGAGCAAAAATGTTGGGATCTCCCTTAACTTAGCTAAGTCTTGTCCACTCACTGGTATAAACCCATGGTTCACTGGTCTTTCCAGTGCCATATTCAGGCATAATCGGTTAGGGCATGAGTCTCAGGACCCTACTTGGAAAGAACCTGAAGATCCACTAGGTAGTTGTAGGCAAGACAGACATATAAAACATAACATTTCCTACGCTGTACAGTGAAATTCCGAATTTCTCACAAAACGTATGAGAGTTTTCTTGTACATTTTCATGCAGTGGCTGCTCTAAAGCTTTTTAGTTGGCAGGGTTCTCAACAGAAAATTTTGTAGTATTTGTGTGTGTGTGTGTATAACACAATAGTGTTTTAAGAGAACAAAACAAGAGCAGAAAAAGATAATACAACATAAGAGTATTTCATTGTTGAAATCAGAAAAACAGCCATTACCTTGCAAAGGACCTTGAAACTGTCTTCTACAAGCTCCTGTCCACACTCAGCCTAAGTCGCCATATGTCCATCTGTCTGGCCTGGGGACAGGCAGGGAAATCCCCAGGGAGGGCTGCTGTGCAGGTGCACCGTGCTTCCTGCTGGGGTTTGCACTGCCCGTTGCAGGGTGTTGTGGCACTGGTCTTGGTGTTAGCCTGTGAGCCATCCATTCTTAGTGCAAGAGGCATCTAATACTCCGGAAGATTCTACCAGAATTACAGAGCTCTGGTGGGAATGAAGTCACCTGTCCGCAAGGTAAGAGTCACAACTCTACATGGCAGCTAAATGGACTTCCAGGAGGGAAGGTGACACCCTAAACTGTTGTGCTTTTTAAAAAGCAGCTATTGTGTATGAGTAGGTGCACAAAATATGCACATTTTATCTGCCATGCACATTTTATCAACCCCGCATCTAGCCACAAATCTTTATTTTGCCTCAGGTCTCATCTCAAAATTTTAGGTGTTATCTATGTAATGGAGCAGGATGCTTAAAACCAAAACCTGGGAAACCTGACACTGGAAGAAGATCTATATGTTAGAAGCAATATTAAAGTATGCCCAAATGACAAAGACCAACCAGATATACTGTAATACCTGCCCAAAAATCATAGGAACGAAGGTGCTCATGGACACAGAATAATAGCTCTGTATCTGAATTACCTCAAGAATTCACGAAGAAACAGTTGGAACAGATCCTCTGCTTGTATAAATGAACAGGACTCTGGGGACTTCAGTAGAGTCTTTATGGACACCTATTTTATGTCATTTACAGGCAGAAACACCAACAGAAATATAATATTTGCCTTTTCATTGAGAAAGTGGCAACTGAAAATGTGAGGGAGGGCAAAGATGCTGCACTAAAAGAGCACAATAAAATGTTTATAATTATATTAACATACTCTGAGGATCAATTTATTAATACATGTCAACATGAAAAAAAATCTTTATTTTTTTTAAATAAACTTGTTGAATAATAAAATTTGTTTTTATTTCTTCCTAGCTGATTCTAATAACAAAAGAACTGGGCTTGTTTGGTCTAGTCCTAGTAAGACATAGGATTTGAAGATGGAAAGCAAAAGAGGCAAGTAGCAATAACGACTCTGAACTTCCATAGAGAGGACTTCAGGGAGATTCCTGGTGCGCTAGTTCCCAGGAGCTGCTGCTTTGAAAGACAGAGGAGCCCAGGAGAGCGGGTTGATACTCAGGGACAACCTCCTCAAAGCACAAGAAGCATCCACTTCTGTCTGCAGTCACGATGCAGGTGTGAGGAGGCCAGACTAGCTGAATGGGGAACTCCTGACTGGGCTTAGATGGAAAAAGGAAGACTATGGGAGATGGAAGCAGGGATGGGCTGCTCAGGAGGAATAAAGAAGGAATGCCCAAGTGTGCAGAGATTGAATTAGGAAAGCCAAAGCTTAGCCAGAGTAAAAACTGGTGAAGGACATGAAGGGTTACAAGAAGGGCTTCTATAGGAACAACAGCAGCAAGAGGAAGACTAAGGCCAAGTGGACACGTGACCTAGTGATGAAGGAGATGGAAAGGCTGAGGTTTCTATGCACCAGTCTTTACTGGCGAGGTCTGTTCTCAGGCTTCCCTTGTGTTTGGTGGAATACAACCAATGTTAGAGGAAGACTGAGTAAGGGATTACTTAAGCAACCTGAACACAGAACCAAGCAGGATGCATGGCTGATATCACTGCAAGGCTGTTCTCTATCTCTTCAAAAGGCTGCAGTGATCAGAAGTTCCCCATGACTGCAGAAGCAAATGTCACACCCATCTTCCAGAAGGCCAAGGAGGAAGAGCTGGGGAAATACAGGCCAATTGGCTTTACTTCAGTCCTTGCAAAGGTTATGGAGCAAATCCTTCTGTAAGCCATGTCCAGGCACATAAGAGAGAAGAGAGTGAGTGGGAAAAAACAGCATGGATTTACCAAGTGCAAATTGCACTTGACCAACCTAATTGCCTTCTACTATGTAATGACTGGATTTGAAGATGACGGCAGCGCAGTGGATGTCATTTACCTTCACTTTGGCAAGCTTTTGACTCTGTCTCTTGCAGCATCTTTGGAGCTAAACTAGAGAGCTGGGACTAGCTGGGTGAATTACAAAGAAGTGAGTAAAAAAAGGCTGGAGCAACAGGCTGAAAGTGTCGTGGTGGCTATTTATAAATGGTATTCCTTGGGCATTCATATTGGGACCAATATTGTTTAACATCTCCATTCATGGCTTTGACAGTGGAACAGCGTGTGCCCTCCACAAGTTCACAGATGATATCCAGCTGGGGGGAGCAGTCACTGTGCTGGATGATACGGCTGCCATTGGAGGTACCTTGACAAGCTGGAGAGATGGGCTCACAAACATTTTATGAAATTCAACAAGGGAAAATGCAGTCCTGCATCTGGGATGGAATAACACCATGCAACAGTACAGGGTGGGGACTGAGCCAGAAAGCAACTTTGCAAGAAAAACACCTGGGGATCCTTCTAGACAACAAGCTGAACGTGAGTCAGCAGTATGCCTTTGCAGCAAAGGTGGTCAAACACATACTGGGCTGCAATAGCAAGAGTGTAGCCAGCAGGACAAGGGAGGTGCTTCTTCCCTCTGTTTCGCACTTGCGAGACAGCATCTGCAATGATGTGTGCAGTTTTGGGCTCCTCATCACAAGAAAGACTTGGACATACTGAGCCCATTGGAGGACCACCAAGATGGTCAGGGGCTGGAGCACGTGATGTAGAAGGAAAGACTGAGGGAGCTGGCTTTGCTCAGCCCAGTTCAGGAAGAACTTACTGCTGTCTACAGCTGCCTCCTGGGAAGGTGCAGAGAAGACAGAGCCAGATGCTCCTCAGAGGTGTACAGAGGAAGGATTAGAGGCAATGGGCAGAAGTTGCAGCCAAGAAAAAGATATCCAGAACCCAACCAAATGGCCTGAGCAATCTGCTCTGACTTCAAAGTTGTCCAAGGTTTGAGCAGAGGACTGGACTAAATGATCTTGAGATCCCTTCCAACCTAAATTCTTCTGTGATTCACCTTCAACTCCAGAAGTTAAATCTTCCCTCCCTTAACTCCAGATGTTAATTTTCATCACTTTTAGTAAACTTCAACACTCCAATCTGAGCAGACTGATGGTGAGCTGAGGTTGGTACTGTTTCTCACATCATCCTTTGCATAGACTTGTACAACTTTCTGTATATATTGTTAATACTTTTAAACTTGTTCTTAAGAACATAGCCTAAGGAAGTGCTAGGTAATGCACGATGATATTACTATGAAGTAAATGTAAGTACACCCTTGCCAGCATGTAGCAGTTTCATTTTATTCTTTTTGTCTGTGCCTCATTGATTTCACTTTAAATTTCTGAGTTTCCACACTCCACGTGGCAGCAGCTGAAATGACCACAACCACGGGGCTGTTCATGCTGGACAGGAATTTGGCAGTTGGACTAGATGATCATTGTAGGTCCCTTCCAACTGAACTATTCTATTCTATTCTATTCTATTCTATTCTGTTGTATTCTATTCAGAATAAGCAGTCTGTACGTCCCATTTAAGTTGACAACTAATGAAAGGGACCGGAATCTGTAGCTCCTGGAACAAGAGTAAATATTGTACTTATTGTAAGAATGTAACAATGTCCAAGCAAAGGTAGGCTGTGTCTGGTAGAAACCAACAGCAGAATAGAAAGTAACAACAGGAGAAGCCAATGAACGGTAATTCTCCAATAGACTTCCCTAGCTGCTAGCAATCTGTGACTGTTTGATCTATCTTTGAAACTAGTTTTATGGGCATCCTTAAACAACAGAACAATCAGCCTTATTTCAGCACCAAAGAACCCTGTCTGAAACATTAAAGAGGGAAAATAAAAAGCATGGAATATGTTAAGACTGTAGCTACTTGGTAGCATAACCTTCTGGGGAAGGAAAATTGTTTCTTTGCTATTCTAAGAAATTTTTTAGTATGTCAGAGAAACTATGGATGACTCTATCTGTATTTTCCACAATCCTTTAAAAAGATCAGTTGTTAAACTGTATTAAAGAAAAAAAAAGTTGCTGTAATGCAATATAACAACATACATCAGACACTGGGTAAGAAAAAAAAGTAATAATGAACAATTAGCTCTGAACATGAAAATGGCTATCGTACAGCCAAAAGTTAATAGATGTACATACTGTATATAGTAGCATTCATTATACCAGCATGCTCTAGAAAGGGTATCTGTAGGTACAGAGCTAGCTCCAGGGGTGTATTCAAACTCCACAGAGGCTATTTAGCTACAGAAAGGAAATCATACTTCTAAATTTTTTACAATTTCACACAGTACAATATTGGTACCTAAAGAACAATGCCCCATAGGACAGGACCTTATAAGAGGATCTATCTCCTCTCTTTTGCTGATGCAGGGGTAAGGGAGCGCACCAGATAATTCTGCCAACGTGCAGGTCCTTGCATAACCTAGTGCCAGCCCAGAACTGGTCAGCAGCTGCAGCACAGAGGAGATGGTCCTCAGACCTTCTGGTTACCGTGTCAAGAAGCAGCTGAAACACCCATCTTGGTTGCTGTCACCATCTCTGCTCTCTTTTCAGCCCAAACTGGCTGCCTATCAAATAACCTCCATTTAACTTTCTGCAGCAAAGCAAAAGGAAAGTTGTATCTTTTATCTCTGTGGCATACAAGAGTTTCCATTTCTCTTCTATTTTGAATTAAGTACTTATGAGTTCTTACTTGTCATCATTTCTTCTTGTCTAAATGTCTCGTTGCAGCTTTTAACTACCTGCTATACTTTCTCAGCCCTATTGTATAGATCAGTCTACTGTCAGTAATCTCTATGTAGGTATTCATATGTCTTCATTTAGTAAACTCTTCATTTTTTATTGGATTGAAAACCAGATTAGTCTTATTTTGACTGTTATTGTTAGGCATGTATTCCAGATGTTATACCATTCACCAAAGTTTTTGCAAGCTTTCAGTATTTTTTTAGAAATGTGAATGCCAGATCTGTCCACAGTATCTCAGAAATGGTCTTACTACTTACAGCTGATGGTTCCATTTGCAGTTACCCTTTCTGTTCTGTCACTTAACTACTTGTTAATCCATATAATTTAAATTAAGTAATTTTTGCATCTCTAATTTTTTTCATAAACTCATGCAATTCAGCGGCCTACACAAGCTTTATCTTATATACTAGTACCATTACCTTTATCGGTCAGACTTTTGATCTTCAAATAGCAAGCCTATCTGACAAAGTCTGTATTTCATAATACCAGGTTGATGGACATTAATTGCTTACACGTTTTATTTTCTTTTTCATGGCATCCTATTTCTGTCTCTTTAATGGAGTCCTGAATCCACGTCATGTGCATGGTTTAACCCCAGCCAGCAACTAAGCACCACACAGCTGCTCACTCACTCCCCCCCGGTGGAATGGGGGAGAGGATCGGAAGAGGAAAAGTGAGAAAACTCGTGGGTTGAGAGAAAGACAGTTTAACAGGGAAAACAAAAGCTGTGCACACAAGCAAAACAAAACAAGGAATTCATTCACCACTTCCCATCAGCAGGCAGGTGTTCAGCCATCTCCAGGAAAGCAGGGCTCCATCATGCCTAACAGTTACTTGGGAAGACAAACGCCATCACTCCATACGTCCCCCCTTCCTTCTTCTTCCCCCAGCTTTATATGCTGAGCATGACGTCATATGGTATGGAATATTGCTTTGGTCAGTTGGGGTCAGCTGTGCTGGCTGTGTCCCCTCCCAGCTTCTTGTGCACCCCCAGCCTACTCGCTGGTGGGGTGGGGTGAGGAGCAGAAAAGGCCTTGACTCTGTGCAAGCACTGCTCAGCAACAACGAAAACATCTCTGTATTATCAACACCGTTTCCAGCACAAATCCAAAACATAGCCTCATACTAGCTACTGTGAAGAAAATTAACTCTATACCAGCCAAAACCAGCACACATGTTAATGACTTACAAGTTTGTGAAATCAACCAGTTTAACATTTGGACATGTTTTCTCTAATGCACTTCAAATTCATGAGTGTTTCAAGATTAGAGAAAAATCAACTTTAATATTTAAGAGAGTTATTTGACCAACCAAGGCCTCTTCAGGGATCTGCTTGGTAGAGTACCATGGGATAAAGCCCTGGGGGGAAGATGGGCCCAAGAAAGCTGGTTAATATTCAAAGATCACCTCCTCCAAGCTCAGGAGCAATGCATCCCAACAAAGAGGAAATCAGGTAAAAACGCCAGGAGGCCTGCATGGATGAGCAAGGAGCTCCTGGACAAACTCAAACACAAAAAGGAAGCCTACAGAGGATAGAAGCAAGGACAGGTAGCCTGGGAGGAATACAGAGAAATTGTCCGAGCAGCCAGGGATCAGGTTAGGAAAGCCAAAGCCCTGATAGAATTAAATCTGGCCAGGGACGTCAAGGGCAACAAGAAAAGCTTCTATAGGTACGTTGGTGATAAAAGGAAGACTAGGGAAAATGTAGGCCCTCTCTGGAAGGAAACAGGAGACCTGGTTACCCAGGACATGGAGAAGGCTGAGGTACTCAACAACTTTTTTTCTCAGTCTTCACTGGCAAGCGCTCCAGCCACACCGCCCAAGTCGCAGAAGGCAAAGGCAGGGCCTGGAAGAATGAAGAACCGCCCACTGTGGGAGAAGATCAGGTTCAAGACCATCTAAGGAACCTGAAGGTGCACAAGTCCATGGGACCTGATGAGATGCATCTGCAGATCCTGAGGGAACTGGCGGATGAAGTGGCTAAGCCACTATCCATCATATTTGAGAAGTCGTGGCAGTCCGGTGAAGTTCCCACTGACTGGAAGAGGGGAAACATAACCCCCATTTTTAAAAACAGAAAAAAGGAAGACCCGGGGAACTACAGGCCAGTCAGTCTCACCTCTGTGCCCGGCAGGATCATGGAGCGGATCCTCCTGGAGACTGTGCTAAGGCACATGGAAAATAAGGAGGTGATTGGTGACAGCCAACAGGGCTTCACTAAGGACAAATAGTGCCTGACAAATTTGGTGGCCTTCTTCTATGAGGCGGTTACAGCATTGGTGGATAAGGGAAGAGCAGCTGACATCATCTACCTGGACTTGTGCAAAGCATTTGACACTGTCCTGCACAACATCCTTGCCTCTAAATTGGAGAGACATGGGTTTGACGGATGGACCACTTGGTGGATAAGGAATTGGCTGGATGGTCACACTCAAAGAGTTGCAGTCAATGGCTCGATGTCTGAGTAGAGAGCAGTGACGAGTGGCATTCCTCAGGGGTCAGTATTGGGACCGGCGCCATTTAACACCTTTGTTGGCGACACGGACAGTGGGATTGAGTGCACCCTCAGCAAGTTTGCCGACGACACCAAGCTGTGCAGTGCGGTTGACATGCTGGAGGGAAGGGATGCCATCCAGAGGGATCTTGACAGGCTTGAGAGGTGGGCCTGTGCGAACCTCATGAAGTTCAACAAGGCCAAGTGCAAGGGCCTGCACCTGGGTCGGGGCAATCCCAACCACAAATGTGGGCTGGGCGATGAGTGGATTGAGAGCAGCCCTGTGGAGAAGGACTTGGGGGTATTAGTCGATGAAAAACTGAATATGAGCCAGCAATGTGCGCTCACAGCCCAGAAAGCCAATCACATCCTGGGCTGCATCAAAAGAAGCGTGGCCAGCAGGTTGAGGGAGGTGATTCTCCCTCTCTACTCTGCTCTGGTGAGAGCCCACCTGGAGTACTGTGTCCAGCTCTGGGGCCCCCAGCGTAAGAAAGACATGGACCTGCTCAAGAGGGTCCAGAGGAGGGCCACGAAGACGATCAGAGGGCTGGAGCACCTTCCCTGTGAGGACAGGCTGAGAGAGTTGAGGTTGTTCAGCCTGAAGAAGAGAAGGCTCCGGGGAGACCTCATAGCGGCCTTCCAGTAGTTAAAGGGGGCTTACAGGAAAGATGGGGAGGGACTCTTTGTCAGGGAGTGCAGTGATAGTATGAAGGGTAATGGTTTTAAACTGAAAGAGGGCAGATTTAAACTAGATGTAAGGAAGAAATTCTTTACTGTGAGGGTGGTGAAACACTGGAACAGGTTGCCCAGAGAAGTTGTGGATGCCTCCTCCCTGGAAGTGTTCAAGGTCAGGATGGACGGGTCTTTGAGCAACCTGGTCTAGTGGAAGGTGTCCCTGCCCATGGCAGGGGGTTTGGAACTAGATGATCTGTAAGGTCCCTTCCAACCCAAACCATTCTATGATTCTATTTTAATATTTTAATACTCTTGGACAGTGAGTTCTCCATTCCTATGTTTTTTAAAATATTACCAATATAATTAAAGATCTGTGCCCAGTTAATTATAATATTACTTCTAGTGTTTCAAGTGTGATAGCTTTACTTAGGGGCTTGTGAAGTGGCTAGGTGGGATGCAAATTGTATTCTGTTCCATGTGTATTGCACTTAATGTGTCAGAAATGACAGAAAAGTTTTTGTATGGCAACTAAAAATGAAATCTATCCCTAGCTGTATTTTGTCTTTTTTTCTGATATGTGCAAAAGTATCCTAGAACACAGGTTGCAAGGTGATGTGTCCTGAGCTATGCTTCGAGTATATGCTATCTCACAGTACGTCATACAGGGTTTATAATCTGTTAATGTTAATAATCCCAAATTTGCTCACATTCATGAATGATACAGATAAGACATACTGTAAAGGAATATCTGTGGATGTACAAATGTGATGATAATCACAAAAATGCTACTGTATAAGAATTGCAATACTGTGATTAATAATAATAACAGTAGTAACAATACAGCCGGAATATCCCTCATGGACATCACAGGAGTGTTTGCAAGACTGCTTTATTTAGAGAATCAAACACTAAACCATATATAGCATATATAGCAACTTTTATTGCCACTTGGGTTCAGATGCCCTATGAAAGTATAGGGTTTTTTCTTGCATGACAATATTAAACATGTCAGAATAGCTTTCAGTATATCCTAAAACGTGAATATCCTGTATGTCTAGTACATGTATGAATGGAATTTCATCCATGAGTGGAATACATCCATTCTATAACAACTATGGATTATAGGAGGTTTAAAAAATATTCTATTAATTGCAAATAAAAATAGTTTATCTGTAATGCCATAGCAACGAGAAACTCTAGAACTTGATGCTAGAAATCACTTGCACCTACAGCTAGGACACAGCCCTTACCATAAAGGCCTTGCAACATAGGCTTGGATAAAAGTATCGTATAGGCAAGTCGGATATTGGCAGTTTCAAAACACTCTGACATGCTTGCATGAAAAATGCTTTAGCCATGGGAGGGGAGGCTAGGGAAAATGGCATCTGGTCCATGTTATGGGTAGAGACTGCCAAGAAAATGTTCCTATATAGGTATAGTAACCTATAAACTGTATTGGGTTTGCGTGGCAAGGTTTTGGTAGCGGGGGGGGGGGCGGCCTACAGGGGTGGCTTCTGTGAGAAGCTGCTAGAAGCTTCCCCTATATCCGATAAAGTTAATGCCAGCGGGTTCCAAGACGGACCCGCTGCTGGCCAAGGCCAAGCCAATCAGCAACAGTGGTAGCGCCTCTGTGACAACATATTTAAGAAAAGCAAAAGAAGTTACAGGGGAGTTGCAGTTGCAGAGAGAGAGAGGAGTGAGAAGATGTGAGAGAAACAACTCTGCAGACACCAAGGTCAGTGAAGAAGGAGGGGGAGGAGGTGCTCCAGGTGCCGGAGCAGAGATTCCCCTGCAGCCCGTGGTGAAGACCATGGTGAGGCAGGCTGTCCCCCTGCAGCCCATGGAGGTCCACGGTGGAGCAGATATCCACCTGCAGCCTGTGGAGGACCCCACGCCAGAGCAGGCGGATGCCCAAAGGACGCTGTGACCCCGTGGGAAGCCCACGCTGGAGCAGGCTCCTGGCAGGACCTGCGGACCCGTGGCTCCGTGGAGAGAGGAGCCCACGCTGAAGCAGGTTTGCTGGCAGGACTTGTGACCCCGCGGGGGACCCACGCTGGAGCAGTCTGTTCCTGAAGGACTGCACCCCATGGATGGGACCCATGCTGGAGCGGTTTGTGAAGAACTGCAGCCCGTGGGAAGGACTCATGTTGGAGAAGTTCATGGAGGACTGTCTCCCATGGGAGGGACCCCACGCTGGAGCAGGGGAAGAGTGTGAGGAGTCCTCCCCCTGAGGAGAAAGGAGCGGCAGAAACAACGTGTGATGAACTGACCCAAACCCCCATTCCCCGTCCCCCTGCGCCGCTCAGGGGGGAGGAGGTAGAGAAAATCAGGAGTAAAGTTAAGCCCGGGAAGAAGGGAGGGGTGGGGGGAAGGTGTTTTTAAGATTTGGTTTTATTTCTCATTATCCTGCTCTGATTTGACTAGTAATAAATTAAACTAATTTTTCCCCAAGTCAAGTCTGTTTTGCCCGTGACGGTAATTGGTGAGTGATCTCCCTGTCCTTATCTCGACCCACGAGCCTTTCGTTTTATTCTCTCTCTCCTGTCCAGTTGAGGAGGGGGAGTGATAGAGTGGCTTGGTGGGCACCTGGCATCCAGCCAGGGTCAACCCACCACACAGGCAAGTCGGATACTGGCAGTTTCAAAACACTCTGACATGCTTGCATGAAAAATGCTTTGGCCATGGGAGGGGAGGCTAGGGAAAATGGCATCTGGTCCATGTTATGGGTAGAGACTGCCAAGAAAATGTTCCTATATAGGTATAGTAACCTATAACAATGATTCACTGACCTTACTGCTATTTAAATAGGTACCTGAGGTTATTCCACCTCCTTCACCTTTTCCGACTCCTCCTTTCCTTTTTCCAAACATGAGCTCAGCTTTGATGTTAAGTTTAAATAGATTGTTGCCACGTATTTGATTTTGGTGGTTAGGCCTTGCCATGCGCTCAATGAAGAAACCTGAGCTCATGCCTGCAGGACTTGGAGTTTCCAGGTGATTCTCCTGTGTCATGTCTGTACACTAACAGCACAGTGTAATAACAACCCACATGTGCAATAATAGTGCGGGGTACACGCTTGTATAATTTTTGTTATGTGGCTGTCCAACTTGACTTAAAGGATATGGTGGGTACAATGCATATTATCATCTTATATAGGTGATATTTTAGCCATATCATTCTTATGAATAAGTAATATATAGCAGCAGTTGATTGAGCAAAATGGTAAGTCTGTGATTAATCCCACTTGTGCGCCTGCATATATCCTGCATATATTCTATGAACTACTCAAGGTTTCATAGCCAGTGGGAAGAAATAGACACTTGCAGAGGAAGACACATTCTACCACCCTTAGATAAAACAAGCCATTGCCTGAGGTTTTCTGTCTCCATCAATAATATAAAGAGCCTAGAACAGTGACTAGGTGAGATACCTAAGTGTTAGATGACTAAAGAAAATGAATCCCACCCTTACGTATATTTTAGGTAAACTTCACCCGTTCTGAGCCAGTGTGTATATTCTCTATGTACATACAAGCAGAATGTGCTGTCCTATTATGAATAATAAGAATACTTTTCATGTATCTATCTCATTCACCCCAGGATATCCTCTGTTTATAAACATTAATTAATGTGGCTTCATAACAATCTCATGAGGAAAGAATTGCCCCCAATTTAGAGATGCAGAAATGCAGCTGTAGCATGCTTAAATAAGTTGTCCCAGGTTGCACAGAAAACCAGTGGCATAAATGTAAATACCAGAGGATGCCTCACAATCGTAGCCCAAAGATAAGGTAATCATAAGGTGTGGCTCCCAAATCAATACAAACAGTGTAATATGGTGCTTGCTTCCACCCTATTCAAAGTAAATAGGTTGAGGTGTGGTGTGCACAGAGCAATTCCTCATGTGTTCACATCAGTCATACATTAAACTTGGTACAGACGTAGCCAGACTGACTAAGGACAGAACGACAGGGCAAGGGCCAATTACCTGTTCCACATACTTAAGACATTTGTGTGTCTGTATGATTCACATATTTTGATTCTGCAGAATCCAGCTTTTCAGCAAAGAAACACAATTTGAGAGCAGCCCTGTGGAGAAAGACCTGGGGGTACTGGTGGATGAAAAATCGGACATGAGCCAGCAATGTGCGCTCGCAGCCCAGAAAGCCAACCGTATCCTCGGCTGCATCAAAAGAAGCGTGGCCAGCAGGTCAAGGGAGGTGTGTTTCTGCCCCTCTACTCTGTTCTGGTGAGACCCCACCTGGAGTACTGCGTCCAGCTCTGGAGTCCTCTGCACAGGAAAGACATGGACCTGTTGGAGCAGGTTCAGAGGAGGGCCACAAAAATGATCAGAGGGATGGAACACCTCTCCTATGAAGAAAGGCTGAGAGTGTTGGGGTCCTACCCCCTTGACAAGGCTTAGGAACATCTGGGGAGAACGCTAGTTGGTTCAGGCTGAAAGCAGGACAGGGAGTGTTTTAGGAGCTTGCCAGTGTAAATGATTTCAGTTCAGGATCATGGAACATTCCCTGCCGCCAATTTATTAGTGGGGACATAGGCATCTACTGATGCCAGGTTTTGTTCACACCTTCAGTAGGCTTCACGTCCCTACTTCCGAGGTTATCTTCAATGCGGATTTGCTGTATATTTTTCCCCACACCACTCCTCTCCCATCCTGGCTTCATCCCTCTACTGCCAGTCTTTCCCAACACCTTTTATGCGCATGTCTAAACCGACCATCATCAGTGTGTGCATCGCCAGAGCTGCAGGACAAATTGTGTGGTGAGGTTACCTCCCTGCTTTGCTATATGGAAGCAGCAAACACAATTCCATTCATGTTTTTATTCTCCCTACTTTTTTCCTTGTCACTCTTCCATGCACTGGATAACTTCCTGATGTGTTGACATTTGTACAATGTTTCACTCTCCATTTCCATATGGCCCTCTCCATTTGCTACACAGTTCATCTCAGTTATGCCAGCCAACAAAATGCCAAGTCACCTTTCCTGCTGCTATCTGGGTCATGGTATGGTTTGGGTTAACTGCTGGTGTGAGCAACCAATAGCCAACTCCTTCAGCCACCATCACCTGCTATGACATAACTTTGAACAGAGGCGCCGTCATCCTTTTCCTGGAGGTTACAGGTGAAAGTAACTGAGAGGTTGCATGTTAATGGCAAAGAGGAAGGAGAAGAGACCATGATGACCATGGGCCTCAAGGTCAGCCTCTGGAAGTGGGTGCACTGGAAGGTGTTCTGCTGAATGCTACAAGCGCTGGACTAAGTAAAAGCTGTAGACATGTCTTAGAGAGTGGTCTATGGCCAGAAAAAGGTCCACTGATTCTTTTTGCTGTTGTCATGGGTGAGTTGTAACAGAACAGGAAGGCTCCTGAATTTCACTGCAGTATCCAGCTTTATGGCCTGGATTGTCATGGTTTAACCCCAGCCAGCAACTAAGCACCACACAGCCGCTTGCCCACTCTCCCCACGGTGGGATGGGGGAGAGAATCGGAACAGGAAAAGTGAGAAAACTCATGGGTTGAGATAAAGACAGTTTAACAGGTAAAGCAAAAGCCACGTGCACAAGCAAAGCAAAATAATGAATTCATTCACTACTTCCCATCGGCAGGCAGGTGTTCAGCCATCTCCAGGAAAGCAGGGCTCCATCACATGTAACGGTTACTTGGGAAGACAAATGCCATCACTCCATACTTCCTTCTTCTTCCCCCAGCTTTATATGCTGAGCATGACATCCTATGGTATGGAATATTGCTTTGGTCAGTTGGGGTCAGCTGTGCCGGCTGTGTCCCCTCCCAACTTCTTGTGCACCCCCAGCCTAGTCGCTGGTGGGGTGGGGTGAGGAGCAGAAAAGGCCTTGACTCTGTGCAAGCACTGCTCAGCAGTAACGAAAACATCCTTGAATAATCAACACTGTTTCCAGCACAAATCCAAAACATAGCCCCATACTAGCTACTGTGAAGAAAATTAACTCTATCCCAGCCAAAACCAGCACATTCTCCACCCCTTATTCCATACCTTTTACGTCATGCTCAGGTCTCACACTATCCGATACATCGTCATTAACCACCACCACCCTTCCCATCCTTTGATATAATACACAGGTATCATTTCCTTAGTCTGTGGACCACCCCTGTAAAATGTCTGTGAAATCTCCACAAATGTCCACAAGATGTCCACTGAGTTCATTTAGTCCATGACTTTGGGCTCCATCTGTTACAGTGGTCACTCAGGACAGGAGAGGTGGTGTGTTGCATGGAGTTACTGGGCACCAAAGCCAGCTCAGGTTGGGTCACTGCTGCACTTGCACTGCTTCTTCTAAGGCTTGTCCTCCATTGCCTCACATGGTTCCTGCTGTAGTAATTCCTGTAGCGTGCAACTCAAATCCTGGGTTACAACAATTTAAAGGTATTTCCATTACAACCTCCACCCCTGGTTCCTTTGGACCAGACCATCGGTTTTAACATTGCAGTGAACTCCTCCCCTTGCCCCTGCTCCGGCTTGGACTTATCCACAGACTGCAGTCCCTTAGGGGAGTACCTGCTCCAAGTGGAGCCTTATCTATGTGCCACAGTCTCTCCAGGGGTATACCTGCTGCAGCACAGACTTATCCACAGCCACAGTCACTTTGAGGTGCACCTGTTCCAGCGTGGCCTTCTCCATGGGCCACAATGCCTTCAGAGACATACCTGCTCCAGCGTGGCCTTACCCACAGCCACAGTCCTTTCAGGAGTGTGCCCGCTCCAACATGGCCTTACCCATGGCTGCAGTCCCTCCAGGGGTGTACCTGCTCTGCCATGGGCTTATCCATGGCCACACACTTTGAGATGCTCCAGCATGACCTCATGCACAGCCACAGATGCTTCGAGGTGTACCTTCTCCAGTGTGGGCTTATCCTTGGGCCACAATCCCTTCAGAGGTATACCTGCTGCAGCACAGACATAACCACAGCCACAGATGCTTCAAGATGTACCTGCTCTGGCGTGGACTTATCCACGGCCACAGATGCTTCGGGGTGTCCTGCTCCCACATGGACTTATTCACAGGTCACTGTCCCTTCGACTTGAGTTCACACTGGAGTTCCAGCCTGTCCAGTACAGCAGCACAGAAACAGCAGCGATGCCCTGGCCATCTGCCAGCCCAGCCACATCACCATGGCTGTTATCAAAATGTTCCCAGGCACAGCGGAGTAAGATGATAAACAGGACAGCAAGCAGTGAAAGCAAAAAGCAGCCACTAACCAGCAATAGAGTCTAATACACCGTGAGGCAAGCAAGCCCCATGGCAAGCACAGAAGCCTGCCAATTAATAGCTAAACAGTAATAACAGCTATAAATTTGATCTAGCACATTCCAATCAAACCTGTCTTTATCTCGAACCCTTTGAGCCCCATGTTGGGTGCCAAAAAGCACTGTTGTGGTTTAACCCCAGCCAGAAACTAAGCACCACACAGCTGCTCACTCACTCCCCCCAGTGGGATGGGGGAAGAGAATTGGAACAGGAAAAGTGAGAAAACTCATGGGTTGAGATAAAGACAGTTTAACAGGTAAAGCAAAAGCTGTGCACACAAGCAAAACAAAACAAGGAATTCATTCACTACTTCCCATTGGCAGGCAGGTGTTCAGCCATCTCCAGGAAAGCAGGGCTCCATCACACATAACAGTTACTTGGGAAGACAAACGCCATCACTCCATACGTCCCCCCCTTCCTTCTTCTTCCCCCAGCTTTATATGCTGAGCATGACGTCATATGGTATGGAATATTGCTTTGGTCAGTTGGCGTCAGCTGTCCCGGCTGTGTCCCCTCCCAACTTCTTGTGCACCCCCAGCCTACTCGCTGGTGGGGTGGGGTGAGGAGCAGCAAAGGCCTTGACTCTGTGCAAGCACTGCTCCGCAACAACGAAAACATCCCTGTATTATCAACACTGTTTCCAGCACAAATCCAAAACATAGCCCCATACTAGCTGCTATGAAGAAAATTAACTCTTTCCCAGCCAAAACCAGCACAGGATTTATTACTGTTTTACAGCTATGGATTGTATTTGGCTTTGTGTAAAGAAGGGAGAAACAGCATTTCTCTTGCACCACTTCTTTTTTTCCCTGTATGTGGTAATCTACAGAGGATGGAAGGGAAGTGATTTAAACATACAGCTAGGCCCTCTTTTAAACTGTCTTTGCAATTTGCAGAAATATAAGAGATATAGGTATAGTAAGGAAGAGTACCCATCTCTTCCGATATTTTTGTAGCTCTATCCTAGCAGTAGATTGAGACAGATTAACTAACACTGAAAAATTGTCCCAAATGGATGGACTGTGGAACCCAGTACAGTTACAGTCTTTGGCTTGTGTCATTTCTTAGCAAACTTTTTCTGATTGAGAGGGATAGGGAAAGGCGCGTGAAACAATTTGCTTTTTGGAATTCCTCTCATAGTTCAGCTTCTTTTCACGTTTGCCTAAGTTTTCTCTTTAGCTGGCAAGTGACGCCTCAGAACACTTCATATGGGTGGAATTGCAGGTGGTCAATGAGAAGCTAGTGAGCGCATGTTTTCAATGGCAACCTCCATAACTAACACGTTACAGTCCATAATACACTGTTGAGTCACCAGGTAATGAAGAAATTTCCTTTGCATTAACCGGTGGAATTATGCTTATCTTTCCATAGTTTGCCTTTTTTTCAGTCTCTGATACTAATGTATTCCAGGACCTGAGTATGAAGCAACAGTAAAACCATTTCTGGTAACAAGATCATGGTGCCATGCTATGTTATATTATTATTTTCCCTAGCAAATCCTCCTTTCATTTTCCCAGTTATTAAAAGTTTTTACTAGTTAATAAAGAAAAAGAAATTCTTAACATAGTTTTTGTTTATTTTGGCCCAGACTGCTTCAGCTTTAAAGAGTTCCAAATGCACACTATTTCAAATGTGAATAAATGCATGTCATGTTGATAATAAATCCTAACCAGGCTTTAGTTTTTGCGTAGATAAAAGATGGACATTTTTTGCTCTTCTATTAAAAATATTTTCAGTTGTTCTGCACATAGTTTTGGTTTTGCACATACATTTGATTTTGTTGATATATTGGCTGAGTACCCTAAAAATGGGGTTATGTGCTTGGAAAATGGAGGAAAAACACGTTGTTGTACCCAAAACTTATTGTAGGTAGAGTCTCTTAAAATTCTGTAAACCCAAAAGTCTCTGATGCACAACATCACATCAGTCCATAACAGAAGAGTGGATATGCATACCACAGCAGTACACAACACACGACATGGCCCACGGTTGCCTGGCATTCCTTCATTCCTAAGCCACGTCACCCTGCAATAAGGGAGTTGGGAGCAGGAGGCATCCCTCATTTTCCCTGGTTGCCTCCCCTTAGCCCCAGAGGGAGGAGATAGGATTTCTGTCTGTGTGTGCCAGATTCACAAGCTGAGTGTGTATTGGGATAACGTATGTGACCAGAGCCTGCCATTATCTTCTCAGATAATGAGAAGATAACATAAGAAGTATGTAAGTGTTCGCTATGGAAGCTGCAGTGTACTGCGAAAACATGGCCAGGACTGTATCCAGGTGTTTCCCTACACAGTGACATCTTCACTGCAGCTTGCACATTCTTCCACCATCCTGCAATCACTAGGCATCATGGTAGGAGTAAGTCAATGGGATTCCTTGCAGCAACAGTGAAATCACACGCTTTATTGATTACCTTGTCAGTAAGGGAGTAAAGTCTCTGTTGTCCCAAAAGGCAAACATCGGATCTCTTCAACAATGTGACAATGTATACCTTTGCCTATACTTCTTATATATACACATGCACATGTTGAATACCACTTGAGAATGATGGAATAGCAGCCTCAGCAATTCACTTTCCACATGTTCATTTGATGGGCAAATAATGTGCAGTTGAGTACCACTGATGACCTTACTGACACTTGCTAAGTCCAATTCCAGACAGTTGCTATTTCAGGGATATTTGAAGAATTGTCCTGTAACTCAGAGGTGTCATTTCAATGCCTGACTTCGTATGATGCTACTCTAACAAATTCATTAGAAAAGGGAAACAGGAGTGAAGCATGTGGCAGCAGAGCTGCATCTTGATGCAAATAAGAAGACAGATGCAGATGAGGAAATGGATGGACCTTTCTGTTTGGGAAAAATTATGTGAAGACAGAGAGAATAAGAGTATAATTTTACAATGTGGAATTGGGAAGGAATTCTCTCAAAGAGGATGGGATTGTTTGAGAAGACATACGAATATAGTATTGCCAAAATAACGCCAAGTGACAGAGGCATCAGATAGGAGTGTGCATGGAAAGCTGATGAGAATTCAGTGTGAAAAAGGAAAAAAGGTGAACTAGTGGTGAAGTTATTGGACCAGGCTCCAGGATTACAAGCGTTATTATAGACATGTACATGTTGTTTTCCTGAAGGAAGGAAAAACGTATGCTATTACACTTCCATTACGATGACTTTCAGAATCTTGTTAAACAACGAAAAACATATGGAGGTCTCACTGATGTTGAGTCTCTTCAGCATTATTCACCTGTCACCAGAGCTGTGCCCTTTTGAGCTGTTCTGTCATCAAAGGTGTAGGGCATAGGTAAATCTAACTGTAGCTTCTCTTACGAGTGCAATACAACCACCTTTCTTAGAAGTATGTTAAAAAGGGAGTGTAACTGAATGTTCAGTTTATTCCTTTGGAACTGTTTGGGAGTTCTTCAAGCTCTTTGAGCAATTCTGTAATGTACCTTACTTTCTTCTTTCTTTTTGCTCCTTATGATACAGAATTTTGATAAATACATTATTCCACAAAAAGCTGTGTAAGTCTTGCAACAATTATGTATTCACAGTTCAACAGAATGGACACTTCTGAGAAAACTACCTCGCAGAAGTCTCATTTTAACGTTATCTTTAGCAAATTCACCATTTCAACAGATGGACTAGAGAAGAGATGGGACCAAGGTGCTGTCCTGGTTTCAGCTGGGATAAAGTTAATTTTCTTCCTAGTAGCTGGTATAATGTTATGTTTTGGATTTAGTGTGAGAATAATGTTGATAACACACTGATGTCTTTAGTTGTCTATAACAGTGTTTATACCAAGTCAAGGATTTTTCAGCTTCTCATGCCGAGCCAGCAAGAAGGCTGGAGGGGCACAAGAAGTTGGGAGGGGACACAGCCAGAAAGCCAAAAACCCAGGAGTTTTACTTTTTTTCGATTCTCTCCCCCATCCCACTGTGTGGGGGAGTGAGTGAGTGGCTGCGTGGTGCTTAGTTGCTGGCTGGGGTTAAACCACGACAGGTGCATAGTGGTGGAAACAGGATTGTGATGCAAAAAAGAGTTCCCCAAGATATTCATGTCATATGAATTACACCTCCTATACAGCTATGCAACCCCGTCACTCAGCATATGGCAAGTCATTTAGGAAGCAAAAAGTAATTAATAAAATAAACATGACAATGCATTTTATAGTTCTGGAAAATTTATTTAGAACAAAATCAACCCCATAGTCAATGCTGCATTGTTAAGAATGCAGAGTAACATACATACACAAATAACTAGCCAACGATGACAAAAAATGGACATAATTCCATGGTAACTTCATTAGTACAGAAATTAGATTGAAACACTGTTGAGTAGGAGTTTCAAAATGTTCAGTGTTTAGTGGGATCTCTTCTCCTTCTAATAAAATGAACTCATGTTTTGCTAGATTGTTTTTTCTGATCTATCTTTCATGCACTACATGTTTTTAATTCCCATCTAATTTTGGTGTTCATGCCTCAACAGCGACCAGAGATACCTCAGCCTGACTGGTATTCTTCAGGTGTGCAGGATCAACCCTACCAATCAGCACAGGCAGTACTTTTTGAAGTCCCACATTGGTTTTGGCCTTCAAACTCACTCAGGACCTCGGAAATGAATTATTTCATAGAGTTTTAAGTCAGACAGGACTGTGAAATGAACATCTGTGCTGATATATCATGACTCACTGCATTTCATTGTATTACCTTTGTATTGAGCCACATAAATTTTTGACAAAAACATTTTTTCAGAAAAAGTAAATTTGATTCAAAGATGATTATTCACAAATCCCCTTGAAAGCTTTATTTCAGTGGTTATGCTCAGTGCTGTGCTTTGTCTCCAGTTCATATGTGTCCAGTTTCATCTTCCAGACGTTAGTTCCTTTGAACTTTTTCTCCACTAAATTAGAGACCACTGTAATACCTACTTTTTGCTCCCAGCAAAGATAAACACAGTAATCAAGTTATCTCTCAAACCTCTTTTTTTCTCTCTTTAAATAACTAAGAAGGCATTCTGTTCAGGTCTGAGGTATTTTTGTGGCTCTTTTGTGCATTTTAATGACTCATTTTTTGAAATGAGGATTCTTTGCTGTTGACTAATATGAGACTCATCAGCATCCTATATGAAAATAAAATCACCTCTCAGCTCCTACACAGTAATCACCTGATTTTTGTACACGAGGATTGAATAATATGCTTTTGCAATACCATCATAGTTTTAAGTTTGCTGTCCTTAAAATCCATATAAATCTCAGGGGTTTCCAAAATACATCAAGGTTCTGGAGCAAGGAGGACTTTCCCTTGGTGGAGGATCATGTTAGGGACTATTTAAATAAACTTGACATACACACTGGACCTGATGGGATGTACTCACAAGTGCTGAGGGTACTGGCCAATGTCATTGCAGAGACACTCAATTATCTTTGGAAGGTCATGGCAACCGGGGCAGGTAACTGAGGACTGTAAGAAAGCAAATGTCAGTCCAATCTTCAAAAAGGAGAAGAAGGAGGATTCAGGGAAATACAGGCTGGTCAGCCTCACCTTGATTCCCGGGAACGTGGTGGAGCAAATCGTCCTTGATACTATTTTGAAGCATAGGAAGGACAAGAAGTTGTGGGGAGCAGTTAGCATGTATTTACAAAGGGGAAATCATGCCTGACCAACCTGATAGCCTTCTACAATAAGACAAGTGGCTTGGTGGATGAGGGGAGAGCAGTGGATGTTGTTTATCTTGACTTTAGTAAGGCTTTCAACACTATCTTGCATAATATCCTCATTGACGAACCGATGAAGTAGGGTGGATTGAAACGGATCTGAACTACTGGGCTCAGAGGGTTGAGATCAGTGGCATGAAATCCAGCTGAGGCCCGTCACTAGTGGTACCCCAGGGGTCGATACTGTGGTCAATACTATTTAACATCTTCATTAATGATCTGGGTGATGGGACAGAGTGTACTCTCAGCAAGTCTGCAGACAGTGCAAAACTGGGACGAGTGATTGATACACCAGATGGTTTTGCTGCCATTCAGAGGGACCTTGACAGGCTAGAGAAATGGGCCAACAGGAATCTCTTGATATTCAACAAAGGGAAATGCAGAGTCCCGCCTTGGGAAGGAATAACCCCATGTACAAGTACACACTGAGGACCAACCAGCTGGAAAGCACCTTTGCAGGAAAGGACCTGGGGGGCCTGGTGGACAAGCTGACCCTGAGCCAGCAATGTGCCCTTGCAACAAAGGCCAACAGCATCCTGGGCTGCATGAGGAGAAGCGTTGCCTGCAGGTCAAGGAAGGTGTTTCTTATCCTCTACTCAGTCCTACGGTGAGTGCTGAGTCCAGTTCTGGGCTCCCAGTACGAGATATGGATATACTGGAGCAAGTCCAGAGAAGGGCCACAAAGATGATTAAAGGATTGGAGCATCCCTGATACAAGGAGAGGCTGAGAGAGTTGGAACTGCTTAGCCTTGAGGCGAGAAGGCTCAGGGAGATCTTCTCAATAGGTATAAACACCTGATGGGAGGGAATGAAGATGAAGGAGCCAGACTCTTCTCAGTGGTGCCCAGTGATAGGACAGGAGGCAATGGACACACTTTGAAATACAGGACATTCCACTTAAACATAAGAAAAGGCCTTTTTAACTGTAAGGGTGGTTGAAAACTAGATGATGTTGCCCAGAGAGGTTGTAGAGTCTCCGTCTTTAGAGATACTCAAAACCCGACTGGACATGGTGCTGAGCAACCTGCTCTAGATGACCTTGCTTTGAGGAGGGAGGTTGGACTAGGTGATCTCCAGAGGTCCCTTCCAACCTCAGCAATGCTGTGATTCTGTGAAAGGTATTTAGAACTGCCCTCAAATGACAGATTGGTTACTGTTAATTTTTCAGAAAAGGCTAATGGGGAAGAGAAAGTTGACATAGCACTTAAAAGACACGAGGATAGTTCAATGTATAAAATATAAGCAGAAGTTGGAGAAGTTCTCTGTATCTTCTTACCTTGAATATAACTTAATTATCTACATTCCAGAGGATGTCAAAAGGGCAAAAGATCCAATAAGTAATGTAGCTTGCTTTTGGAGTCCAAGAAGGAATTTGTTCTGGCTCACTTGTGGAATAAGGACAGTAATAAAGATAGAGAAATATATAGTGGGATAGCAAAGAACTGACCACACTCCTTTAAGGAGGAGGCTGGACTACAGACCTCCTGAGATCCCTTCCAACCTGAATTATCCTGTGATCCTATGATCCAGGCAAAATGGCAGGTAATGTAGTTGTATTAAAAGACAAAGAGAATAAAATAAAAATGCATAAAAGGAAAACACTTGTAATGATACTTCTACTCAGGAAAGAAGAATTCTATATTCACATTCATATATTAAGCTGGATCATATTCATACTTATATTAGTAAATAAGGAGAATATTAAAACAACACTTAGTTGAGATAATTATTTCTGAATTAATAAACTAAAATACTTTGCATCTGGAAGTTGCAGGAGATCTCTGTTCTATTGATGATTTCCAGGAAATTCAGAAGAAATGAAGTAATTCTAATGTTATTTTGTCAGTGCTCAAAAAGCAGTCAGAATGAAGTAATTACAGGATGGCCAACCTGTATCAGTCCTGAGAAAAACAAAGTAAAAAGCTTGGAACCTTGATGTATCTTGGAAAACTCTGAGATTTATATGTATGTTAAGGACAGCAAACTCAAAACTATGATGCTATGGCAAAAGGAAATTATTCAATCCTCATATATAAAAATTAGCGATGCTGGTGGCACCTCTGTGATAACCTATTTAAGAAAGGGTAAACAACACTGCACAGCAGCTGTGAGAAAGGAGTGAGGAAAATGAGAGAGAAACAAACTATTCAGACACCAAAGTCAGTGAAGAAGGAGGGGGAGGAGGTGCTCCAGGCACCGGAGCAGAGATTCCCCTGCAGCCCGTGGTGAAGACCATGGTGATGCAGGTTGTCCCCCTGCAGCCCACGGAGGTCCACGGTGGAGCAGATATCCACACTACAGCCTGTGGAGGACCTCATGCTGGAGCAAGTAGATATGCCCTGAAGGAAGCTGCAGCCCGAGGACAACCCATGCAGAATCAGCCTCCTGGCAGGACCTGCGGCCTGTGGAGAGGAGCCCACACAGGAGCAGGTTTTTTGGCAGGACCTGTGGCTTGTGGGGGACCCACGGTGGAGCAGTCTGTTCCTGAAGGACTGCACCCTGTGGCAAGGACTCGTGTTGGAGAAGTTGATGAAGGACTGCAGATTCAGCTCCTGACTGCCTTTGGCTTTCCTAATTCTGTACCTGCATGCTCAGGCCATGTCTCTATACTCCTCCTGAGCCACCTGTCTTTGTTTCCACCTCTTGTACACTTCCTTTTCATGTCTGAGTTTTGTTAGGAGCTCCCTGTTCATCCATGGAGGGCTCCTGCCACCTTTTCTTGACTGTCTGCCTGTCAGGATTGACCATTCTTGAGCTTGTAGGAGATGATCCTTGAATTTCAAACAGGTCTCCTGGACCCCTCTTCTTTCCAGGACTGTATCCCATGGGATTCCTCCAAGCAGGTCCCTGAAGAGGCCAAAGTCTGCCTCCAGGGTTGTGATCCTGCTTTTTGCCTTGTTCTCTCCTCACAGAGTCCTGAACTCCACCATCTCATGGTCACTGCAGCCAAGCCTGCCCTCAACATTCACGTGCTCAAACAGTTCTTCCTTGTTTGTAACTATCAGATCCAGCAGAGCATCTCCCTTCGCTGGCTCTTCAATCACCTGTGCCAGGAAGTTGACATCAGTGCACTCCAGAAACCTCCTGGATTGCTTGTGCCCTGCCATGTTGCTCCTCCAGGAGGTACTGTGGTGGTTCAAACCCCCAATGAGGATCAGGGCTTGTGAATGTGAAGCTTCTTCCAGTTGTCCAAAGAAGGCCTCATCTACTTCTTCTCACCAGGCAGCCTGTAGCAGACACCCACCCCGATGTCACCACATTGGTCTGCCCTTTAACTCACCCATGAGCTCTCAGCTGTCCCCAGGCAGAGCTCCATGCATTCCTGCTGCTCTCTCACATAAAGGACAACTCTCACTCTTGCCATCTGGCCTGCCCCTCCTGAAGAGCGTGTATCCATCCATGGCAGCACCCCAGTCCCGGGAGCTACCCACCATGTCTCTGTGATCCCAGCGACATCCCAGCCCTGTAGCTGCGCTTTTCACGCATTATGCAGAGAAGATTCTGATGTTACTGTGTAAATTTATTTTTCTGTTGCCATTTCTTTGTTTAATATTAATAGGCCTTCCATTCAGATTTTATGGCTTTAAAAATGGCATGGTGATGGGAGAATGTGGTAAACTCTCTATAAAAATGGATGACAATCCTCTAGCTCCATTTACAGGTGGAGTCTTTGAAACTGTACTTTTAATCTTATCTTTAATCGAAAAAATTTGCCCATTTGAATCACGTAGGAAACAAAACGTATCCAGTAAAGATGTTTCAGCCATTCTTGTCCTTTGCCTTATTGAAGACAGCAGATTATTACATTACATTTCAGTAAGACACTGCAGCTTCACAATAACGCTGTGAGGCATTAGATACATTATTAATACACTGCATACCTTGGTTATATTTAAAATTCACAGACAACCAGATTTTAAAACAAAAATGTGAAAGATCCTACCTATTTCAGACTTGCCTGACTTGCTGGTGGGAAGCTGTGGACAAATGAATCAAGTGAATAAAGCACTGTAACTGGGTTGTAAAGGGGAATTCGAATAGTGCCAGGGCCAAATGGTTCTGCTGCTACCGTGTTCCTTAGTGCAGCTCCAGGTTAGCATGGCTGCCTCTCCACAGTGCAATAAAGCAGTGCTCCCTGGGGTTTAGTAAAGCAAGTATCTCATGAATCTAATTATCTTCTCTGTTCTTAGGTACGCCACTACCTTCTGTAGCTTTAAATACTTGCTTTGGGATTTTCTCCATATACTGTCATTTAATTTCTTGGCTTGATTTTCCATTTTTATCCACATCAAACCAATAGCTTGGCCATGTCAGGGCAGAAATCTTGAGAAAGACTCCTGTATTCTCTTGGTTTTTACATTTCTGTCCCTGGCTTGGCAGTGAAAAAAATTGGCAAATTCTTGATCCTGCTTCCAAGTTGCAAAACTACTTATAGAACAGGCTGTCTAGTAGATTTGATGGGTTAAAGAAGTTTTGCACTGTCAAAAAAAAAGAGAAAATGGAATGGTTATCTCTTCAAACATCCAAGCACTCCAATAAAATGTCTTTGCTGGCTTTTCCAGGGTATTCTGTAACACATTTTCTCAGAAAAGGTGTACTTCATATAAAAAATCAACCTGAAAATCTTTCCATAGATAGTATTAGAAAGTATTTAATTTAAAGTCATCTGATCCTGCAATCTTTAATATGTAGCAGCATTCAGAAAATCACAGGTTAATGTGCTATCTCTGTAAATAAACAGGGAAGGATTTTGCTTCGTAGAGGAGTCTTGAAATACACCTTCCTGTTTCAAGCTAGATACTTCAGGTTTCCTGAATGGAAATAATTACTCTTCTCAAATGCAACTACTGTCCCTGACCCATGAGCAATCAAATTTAGGAGAAGAGCAAGTGGACAGACTGCCAGGCGGTAATCTAGGGATCTGAAGTCCCCACATGTCAGCTACTCATCGGTATCTGCCTATATGCCTACTCTCACCTTGTGGTAAAAGTGAGTTCAATGAGGGGTGATCTATTTGCCACATTCTTTGGAGATTAAACCAGACAGTTAATGCATAGTGACATGGGCAATTATGGGAGAGCTGATGCATTGTAGATTCATACCCTACCTTAGCCCGGAGTAACTGGCTGATACGTTCATCTCTTCAATTTACCTTCCCGGTATTAATATGAGACCACACATAGTTTCTTCTCAGAAGACATGTAAGATAAAGACTAGAGCAAAACCAGATGTGATGTTACTGGTTGCTCTGCCAGTCTTCCGGCCAGCTAGTATAAAACATTGTGGGATTTTTAGACATGGGAATTCAGATTCCAATGAAACAGTCAACATGGAGCGTAATGGTTTGGTATGTGAGAAAATTTTGCTATGTCTGTCTAATGTTGGGTGAGAACTCAGCAGATTTTTTTTAAGGTGTTTTGTGGTTTTTTTGTGAAGAAATGCAATAAATCAGGCACTGAGCTGCCATGCACTTCAGAAAGACAGCAGGCACTTTTTTTGGACAAAACGGGACTCAGTATTTCGTAGAGCGCTCACAGAATACTAAAAGGCATTGGATTTGTTCAACCATGAATGCTTGATTCTTTCAGTTTAACATGGAGAACAAAAATCTTCCTCCTTATCCACTTAGATTATGTCATATTTGCATGCTACAGTTAATAATTCAGTATTCCCGCTCTGATAAATTTTTAAAATTTAACTTCCATTATCTTAAGTTACCATTTATTTTTGGAAAGAATAACACTGGTGAATAAGACAACTTTTATTTGCAATCTGTTTTTCTAAGGCATCTTGAAAGTATTAGTTTACATTTTTGCATGAAAGAGTTGGTACTGAGGCATGACACATGCCTGTATTGGTTAGTGGCTGGGTAAGCAGGAGTACCTGTAAACACTCAGGATGTAGGCTTTATCTCTGTTCTCTTTACAGAAATGATAGAGATCATCTGCTGAAACCACTTTCAACATCTATAGGGTAGTTTTCCTTTACATCACTCACTGATAGGTGAGACTAATTGCTAATTCAAACACATCCCCGTCATCTCCTCTGCACACATTTCCTCTACGCTAGCTCAGACTCTGATCTTTGCTGCTACGTTGTTCAACACTCAGGCCATCTTCAATGGCTTCAGTACTTTCTAAACATCCACTGGGATTTCAGATATTAATGGCTTAAAATTTCCAACATAATTCTTCAAACAGTGTTAAGCTTGAAGGGTTCCTGACAGGTTTCTCTATTTGGAAGGCAGTCCTTGCAGTGCTTTCTTGGTCGTACAGGATCTTCCTTTTTGACAATCAAGGTATTTCATTTGGTCATAATTAAATTCCCTTCTTGCTACTGCAAACAGGCACAAGCTTTTCAAACTAGTTTGCATGCAGAGTCTACATAAGCATACACTGGAGCACCCTTTGGCTACATCAGCATAAGGAACCTCTTCACTGAGAATGAGGCTAAGTGCCAGTGTCCTACCAACTGATTACTGTAGCCAATAATCAAGTTTTCCTAGTACGTATGAAATGGCTGGCATAGGTAGGGTCAAAATGTCAACAACTTTACCTACCAGTGACTGTACTTCAGTTTTGAAGGATTTAGTATCAGCAGTGTTAAGATCATTTGCTCACTTAAGACAATGGTCTTAAGGTCCTCTAAGGTGTCATAATCTTTGAATTTCTACTTTCCCAGGGCATAAGGTAATAAACTGGACAACTGCTATGGTTTCTCCCCTAGACAGCATCAGAAATGTGCACTGCCATGACAACTCCCCCTCCTTTATTCTTGTATTTTTCTCCCTGGGCACAAGTCCTCTCGTGACGCACTCTAAGTATGGAATAACTGGTTATTCTCATGTCTTTGCTTTTAAAAAGAAGTTTTGTTTTGTCTTACCTCTGGGTACGTATTTCATGCACAGTGAAAACAAGTGTTACTGCAAGACTACAGCAAGTAGATCAGCCCTTCCAATGAGCCTGGAGTTGCCTTGGCAAGTTTAGCCCTCCGGGTAGCACACCCCACTGTCTCCTCTGTCCTCTCCACATGTTCACCTACAAATGGGATTCACAGCAGCAGCACTGGTAAGTACCACTATGTGGGCTCTAATCTGGCTAGCTCAGTTAACCACAGCATTGATAACAGTAACATCAGCAGTAGCTGGGGCTATACAATGAATACAGAATACATTGGTTACTGGCTCACACTGTGCTGCCATGTCTTGACTGCACATGTTACCTCTGCTTACTGGATTAAAGCTAACTTGTGCATGTCTATTCATGCTAATCACACACCCAATGGAAAGCAGGGTGGACAAAGCCTTCTAATCTCTTTTTATCAGTATCATGTGTCTGGACATTTGCTAATTTCAACTCTCATACCTTTGATTAAATCACTCTTGGTGGTTGGTTCCTTCGTGCCATTAATCTATGGGTTCCTTTCTGAGTAACCTCCTTCCTTGAGAAACCTTGGGAGGAGGTGTTGCTGCAGTGAGTTAACACAAGCAGAGTTTGCTACCCAAGCCATGGTTCCTTTCCTAATTTTCTGCTGCTTTCATACCCCATCAATTAGAGAGGTGTGCAGCTCAGCATGCAAGATCTGATTCCCAAGGAAGTAACCCGATTTTTCATTATCAACCTTCTTGCAAATCTGTCAGGACAGAATAGAGGAACTGGCTCTGTACAAAATCACGATCGTCTCTTAAGTTACAGTCAGATTCTTGTGGAGCAAGCAACACTTTCTATCAGGCAGTAGTCTGTACTGTGCTATATTTTATAGGTATTCCTTAAAAAATGCTATTTGGGTACCAGAAGCAACAGTGACAGCATGGAGAACCATGCAGGATAGAGCACAGCTTCTCAGCTTGACAGTTCTCAGCAGCGTATGGGAGCCCACGTTGCTCTCTGTTGCTGCCCTTGGACTGCTTTCAATAACCAGGTTAGCTCATTTAAGATGAGCTAAAATTAAGAGCTCTAACAAGGATGTCCTGAGGTGGATCTTTTGGCTCTCATGCTGCTATTTACAGCTGTGATAAAAATCAATTACATATTTATTCTTAGTAATAAGATGTTAAAATGCACCCCATGTTTGGCAGGCTTAGATCAATTTTTTCTTCTAAATATCTCCTGAGGCTCTATTCTGGGCAATCCGCCTAGTAACAGCTTTCACTAGCTTTGCTTCACTGTGTCATCTTGAATCGCATTTTCGGCTGGAAAAGTCAGTTCTTTCTGTGGGAAAATATCATCCAGTATCACTATTTTAGCCCTTTTTAATAACTTAGTATTGGGGACCAGACTTTTTCCTTCAGCTTCAATTTTAATTTCCTTCATGCGTTACAGGAACAGCATTTCAATCAATTTTGTGTCTATTGTAAAATTTCAGTTTGCTTCTCTTTTGCTGAAGTTTAAAATCTATTTTTTAATTCCAGCAATGGTAACAATCCCTGATATTTCAAATCTTACCATTCTTCACTGTTTACATGGTCTCATATTATGAAAACAAAAAAGCTCTTTATTTCCATTTACTGGGAGGTATCCCAAAAATAGCCAAAGCAGCATTCAGTTCCCTTAAATGCTTATTCTTCAGTTGACCAAAGTTTTCTTTTTTCCTTAAAAAGATGTAGGAAAATAAGTCTTAATTTAAAATCTATCACACTTTAAAAACTTGCGGAGAAAATATTTATTAATTTTCTTGAAACATTAAAAATCAAACCACAAACTTCAACTGAAGGGAACTACTATTTTGGAAAATAAATAGAGAAAAATTATTTCACAGCAGAGAAAATGAAAGAAAACAGTTTCTACACTCTGTGCATTTTGTGGAGAGTGTTGATGGGATTATTTGGCTGTATTGGTAATTAAAAAACAATCTACGTAACTTCAGCTTAAGCAGTATCCACAAGCAGGTATTTTTCCCAGACTGCAACAAACAGTTTGTATTGCAGGTTCCATCTTCCTCTCTGGCAAGGTCTGATTAATCCCTATTTCCTATATGATTAGAAATAACAGGGTCCACTTTCTCAACAATGCTGATGAATAGTAATTACAATGTACCTCCAAAGAGCGCTCAAGACATTAACATCAAGATGATGCAACGCAAAGCTGACCTATCTGTATGGTACTAGAATCTGTTGCTTCTGTGTGTAATTTTAATTATCAGTCTAACTAAATATTATAGTATGATAGTTACTTCTTGTCTGGCTCCACAAATAAAATTCATTCAATTTTGTCCCCATGTCATTTTTTACCAACTGCCTGAATCTTTAAATGTTTTTCCAAACTCTTTCCAATTTGCAAATAACTTTGTGATAACGTAACAACTTTGTGATAGTGGTAATTGGGAGCCACAGTGATGCTTTTGATGCAGTCTGTCCAAGGCTAAAAAGACAGGAAAGTCTGAATCTGATCTCTCTGCTAATTCTGGCAGCAAAGGTATTTGAATTCATGTCCCTGCCATCCTGGCTGAAATGACAGGCTTGTTAGCAGATCATTAATTTGTTGTATAGTTGTGGTTTGTGCATGCTCACGGTTCATCTACCACATGAAAATCTCCTGTTGAAATGAGCAGATGAATGCTTCATGTCGCTGGAGTCTTCCACTAATGCTAAGTGTGAGACAAATGTCAAACGTTGCATGTTGTTAACATTTGAGTTGTTTTCTCATTACTATCGGCAAAAACAGTGAGAACTTTCAAGGTAGAAATTAATTTATCCATTTCTAGGGGTAGGAGATGATTTTGAGAGTAACTGGCCTGAATGTTTCGATCATACTGCTGAGAAAAGAGGTGAACCAGTTTGAGAGACTCCCTTCATCCCACTGCCTGAGGTTACTTTCCCTGTAGCAGAGTGCATCAAAAGGAATGCGTATTTGAGCTGCACCATTTCAGTCGAGCAACCTGCTTTCACCAGGATTAAAAAGTACGCTGCATTCTTTATCTGCATTATGGAAGTAGTGACCTCCAACAAAAGAGGGAGAAAACAGGTAAGGGGTGAAAAGCAAGATTCATGAGAACTCTGTCAGAGTCCTTAATTGCTTAAAATGGCAATTGCTTTTGGGGGCGGTTATGACATACTTATGCCCTTGTGTAACACCATCTATACTTCCCTTGCAGCATTACCGATTGCCCACTTCGTCATTCTTTTTGAATACTTGCGGGTTTTTTTTTATAATTTTGTTTTCTGTTCTGATTCTATTTTGTATTCTCCTAAGGTTGTTATATGTTACTCACTTCTATTCCACTCCTCCCATTCACGTACCAATTTCACTAATATTTTATTTACTTCCTTCTTAAGGACATTAATAAAGACAAAAATGGGTCAGAAGTGCAATCTCGGTGGCATAATACTACATTGTTTGGATGCATTGATAATTCAGAGGGTGGAGTATTAATGATTGGCTACTTAAAACAAATTTTGAACCCTACTTCTTCTGGTCATGAGGGGACACTTCATTCCAGTACAAATATATTATTATTTATGCAATAACAACAATAACTGCCTTTACATACTTAAAATACTATCTTCCACATGAGGAACTGCAATGATTACAAATCCATTATTATCATAACTTTTCATAGATAAAAAAGAAGGAAAAAAGCAAAGCCCTAAGCCTTACCTAAATGTCAGTAAGACGGTGGAAGACTCGTAAAGAAAACACAAGTCTTTTCCCTATTAGCTTTTCGTCAGCTCAGTTTTTATAAAATTGTTGAAAAGGGATGCTGGGAAAAGAAGTAGCTGGCAAGTAAGAGGTGGCGTAGATATGGCGCCGTACTTACTCCTCAGGGGCACAGGAAGTGTTGCCATCTGTTGGATTTAGTGTCTTGAAGGCCTGACCCTGTCTAGGCTTGTTGGACCTTGATTGTGTCTTCTTGGATGTAGTCATCCTCAAAGACTTTCTATCTCTCTAGGTCTACTCTTTTTCCCAGCAGATGATTTCTGGAAAATCAACCCATCTGTTGGTTTTTTTTCCTGTTACTAAATATCATAATTACATGGGCTTATAGAAGCTGCATATGAAACCAGTCTGATAAGAACTGACTTCTTGGTTAAATATTTAGAAGTCACTTCATGTTCTTCTGGTTAAGAGTATCATTTAGATTACCCAAATCTAGATCTTGCCATAACTTTTTCAGGACCGAATTCACAATTATATGCGGTATCTTTTCTTGTTTCCACTAGTTGTGGTAAGGGAGTCATCTAAGGAGACTTTTAACAAGTGCAATGGTCTCAACAGTTATACAGTCTGTGGAGCAGCATGCCCAACATTTTATAGATCTCCCAGCCTTCTAAAGACCTCACACAGTCACACGGACTGGTGAATTAGCAGAAATACATCTGTATCCTATTTTCTCTGCAGGGTCCTACAATCTGACAACAAACAAATGTGGTTCAGTATTTATCTTTTTTTTTTTTTTAGACACTGAAACAAGAAGTGTCTGATACCATAGCTGTATGTCATATTACAGCTATAATGGTGATTGCTGTTTAGATGTCTGTTACGCCTCTTTTGAAAGGTGTATGTTAAAATGACTGATGCACATTATTGCATTATGGCCACCTCCTCTTTGAAATACTCTAATAATGCAGTGAACAATGGTAACATGTTGTAATAACTTTAGGCCCTGATCTGGTATCGTGAACAAGTGCATCTTTCACCCATGCACGTTCTTAAATTTACTACTTTGAGCTGCCCAAGTAAAACTACTTTTACTTGGTTCTTTCTGATAGTCTTTTCTCCAAAACCTAACAATAGCAAAGTCTCAAGTCAGTCATTTATGAGGGAAGATGTCAAGAATAGATGTTGAACAAACTCAAGTCTCAGATTTCTTAAACTGGAAGGCATTCACAGATAGCGTCCCTCTGCCCACACTCCTTATTTTCATTAAAAAGTAAACTGCAGTCTCTCAGGGCTTTCTAATGGAGAGGTGAAAATAGATTCAAGTTGCTCTGGCCAAGCTTAAGCTAGTCACGCAGAAACCACATGCAGTCTAAGGACTGTACAGAGGAAAACTATGGACAAACTAGCCTGTGCTGCTTCTCAGGCAGGTTTCACAGGACCATCCCAGTACAATTGTGTCCTTTCTGAACTGCACCCCGTCCGGGTCCAACTGGACCAGAATGTGGGCAGAAAGGTTGTGGCTTGCAGCTATCTGACTAATTGCCCTTAACTGACCATTTCTGCCAAAGCTTTCATCACAGAAGTAGTAGTCGGTATTATCTGCAGTTTTACAGGTCAAAACTCAGATTCAAAATTTCACTAAGGAACTGATGAGCAGCCAGTGTAACAAGCTTGACAGGTTTTATTGCAGTTAATATATATTATCTGACATTTTTAGAAATATTCAAGAATGCACTTATATAAAATGTACTGCAGTAAACATGGCAACTCTACCATGCTTAGCTGCTATAAGATGGACACTCGAAAGGAAATTTTCAACAGATATATATATATAAAACATATGTTTTCTTCTGTTCTTTTTACATGGACATCCAACAGAACCTATGCATCCAGCATGACCCGAAGTTGTGAACCTGCACAACAGACTGTTCACATGATTTCTCAACTCTGTTCTTTTCTAGTTATTTCCAGCCCACATAAATCTGTAACTCCGTTTGGCCATATATGAAGTAAGCTGCTGAACAGCACCAGCTGGATCTGATGAAATCGATATGTACAGCTGGGTATTATCCTCCTACTGAAAGTACTACAACTCTCATATCATCTCAGATTTCCTGTGTGGCCTCATACATACATTGTACTGGCCAGGTAACAGAACAAAACACAGGAGAACTCCAGTTGAAAAGTCATCCATGGCAGATTACTAATTATCCAGAATGCAGGTGAGCAATCACCTACTGTTTGTTGTACTCGGTGCCAATCTGTAGAGGCTGACACTATAATAGGTCTACAATTATCACCGTTTGAAGTGAGCATATATAATAATACACTTTTCCTCAAAGATTAGTGCAGCTATTGAGTGCCAAAGAAATCCTCAAATGAGAAAGTTCTTAATGTGCTGGAATTGTTATTGGGATCTCTGGCTTTGATCCCTAGATCTGTTTTGGGCATCCTGTATGACTTACGGTATGCCACTCACTTTCCCATGCCTTAGTTTTCCAACATAAGATGTGAATAATACTTCTCAGTCTTATATAGGTGCTGAAAACAAAATTCTCAGACATTTTCAAGGTATTCTGATGAGATGGCGATGCACAGAAAAGCATCTGAAAATGAAAAGGCACTGACAAGATGAAAATGGATGTTTGGACTGTGTGGCAATTCATTATTGAGATATACAGGCTGCCTTGTTACTTCCAAGGGGAGTAAGTTAAAATCTGGAAAGTGGGCGATCAGCTGAATTAAAGCCATTCAGTTTTTAACTTAAAAACAAAATACAGATTGTCCAGTGAAAAAGTATATCCACGAAGGCAGGGAGCTAGTAACAAATTAGGTTAGGAGATATAGCAGAGGACAGGATGAGGAGAAATGGTATTGCTTGTGGAAGGAAGCAGTTTAGAAAGAATTCACTTTACCTCATTTAATTGAGTACAAGTTAAGCATTTAGGCTAAGATAGCTGCAGACACTCCCTCAACAGTCAGCTGAGGGGAAGAAAGACACCTCCAGAGAGTCCCTCACCTCATCTGCGGTCTGAAAGGACGTAGGGGTAGACAGTCTCCCCTGCACTGGCTGCAAAGGGAACATGAATCACTAGCTTTGTCTGGCTATCTACCTTTCAGATAGCTCAGAGGAGGTAAAATCAACCCTACCCTCCCGTTTTGATTTTTTTCAATAGTAGTCAAAAGCTTAATGCTAGCAATTATCTCAAATTGTAATAATGAACAATCAGACATTGCACCACCACATGAGTAAAGATGTGTTGTCATTATAAGAGAAGTATAATTAACCCTACCTTCTCCATAGCACTCTCTTGTGCAACTGCTAGCTGTTTTTTGGCAAATAGCCGAGGTTTATATCCAGATTAAGCAACTCTTGTTTGATAGATTTTGAATATTATTTGAGACCAGTATTCCTTAAGCAGCAAAGCAGAAAGAGAAGAACAATGAAAGAAAAAGAACAGAAAGTGGGAGAATAAGAAACATAGATTTATACAAGGGGTAAGAAGATTCATGAGAAATTATTTCTCCGATTCCCCAGGAAGCAGATGCTGTGAAGAAACAAATCTGACTGAAAGAAACTGTGTAAGATGAGACCCATACTTTCCAAGAGATAAAGAATGCTGATGAATTCTTGAACACAACAGATATGTCTCCCCTGAGTCTTGTGGATTCATGGAGTTCAAGGTGGAAAGGACCATTGAATTATCCAGCCTGATCTCTTCTTAGCACAGTTTAGAAATTTTCACGTAGTAGCTCTACTAATGATCAGAGCAAGTTATGCTAAACATAACATATAGTACTACAAGCCTTAGCCTGTGAAAAGCAAGAAAATGTATACATTTCTTTCCAGAGCTTATCACCTCTTTTCCCATTTCTCAGCTCTTTTTCGCTGCCCTTGCGCCTCCCTTTCTCTGTCCCAGTCTCCTCCCAAATACGGAACCTGCCTCTAATTCCTTTTTCTCCATTGGTCCCAGTTTTGATAAAGCTATATTCAAATCTGGTAGGGCTGGCACCATTACCGAAGTGATCTCATACTTATGTGGTGGTGGTATTCCTGATGTGGTTACGTAGGTGCTCCTGGTGTTGTACAATCATACTCTACAAAAGATGCCCTTTTCAAAACGTTCCACTTCAAATACCTGTGAAGTTTGTCTATTCCTCACAAAACTCCCCCATAACCACATGTGAGATCCAGCCACCTCTCACAGTGTGATCTGTAGCTTTCATCAGCTTCTCACAATGTTATGTTCAGCAATTTTTCACCATGTTCTCTAGACTTCCATGTCCCCTCAGTCAGCTTAACCTCAGGCCAGGACCTAGTCAACAGCCCAATCATTTGCCTGCAGCCTTTACACCATCTTTGTATCAAGTTTATCGGCAGCCATTTTATATCACCAATATAATACTCAAAATACACCATGGTTAGAGCCAATCCCTGAGGCATCCTTCGGAAATGAACAGCTTGAACACTTCTTACTGACACTCTCTTTTTGGGATCTGTTGATTAGCCAGTTCCTAAATCAGTATTTTGTGTGTGTGCACCTCTGCATTTTACAGACTTTCAGCAAAACATGGTATCAGACAACACAAAGAAGCCCAGGTACAATGGTTCTCATTATTTTAGTGATTGAATGTGTCCATCAATATCGGAAAAAAGTTATTTTCGAAGTCCAGTCACAAAGCATACATCAGATCTGTAAATGAAGAAACACCATGGGACCAGATCCACTGATATAAGTAACTATTGTTCTCTATTTCTTTTCATTAAAAACCAAAAAAATTACACATAAATCTCAAAGTAATCAGTAGCGACAAACAAGTAGTATGTCATGGAAACATAACACCTAGGAGGAGTGGGAATACTAGACATCTGGTGATAATTCTTGCTGCCGAAAATCTTAATAGTTTGTTAATTACCCACTTATTTTCAGAACAACTTCTCAGTTGTTGAGGTGACTCTGCCATCTAGAATGTTTGTTTGCTTCTTCTTGTGGACATCTATAGGTTGTAGCAATGCATCAGCCGTCAGGAACACTCCAGATACGCTCAGTAAATGGCATCCATGAAATACTCCACAGAGCTTTCTCCAAATGCACTTTCCACCAAATCAGCTACACTGAATGTCTGTCCCTAGTTGTAACCAACAAGCTACCATCTCTTTTCTTTTAGATCAACCCTTCGTACCAGAGACATTAAACCTCAAATACCAAGCCGAGAGGATGGGTTTTAGTGACTGCCAAATTTTCAACTAGAAGAGGAAGGCCTTTCTCTTATATCCATTTGCAGAAAACACCAGTGTGGTATGAAGATTTTAGCAACATTTGAAAAATCCTTCATGACTCGCCTGTACTTTTGCTACATTCAGATCTGCAATACCATTATCCAAACTGATACAAAATCTGACCATATGATGAGGTATTTAAAATAATGAAACAGGATTCCCCTGATGGTAACTTACTACAAAAGACTGACCTCGCTCTGCTTTTGTTTGTCACCCCAATCTAGTCTTTGTTTTTGCGATTCACACGTCACTTCTGTCATTCAAACTGGAATCACGTTTAGGTGGAGACTTCAGTTGGTATACTTCTTAAATTCCCTATATATCTATGACTTCATAATGAATAAAATAACAAGCATAAACATTTATAAGCAAATAAATGATCGTTCTACCAACAATCCAAACACCACACATATTTTATGTTTTGTTGAAGAATACTAAATGAAGGCTCCTTTATTTTTTTCTCGAGTATTACAGCCTTTCTTTCTCTGACCCTTTTCTCTCTGCCGTTTTTTTCAGAGGTCTACCCTGTATTCTTTCTCCCATTCATTTTGGTTTTGCCAGGATTCTATATGGTATCCCGATTTCTCGTCACAGCTACAGAAATTAAATGACAACTCCTTGAAGCATTATTCACTCACTAGAACAATACAACTTCCTTCTCCTTTGACCCCATCAAAACTCCTGCTAATAAAATAATCTATGTCTATGTCCCTCAAGTGAAAACAGATGCAGAGCAGATTCATACAACTTGTGCTGCCTCTTTACATTTTCACTAGATTTGGATCCTGGTGGAACATGAGAGCTTCAACACAACAAAACCATCAAACCCACCAAAAACATGTATATGCAAGGAGTAAGGCAATGTAGAAAAAACATCATCTCACTTAATCTTAGCTGAAAGTTAGAATTTCTCTATACTTAATAGAGAAACACAGGCACCTCCATGGGATCATCCATTATATTCTAAAATAGGTGTTTGGACTTAATTTCTCTCTTGAAATGCCTCTCTACCTTGACTGTAGAGTGAGCTAATATCACTAGATTAGACGAGATAAATTCTAGATGAATAAAGATAAGTAAGATCAATTTCAATGAAAGACCAGTTCAGGTATAGTATTATTAATACATGATGTATGGCATCTATGAAAAGCTAATTATTAGTAACATATCAAATTAATAAGGCATATATATACATCTCACTGTTTTTTATAGTGTGTTAATAATCTTGAAAAAATGATAAGCATCAGAAGAACCATACCACTATGAAGAACACAGGAATTAATACATACAGCCAGAATGTAAACCGAGAGGCTGAACTGTTCAAATGTATTTGCATTACTATAATGCAACTCCAAGAAGACAGGGACAGCTCAGAGAAAGAGCTGCTTTTAGCAGCCTTAGGCATACTGCAGATATGGGATCAGCTTATGAAGAATCTGTCTTGAGAAAAAGGAAGGGGAAAGACATAATCTTAAAGAGCTGGTCAGGACACACAGTCCCGCTATGCTGTTACAGCTAAATGAAGCTTCAAAAAATAACCAGTTATCGCTTAAACAAGAAAATATTTTCAGATATATTTTAAGTAAGATCGCATTATCTCGTTTCTGTGCTCTGCACTTTGTAATCAAGAACTGAACCTGTCAGCTCACACTTCCCTTTCCCTCCCTGTGGGAATCTGGAATAAGGACTGGAGCCATGCCAGCGCCCCGGGCGGCGGGGAGCCGCTGCTTCGGCCGGCCCTGACCAGGGCTCTGGCGGGAGCTTCCCCTCCCCGCTCCGCAAAAACCGTCAGGGAAAACAGGCCGGCGGCGAGCCAGCCCGTCGGGAAAAACCCGCCACCGCCGCTGAGGGAAGCCCTTCCCGCGCTCCTGTCACTCCAGCCGGACAGCGAGGCGCTGTCTTCGCCCTGCAGAGCAGGGCGGCGACCCTCTCCCTCCTCTCAGCTCTGAGGGGAAAAGCGGCTACCGAGCCGGACACGAGTACGGGAGACCCACCGCCCCTTCAGCGGTTGGGGCGGCTAACGGCCCCACCTCCGAGCCCTCCACAGCGCGCCTGCGCACAAGCCCCCCTCCCGATCCGGGGCAGCAGGGCGCGGCGCGAGCATCGCGCGCCCCCACGACGCGCTGGCGGGTGGGAAGGAGCCCCGACTGTTATGGATAGCGCTGCTACCACGACTCCCCTCCAATAGGCTGGCGGGCTCCGCTGTTTTTCCCTCCTCCGGCCAATCAGCGCTCGCTCCCTCCCCCGCCCCGTGAGCCCTTCTGGCCAATGGGAAGCGGGCTCTTTGGGCGTCGGTGATATTCAAACCGAAGGCGGCGCGCGCACTTGCTCGGCCAGAGCCTCGGCCTGGCCCCGAAGAGCAGCAGCAGCAGGCGGCGGCGGCGGCGAGGGTGAGTGCGGCCGGGCCGGCCCGGGGGGCAGGCGGGGCGGGAGCGGGGGTAGCGGAGGTGGGCGTCTGGTGGTGGGGCTGATGAGCGGCGTTGGCGGCGGAGCCCGCGCGCCCCGGGGCCGCCTGTTGGCCGCGGTGCCCGCGGGGCTCGCCTCCCGCTGGCCCCGCCCTCCGCTCCCCGCCGCGGCCGGGAGGCCAGCGCTGCCCCGCGCCCCGGCGCACGCCTGCGGGGAACGGCAGCGCGTGGGGCGGGCGCCTCGGCTGCCCCGGCCCTGTGGGGGGGGCTGCGGCGGGGCGCTCGGCGGAGAACGGGGGGCCTGCGGCTCCGGTGGGCTGCCGCCCCTGCGAGTGAGGAAACCTGGTCTCTCTCTCCTCGTCTCCCTCACTGCCTTTTCTCACTGCCGTCCTCTTTTCATAATTTCTTTTTTTTTAACCTGAATTTTATGAAGGGTTTCGAGAGGTTGGCGGTTTTTTTTTTTCCTTATTTCAGTTTAGTATATTATGAAATGAAACGAAAAAGAAGTTCTGGATAATACAGCTGGTCGCAGACTTGGCAACATACAAGAAGATATACTTGGGTGAGGAGATGAATCCATTGTGCAAGTTATCTTCACTTAGGCTGAGGAGTCGCGCTTTCTAGAAATAGATATGAAGCAGAGCTGTGCTTGGTATTAATTTATGCAAATTGTTTTGGAAACAGGAAGGTGCATGTGGGCAAGGAGAGGGAAAAGGAGAGAAGAATCTTGGAATGCGTGCCCATTCAGCTCTGGCTAGTGCAGGTGATAAAGCAATAGCTATTCCTGAAAGGATACCCTAAATTAAAACTGCTTTAAGTCCCTCGTTACTGCTTGGCTATATCTTTAAGCCTTCAGAACTTAAAATTGTGTCTGAGTGGTTTTGTGTGCTGCTCTGTTCTCCGCTGCCTCTTGGTACCTCTTACCTGCCATACAGCCTCCGGTTTGTTTATGCTACAGTAGCTCACTTGCTTCTCTGCTGTTGAGCCTCTTTCTGATTAGCCCTATTTTGTATTTTTGAGTCTTATCTTTTTTTGTGGCTAACACTAGAATTTCTATTTTTCCTATTTGTTTTCATAGTTAATGTTGCTAATTTTTTAAAATTATGATTTTTTTTGGGGGGATGTTGGGCATTTTTGCTTCCCTTTAAGAAAATCCTGATTTAGGCTTTAGGACTTGTAAACAAAACCAAGCAAAGATTACGCACATGTATAGTTTTTCTAAAGCCTGGGTAGAGGCTTCAAAAACACTGCGTTTCCATGTATTTTGGGAAATAGTGGCTGGATAAAGGAGAGACTTCTACTAGTGGCTGCAGTAGGGAACAGTTTAGAAGTGAGTTATCAAGTCTGTCTAGTTAGAAAGCTAATTAATAGTCTTGTAACCCAGTCTTGTAATCAGGATGTCATATGAAGTATGAAGGGAGCTGAAGTTGGAGAGGATTTAGAGGGCTTTGCCACTCACCTGAATTCAGATTTTGATGACTGCTTATGGAAGAATTTAGCTTGACTCTTTCTAGTAACCACTCTTTTAACGTCTGTCTGGAGTAAGCAAAAGTTGCAGGATTTCCTTCCTATTCCTACCATTGCAATTTGCTCTTTAGACTTTAATTTGGAAGTTTGTATCTCTTAATGAGGAGGTCTTCTGCTTTCATGACTTCCCATGGGTTTTAAAGAAACTCAGCAGTGTGAAAACTAGTATCTGTTCCTTCACAGCAGTAATAAAAACTAGCTTCTCCTGTAGTATCTACACAACATTAATTGATAACTGGATGAATGACACATAATGCCATGTGTTTCTGGAGATGGTTGTGTGTTGTTATCGCATGTTTCCATTCTTACTTGCCTTGAACCAAGGCAGCAAGATCCTGAGGGCAGGAACTTTTAAACACTGAAATGTCCATGTAATAGATCCTAATGCTCAGGAAGGGTCTTTGGTAGTACTGTAGTGTGTTTAAGCAATGTTGACATAACTGCACTTGGAGATAGTTCTACTGCCTGTAACTGACAGCATTTTCTGTACTACATGCAAGTGTATGTGTCTTTGCTTAAATGGTGAGTGCTATTAATGAACTGAATATATGAACAGAATAATGCAAATACTGTAGAAGGCGGCAGCTACAGTTAGTTTTCCCCTCTTGTTTGTGTGTGATCTTCCTGCATAGGAAGGGAAGGATAGCTTAAATATTTGGGGGGGGAAAGGAGGAAAAAGTGTCAGAAAATGTATGCGTGGGTAAAGTTCCTGATTTAAAGGGATAGGTGGCATTTTACCTCTTGTACACAGAGTAGAGGACTTAACTCAAAGTTCTTCAACATATAGTCTCTTGACATTAGTAGATGCTTTAATCAGGCCACAGGAACAGAGCTAAACAAATATTTAAGATAACAGTGCAGCCACAATGGTGTGGAGGTATAAGGAAAATATAGGTAATAGGGGGTATATGGAAAATATAGGCAATAGGATAACATTAATCTCTTTTACTAGGCTGATCAATTCACTTGGAAAAAAGCTGGACAAGCTCTTGGGTACTTGCTTAAAATTTTTGCTGCCTTCTACACCTCCTTGGATAGACAGATGCAAAATATCAGTAGATCCTAGGGATAGGAAGAGTGTACCTTTTTGTTCAATAATTAAAGTGTTTTCATACTTTTTCAAAGTTTGCATTTGAGGAAAAACTGCATCTGGCTCAGTTCAGAAGCTGAAAAAATAGTGTAACACAGCAAATCCAGTATTTCAAGACTGGATGCTATTATTTCTCTTTATTATCAATAAATATTTTTGGATGTGTTACACATGAAATCCTATGGCTAGCCTGTACTGCCACTTCATGCATTTACAACATATACTGCTCTTTAGTCTCCCTTGGCTCCTTATTTAGTGGGTCTGTATGAGGGGTTGAAGTTACTTTAACTACTACCCTTTTTTTAGAGGTAGTTCTAGATCTTCCTGATCTGCGCATACAGATCCTGTTCCTTGGTTCCATGTCCCTAACCTCCTTTCCTGTATGGATTTCTAAAGTTCAGATGTGCTGCCATGTAGCTGTTGCAGTTAGAAGCTCAGTTCCTATTGAGTGCATATATAACAGCATGTTGCTATTTTAGGTCTTTGCTGTCTTGTCAGATTTTCAATGCACTTCACACAGGAATTCATGGCAAATGCTTTCTTTAAAAGTAATCATGCAGCAGATTAAGCCAAAATGAGGCTCTGAATAGTTGCTTACAGTTGAATTTTGGCTTGAGTAGAAAGATCACTTGCAAATCATGACAATACATGGGTGAATATGCCCTTAGTGTATTTTTATCTGTAAATGTCGTAACAAGCTGACACATTTGGAAGTGCTTGCCCTCAGTCCAAAAGTAATCTTTGAGGGTTTTTTCTGTTTTTGTTACTAACTAGGAATAGTTTTATTGATTTAATGAAAACTATATTTCTGGGGTGTCATGAAGATTAGGCAAGCTTACAGAGTATACTGATGTTCGTTTACTTTTCAATGTCTAACTGTTCCATTTTTGATACACAGGAACGTCTTCAGGATGGAGAGCTACGTTTCTTGCCTTTGCTGGATTCTTGAGATCATCTGAGATAGTCTGACCCTCATCCACGTTACCTTTTTGACAAGGCATATCCATTCTTCAGGAGAGGTTTTCTCCATATAGTACACCTTGAGGAGTTAAGCAGCACATCAGAAATGTAAGTTTGAAGCATATTGATAAGAGTTAAGATCAAATTTATGCGGAAAATGATTTTTTTCTACTACATTTGGCAAGCTATCACTGCAAAAAGAATAATTAACCTTTTACATTGGTGAGGAAAATATAAATACTGTGTTTTAAAAATAAAATCCATCTGGAAGTTGTTAGCAATTACAGTTGTAATGAGAAATCGCGGTATTACTAAGCATGAGGTAAATTGTTTTTGATCTTCTTGGTGCTTCAGGTTTTGGAGAAGCTGACTTCATCCATACATTGAGGAAATGGGTACAGTTCAAGGACAGATCTTTAAGGACATTCTTACCCATAAAGAGAAGATTTTGAGTATCTGAGTTCCTGTAGCCCCTTCTATTGTATTTATAAAAGGCAAAACTGCAATATGTACCAAAATCTTCCATATGAAGAGATAAATGTTTTTTTCCCTATGAAGTAAATAAGTATCATCTTTAGAATGGCAAAGACTCTTCATGTGCTACAGTAATCACCTATGTAGTTTTTAGCAAGGTGATCCCCAAAAGATGGGACAGTTTACAGAGCCAGTCTCAGAACAGCCTAAGTTGATTTTTCTCTATGCTCTTTAGGGAGAAACAGATATTAAAGGAAATTCCAAATGAGCACTGAAATTAGAATTTACTCAGTGTACTATTTTGAAGAAAAATGAGGGGAGGGTTCTTCGGTTTTTTTAGTCTCAGCTCAGTGAAACAAAAATTCTATTTCAGATAGCACTGATTTAGCATGCTGTCTCTGGCTTTCATAGGGGTTTTTTTTCTTTATAGGTCTTGCTTACAGCTATATTTGGGGATGCTTGCTTCTAATTTTCTTAGACTGCTGAAAATATTTCATTTTGTGAAGGAAGGAATGAACCATTTTCAGAACTTAGTGCTTTTTTTGCTTTTATGCAAAGATACTATAAAGTCATGTCTTGAACATCTCACCAGACTCCAAGAGCTGTTAAAGTGATGCTAAGACCTTTTGATAGTGGTAATGTAGATGGTGCTTTTGCCAGACTAAATCTTGGAGTTTACACCAAAAAACTGTTTTGAACATACTAAAACAACACTTCTATATAGACAAGAGCAGACTTAATATTCTTGGGGGGCCATTTCTAGTACAGGAAGAACTTGAAATATGCCTACTTCTGCTGTATGAGCAAGCTCTGTAAACATGTAAAGCTTTCTGGTTTATGGTCTCTGCTTGGGGAAAGCTGGGAGTCTGCTGCTTTTAAAGAAATGCAAACTTGCGATGACTAATGCTCTAAAAATTAATTGTGAGACTTCCTGAGTGGTTCCAGGTTTGTTTTTTAGATAGTGGAATGAGAAGTGGATGAACTTACTTTATCCCATTCAACTACATCTGTATCAATAATTCATCTAAAATAGATCTAATCTCTCTGGGCCTTCCAGCAACTTTTCATTGACTTGTTATACCTGAGTACAAAAGGAACAAAGGCCAACAATTCACTGTAAAAGTAAACTTAGTCTTTCTTTGAACCTATTTAATCTGTCCAGAGTGCATTACCCTCCCTGTTTCTGGGCCCAACTTCACAGTAATTGGGAAGTCAGATCCCCTGGATATGCACTTAATTCACCACAGTTTTTAATAATAAAATTCTCCTGTTCATTAGAATCATGGAACATTGATTAATGTGGGAAAAGCTGTGATCAGTGTGTTTCGTGAAAATGTAGAAGATTTTTGTTGTAGGCAAAAAAAAGAAATCATCAATTTTTCTTCAGTTTATTTTAGTACTATTGCTCTGTTCAGATTGCCTAGTTTCTTATCTCTCAGCTATATCCATGTATTCATTCAGTTGATAATAAACTGATATAGCATTGAGGATTTGGCATAAGTTCATTAAAAAAAGTCTTTAAACTTCTAAATCTGTATCCTTTTAGAAACTTAAAAATAGGTGTCACTTGTCTTTGGCAATACCCCTTTGAACAAAGGAGCATGTGAATTCCTTTCTGCTTACCCACTGTGAAAACTAATTGCTGTAACCTGTGGCAAGGAGCTTAGATTAACATTCTGTGCTGAACTTTTAGGCAGAATAAAAGAAGGATGGTAACGGGATCGTAGCTTGTGTTGGCTTTAGGGATACATACATGCAGAACACTTCTGGTTTTAGGTCTTTTTGTGAATTGCCTATAGCAACTCCTGTGGAGGAACAGGGGCTGCGAAGAGGAAGAGAAGACTCATTTTGTGGGAGATAAAGGCAGCGAGGACCTCTCTTTCTGTGAAGCTTTTTGTCCTGGAGCTGTTAGAACTTGAGCCCCTGGCTTTTCTTGTAGTCTGAACTTTGACTACTTGCTGTATATGGGGCATGTACCACTTGTTAAAGCAGTAGGGGAATCTCCTGGATGAAGAGGATCATCAGGATGGGATAAGCTTGTGCTAAACAGAGGATATAGAAGTTTGTTTGCTTTTGGTGTATAGATTTGGCTACATAATGTAGGAAGTAACCACATCTCTAATAGATTGCCAGATGTGCATATTCAGTAAGGAATATGGAAACTTGTGTTAATGGTTTTTAGAATATGAATAGATTATTGTGATGGGAAGGAGATGTGAGCTGGGAAGGTGGCTGAAAAGTGAAAGTATCAAATAAGACGAAGAAAATGCCATTTTTCTCACCATCGCTTGCCTGTGCTGCATCTGTTGAAATTGCTGACTGTATGTGTGTGTTCTTTCACTAGCTCTGCTGGAAAAAACTCCAAGCCTTCTGTGTATCCCCAACAGAGATTTTACTATAGCAGTGGTTTTCAGCATTTATTGATTGGTGGAGCTCTTAAGTTTTCTAATGAAGTGTTGGACAATTATAATTTCATTATAGTTTAACTTGCTGTGTCTTTGCTAGTCTGTGTTGATCTGAAAGTTACACCCTTAGTCAACATATCAGTCTTGAGTACCACTGTGCTATGCTATATTAATTGAGACTTGAGGGTGAGGGGCATAACACTTAACATTTATTTAGACATGTTATCAACTGCAAACCTAGATTTAAATTACCAGCTTAATAAATGATTGCAAACACTTACATATAGCATTTGATAGCTAAGCTACTGTTATAAAAGACTTAAAAACCCCTTATAACTTTTCCAAAATACCAAGTTTGGTGATAGTCACGTTTACCTTAACTTTGTTTTTACATTTTTCCCTACATTCTTTCTTCTCTTTCAATGCACTCTAACAAACCTGTGTGCACTCTGCCCCGATTCCTACTTAGGTAGGAACTTGTAAGCCCTTACCTAGTTAGCTTGCTCTTTAGAAAGAACCCTATCTCTGCTGGACTTTCCTTTTCACCCATAATATTTTTTCACACTTCTACATGTCTATTAAACTTGCAAGATCGTGACTATCTCTCCTTGTGGTGAGAAGATCCCTGGGTCCTCTTACTGCCACAAACTGTGCAAAATGCTGTAGATGCATAGTGTATCTTTTAAGGTATATGTTTGTTTTCTTACTCATATAATTTATTTCTCCTGAACTCTTTTCAGGCAGAGATGCATAGTTCATCTCTGTCTCATCACAGCCTTAATTCTGCTAGGGCTTACCCAGAATTATTCATTGTTTGGTTTAGTTTATATATAAAAGCAGTGGTAATTTTCTAATATTTCCCTGTCTTCACTGCTAACCATGAGTGCAGAGGTTTGGAGTTAGATATTTATCTATGACTTTGCCCACTTCCAGCCAATTTTGTTCACACTTCTCCAACACAATGTTCGTTGTAATGAAGCTTTATAATTTAGTTTTCAGACTGAATTATAGTGAATGAATTTGCAAGGTATTAGAGTCAAATGTAGGCATACAGAGAGAGGTTTGTATAGTGTACCTCTCGGTAAAGAAAACTGTTTATCTTTTTTTGTTGGTAAGCTGTCACCCACATCAGTGATGCTATCACATCTTTGAAAAAAGTGATGTGGCTTGTTCTTTGGAAATAGGCACAAGAGTTTGCTCTTCTTGAACAGAGAGACTATAGAAAGGTTAAACATACATAGTTTTATCTTAATGTTCCTAATATTTACTTTTGTAAGCCTCAAATTACATTTTGGTGTTGGATTTTATTCCTTAATAAAGCAGACATTCTAGCCAGGAATTAATATGAAAGTTGAATATTATTTAGTACAAGCAATGTAGTATAGTAATTTGTTACATATCCCATACTGTTTCATCTCTATTCAGTGGTTTGTCTTTGATCTCTTAGAATGAATCCTTTTGGATAGATGTCTAGGTGGTAAAATTTTGCAACAGCAAAGGTTAATGACAGCTAGGACAGGGAACTATTTCAGAATATTTGATTTAGAATCTCAGTGGTATAAATAAGTGCACCACATTTCAATTAAGTGCTGCTTTGGAGAAGGATAATGTTAAAATTGAAGCATAACAAGAATAAAGTGATATTTTTCAGAGCACATCTCACTGTCTCACTATACATGTATTATGTTAAATAAAAAGTATGCCCATTACAGAGAGGAAGTAATGCTAAAAGATGGATGGGTTATAAGTATCTCCTATGTCTTGAAACTTATTTCTACTGTAAGTTATACCTGTGATGGAAAAAATAAATATTGTTAAAACTTCAAGTTTATAGTATCAAGTTTTCTTTCCATATGAAAAATGTTTATGTTTAAGGGAGGTGTGTGTGTGGGGTGACACACCTAAGGTAGTCTAACCCAGCCTTACAAGTGTCATCAAATGAAAGTCTCTCCTTCTTGCCTTTCCTTTTTCTTGTCCATATGGTGACACAGTTGAGAGAGCAGGAAAAACATCAAAAAGATAAAAGCTCTCCCCCTTTTTTATGTAGTTTTCTTTTGGGATTTGTCCCTGAGCCAGGTCACTGTGAAGTCTGACTAATGCTTGTTCCATTGCTGTTTATTCAAGAGAAGTGGCAGGAGTGTATGGCTAGGAGGAGGACTGCCTCTTAGCCATCCTAATCATAGAATGGTTTGGGTTGGAAGGGACCTTCAAGATCATCTAGTTCCAGCCCCCCCTGCCATGGACAGGGACACCTTCCACTAGACCAGGTTGCTCAAAGCCCCATCCAACCTCGCCTTGAACACTTCCAATGATGGGACATCCACAGCCTCTCTGGGCAACCTGTTCCAGTGCCTCACCACCCTCATAGTGAAGAATTTCTTAATATCTAATCTAAACCTACCCTCTTTCAGTTTAAAACCTTTACTCCTCGTCCTGTCACTACACTCCCTGATAGAGTCCCTCCTCATCTTCCCTGTAGGCCCCCTTTAAGTACTGGAAGGCCGCAGTAAGGTCTCCCCGGAGCCTTTTCTTCTCCAGGCTAAACAACCCCAGCTCTCTCAGCCTGTCTTCATAGGGAAGGTGCTCCAGCCCCCTGATCATCTTTGTGGCCCTCCTCTGGACTCGCTCCAACAGATCTATGTCCTGGATTCAGGATGTAATTTAATACAATAGACTCATAGCTATTCAGGCAACATATCCCACCCCCTATTTTATTCAAACACTGGATAGACCTTATTGGAAAGGACTACTGTGAAGCATGGACTAGTATTTGGGCGTATCGGTTAAGTACCGTTTCCTTTTGCTCATCTAAGTTGGCTTCTGCTAAAAAGTTTACTTGTATAACTACATTGACAAAGGCTTAATAGAATATTTATGTTACATAATGTGGTTGAGTCTCAAGCTGCAAAATATACATGAGAGGCTTTCCCATGGTAATTCCAATTAAGGTAAGCTACAACAGGGTTCTTCAGGAACTTCACTGGTTTTTAACCTTGTGCCTGCAGATGGAGGAGGAGGACCTAAGTGAAAGAGGATTGCCACAAATTGCTTCAATCATGAATAGAGTTAGAGACTTGAAAAACAAATACAGAAATGAAGACAATATCACAGATGAGCTTAACTGTACTAAAATCTCAGCTGATACAACAGGTATGTGTTTGTTACTCTGTTGCCACTGATCTTAACCTAGACTGAGTGAAAGAACCATTAACTGAAAGGATTTAAGATCTAGCATTTTTTCAATATTAATGACCAAAAAATACATTTAATCTCTCCTTGTTTTAGTTAACTGTGTTGTTCTAACCTTGTTTAAAAAAAATCACTAGTCATCTTACATGAAAGGTTATAAAAAGTGTTTTCTGTTCATGTTTGAAGTTTTAATCAATCTCCTTTGTTATTTTTCTGTCAGATAACTCTGGAACTGTGAATCAAATAATGATGACAACAAATAATCCAGAAGATTGGCTGTGTTTTTTGCTTAGGCTAGAGAAAAAGGGTATTCCTCAGCTGGATGTTAGCCTACTGAATAGACTCATTGGTCGTTACAGTCAAGCAGTGACTGCATTACCTGCAGAAAAGCATAGTCAAGATGAGAGCTATGCTCGCATCCTTGTGAGATTTGCTGAGTTGAAAGCGTAAGTATAAATTTTCAATATAAGAACTCATCATTAAGAATTCTGCATTTGAATGATGATAAAAATAGCTTGGTTTTGTTAGTGGTTTCTGCAATAAATTATCATTTCGAGTGTGGATGTTTTCATATCGGCTCCTTGAAACTCTGAGCATCTTTGGCTAGTCAGCTTATCTGTTGTCTCCAAAGTACTTGTGTTTTTGTATACGCTAATAAACATGATTGTTCAGAGCTATTTGATTTAGAGATGTTCACACACTTTTTTCTGGGTTCTTTGTGTAAGGTACATGGGGAAATAGCATGAGAACTTTTTTTTCAGCTTTATACTTAAGCTCAAAAGATGCTGCATGGGTGAAATCTGATACAATTTTGGGTAACTATAATCTATGTGTTAAACTGTATGTTGTAAGTTAGGATTAATTTCCCTGTGGACTTCTATAACTGATTTGGCTGTGAGGTAGACAACTTGCTATTATCTGATCCATCTGGTCAAACCATAGTGGTCTATCCTTGTCTAGTCTGCTTTCTCCCTTACTAGGAAAGACTCATCCCAGCTACATTAAATTAGCTGCCTTAGGGTAGGAGGAATATCTCAAACATCATTCTATACCTTCATACTTACGAAATTAGTTTTGATTGTGGTCATTTATTGCTTTATTCAGTCCAAATTTGAACAGTGTGGTTGTTCAGATGTTTTCAGACATAAGTTGGGACAAGGTTATAATTTGATTTTTTTGTAAGGAGTTCTTTTGTCACTTGAAATATCATTACAGCAAATATTTTGATGAAGAGCTGTGTTTAACATTGTAGCAATCCTTAACAATTAGAGTTGAGCAGAAGGTCTTCCAGTGAATATAGCTAGCCTTTTTCTGTTTCTTGTGTGTCCTCCTATTTGGCTTTTTGGCAGGTGGCTTGATCTTGCAGTATGATATTGTCTACTTCTTTGTCTGTACTGTCATTTGCATGGCTCTTGCTGCATCAGTGTTTACTAAAAACATACAATGGAAGTAATCTGTTGAATCTACTGTTGAGAAACAAGCAGGAGTGAATAATGACCTGCTGTGAATCCTTAGTATCTTGAAGACGTAAGGTGTTTTTCTGTAAGTGGAGTAAAGCATACCTTCCAGAAAGACCTCCTGTCTTTAAAGATACTGAGAGATGGCATCCTTGTCCAAAGGTTAGTTGCTTTTTCTCGGAACAGAAAGTGTGTAACATAGGCTTCCAGCTCATACTTTCTGGAATTTCTTTTCCAGAATGGTGATTGGATGTTATTATCAAGTCACATCTGTTTATCTCATTACATACAGTAGGAGTTTAATTTCAGAAAGATTATTTCCTGCTTTCCTAATCACTTTAAAACTCTTGGACCTATTTCCACTTGATCCTTAAAACATGGTTTTAAAGGTGGATACTCTTTAAATGGATTCTAGAACAATGTTCGGTATTCTGTGTGTTGTATTGCAGAAAGCAAAACTGAAGGCACTGTCAGTAGCCTGTTAATGCTAGAATGCCTGAATATTATTAACAGTTTTAGTTGCAGTGTCCCACTGAAATGTCTCTAGTTGCTTCACTGCTACAGCCTTTAGGGACCTTCTTGGGAGAGTATTCTGTCTTGTTTCACTAATAAAATGTACTCTCTATAGCTATACTAAAATACCTTCTGCTTTGGTAGCCAGCATTACTGTAGAATCTACCTAGCTTACTGGGTAGTCCAGATCTGCTCTTCTGTTTTTTTTTCATATTTTTACTTGGCAAATACCATCAGTCATATGTTTCCTGACTTGCTAATGAAAATTATTTTTTTAAAAAAGGATGAACAACCCACTCCCAAACTCCTCTTAAAATGTACCCACCAAAATCTGACATAGCGTCAGTCCTAATGGAACTTTGCTCTAAGTTATCTCCCTAAATGATGGTCCTCCATCTGAAAACTACTTTCAGAGATTAGCCAGTTCTTAATCATTTATTATAAGCTAATGCTTTCTCATTCAGGGTGGCACATAATGTCAATTATTTATATGAAACTACACTTATTAACTACACATGTAATCACACCAGAACATGAAATTGCTTTTGACTGATCTGATCTAAAAACAACAATAATGTTACTTGTCTGTAGCTTTTGGAGATTAATGCTAAGTTAATCAGTGAGTAGTTATTTAGATCCTTTGTGTTTGGTATGTTCACTCATTACTTGTAATCTTCTTGGTGTTTGAGATTCCCCTGGTGTTTCATACTCGCCTTCACTGTTCCTGGCTGTCAGTTTGCCTAGTACTATCTATTTTGTCTCTGCTCAGTTTTAGCTTCTATTAAAGAAAATCCTCTCATCTCATGACTTCCTAGAGTGCTTCTGATTTATTTTTTTTAGCTATTGCAAGTAAAGTAACACTTTGATACATAGGTGCTGTGATGATACTGCCTTTGGTGGGAGAAGAAAAGTTGCTCTTCATTAGAGTTCTTGTCCTTGTTTCATCTGGAACAGAGTTAACTCTTCTTAGTAGCTGGTACAGTGCTGTGTTTTGGATTTAGTGTGAGAATAATGTTGATAACACTCTGATGTTGTTGCTAAGTAGTGCTTATCTTAAGCCAAGGCCTTTTCAGTTTCCCATGCTCTGCCAGCAAGCAGGTGTGCAAGAAGCTGGGAGGGAGCAGAGCCAGGGCAGCTGACCTGAACTAGCCAAAGGGGTATTCCATACCATGGAATGTCATGCCCAGTATATAAACAGGGGGGAGTTGGCCCAGAGGCGCGGATCGCTGCTTGGGCATCAGTCAGTGGATGGTGAGCAATTGCATTGTGCATCACTTGTCTTTTCTTGGGTGTTATTTCTTTTGTTGTATTCCTTTTCATTACTATCATTATATTATTATTATTATTATTATTATTCGTAGTTAGTAGTATATTTTATTTTACTTTAGTTATTAAACTGTTCTTATCTCAACCCATGAGTTTTACCTTTTTTTTTTTTTTTTTTTTTCCCCCCCCTCCTCCCCACCCCACTGGGAGTGGGGAGGGGGAAGCGGCTGTGTGGTGCTTAGTTACTGGCTGGGCTTAAACCATGACAGTTCTGTTTACTGTTCTCCCAAAAGTTCCACCTAACAGGAAAAGCAAGTCAGAGCATCACAAACTTCAGAAGCAGTGACAATGGCTTGAGATTTTAGTGTCTATTGGCATCAGTGCTGTTTTCTTCTGATGGATTATTCCATTCTTGGCACTGGACCTGTATTGTCCTGGTATCTTCTCTAGCTACAGTCTGACTATGCCAAAACCTTTTGACCTATTATGATACTGAGGTTATTTGAAGAACCCTTGAATGTACTCTGAAACAGGCAAAGGTTTCAGAGCTATTCAGTCTGCTGCATCTGTGATTGATTATCCATATTGCACATTAACCATGCCAGGCCTGCTTTCATGTAATGCTTCTGGCTGTAGCACAGTGCCACCAAGTGTGTGGCGCTTGATGCCTGTTGCTAACGTTAGGTCTTGTTCTGCATATTGTTATCCAAGTCGTTGCTGCTTTCAGGAACTTAAATTTTAACATGCTTTTTGGAAGTGAATGTAATTCACGTTACAGCTTAATTTCTGTTACTCTGACTTTGCAGATGGGTTATTCTGTGCCTGTCCTATTACTTTGGATGATCAGAGCTGAGTTTATTAAACTTGCTGGAGACAAGTAACATGCCTAAACTATGATAGAGACTTTTCTCATTCTTAATTCCATAGAATTCTACTGGAAGTGTGTTCTCTTTAGCTTTGTGTTGTATTTTTCTGTACTTATTTTAAGTCATTGTCAAATTTTTCACCATACCCACTTCTAAGTACTACCTTTGCTTACCTGTTGAACCAGGGTGGAATTTTGGAAAAATTCCTTTATTTCTTGATTGTGGATTTTGCTAATAAAAGTTTTAAAAGAGCTCTTTTTTTAAAATATTAAAGGGGGAGGGAGTCCTTTGAAATGTAATGTTAACTTATTATTTCACAGTGATATAGATGTGGGCCTTTGCTACCGTGACGAGTATTTACTTAAGCTGTAGATCCTCCAGAATATTTAAATGTTGGTGTACTGTGTGCAAGCATCTCAGTTGTCCTACTTAGCAATCTATTGCTGAATGTAAAACTAGGATTAAAATTTAGTAAAACTATTGAATATGAACTATCTTGTCTGGACTTTGTAGCACAGTCTCTACACTTGTGAATATACTGTGTTTGTCATTGCTGCTTCCAGTGTGTCTGCAGAAAATGGACTTAAATCCACTTTGTGCTACCAAATGTAACTGATAAGACTGTTGCCTAGGAGTATGGGGAAAATGGAATGAATTCCCTACATATTGTAAGGAGTCAATGTTCCCACAGAACCCTTGATAGAGGTAGCTATTGGATAAATGCTCTTCTTGTGTCCTAGTTTTCTATATGTATGGTGTTATAGATGTAGGTCACTGAAGGAAGTTGTTTCTGTTGGTACATCTCTGCTAAAGGATCTGTCAGTTTGGGTGCAGTTGCAGCTCCTCTTCAGTGTAGAAAAGCTCATAACCTCTAGCAAAATTTTGGAGTTCAGTATTGCTTTAATGTAATGGATTGGAAACTTTGACCATTCTGCTGCAGGATATAACTAATAGTGTATACAATATGTCTTCTGACTTGATTAATACGATACATTTTTCCACACTTGGAGTTTCTAAAGCAATCTCCTCCTTGTCCTCCTGCCTTGCAACCTCCTTAGTATAGAGTGAATGCATCTAGAAGAATGGAGATTTTTCTCTGGATAGTGTCAGCATGTAGCCTGGAAGGGCTAAAGGTGGATGTTCTGAACAGGTTAGTGGGTGTTCTGAGGGAAAATATTTACATACTTTGAGGAATAATATAAGCAGGGATAAAGAATAAGTCCTTAATCTTTCTTCAGGTTTGAGCACGTTCTGGTTTTTTGGAAAGGGTCAGCTTGATATCTTTCAATTATTAGCTTTTTAAGACTCTTGCCTTATTTGTACTTCACTGATGGCTCTAAGGAAGAGGAAAAACTTCAGCTGTAGATGGATTGCTTTTCCAGAATTATTTAAAGCCATCACCCAGCACATGGAACTTCATCCTTGTTACTCAGGCTCTTCACCTTGTGTAACTATTGATATGTTGTCTTTACAGTCTTCAAGATCCAGAGGAGGCACGGGACCAATTTCATCTGGCCAGACTGAACTGCAAGAAATTTGCTTTTGTGCATGTGGCTTTTGCACAGTTTGAGCTATCACAAGGTGTGTAGAAAAACTTGTTTGGTGTTGCTGTTCTGTGTTGTTCTAGGTTTTGTTGTTTTAAACTTCTGCTCTGTTACACAATTTGCAATGAAACTGATAGGCATTAAATCAGAAAAAGAAAAATCTAGATTTTCTTCTTTTTTGATTTAAATTTAATGAGAACGTGTTCATTTTTTAATGAAAATATGCACACAGTTCTTGGGTTTTTTCCTTTTTAGAAATAACTTTGAAACAAGATGAAAATTGGCAGTGATTTCTGTTTTTTTTAAGCTTAGGTCTTAGTGGGAGGTATGAGTAAGGCTCGTGCTGTGTTGAAAAATGATGCTCAAATTTGGGTGGTAATTTCCCTTTAGATACTTTCAGCTTGCTTGTGGAAGAAATTCTGGATCCTTCCAAACACAACTGTAGATTCTTTGTGTGTAGTTTTTTTCTTAAACCAAAATATGCTGTAAATGTGCAATTTGGTCCAAGTAAGTTTTCCCCTCTGCCACTCAGGTTCTTAAGTAGCTAGGAAATGGATTTTAATTGATTCTTGTGTTTCCTGTTCCGTTGTTGAACATTCATGTTGGGACAGTGGAGATGGTTCATATCTTCTGTTGCTTCATAAATGCCATGGGCTCACTTTGACAATATCATAGATGCTGTGTTCCAGTCAGTGGGGAGGGGGGGGCACGCATTTTGTTAGTATTCAAAACAGAATGGTAGTCTTTGTCATATGGTGCCATACAGCAGCGTTTTAGGCAAGCCATTCTGATCTGAGAGTGATAATGTCTCTTAAATTCTGGTTCCCTTCTTTACTCTGTTCCTTGGTGTACAGGCTCTCACTTGGGTGGGGTTAATTTTCTTAACATATAATGCTGTGTTTTAGATCTGTGACTACAACAGTGTCTATAACACAGCAGTGTTTTAGCTGTTGCTGAACAGTGCTTGCATAGTGTCAAGGTTTTCTGTTTCTTGCTTGGCCTCTCCTCTGCCCAAAAGCTGGGGGTGGGCAAGAGGTTGGCAGGGGACTCAGCTGGGACAGCTGACCCAAATTGACCAAAGGGATATTCCATGCCATATAGCATCTGCTCAGCAATAAAAAAACCTGGGGGATAGTCTTTCCACAGTAGCAGATGCTTAGAGACTGGCTGGCCATTGGTCTGTTGGTAGAAGGTGATGAATGATTACCTTTGCATCACTTGTTCTTTTTTTTCCTTTTTCCTTCACTTATTAAACTCTTTATGACTTTTTCTTGGTTTTGCTCTTCCAGTTCTCCCTCTAGACTATTCTAGATTATATAAGTTATGCTCTAATATTATCTAGAACAATAGGTCTTCAATACTTTGGGACAGTAGTCCACTGGGCTTATGTCACTTCTTTCCTATTGTGTGTAGGGAAGGTGGCCCTGGTACTTGGTAGCAGGGTTATGCTGCCTACCCACAGGCTCATATGTTTGCGTGTCTTTTTAAATCTTCTTTCCATGGGTGATTTGAGCAGTGATCTATGTCACCCTGTTTATCTCCTCCCTTTAACAGCTTGCCCTATCCAGAAAGACAAGCACATTCCATTAAAGCTGTTTTCTTCTTTGAAAGAAGAAGCCTTGGTGGACGTATTTTGAGGCTTTTGTGGTTTTTCTCATGGTTTTTGTCAGTATCATGCAAGCTGTTGTATACTGCCCCATATGAAAAATTCTCCCCCAAATTAACTACAATAAATAATTAAAGGAGATTAAACTGTCTGTTCTACACTCTGGATTCTGAATACTTCTTACCAGATATTCTTCTTTACGTTTACTTCTGTTGCTTATAGACAAAACCACTACCAGTGGAAAATAAGACTTTCGGTCCAGTACTTTTTTAACTGTACTTTAGGATACAGTTTAGATGTTCAAAGTGTATCCTATGAAGCAGAGCCATTTTATTAAAATCAACAAGTAAATACTCATTTGTCTTCTCAGGTTTTCCAGGTTTTCTTAACTAATAAGTTTATTTGTAATGGAGCAGGAAAGGCTGTGGAAATCCCCCTCAGAAATACATGCCATGTAAAATAATTGATGGAGGAAGGATACTGAATACGACTCCTCCACAGGATGGGGAGGAGAAGACAAAAATCTGCATATTTGTGACTTGAAATTCCACAGTTCTTCTGTTTCAGATGAGTCAGTTATCTGACTGGTCTTGTTTTAATATAAACTTGTGATGTTGAGCTCGTTAGCTACTTTTTACTACTGTTTTATAATTTGTTTAGTGAGCACTGTATGCTTATTAAAAAAGATAATAAAACAGTAATACTTCAATAATAAAGATTGTCAAATCAGTGTAATAAACAAAACCTATTGTATAATTTAAGTGTAGAAATGTTACTACTGGTTACCAGTGACTAAATTCATCCTTCTATCACAATCACTTGTGAATTTAATTACCCCGTAGCTATGGGATGTGTTCATGCAGTAGTTTCTCTTACTTTGACACAAATAGTCAACCTAAAATGAAGTCTTAATCCCAAAGGAATAAGCTATTTATGATTGGCTTTGTTTTATCTCCAGTGTGCTCTCTGATTTGTACGTTACCCTTCAGCTGGTCTGTTTGACATTTGGTAATGTATATGGTGCTATAGTGTCCCTGCTGGGTACTTCAAAGAGGATTAATGTAATGTGTGAGTTGTATATTGTTACTTTAAAAGTGCTGTTACTTTTTCACTGAGTGTGTCCAGCTTAGGCCAGAGGAAAAGGAGGAGGGTAGGGCTTTGTTACCACCTCATCTCAGTGAGACGATTTCAGCAGTGCTATGGCACATCTGCCGATTGCTTCTAGATTAATCTGTATTTCCCTTTGCATTAAGAACAAAGTTAATTATACATTCACTTCCCTATCTTGAGCAAAATTGTGAGCTAAAGCTCGTCAAAATTCTGAAATTATGGTTGGCAAATTGATAACTGATTTCCTTATAAATCGAATATTCATGACCTGAAAATGGAGTGACACAATAAAGATGCCATGCTGTTTTGTTTTTATTTAAATGCTGAATACAACTTCATTTAAATAGGTCAGATGAGGAGCTGTCTCTCTCTTACTTTTGGTGTGCCTTGGGTAGTGTACTTGAAGCAAGATTTGCTGTGAATTGCTCGGAACTCATGACCATAAATAAAACTCTACTTCTGGCTATATAAAATGTTATGCCTAGGTGGATTATTCAGGCTTTTTGTATGTGATGAAGTGGACTGATTGAAACTCACAGATAGCTCTGGCTTTACTGTTGTGCCTTGGTTCCTCATCTGTTAAGGGGGATGGAGCAGTTAATTTTTCACATAGGTGTTTTGGTGTCATGTTGTTTCTTATTCAATGAGGCACATAATACTAGGAGGGATTACTTTTGCTTTGAGTAGCAGGTCTTGTTGAAGCAATGTGTGGTTACTAAATATAGCCAAAGGTAGAATGCTGGTTAAGGATTCTTAAAAAGAAATACTAAGCCTATCCACTTGCTAAGGATTTGGGAGAAAAATAGTATTTGATTATATGGTTGAAAAACAAGTCATAACAAATGTGCACAAAATAGATTTAAATGAAGTCATAGCCAATCTTATTTTGGCGTTTCCTTGCTTCGGTGTCCAATGTCACCCATTTAATATTCTTAAAATAGGTTACTTAGGCATAAGTTCCTAATATATACACCCCACTTCCCCCCCCCCCCCCCCCCCATGTGAACTGCAGGTGACACTATCTAACTTCAGTTATCAGTGGAGTTTTGAGTGCTGGAGACATCATGGAGCTCTGAAATAATTATATGTGTAGTGGCACCTATAAGAACAAAGTGGTTTACACTTTGCTGCTTTGGAACTGAGGAAGAAGGACATTTGGGACTTCAGGGGCATTAACAGCTGTAACAAAACATTGCATCATTTTGCCCTGATGCTCTCTAAACCAAGGAAAAGATTTTGGTTGCAGTACACTTCTTTCCTTATTGGACTCTTATGGTTTTCTTAATAGCTGTATGTGTACATGCTTATATATGTAAATTGATTGCTTTCAATATGTTTTGTTAAAACACCCCCTCTTCCCCCCAGTTCTCTTCAATCTCTGTTTGATTTAACAACAGCTGCTTTTAACTTTGATTTCTATTAAGTGCATTAAAGATGTTTTACGATGCATATGTAATAAAGTTTGTATCTGGTCAGATCTAAATGAAAGTCCATAAAGGTGGTCTTTCCTTGCTGATACTACAGAAAAAACTGCATTTTAGAATTTGTGTTATTTCCTTATGGTTCCTGTAACACTAAACAAATACTGAGAATGCAGTTTTGTGAGTTCATAAAGCATATTTTGTGACTTGGTGTTCAACTTCATGTGAAAAATTGACTTACATGATTCACTTGTAAATAGTTCTAGGCAGTATCCTTAAAATGGATATCTAAGGAGGGAAGTGCCTAATGAACAATGGCTTCAGAGAATGATGCAGTGAATATAAGACAGCATGAATGTAATCTTTAAAAATCTTTAAAAAAAGACCAAATTGTCCCAGTGTAATTGTGTTTTATTTCCTTGATTTCTAACTCTGTATTCCTTACTACTTAGGAAATGTGAAGAAGTGTAAGCAGCTCCTTCAGAAAGCTGTGGAGTGCTCTGCTGTTCCACTAGAAATGTTGGAAACAGCTCTACAAAACTTTCATTCACAAAAAAAGCAGTTGCTTTCAGATGAGGAGAAGGAGAACTTAGCAGGTAATTTCAATTTCTTAAAATGTTGGTTGAGTTTGTGCATGTTGTAATTCTAGATTGAAAAAATCTTTCTAATGTTTGTCCCTTCTAGATATGAACTCATAATCTGCTATTGTCTAATAAACAGTCATATTTATCTATATTATCAATTTTATTCCTTCAATACTTGGTTCCATCATCAATGCAGTGACTGTAGTTTGCAGGAGCCATAGGGTGGTAGATTCTCTAGTTCTGCAGAGGGTGTTCCTCTGACTGTCACTAGGCATTTGTATTTTCTAATAGAGACTTACAGCTGAAAGTGTGAAATAAGAGCTACTGGTGGTAGAGAAGAATTAGAACTGAAACATACAGACTAAACTATACAGATAGCTTACTTTGAGGTGCATCTTGTGACAGGCTGGTGAAGTTCTGGCAGTCATTTCAGTGAAGTCAAATTAGGAAAAATAATCCATTTCAACTTTATTTTACCAATGGACAAACCCCATGTATTAGTATAAAATTGAAGTGCCTGGCTATATCATAAAACATAACTGATACTGATTGCTGGGTATCTAACTTCAATAAGGCAACAGTTACCTCATGAAGTTTTCAAGAGAGAAATTTGTTTAGAGTGGAATTGCGAAAAAAACGGGGTTTGACTTAAATACTGAAGTGCATGTAACTAACTCTTCCAAGAGTGGTGTCTAACACTTCCATATTTTTGCTTTGTGTAAGGACAGAGTTAGTCTGATTTCATTTCCTTAGGGATACGTCTTCAGGAATGTGGTTTGCGATTTGGCTGGCTCCTGTTGAATCAACCTTTGTGTGAAACACTAGTGGTGTGTGTGGAAACCCAAACATTTGGCAATGCTTGCAATAATATTCAGTTATGGTTTTTTTAATAAAGTTCATTTTTGGTCCTATTTACTGTTAACCAGATATAGACATAGTAAGTGCCACAGCTGATGTACTGTGCCACAGGAGAATATGCTGTGGAATATCCTTCATGGATTGTACAATTTCTATCTGATATTATTGGCTTTACTTGCTGCAAAGCTAAGGGAGTACCTATGAGAGAATACATGGCAAAAGCCTGTCCGCCATTTAGGAAGCAGTGAACTTTGGGGGAAGAGTAAGGCTCATTTAGTTTTTCATTTATATGAACTTTTAACATAGGTGTTTGAAAAATGCTAGGTATTAATTCAGCTATTTAAAGATAAAAGTTTAAAAGGCAAATAACACTAGACTTGAAATATCTCACTCGGGGACGTACGTGGCCTAAATCACTGAACTTGGCTTTAAGTGAATTTGTATGGTCCTTCTGGAGCAAAAGACTGTTTTAATGTGTAGACATTTAAGTCTTGTCTGTTTTGTATTTCCATTTAAAGAGCTGCTTTTGAAAACTTTTTATTTGCAAACAGGAATGCTGTATATGTAAATGCATTTCTTCACAGCTTCAAAAGATTGTTCAGAAAGCTTTTGATAAGTTATATGCAGTTATAGTGTAGCGATGCAAATATAAAAACTGTGCAGCAAGTCTAGAAGCCTTTGGTTTAATTCCTTTTTCCCTTCTTTCAGTTGTGCACAGCAATCTAAAGTATTTGACATACTAGGTGCAATCAAACATGTTTAGTTGGGAAAAAATAATTTAGTACTTAATGTAGGTCATAGAATCATTTAGGTTGGAAAAGACCCTTAAGATCATAGAGGCCAACTGTAGTCATGAGTAGTATGAGAAGCAGATAGGCTGTCTCAGACTGTGAAGGAATAAAAGTATTGTAGATTACCAACTGAATGTGAGTCCAGTGGTAAGCTTGGGCAAAAAATCTTTCTGTGTATATGGAAAAAAGAAAAAAGTGTGGGGTGTGTGTGAGGTGGTGATGGTACTGAATTGGTAAACTGCTAATTCAAGACTGTGTTCAATGTTGGTGTTATATAAACAAAAACTTAGAACTACATTATACATACATTATACATTATATATACATTATATATTGAGGCATTTGTCTTTTTTTATTTAACTGAGCAGTTTGGTCTATTGGCTTAAGTAGTTTATAAAAAATTAAGGACTATAAGTAGCTAATACTGCAGTGTTCATCTGCCAGAAGTCTGGCTTCTGTTGGCTGAAGGTAGAAGGGGGACATGGGAGGATTCAAAATAAAAGTAAAATTAATTTTAATGAACTGATCCAGAATTTAAAAATGGTAAGAGAAATGGTATATAAAAAAGTCCTTAAATTGTGATTTCTTGAGAGGCTGTGGATAGCCATGAATTCTTCTGTTTACTGGTCATGCAAATAATTTCCTATACTGATGGAAAACAAGGCCTATGTGATGTAGAGGATCATATTATATAGTATCTTAGTTGTCTTTGATTTTTTTTAAAATACATGTTTCTTGGTGCCTGATTGTCTTAAAAAAAAATCTTGTATTGTGGAAGAGGTCTTTCTATCTGAATAATTGGATATTAATTTCAATTTTAAAAAGGGTTTGTCAGGAAAATAACTGAATTTAAGAGGTTAGTGTATATCTGAAGGCTCTTAAAATAGCTCGTACTCCACACTGTTCCCTAAACAAAGAATTAAGCTACCTTTTCTGTATCATAACACATGAACACAACATGTTCATGAGTAGTTACTAAAGTGTTGATGTATTTGCATTAGCGTGTTCTGACTTCTCTTGGTCATTTGTTCATCTCTGAAGTGACCTTGCCTTCTTCACCTGTAGGCAAAAATAGTTTGGATGATGACCATGTTGTTCTGAGCTGTTAATTTGTGGTTTTGAGATTCTAGAATGACTTTTCAAATAACTTGATTTCTGGTTCTGCTTACTGTAAAGTACCTCTGAAATATATACTTTATTTTTGCAAAGCTCATTAATAATGTGACTAGGACTTGACTTGACATTTTGACAAGATGAATGTACAACTTCACGCAACTTGTGCAAGATCTTCAATAACCGAGCAAGATTCTCTACTGGATTATGATGGGGCTGGTGAATGAGCTGTTTGCTATTGCCTGCCTTGATCTCCCCTGACCTGGCAATAGAGCACAGCTTAAGACCACTCTCAAATCTGTGATCAGTGAAATCAACTGGTTTAATTTAACCCAACTAATTGCTTAGACTAATTCAGTTGAATTTACCTGATATGAATTAGGGACTACTATCATAAGTGCTATGAGTGCAGGTCAGTGAGATGGAGGGACCAGCAAAAGGTCTTTGGTAACAAGTCACTGAGCTAGTAAATTCTTCAGCTGGTTAGTAGACTTGGCTCTAGAAGGGAATGTGCCTGTGGCCTAACTCTGTCAGGAGGTTTGGAGGTGACTTCAAAATTTCTTTCAGCCTAGGATTTGTCAGTAAGAAAACTATGTTCAGTAACTGAAATTGGGAAACTTCTTAGGGTTTTAATGACTAAAACTATCTGTATTTAAAGTGCCTCTCCTTCTAAGAGGAGGAAGGAGAATCTGAGGGAGAAAAAAAAGTGTTTAATTGATTGGTAAGTCTGATATCCTGATTCCTGTCTTCTACCTCTGACACAGTAGGTAGTTCTAGGGATTTAGTATGCAGCCTTCCAGAAATTGTACTGAAAAATCTAAAGGAGAAGGTATGCCTGTGAAAGATTTACCTATTTATGTTGTGATTGCTACTTTTTTATAAGCTTCACTAGAACTGAAAAGGCTGCATGCTTTTGCAATTGCAGGCACCTGTTAAATGCTTTAAATCCAGATGGATCTACAGAAACGTAACTGAGCTAGCACAGAAGTGTTGTATCAAAATGAAATACTACATAAATGAAGTCAGAGCCCAAAAGCAAGTGTTCAATAGGAGAACAGGATAAGTCAGGGATATTATCAATATCTTGGGTCTCTGCAGTAGCAGGGAGTTTGTAAGGATTGTCTAGACAGTTGTACCTTTCAGATACTACCTCTGAAACAAGCTGGGTTTTGATGCTTAATTTAGGATTTATTTTAGTTATTTAAGTGTGGGTGTCCTCATCATGTGTGCTGATAAGTAATTGGAATAAACAATGAAAGAATTGAAATTTAAGCGGTTTTAAGTCTACTGAGGAGTCCTTGTGGAGCAAGCTTCAGAAGCATCCTTCAGATGATGCTGTTTTGGAGTGGAGGTTTATTCTCAGAATGTAGATTTGGAAAATCCTCTTGCTCTGAAAGCATGGGTCTCTTCCTTGCTCGTCCAAGATACTACTTAAACCAATGTTTTTGGTGCTTGTATTCCTCCTTCTGTGTATAGGATAAGATTTACAGTGAGGTTTTTCAGTTAGAAGTTAAATTGCTTGGATAGTCTTTGGACATCTTGAATTTCCCTTTTATGTGTTTAAACATAGTTTACAACTATAGCTGTGTAGAAAACAAGTAGCTAATATATTTAACAATTGTTACAGGCCATTTTGTGGTTATCCTGGAAAGCTCCTTCTGGTTGTAAGTCTGGGTTTTTTCTTTTTTCATCTGAATTATCATATCTTATATAATGTCTGTCTAGATCAGTGGAAAATAGTGATGTATGTCATTGATACTAGATTACTGCAAATGTAAGTATTTTTGAATTTCACTTATGAAAGAATATTTTTTCTTTTGAAACAAATAATCTGCAGTATTATCTGAATAATTCTAACTAATTTACCTACAGTATCACGTACACAAGAGTCTGGACTTCAGAGCATAGTTGGAAATCACAGAAGCATAAAAAGGAATGATTCTGGTGAAAATTCTTCTACTGTTACCAGACTTTTGCTTGGGTAATGGCTTGATTTCTTATTTAACTCCTTAAAACATCATTTAAACCAAAACCAAGCACATACTACAGTGTTGTGGTTTTTTTTTCTTGCCTTCAGGGAGGAGAAGTCACAGGAACTTGATGCTCTAGTTAATTACCACAATCCATTAAGACCACTAAACAAATCTAACCAGGTAGAACATGTAACATTTTGCTTCAAAATCTTAAACTTCATTCTGCTTTACACATCTGATAACTTCCAATTTGCTCTTAGGCCTGCCCCTTTGGGAGGGTTCCTGTTAAACTAGTAACTGACGCTGATGATGATGTGAAGAAGATGGATGTTCCACTTACAGCTAGTGTTATGAAGAGGTACGGTTATTGGGTTTACTACAGTACAACAGATTTTAATACTCCTTTTCAACAGTGTTTTTATTGGATAGTGGAAATGTCAGATGTTAAGAATGTTAAAATTGATCTAAAGATCATTGACAAATAGTCATTATAGTTGCAATAGGTATTGCAATAACCTACTTCCTATCTTAATACTCAGATTCGTTGTATGAGAGCATGCAAAGATCAATTTCCTGTTCTGGCTAATCAGTAGACCCAAAAGAATTGGAGACTAAGGCAAAAATAAGTTTTGTTCAAAATAACTTTACATTTGTGGATTCCAGTTTCTAACATTAGATATAAGGCAGTCTTGTATCTTCCAAAAGATTTTTTTTAAATCCTCATTTTTAACATAATCCATATGATAACCACTTTCTTAATATAATGATTATGCTCATTTTATTGTGAATAACTGTTCAGCAGTGGAAGAATCTGCCAACTAAAATAGCATTTTGCTATGTGTTACCTGACTAGCAGAGCTTGAAAGTAAACAGAGGAGAAAGTTTGGGGTTTTTTTGTTCCCCCCCTAATCAAGTCTGTTACGCTAACTTTCTTCCTTTCTTACTGCTGTGTGATTAAATTCATGCAGATATGGGAACTTTGGGGAGAAATACGTAACCAAAAAGTAAAAACTGCATACTTAGCCTCTCAGAAGTTAGTGAAAGCCCAATATTCTGAATCTGTGAAAGCAGTGGGATAAGGTATTTCACATAATAGTATTGTTCTGTAAGTATTTCAAAATTTACTTTGGAACACACCATTGGGGTTTAAGATCCTAGCTGTAGCTTATTACTGTTTTCTATGGAAGACAACCAGTTAAGTCATCTGTCATTTCATAGGATGATAGTGACATTGTTACAGATTTTTTGTATTGTTTCTCACTTGGCTGTCAGAGTGGACCTGCTTTTCTGTGTATTTGAAACTTGTAGCCAAAAGTATTCACACAACTACCTTTTTCATCTGGTTCACAGAAGGTGATCGCTACATTATATGTTGGCATGTGATGTAATTAACAATGTTATTTCAATAGGCAAATATCCAATTCCAAATGTACAGCCTTCATTGCACCTTTTCCACCATCAGAACCGAAATCTAGTGGAGGTGATTCACACAACCTGGGAGACTTACAGGTAACTTAAATCTTCTTAAAATAGATATAAGGAACTCTACCTGGCTGTCCTATGGTATTAGAAAGGAAAATAATAACACTTGTTTCAATTCAAGGAAGAAATAGGGTACAATTTTCCTTTATGTTAAGTAATCAGTTGTGAATAGAAATGTTCATTGTGGCTTTTAAATTTGAAAATTGTTATGCATAATCAGGCATTAAGAAAGAGCTTTCTCTGAACAGTACATCTGATGGGAGAAATGGGGGGGGTTTAAAAATCTGTCATATGATTTATGAAGGGATAAACAGATTTCGTCTTGACTACAGGAGCTCTTTCAGCTGCAGTCATGAGTTTTATCATGGGAAGTACTCTATTCAATGAAGTCCATTTAATTGAGTTCACTAAGTGTTCTATGGACCTGTAAATTATGGCTTTTGATAGAGATTAATTTCGAGCTATGCCTGGCATTTTCATGTCCTGTGTTCCCATTCCCTGAAAGAAAATTCAAGAATAGAAAGCATTTAGGTCTTTTATAGAAACTGTATGATGGAAATTCAGAGTGTTGATGGATTTAAAAATAGTATCAGTAATACTTGTCTGTGTACCCTGCACTGTTTTCTGAACCATATTTGCTTTGTGGTGTCGGTCCTTAATTGTCATAAGGAAATGTCTTTTGGACACTATGCTTGGGATCTCCTTTGATTCTTTTTAAGATGTTTTTTGTTTTCTTTAGTCCTTACAAGAAAAAAACTCTTTACGGTTCCAGATGTTGGATGAGAACAGCTTAGAAATGGCTACTAATTCAACTGTAACTCTCAAAACCAAAATGGATACAAGTCTTGCGATGAAAAGAGAAGGTAACTATTAATATGTGATGTTTTAGTAGTTTGAAATAGAATAAGCATTGAAAATTTGCTGTTCTGTATTTAAAACAAAAAAAGCATTGCTAAATAAAATATTCTTCAAAAAGTGAAAAAATGGTTCTGCTTGGAATTAAGCAAAACCAAAACCCACAAAAATCTCCACTGAAACACTGGATTGTTGTGGTCCAAAAGTGTGGAGTGCTGGGCTTGAAGTAAAATGCCAAAGTACAGTGCTAATTCATTATATCCTTAGCTCTTACAATACACATAACAAATAGGCATTGAAATAGCAACAATGCAAGGTTTCAGATTAAGACTTGCCAGCCTGAGTGTAGAAAAATGTTGTCAGAGTATCAGATAACAGTGCTAGTTTATACCAAAAAAAAGGTGGATGTTGGCTGAGAGAAATTGAAAATAAAGATTATAATGTTCTTGAGGGGTAGGCTATTTAGATTTTTTTGAGACAGACTCAAATTATAGTCTGCTTCTCCTGTGACATTCCTTGTATATACTCCTAGCTTACCCTATAGATGCCATAGCTCTAACTTCTTTTGCTGAAGTTTAATCTGAGATTGTTTTGGCTGGGTAAGCTTAAAAAGGTGAGACTGATGTTGTCTTTCACTTGAAAAAAGTGCAAAGCTCCTGCAATTCTCTCTGAATGCAGAGCATCTGTGTCATCTGTTGCTTTCAGCACTCTGCTTTCTATCGTGTTTACCCATTAGTACATGAAGTCTAGGTAGCTTTTTCAGCTGCTGTTTATGTATCAGAGGCTATTTCTTATATTAGGATTGTTCACATATCTGAATTATTTGCTTCTGCTTTGGTCAGGCTTCTCTTGTCCTTTTTCTTGGTTTCATCTGTCTTTGGTCAGCTTTGCTGCCCCATGCACATTTAATTCTAAGTGTTAAATTTGTGTCACTTTAGGCATTTCTTAACTTGTAATATAGTGTTTTCCTCACCTGAGTTTTACCACAGCATATACATGCACCTTAGTCTTTGGGCAAAGTATAGAATAAATAAGTTTCTTTAATGTCATAGTTACTTTCTTAGGAGGTTTTCCAAAAGTATGAAAACACTTTGTCAAAAGGCAAATTGTTTGCCTCTCTTTCCTATGTCCTGCAAAAAAACCTGAATTATTTTCACCGTTGTTTCCATAAATAGGATTGCATTGAGTATATGAACTTGTACTGCAGGAATCTTTTGTTCATGTGAATGACACTTGTACTAAATAAATGTGTACCCTTCAGAAGCTTATTAAATTTCAGTGTCAATCAAATGCACTGTTACACTTTTGATTACTGAAAATGCTTTTGCTTTAACTGCATGGTGTTTCAACCTTAACTATATTGTAATTTTTAGAAATTTTATTTTTAAAGCAATCTAAGTTTTGCTATCATTTGAATGGCTGAGATTCTTACTGCATTACTAACATACTTTTGGGGAATGATTTTTAACTTATTTTAGAAACAGACATTTTTGGTGTATTCCAGAAATAACCTAAGCTCTAGTTAAGTATTTATCTAATGCATGGAGTTTGACTATTGTGTGAAGTCACCTCATGACATAGAAATAGGGGTGGTGTGAGACCACCTTACACTGTGGTCTTTCTGGGAAATGTTATAAACAACTCAGATTTATAGCAAGTATTTCAGGGCTGGTAAAACTTAGAAGGTTACTACTAATGACTTAGCACCAACACCATGGAATATGGTATATGTGTACTAATCTTTTACTTGCTACTTCTGTGTAGTTCCCTAGACAGCGTTCTGATTTCTGATCCTGCTGAAGAAATTAGGTGAAAATGTCTACTAATGTTGCAAGAGTTGGATTTAGGATTATATACATACCTACCTATTGTAGGAAAGAAAGATTTCATTTGAAAAATGGTGATTTTTCAACTTCAGTGTCCCCTCAACCACCCAGTGAAACCTTTCCCATTGACTTGCATTGGGAACAGTTTGGATTTCAGGGCATACTTTTCCTCTTTGTGCTTCATTTAAGCTTCCAGACGAGATGCTGGTTGTAGTAGCTCAGTCCTTCAGTAGCTGAATTGCACTCAGCTTCTGCTTAGCATGGGATACTGCTTTCTTTTCATCTGAAAAGAAAACTGAATGAGCATGTGAAGGAACACTCCTAGGCTGTGCTATTTGCATCTTGCCCTGCAATCTTCCACCAATTCAATGTCCTATTACCTCTGCAAAACGAACCGTGAGATGGAGCATGCCTTGTCCCTTTATGCCTCTGGCTTCAGTCATTACACTGGATTATAGGTTGCCTATTGTCACAGGCAACAGACCTCTAATTTGAAGTATTGCTATGAGCTTATCTTCAATGCTTTATAAACCTGCTCAGTGTCCCAGGGTGTTGTAGTACAAATTATGAATATGATCTTGTTCTGTGTGTTGGTGAAGGAAACCGTTGTATCTCTGTTACTGTTGTAGTAGTATCCTAAGATTTTGAAGAAAGTTGCCATGTTACTACACTGAACTGAATATGAATCCTGAAGATTACATTAATGCCTTTTAATGCATGATTCTGTTGTCAACTGTGTTCATTTATTCTGATACAGAAAATGAGGTAAAATTCTTCTAGAAACTGTGGGATAAATCTGCCAGAAACTGTTTCAAGTACTAAATATCGTCTTTTTAATAATCTGATTTTTTTCAGAAAATAAAGTCCAGCATCAGGAGCTGAAGATACCAGAGCCAAGGAGTCTGGAAAGTCAACAGCAACAATCTAGTTCTGGTGAAAGCTATAGAAAGCAGTTGGATCAGATTAAACTAAACTGTCTTAATGCCAGAAAAAAATGGCCAATTCAAGAAGTGACACAGAAAAGCTGCTATAGAGAGGTAAAGTAACAGGAATATGTAGTGGTCTTCTAGCTGCAGCAGCCTTCACATGTTGAAAAAATTATTTCTGTGTTCTTAATTATGGCTCCTTGTGTGGAATAATATCTTGCTTTGCCCTCTGTAGGGAAAACAATCGAGCCTTGAACAATCTGGTCATCCCACTTCAAAAGGGTTATCACCACCAGATGCTGTTTCTAAGAAGAGTGATCCATCACATGTTTGTGGAACACCAAGCACCACATATAATGATTATATGGACTGGTAAGCCACTCCTTTGAGCTGCACACTCATGAACGGCAGTCGATCTCTGGAAAGACTTTAGCAGTTTTTAACAGGGTTTCTTAAGCTTTTCTGTTCAGATAGCAAACAAGATTTTCGAGTGCTTCCAACACTTGATGTCAAGTGTTTGACTTTAAGATTCAGATTGCATTTAGGGAACTTTGTCTTTCCTGTCAGCTTTTCAGCATTTGGAAATACACCATCAAATCAGTAAGTCCTTATTACAGCATTTACCTCTTTCTCTGATCCCTGCTACATGACACTTTCTTTTGGATGCCTTGTTTTTTTTGTGGCTGACAGGCTTTTTAGATTGATAACTGTATATCAGCCTGGTTCCTATGAATCAAGTGTCTGTGGGCTTTAAAAAAAAAAAGTGTAAGGAATCTAGAGGCTTGCAGAATCAAGCACTCAAGTTAGGAAATGCTAGCATTTGTTTATCCATGCAATCTTAAATTAGGCATAAACCCCTGTACATATGTTGATAAATCTTTCTAATTATGATTACTTTTTTCATAAGTATCTAGGATGAATCATATAGGTCAAGGCTGTATGATGAGTAAGTACTGTTCCTGTTGGTAGGACCTCTGTCTCTGCAGCTGTAGAATTTAGAATATATGTAGTGAATGAAGCACATCATCTCACGATGGAACGTGATAAAAGTAGTCCTTGAATAGATTCTGTTCTTGCTTCTTCCAAACTTCGATAATATGGAAATTTTTAAAAAGTAAATTCTCATTACAGTATGTACGGCACATGGTAAATATGCAGAATTGTTGAGTGCTTTTCTGTTCAGTGAGAATGGTGCTTCTGACTGGTTTTGACAGTTTTTTCAAACTTTTGTCATTTTTATTCTCTACAAAAAAGTCCTAGGCACATAAATTCTTTTCCAGTTCTCATCTTAGCATCAGTTTCTGTAAATACTGTGGGGGGAAAAGTATCTTTGGCAATATAACTAAATATATGGTAGGCACATCAAGGGAACAAATCGAAAAACATAAAGAACTTCTTGCAATCTTTAGTTTTCTTAAATACATGATCTTTCTGCTCATATACAGCATAGCTAAAGCTCTTAAAAAAATTCTCATGATTGCCTTGAAGTTGTTTTTCTCAATATGCTCACTTTTTAAAAAAAAAAATCTCTCCATCTGAAAAGGTTTTGAATAAAGAACAGTAAGCTAAAGAAAACTAACTGTAGCTCAGACTATCTTGCTGTCTTATGGTCAGGTCTTCCAGTTATATGGTGCTCTCATTTTCCAGTTTGGGAGAGTGCCAGCTAGTATCTGAAGATGGGGATTTAATTAGTTACTCTTTTAAGAAATATTTCCTAAGTCTGTTATAGTTTAAGTGAGCTTGTAAAGGACTTCTAAGTCAAGAAGTTGAAGTGGTCTTAATGCTAATTATTGAATGTAGCAGAGGCTTGGGCTTTTGCTAGTCAATAGGGTTTAACTTTCAAGAAGCACTGAAGATTTCAACTTTGTTAGAATAATCTTAAAAATACAACTAAATGCAGATATTGTTCATAATTTCCTTTAGTTTCAGAACACCAGTTGTAAAGAACAACTTTCTACCAGGATATCAAATTTCTACTCCCTACAGCCAGCTCCCGTATTTCCTACCACATACTCCAGCAACTCCATTTCAAAATCAAGTTGGCTTGCAGGTAACAATTCTAGGCTGTCTTCTGCCATTTTTCAGTACGTATTTTCATTGGACTACTTTAGGTTAAATATATGCATGTATGTATATATATTTTTTAATCTAAAGTTGCTGTTCATCTTTCTGGATGAGTAATGGAAAGTAGTCTGTATTGCTTATTCTCAAAATAAGTGTTTCTTCATATGTATGTCTGAATTTAGGTAAAATAAGTCAGCTCTTGAAAAATCAGTTCAGTTGTATCAAAATCCTGAAGCCTTTATGTCTGAAATCTAAGCCTTTTCAAATTCTACTTCATGACAGAGGCAAGAAGTAGAGCCACTATTTTTGTTCTGCTGTGCTTTTATAGTGGTACTACCCACTACAGTGGAGTACCCATAAAGAGAAGCAGTGTGTGTTAAAAATCATAAGAGTATGAGGGAGGTAAAAGAATGATGAGTTACATTCCTTCTCCATTTTGTTAGATTTCACAAATTTTGATGCATTCGTAGTGGCCTGAAATAATGTAAAAATGGATTACCTTAGATGGATTGCACATTCAGGTGAATCTTCCCAATTGTAGATAGAATTGGGGGATAGGTTTAAGCTTCCTACCAGAGGATTAATATTTAAAATTTGTGGCTCTTCTACAGCTTGGTGTAGCAGGTATGGGCAATACAGGCCATTTCAGCTTCACAGCACTGAAGTCTGCAAGCTAGTATCTAGCTTCAAATAAAATAGAGCTGTACTCAAATCACCTACTAAGTTACGTGCTGACTGAAAGTCTCTTAGATAATCTAGTTTCCAACATTTTCTGTTAAGAGGGAGGTGTCTCTAAGGCTTCTCAGATCATTAAAGAACACCCTTTTCTTGATTTCCAGTGTGAAGAGCATTGATACCTTTTGTAAGAGTTCAATGATGTTACATGTTGAGTGATGATCATCATACAAATACTTTTCTATGGGGATCTTTAGCTTTCAAGAGAAGCGTATTTAAAGTTAGCTTTACTACACCGTCTCTGTTCAGAAAGACCAAGACAACTTAAAGCGTATTAATAAAAAGTAGAGCTCTACCAAGTTCTGCTCCATGTATACTAATAGTTATTTTCTCTTTCTGTATGTACACAGGTTCCAGCTTCTATACCTTCACATGAATGTCTTGCCATCAACGGAAGAGTTTATACAGTATTAAAGCAAATAGGTAGTGGAGGCTCAAGTAAGGTAAGTTGTATGTTGTATTGTAAACATACATGTTGAAGTCATCTAATAAGGAGTGCCTAGTACTAACACGTACAAAATGTTTGAGTGACCCCGAGAATCTAGAAATCTTGTTTTAATGCTATGCTTAGACTTTATCCCTCACGGATGCAGAAGAAACATAGCGCACAGATTAGATTTGGTACAATGCTGTTTTATCTGAGTCTTCAGCCTGCAATAATAACTGAATTAACGTATTATGAAAATAATGCTTCAATTATTACAGGATGCTAAGCACAGTAGTGTTCATTTTAGTGGAGAAATAAAGTAAAAACAGTGGGTAGATAAAGGAGGAGTATGGAAGTAAAGAATAAACAGTGAACGGAAACTCTGAACAGATGTGGTCGGAACACTGAACAGAAGCTACAGAAATAGGAAAAAGTGATCACCCAACTCTCATGAGCATCTACAAATCTCACTTAAATCAGTAAACAATGGTGAGAGCCCACTTCCTTTTTGCTTTCTGCATGAAGGCCTGAAGGTAGATTGTGTATGCTCTTGAAGATAATTTCTATGGTGGAGTGAGTATTAATTCCTAATAAAATCAGCTCTTCTGTTACAAGAGGTGTGCTGTAGTATTACTGTACATCTTAATTTGCGAGACTGTTGTTTAGGGCAGTGTCATTACATTGTTGGGAAATACGTGGCTTGTAAGGTTGATTGAAAGTTCCTGAAGTGGAGAGACCATTCCTTATTACTTCTGTAACTTGTGTGAGAAGTTGAGTGTAAGTATGACTGAAGTGGTGAGTGAGCTGCTTTTTATAAGGAAATCTGGGGTCATAGGAGCTTGGGAAACAGTTGTGGCAAAATTTCTTGTTCAGAAGATAAAGAATTATAACAAACAACATAAGCAGTTTTGTGTGAGTTAGATTTCTTCTGTCTGCTTTCTTCTGTCTCCCACACCTCTGCTTCACCTGTGTGCTTCTCTCTGTGAAGACTGTATTACTAGTCACAGGGACAGCCTAAGAATTTCTGTAAGGGAAATTTGATACATGCACGCATTGGTTAATCCTTAGTAACAGCCTATGTAGTACTTAGTCTGCAGCATATGGAAAGTGAAATGGTTACTTTTAATCTGAGGCATGCAGTGAAATATAAATTGGATACTTAAATAGAAATGCTATCATTTAATTTAAAACTCTTTTTTTAAGTATCGTTTTGACTTGCCAAAAATTGTCCAGAAAGCTTAGTTAGAGCTAGTTTTAGAACTGAGTATCTCTAATCTATCCTTAAGTTCAGTCCACTAAATCCTCTGGTGTTTTGTTTTCAATGCATGGATTTTCCTGAACTGGCTTTAAGTGCCTGAGATGGTACTTAAGATTGACCTTGGTTTATGGCTTTTCATTTTTTTAATTAAAAATACTTGGTAGTTTTCATTTCATCAGTAGCTTAATTGGATGGAATATGCTCAAGCTCTCATGTTGCAATTACCATGCTCACTTAAATAGGCTTTCTCCTCTGCAAAACGGAGGAGTGCAGAGGTGCCATCTTAGTGACAATATTGTCAACAGCGTGTATATTGGTTTTCAGGTATCTTACAATCCAGTAAATAGTCATGGAAAATAACACTAAATTTTGTTCAAAAATCCCCATATGTCTAGATTTCAAAATTTTAAACAATTTATTTAATCATATTTAGGCTTGGCTTATATTTATGACCCTTTGTGCCTACTTTTTATTTTGGTTTCATGTTTGCATATGCAGGAACTGACAGAACCGAAGTGGTACTGAGCAATTGAGCTGTGTGCATCCTAGTGATAGAGGAAACAGTCTGGGTGTGTCATAAGAGATGGGAAATTGGTTTTAAATGTTGTAATATCTTAGAATAATAGAATAGTTTGGGTTGGAAGGAACATTAAACAATGTCATGTAGTCCACCCCCCTGCCATAGGCAGGGACATCTTCCACTAGATCAGGTTGCTCGGAGTCCTGTCCAGCCTGACCTTGAATGTTTCCAGGGATGGGGCATCCACAACTTCTCTGGGTAACCTGTTCCAGTGCTCACCACCCTCATTGTAGAAAATTTCTTCCTTATATCTAGTCTGAATCTACCCTCTTTTAGTTTAAAACCATTGCCCCTTGTCCTATTGCAACAGGCCCTACTAAAAAGTCTGTCCCCATCTTTCTTATAAGGCCCCTTTAAGTACTGAAAGGCCGCAATAAGGTCTCCCCGGAGCCTTTTCTTCTCCAGGCTGAACAACCCCAGCTCTCTCAGCCTTTCTTCATGGGAAAGGTGCTCCAGCCCCCTGATCATCTTCATGGCCCTCCTCTGGACCCGCTTGAGCAGGTCCATGTCTTTCCTGTGCAGAGGACTCCAGAGCTGGATGCAGTGCTCCAGGTGGGGTCTCACCAGAGCAGAGGGGCAGAATCACCTCGCTTGACCTGCTGGCTGTGCTTCTTTTGATGCAGCCCAGGATACAGTGGCTTTTTTGGCTGTGAGTGCACATTGCTGGCTCATGTCTGGCTTTTCATCCACCAGTACCCCCAAGTCCTTCTCAGCAGGCCTGCTCTCAATCCCTTCATCCCGCAGCCTGTATTGGTACTGGGGATTGCCCCAACCCAGGTGCAGGACCTTGCACTTGGCCTTGTTGAACCTCATGAGGTTCACACAGGCCCACTTCTCGAGCTTGTCCAGGTCCCTGTGGATGGCATCCCATCCCTCAGGCGTGTCAACTGCACCACTCAGCTCGGTGTCATCTGCAAACTTGCTGAGGGTGCACTCGATCCCACTGTCTGTCATTGGTGATGATACTAAACAGTACTGGTCCTAATATGGACCCCTGCGGGGACACCACCTGTCACCGATCTCCATGTGGACATTGAGCCATTGACCACTACGCTCTGGATGCGACCATCCAACCAATTCCTCACCCACCAAACAGCCCACCCATCAAATCCATCTCTCTCCAATTTAGAGAGAAGGATGTTGTGGGGAACCGTGTCAAAGGCCTTACGGAAGTCCAGATAGCTGACATCAGTAGCTCTTCCCTTGTCCGCTGCTGTAGTCACTCCATCCTAGAAGGCCACTGGGTTGGTCGGGCAGGACTTGCCCTTAGTGAAGCCATGCTGGCTGTCTCGAATCACCTCCCTGTCCTCCATGTGCCTTAGCATAGCTTCTAGGAGGATCTGTTCCATGATCCTCCCAGGCACAGAGGTGAGGCTGACAGGTCGGCAGTTCCCAGGGTCCTCCTTTCTACCCTTCTTAAAAATGGGTGCAAGGTTTCCCTTTTTCCGGTCACCAGGGACTTCACCTGACTGCCATGACTGTTCAAACATCACAGAGAGTGGCTTGGCGACTACATCAGCCAATTCCCTCAGGACTCTGGGAGGCGTCTTGTCAGGTCCCATAGACTTATGTATGTTCAGGTTCCTGAGGTGGTCACAAACCTGATCTTCTCTGACAGTGGGAGGGGCTTTGCCCTCCCAGTCCCTGTCTTGCGGTCCATCCACTCGAGAGGTGTGGGAAGAGAGGTTGCCAGTGAAGACTGAGGCAAAAAAGTTGTTAAGAATCTTACATGATTCTGTTGATCCAGAGAGTAATAAATTGAAAAGAATAACAGAATAGAATATTTTAGTTGGAAGGGACCTACAATGATCATCTAGTCCAACTGCCTGACCACTTCAGGGCTCACTAAATGTTAAAGCATGTAACTAAGGGCATTGTCCAAATGCCTCTTAAACACTGACAGGCTTGGGGCACTGACCACCTCTCTAGGAAGCCTGTTCCAGTGTTTGACCACCCTGTAAAGAAATGCTTCCTAATGTCAAGTCTGAGCCTCCCCTGACATAGCTATCACACGCCCTATCACTGGATACCAGGGAGAAGAGATCAGCACCTCCCTTTCCACTTCCCCTCCTCAGGAAGCTGTAGAGAGCAATGAGGTCACCCCTCAGCCTCCTTTTCTCCAAACTAGACAAGCCCAAAGTCCTTAGCTGCTCCTCATAGGACATTCCTTCCAGCCCTTTCACCAGCTTTGTTGCCCTCCTCTGGACGCATTCAGGGACTTTCACATCCTTCTTAAATTGTGGGGCCCAAAACTGCACACAGTACTTCGGGTGAGGCTGTACCAATGCTAAATACAGTGGGATAATCACCTCTTTTGTCCCTCTGGTTATGCTGTGTTTGATGCACCCCAGGGTGTGGTTTGCCCTCTTGGCTGCCAGGGCACACTGCTGACTCACATTGAGCCTGCTGTTGACCAGCACCCCCAGATCCCTTTCTGCAGGGCTGCTCTCCAGCCACTCTGCTCCCAATTTATACTTGTGCCTGGTGTTACTCCGTCCCAGGTGCAGAATCTGTCATTTGGACTTGTTAAATTTCATGCTGTTGATGATTTCCCAGTGCTCCAATCTATCAGGATCCCTCCGCAAGGTCTTCTGTTCCTCAAGAGAGTCAACAGCACCTCCCAGTTTGGTATCAGCAGCAAACTTGCTTATGGTGCATTGAACTCCTGCATCCAGATCATTGATAAACATATTGAACAGAACTGGCCCTAGAATTGAGCCCTGAGGAACACCACTGGTGACTGGTCACCAGCCAGATGTAGCTCCATTTACTACAACGCTTTGAGCTCTGCCATGGAGCCAGTTCTTCACCCAGCACACTGTGAACCCATTCAGTCCACAGTTGGACAACTTGTCCAGAAGGGTGCTGTGAGGGACAGTATCAAAAGCCTTACTAAAATCCAGAAAAACTACATCCATTGCCTTCCCTTCATCCACTAGGTGGGTGACCCTGTCATAGAAGGATATCAAATTAGTTAAACAGGACTTTCCCTTTGAACCCATGTTGACTGTGCCTGATGATTGCATTGTCCTTTAAATGCCTTTCAATAGTAGCCAGTATGATCTTACCTGTAACTTTTCCAGGAACTGAGGTTAGGCTAACAGGTCTGTAGTTTCCTGGGTCTTCCCTCACGCCTTTCTTGTAAATTGGAATGACACTGGCTAGCTTCCAGTCAGCAGGGACCTCCAGGAAGAAAAGCTTCCTTTGTTGGCAGTGTACAGTCATAGAATGAGGTAGGATGGAAGGGGCCTCTGCATGTCACTTGGTCCAATGGTCTGCTTAAAGCAAGGCCAAAATAGAGCAGGTTGCTCGTGGTCTTTTGCAGTCAAGTTTTGAGTTTCACCGAGGATGGAGATTACACAGCCTCTCTGGACAACCTGTTCTCATGTTTTGACTACATGATGGTGAAAGAAATTTCCCAGTATATAACTGGAATTTTCCTTATTGTTAGCTATGCTTGTTGGCTCTCATACTTTTGGTTCAAGAGGAGCGTCGTCGTTTAACCCCAGTCAGCAGCCAAGCACCATGCAGCTGCTTCCTCACTGCCTGCCCCCCCCCCGGCTCCCAGTGGGCTGGGGAGGAGAATGGGGAAAGAAGGTAGAACTCATGGGTTGAGATAAGAACAGTTTAATAACTAAAGTAAAATATAATACTAACAATAATAATAATGAAATATAATAATAATGAAAAGGAATATAACAAAAAAGAAGAGGGAAAAAAAAGGAAAAAAACCCCCAAACCACACCCAGTGATGCACAATGCAATTGCTTACCACCTGCTGACTGATGCCAGAGCTGTGATCCACCACTCCCGGCTAACTCCCCCCTGTTTATATACTTGGCATGACATTCCATGGTATGGAACACCCCTTTGGCTAGTTCGGGTCAGCTGCCCTGGCTGTGCTCCCTCCCAGCTTCTTGCACACCTGCTTGCTGGCAGAGCATGGGAAACTGAAAAATCCTTGGCTTAAGATAAGTGCTGCTTAGCAACAACTAAAACATCAGAGTGTTATCAACATTATTCTCACACTAAATCCAAACCACAGCACTGTACCAGCTACTAAGAAGAGAATTAACTCTGTCCCAGCTGAAACCAGGACAAGGAGTCTGTCTTTTTCATACCTTCCCTTTAAACAGCTGAAAACAGTAATAAGATTCCCTGTAGCCTTCCCATCTTCAGACTGAATGGACTCAGTGCTCTCAGCCTCTTATGTGCCATGTGGTCTAACCTCCAAATCATCTTGGTGTGACAAAATGGATGTGCAGTGGCAGGTCAAACCCTTATCTCTGAGAGGTGTTATTTTGCATTCTTTGTCTTAAGAACACTTCAGACTTGTGACCAAATACACCTAGTGAAATATGATGTGATACCAAGATGGTTTCTGATAGAGGGCTGTTTCTGTTGTAACTGATGGCTTCTTTCTTAATTTTTCTTTATGCTGACTTATACAAACTTCTTTGTAAATTCAGTGTTGCTTTTTCCTTTTGAAAAAGTACACTTTTTTCTTTGAAATTCTGGCTGTGTTGAGGTGAAGGACCATAGTAAATCAGAACTACGATTGAATGAAGTTATTAATTGATACTGTTTTGCAGGTGTTTCAAGTACTGAATGAAAAGAAGCAGCTGTATGCTGTCAAATATGTGAATCTAGAGGAAGCTGATCAACAGACTGTTGAGAGCTATAAGAATGAAATTGCTCATTTGAGTAAACTGCAGCAACATAGTGATAAGATCATCCGCCTTTATGGCTAGTGAGTAAACACTAATTTTATTAAACCAGTATCTTTTTATATAAAGAAGTTGCCTGAAATTTTAACATAAGTATATTTATTTATTTTTAGTGAAATTACTGATCATCATATCTACATGGTAATGGAGTGTGGAAATATTGATCTCAATAGCTGGCTCAAAAAGAAAAAAAACATCGATCCATTGGAACGAAAGAGCTATTGGAAAAATATGCTGGAAGCTGTTCACACAATCCATGAATATGGTATTCTTAAGTAATTCTAGGTATTTGTATTGGTTATATGGCAGAGATAATATGAATGTGTTTAAATTTTGGAGGTGGTACTGCTCTTAGTTTTGGTGTAAGCCTAGTGATCTTCAAAGATGGGTGTTTACTGTATTGTGAAAAAAAAACTTCAGTGAAACGAAAGACAAGAGTAAATCTTAATGCAGATGTAGACTTTCTTTGCTAACTCAAAGGGATCTCCAAGTATCACCGTGTAATGCTTTCTGTTTCCTTGCAACAGCCAGAACATAATCTTTTCTGTATTAGACTACATTGTATGCTCCCAATACTACTTGTTCTCCATTAGACTCAAATTTCAGCCACTCATCCTCTCCAAAGAAGCTTTGACATTAATGACAGCTTTTACACACCTCTGTTGTAATTACTTTGACATAGCGTTTCAGCTTTTTGTCATAGTTCTTTAGACCTTCCTCTCATCTTTACCGATGTAATTGAAGTGCATGCATCTGTATTCTGTTTGGCTGTATAACATAAAGGAGAGAGCAGATTTGGATCCTTTTCCTATTTAAGAAAAGAGTGAGGAGACCTGTAGATATAGCAGAGAGCATCACCTCTTTACAGCACAAGACCGCTAGAACATTCAATAATACAGAAAGATGGTAAAACCTACTAAAACATAGGCTACATACTACATGATGTGTCCTTGAAACAAGCAATTTTGTGAAATATAAAGATGGATTGGTTGATTATATGGATAACCACCGAAATTCATAATAAATCATGTAAGCAGGGTTTGTGAGAGGTCAGTCATATGTAATCCTCAGTGAATGGTACCTTTGAGATTGGAAGGTAGAAAACATCAGACTAAGCAATATAATTCTTTTATTTTAAGTACCTGCTTAGCTGATTATTTAAGAGAAAGCTACAGGAGTGGACAGGCTGTTGAATTGCTCCAGAACAGCAATTTAGTATGGCAGTGTGCACACACAGCTAGAGGGCCTATCCCTAACTGAGAGAAACTATGCAACTCAAGTCTCTTGGAGCTATTTTGGGGTGCCTGCAGATTTGAATAAGTAATAATTCAAACTATAAAGTCATGCAAGTCTTAACTGTTTAAAAAGAAATGGAAACACTTTTATGAAATTTGCAAAGAATAATTTGGTTTTGGCCAGGTAAAGCTGATCTGCAGCTTCTCTCTGTGCAAGGGTTATGGGAATTAAGCAATAAAAAACCCGATAGTAGTAACTTGGATTGACTGAACCTGGATTGACTTTAAACTCTATTTTACAGGTATTATTCACAGTGATCTGAAACCAGCAAACTTTCTGATAGTTGATGGAATGTTAAAACTAATTGACTTTGGCATTGCAAATCAAATGCAGCCAGATGTGACAAGCATCATTAAAGATTCTCAGGTGAAATACTTCCAGAAAATTGATGTACACTTTTCTGTAAAGTGCTATAGTACTTGCTGCTGATGGTGATTAATGTACTAACTTCAATGAACACTGAAATTTTATACTGAATGGTTTTATATGTGTATATATAAATATTCATATATACAAGTTTTTACATGTTTTTATTGAACAGAATAACAGTGGCCTTCAGCTTAATAGAAACAAACTTTCAAGATGCTTTTCGGTGCTTTGAGACAAAAATCTAACTTTTTATCAAGTGAGTTAAATTAAGTGCATGCTTCACTTAAAGGAATAATTTTACATTTTTATGGCTAGGTTGGCACAATGAATTATATGCCACCTGAAGCAATAAAAGATATGTCTTCCTATGGAGAAAATGGGAAATCTCGATCTAAGGTAACATATGATCTTTTTTATCCTATTCCCTTCATGTTAAGAAGAAAATAATTCAGGCATATATCTTAAGCCTTAGTTTTCTCAATCTTCCACTAAAACTAGAACACAAGGAAATCCATTGTGCCATGATGATGGTGGGTAGAGATTGAAGGCTAAGTTTATTCCTCTCAGCTACCTAAAAGCGTTTTGCAGATGGCGTTTAGAAAAATGTAAGTGCTGAATTAATGAGTAAAATTGAAAGCAAAACAGATGCACAGACTTGGGCGTTGGAGGAGCTGATGATAATATAATGATAATATCTAAACTGATAATAAACGTAAAAATATTTTAAAATCCATTTTTATGGAGCAATGTAAACCAGTCTTCCACTACGTTATCAGTGTGAATGGCATTGAACAGCAATATAGAGTACAGTCAAATGCATGCAGCCTTTCACATATCAGAGGCTGTACTGATGACTAATGTTACAAAAGCCTTTTGAGCATCTTAAGGGTCCACCATGCTGTGCATCTCTGACAAGTCCTTCTTTGCACTGAAATCACTTCAGGCTAGAGCTTTCAGGGGGTGTTTCTGGGAGGATCTTCCACGGAGTCGAGTGAGAGAATCATCCCTCAGTCACTTCTTGGTTGCCTATTGTACTGCTTATGCTCTTTTGTTTTAGCTTTGTTCTGCCAAAAATTGGTGGAGCTCTTATGGTACTGCTAGCTGCTACACAGCTACATTTTAGTATTTTGCATAAATAACCCTGGCTTAGAAATTTTTTTCTGAAAGCAAGACAACTTGCTTTCTGATATAAACCATTTTTAGTATGTTTGCTTAAACAAGATATAATGATGCTTGTATCATTGTCATATTTTTGAGTTCTTTTAAGTGAGAGGCAGGTTTTGCAAGAAATGTGTGATACCTAATAAGGTCTTTTAAAAGATGATACAATTAAGTTTAGTATTTTAGGGGACACATGTATGAGTTCTGTGTATCCTATTAATTTTTCTATGCTACAGAGTACTGTGTACTGTAGAACTTTTTATAACTTCACCAGGGCAACAGAATGTGAATTATGAGGAAAGTACTGAAGGAAAGCAATTTCACATTGGCAGTCAAACTTCAGTTAAGGGGTACATAGTTTTGTGGAAAGGTATTAAAAAAAATCCATATTCATATGTATGTGCATATACACACTCAGACTGTGACTTTTTAACAGTTGAATGGAAGTATTACTATGTAATGAAACACAATCTTGTCTTTCTAAACACAGAAGAGAATGTTTTATAGATGGATTCCTTTTGTTAAGGATGATACTTTTTACCTCTTTTTACATTTTTAAAGATTGCATGCAAAGTACAGACTTTTTCTGGAGCTCAGCTCATCTAAGCAAAAATCTAACGATTGTGCTGGGACTCAGGCTCTCTGTGTGCCTCTCCCCACCTTCCTCCTCTCCCCCACTCCCCCAACCTTATGTGCTTTTCTTAAAGTGCTTCAGCTTCAACAGAAGTGGAAAGTCCTCCTGTAAGGAACAGCCCAGGTGTGGTGGTTGAAATCTGGATCTGAATCCTTTAAACTCAGAGGAACTGAGCTATGGCTTCCCACTTTGGGGACATCACTGTGATGTCTCACTGTTTTATGGATTGATTGAATTTAGTATGCTTTTATTTGTATTTACTCATAAATCCAAAATTAGAATTGTGCTGTTCAACTTGTTAAGGACTACCTTTAATTTTATTTTAAGTTAGTTGTTCAAGTAAGTTGATTTTCAAAGATAATTAATAAAAATAGCTTTCTTATGGAATATTAGTGAATGAAGCCACATCACTGTCTTAGTAGATAACGGCATGCTGTCTTGGTGATTTTGTGTGATAGTTATTAAGATCTGTTATCCAATGTAAAATAGATATTTCACTGTTAAGTGAAATGACTGTATGCTTATATGATAAATTGAAGGGACAGTTATTTAAGTGAGGAGTAATCTTAATTTTTTTGTTTTTGTATTAGATAAGTCCCAAAAGTGATGTGTGGTCCTTGGGATGCATTTTGTACTGTATGACATATGGAAGGACTCCATTTCAACATATAACAAATCCAATTAATAAACTGCATGCTATCGTTGATCCTAGTTATGAAATAGAATTTCCAGATATTGCTGAGAAGGATCTTCAAGACGTGCTAAAGGTAGCTGTCCCTTAAGATTAATTTTGATTCAAATAATGGTAATTTCTTAATTTAAAGCATATTTTCTTAAACTGAATGAGTTGTGCTTGAGAAACTTTTTTCACAAATAAATGCTCACTGCTACTTGTAGTAACAGGCCTTATTCCAAAAGAAGACTTAATGAAGCTAGAGCTACTTCGTATAGTTTCCATAGTAAGTCTGTTTTCAGCTTAGTAGCAAATAAACAAGTAAATACTTAAAGCAGTCTGGCTGAACAACCCAAAGTAAATGCAGTAGCTCTTGTACTTGCCATCCCTTTCCCTCACCCTGCATATTTGCCTGCTTTTGAAACTCGGTCTATGCTTTTACTCAAGCCCTAAGTGTGTTGCTCAGCAGGTAACAAACTGAAATCCAGAAATGCTTATCCCTGTAACTTTCAAATCTCAGTGTCATTCAGAATAAAAGGGTATTGTAGGGTATCTGGTCTTCACTTCTTCCGACACTGGTATTCTGTTTTACTCAAGCAACAAACTTTACTCTGAAGATAATTGCTAATGAAGGCAATTAGGTTAATCTGTTATTGTATTGTGAGTTGAGTCTTTCCGAGTATGTAGTCTGACAGTAAAAAGTTCTGACATGCGTCCACAGGGTCTTTTAAAGATCCTCACTGTTAATTCTTAGAAAAATTCTTTATAGGCAAAACATTCTTCCTCTTCTTTTTTTCATTTGCAGCGCTGTTTAATAAGAAATCCTAAACAAAGAATATCTGTTTCGGAGTTGCTGGTACATCCCTACGTTCAAATTCAAAGTCATTGTCAAACAGGTACATTTATTTTAAAATACATTTTTATTAAATAGTATTTATAATTCTGTTTAAGAAAATGAAATGCTTACTCTTATATGTACTTTCCACTTGCTGGTGTAACAATCTATTTTGTTTGCCTATGTATGTTTCAGAACAGACTTCAGTATTTTAATTCTTAAACCTCTTACAAACTGTACTGGTAACTTATACATAGTTGTATACAACCTTAGCATAATTATAAATTAACTGCAGGTGTTCCAAATGCAAAAGGAACAACAGAGGAGATGAAACGTATCCTTGGCCAGCTTGTTGGCTTGAATTCTCCCAACTCTATTTCTAGAGCTGCTAGGGTAAGTAAATTTTCTTTTCTATTTTGTATGGTAGTACATGTTCATGCAAACAAAGGTTAGAATGTTTGGTAGTGAAAGCTGAAATGATACATATATCAAAGCTTTAACCACAGCTGGAAAAACATTACACTGTAGTGCTTTTGTTTGCAAGCACGCAGAATCTGTCCACATCCTTCTGAATGGGAAGGATTGAAATGGTAAGCTTTCTCTTTCCTTTCCACCTCCCAGTACATCTGTATTGCTTTATTTCCAAATCCCCCACTGCCCCAGCATCTCCTCTCTAGAACAGTCCTTACTGTGCTGCTTTGCTTTTAAGCTGCCCGAAAACTGTAGTAGGTCTTCCAATTTAAGAACCATCATTATGGAGAAATGATCTAAATCGATCTGTCAAGTGTGCAAGCTTTTGGACTGCAACTGTTCTTACTTCCTGGAAGTTGCTGAACTGTTAATGCATTGTTCTGTGTAAATTAGTCCCTGTATGTTGAGGTATTATGATTCCAGCCTCTCAGTTTACTGCCTGAAAGAGAAGCTTGATAACTCTTCACCAACTCAGTTCTTTCCACCTGTCTCTCAGAAGAGGTGATGGTGGTCAAATATATAAGTTGAGATGGAATGCAAAGCTGCTTTCATGGGAAGGAAAGCAAATTCAGTATGCATAAAGTAAATCTAAAGATGTTTATTTACACTTACACAGCTAGTCATACTTGATTTTTTAAAATATGGCGGTGAACAAGAGATTATCCTTTTAACAATATTGTGATGTGGCTATGTTTGTGGCCACTGATTTTCCTATCTCATATAAAGCTTGTTCACCCTGAGCATGCAAATACCTCTCTTCTTCCATGCTGGTGTTTCCACATCAGAGACAATTAATGGATTAAACTTGATTTTAAATCTCAGTAATTAGTTTGTTCTCTGCCAACTTCTGAAGCTCTATACCTTTGCTCACGCTGCTAAGTCAGTGTATGTGTTTTCTCTTAGGCACTACATTGCATTACAACTGGTACAACTAGGCTGTCTTAAGTGTATCTTTATTTTCTGATTTGAGAGAGAAATTTTAGTATGGAGTTTGGAATATTTCGGTATGTGATGACTTATTTGAAATGGTAATGTTTGTTATAAAGATATAGTTTGAATCCATGTGCAATACAACTGTGATCACCTGAATACCTGTGTTTTTATTAACTTTCAGACTTTATATGAACAGTGCAACAGTGGTAAAAGTCTTGATGTATCAGCATTTGCAAAACTTGGGAGTCAAAAATCATGGACAACAAAATGATGTACTACTGTGCAGGATGCAACAGAGATGTCTGGTCTGTTCAAAAAATATTTTGTGCTGCTACCTTCTTTTAAAAGGACACTCAGCATAAAGTTCACATTTTTAAATGTTCTTTGTGTCTTCTGATAATGCTTGCAGATCATTAAAAAGAATTTAATTGAATGCTTTTCACTGTGGGCTGTTTCACTCTTTGCATGCCACTTGGATTGAACAATGAAAATTGCTAGGTGGTGATTATGGTCTTTGTTACTTGCAAAGCACTACAGTGTTTGGAGTACAAAAACTTGTATGAGAATCTTCAAGTTCTTTTATCCCCCTGAAGCCAAAACAAAAAAGTTCCTAAAATGCAAATTGGTGTACATGAAAAACATGCAAATATCTCTTGAAATATCTCCTATGACATGAACACAGAGTATTACGCTGTTCTGTCCTTTGCCAACAAATACCTTGTGTCCAGTTTTGATCATAACTGAGGAAATAAGCACTCTGTTTGTATAAATAATCAGTTACAATACTGGTAGATACATGTAAATGTCACCCAGTTTTTGAGCTGCTCCTGTGGTTAAGTGACATAGTGGAAGCATCAGTACTGTTCTGAAGTTATATGAATGAAATGGCTTTTGTTCTATTAAAAATGCTACTATAAATCCAATATGCTTTTCAAATTTCAAAATAATAGAAAACCCATCAAGATTCATGATGATCAGAAACCACTAATTTGAATTTTTAAAAGCATTAATACTAAGCACTCTTTAAAATGCACTGACTGTAGCAGGACTGTTTTTTACATGATTGTTAGTGGATTGATCAGGTTTTGTTTTAACTGAGTTACATTTCTGCTGCAAGTGTTTGAATTTTAAATATACTTAAATCATTGAAAGATGTTAAAATAATATCTAATAGTTTTAAAATGAAAAAAAATCTTGCCTTCAGTTTCATGACAGCTGCCATGCTGTCCTTGGATACCTTCTAAAATGTGGAGCTTGTCAGCTCTCTATCTTGTTCGAGCATTTTGAATTAGTCTGTTTTGCCTTTCCTTCATAATAGCCCTGCATATAAAGAGCCCAGCTTCATTATTAAAGTGGCTCTTTCCTTGTTTGTCTGCATAAATTAAGAGTAGGACATACTGGATCAGTGATGGAAAAAGTTGAAGGTCAGCACTAGGGAAGCTTTCCTTGACAATTTTTGCATGTTAGATTACTGAATACATGTTTTCTTAGCTTCAGAAGAGCACTGAAATATTTTAAAGTCTTTGTGATAGCTTTTGTGTATTGTGTTTGTTTGGATAACTCATATTGGGAAAAGATGTCATAATGTAATGCTTCACAAAGGCCTAAGTTGAGGGAGGTTTGTCTCATTGTAAGCATATATTTAAATATTCACTTTTTCCTCCCTTCTGAGTATTTTTTTTTCTTCAGATTGCCTGGATTCACAGGATTTAGTTTTTTCCTTTTTGATCTTGGAATGTTAGGTTTCACTGATGTCTTACTACCAGTTGATTTCTGTAGCTTTCATTTCTATGACTCTTGAAAGATTTAGAGGATCAAAAATCTGAGTGGCATGGTGCTACTGGTTGCCTGTTAACCTGAACCTGTAACGGTACTGTGAAATCTCCATAAAGCCTCTGAAGAAGGGAGGTGGTCTAGTTTAGACTGCCAGGTTTTATGACCTGACAGAAGTATGATTATGCATCCAAGCACTGGAGCGCAAATCAAGTGCCTGGAAATTCTTTTGCCTCTGGAGGTGCATGTTCATAGCACTTCTGTCATCTGTATGCTCAGATTATGTCATCAGGTCGATTAGGTCAGCTGTCTGTGGGGGGAAAACTGGTCATTTGTGCTGCTGGAGGCTTACTTAAGCCAACACATTTTGCTGCCTTGGGAAGATGCGGCTGGAGTCCAGAGGATTCTTACAAATTACTTTGAGCATCACGAAATACTGGGTAGTTGTGTTTGATGTTCCAAGGACGGTGGATGTTGTTCTTGAGAACTTTCAGTTTGACCCTATAAAAGGGGAATTCCCACTGCCTTTGCCATGTGTATTAACAGGGCTGAGATACCTTTATCTCCTCTTTGTCTAGGTAAGCTTATCTTACATCTATAGGAATAGGCATATTGTACTGCATGCTCTATTCTACTTTCCCTTAGTGTTTATGGGGGATCAGTCTTTACTGACAACTTCAGTTAAAGAAAATGTGTTACCTTTTATCCCTGGAAGGTGCAGCTATTTCTGCAGTGATCCAGATGCAGAGTGGCAGCTGTACTTTGCATCATTCTTCAGCTTGCAACATAACCTTTGTCCATGCTTGCACACTGAGCAGTAGTAGCTTTATTGGTATCACTCAGCGCTATCATAATGTCTTGATCTGAAGTTAATAGCAAAGAAAAGAGAGAGCAAGTTGTAAATACCTATCTCAACAGCAATATCGGAGGAAAGACTTTATTTCAATGTGTTCTTGCTATCTTTCCTGCCATTGATTTATCAGTTTTTTTGATGACTTTATAGCCCTATAAGAACTGAAGAATGAGAGAATAGCACACACTTTGATCTCAAATGATACATGAAACTTAGAAGTATTGTATTTTTTCCCAAACTTTAGTAGCTTTGATCTTTAAATGAGGTTTTCAGAGCTTGCTAATATAATAAAAGCACGCCTTGATAGGTGGGGAACTTTGTTCTTAATTCTTTCATATTCAAAGTAGCAAAACAATTCTTCAAAGAATTAATTTTAAAAATGATTGCTGATTAATAATAACTTTAAAAGTTCTTTAATGAAGAATAGTATTTCTGCAATTGTATCAGGCTGTTGATAAAACTAATGTCTGTGTTTCAAAACTCTTAAGCCCTTACCACCTTCATATGCCAGTTAGGACTATCCTGCTGTGACAGAGTAAGAGTGCTTGTAAAAGAGCATTAATTATTCTGGGGTGTGGTGTTCCTGTGTCTGTTCAACACCTGCCCTCCTTTGTTTCAGGTTAGCAGTGATTCTCTGGGTTACACAGGGAGAATTGCTCCTGATACCAGCCCTTCTCCCATCAGCCTGGTCTGGGAGGAGGGCCAAAGCAGGGGGCAGAGAAGGCGTGCTCACCCCAGTGATGGGGCACACGCAGGAACAGCACATCTCCCTTGTAAAGGCAAACTTGGAATGATAAACTTAACTTTGTTGTTGATCTGATTGTTATTACATGAAACAGATTGTGGAGTCTCAATTAGTCAGCTCCCCCCCTGTCCCTGCAGATATCCCATATTGCTAGGGGAAAAAAGTTAAAGACTTGTTCCCTGTAATGGTGCTGTTCTTTCTGATTTTTTTTTTTAATCCCAGACTTTCATACTCCTGCAGAAGTTCAGTGGTATTTCAAGCATAATGAGTATATATGCTAATTGTACTCCGCTTGTCTGTTATATAAATGTTAAAGTTAAAGCTACTGAAGAAAAAATGTTAATGTTCTGCACCTTTCATATTCTGGACAGTTTGGGAGACTACTTCTGCCGTGGGAGCTGAAACACTATCTCTAGTTTTCTTGGGGGGGGGGAAGTATCAGCTTCGTCACAGGAAAACTTGTGAAGAAAATCTTTACTCTGCAGAAACATCTTTTCATGAAGAGTTATTATTGAAATGTCTCCCAACTACTTGTCTAGATTACAGATCTTGAAATATTTCTGCATAATTATTCTAATGTTATAATTGTTAACTTTCACTGTCTTGCTTCTCTGGTTAGTGTTGAATATGCAGAGAAGCAGTGCTATATGCCTTATGTTTTTTCTGTTGTAGTGTACGGTTTATCAGTCCTTTGTCTCATTCCATGACTGCTAAAGAACCCACAGGAAATATAGCTGGTATGAGAGGGAGCTTATGAAAGAGGACTGAGGCTGATGAGAGGTAGTGGGTTGTTATTAGTCATCCCTTTTAAATAAAAATTTTCCATTGGAAATGGGTAATTGATTTATACTCCTTTCCTGCCTCAATAACATGCTACAAGATGTCTACCTACCTTGGCAGCTGCCACTTACCGGCCCTCAGTCTATTCGTATTGGTTTTTTGCTTTACAGAGAACCATCTCCCTTTTCAGATTCTGCTGGGATCTTAAAAGTGTGTGTGAAGTACAGAATAGCTATGCATGAGTAGCTTTAAAGGACAGAAAACACCAGTCTTAAATGTTGGGTAACAGAGGCTGCTGCTTGAAGCTTTCTCAAGATTACAAAATGCCCATCGTGCATTACGGTCACCCTCAAGGCCACAGTTCAGGACAGTGTGTATGTGTAAAATGGGGAGAGAAGATGGCTGACTAAACCAGAGTGTGTCTGTTTATAATCACTGTTACTGGATACATGTATAGTATAATGCTGTATCAGCTAATATTGAGATAGCACAACTGCATGAAGAGTAGAAAGATAAATGAGAACACTCCGGTAAGTTCCCTTTAGTAATTGTTCAAAAAATGGGTTTGGAAACTTACAACCTTTAAATCTAATACTGTGGTCCAAAAAACCCCCTTTACTCAGCAGCTAACACAAAGAAAAGCCTAACTGCAGAAGGGTGACTTCCTTTTTTTTTTTTATTTATGGATGAGTATAGCATTACTCAGTCTGAACAGCTGTATGTATAGTTGGAATTCAAAGGCTAAATGGAGTTTAAGTTTTGAAGGCTCTGCTCTTACAGTCTGTCTTGGTGTGCCAACACCCAGAATTGAGTTCTTGACAAACAGAAGAAAAGGAGGCTGTTCTCTTGCTTAACTCCCTGTGCTCAGGACACTTGTCCAAGGAGCAAGACAAGTCTATCCCCACGGCCCTGGAGGAGTCGGACTCCCGCTTTGCATCTGGCTGCTTTGGAGGCACTCTGAGCTCCTGCTGCTGAACGTGTAGCTGGGCGGGACGGGAATGGTTAAATCCCTAACAGCAGAGAGTGCACAGCAGGGTGTGAGTTAGTCTGAAGGTAAGTGGTCAAATTGTCGCTCTGTTTTGGCCCTTCCTATGGGTTTCTGTTCTTTAAGCACCTGATAGTGGTTTCATGCTAAACATAATTAATTCTGGGAGTGGTGATAAGTATCAAATTAAAACCTAAACAGTTGAAGTAAACTTGAGTTCTAGTCCATCTCTGAAGCCTAGCTTACTCCTGAGCTCCTCAGCAAGGATCACAGGCTAATCCTTGCAGGTGCCAGTTATGGCAAGTAAGAGCTGAAAACTATTTGCTGCTTCCTTGCTGTCGTCTACACTCTCATATTGCCTTGCTGCTCCCTCAGTTTGTATGAGTTCTCAGCAGCAAGGATAAAACAAATACTACTTTTTATCATATTTGTATCTTAGGCACTCTCATGGCTAAGACACGTCCTGTTTCAGCTAAGTATAAACTGCTAATATAGAAGTATTCCCTTCCTGCTCAATGCATGTATCTTCTCCCAACTTAGTTACCTGTGCCCACCTGCCAAGAGCACAAAGCCTGTCTGTCAGTGAGCTTGCAGAGTATGCCCCTGTTTGCTCACTGCTCCACATAAAGTAATTAAGAGATAAATCGTCTTGCAAGATAAAGGCTATAAAGAACAGAGCAGGCAACACAGTGTGATTACTTGTAGGATATAGAGGTGTACACCTGTACGGAAACAGAAGGAGTCTTTGTACAGCCTGCCTCATGGGAGTTGCTGAAATGAAACCTGAGATAAAAATCTGACTCCTCACCTCAATTCCTCCCCTTGGCAGGTGGAATATCCACAGCTAAACAGTGATGCAATTCCAAGATGCCAGGTTTAATCAGGTGAATTGCTAAAATCAGGCAGTTTTTGCAATGAGAGAGATGACTAATTTAATAAGGAATAGTGGTGCCACTGTTTTGAACCCTTAATAAACACAAGGAAAAGGTCAATGATTGTGGTGGGTTGACCCTGGCTGGATGCCAGGTGCCCACCAAGCCGCTCTATCACTCCCCCTCCTCAACTGGACAGGGGAGAAAAAATAAAACGAAAGGCTCGTGGGTTGAGATAAGGACAGGGAGATCACTCACTAATTACTGTCACAGGCAAAACAGACTCAACTGGGGGGAAAAATTAGTTTAACTTATTACTAGTCAAATCAGAGTAGGATAATGAGAAATAAAACCAAATCTTAAAAACACCTTCCCCCCACCCCTCCCTTCTTCCTGGGCTTAACTTCACTCCCGAATTTTCTGCCTCCTCCCCCCGCCAAACGGCGCAGGGGGATGGGAATGGGGGTTGCGGTCAGTTCATCACACGTTGTTTCTGCCGCTCCTTCCTCCTCAGGGGGAGGACTCCTCACACTCTTCCCCTGCTCCAGCGTGGGGTCCCTCCCATGGGAGACAGTCCTCCATGAACTTCTCCAATGTGAGTCCTTCCCATGGGCTGCAGTTCTTCACAAACTGTTCCAGCATGGGTCCTTTCCATGTGTCCTTTCCAGGGGATGCAGTCCTTCAGGAACAGACTGCTCCAGCGTGGGTCCCCCGCGGGGTCACAAGTCCTGCCAGCAAACCTGCTCCAGCGTGGGCTCCTCTCTCCATGGGTCCACAGGTCCTGCCAGGAGCCTGCTCCAGCGTGGGCTTCCCATGGGGTCACAGCCTCCTTTGGGCATCCACCTGCTCTGGCGTGGGGTCCTCCACGGGCTGCAGGTGGATATCTGCTCCACTGTGGACCTCCATGGGCTGCAGGGGGACAGCCTGCCTCACCATGGTCTTCACCATGGGCTGCAAGGGAATCTCTGCTCCGGCACCTGGAGCACCTCCTCCCCCTCCTTCTTCCCTGACCTTGGTGTCTGCAGAGTTGTTTCTCTCACATATTCTCACTCCTCTCTTCTGGCTGCAACTGCTACTCCCCTGTAGCTTCTTTTCCCTTTCTTAAATGTGTTATCCCAGAGGCGCTACCACTGTTGCTGATTGGCTCAGCCTTTGCCAGTGGCGGGTCCATCTTGGAGCCCGCTGGCATTGGCTTTGTTGGACGTAGGGGAAGCTTCTAGCAGCTTCTCACAGAAGCCACCCCTGTAGCCCCCCCACTACCAAAACCTTGCCACGCAAACCCAATACAATGATTAAACTGCATCAGCCCATTTGTCTTGACTCTTATGGTATTGTAAAGATGTCTGGCTTGTCTCTGTACCCAGTTAATGTGCATGTTATGTGGTAAGTGTAAGTAAACTTTGAATACATGCTTGTTACATGCTTAGTCTATCTCTGTCTCAAGGTTTTTTCCCTATTTTACACAGCTGTCAAACCAATTAAAAATACAATTAAGTAACTGTATTTAAGGAAATATGAATTATGTTCTTGGCATTGATACTTGCTTCCTGTGTGGTCTTGGATAGAATCATAGAATCATTTAGGTTGGAAAGGACCTTTAAGATCGAGTCCAACCATTAACCTAACACTGCCAAGTCAAGGATAAAATATTTCTGTGGGTCTTTGCTCTTTACTTTCCTTGTCTTGTCTGCTTACAGTTTGGCAGGAAGCTGTTTTATACCACGAGTCTGTACAATGCTTGTTGCGTTCGGTGACTCTGGGGGGGGATAGAGCTCTTGATGCTCCTGTTGCAGAGTGGCATCATACTTTGAAATATTCTTAACGGGGGTAGAATTTGCCATCTGCATGGCGTTTGGATGTTCATACGATGGGGGTCTGATTTACGGATGCACAGTTCTGTGCAGCAGAAGGCAGTGATGTCCCCTCCAGGGTGGCTGAGGAGTGCTGGGCACCGCTGCAGCTGACATGTGGTGGAGGGACTTCTGAGCCATCCACCAGCAAGCACTGACCAAAATCTGCCCCTTAGGCAGAGGAAGGCCTGCAGCCTATGTGTTTTGCTTCGCTGATGCATGTGCTAGCTATTGCACTGTAATGCAAAGCAAAACTTCTGTGGCTGCCTCTGCTACACGTGATTTGGATGTATCTAGTGGCCTGGGCCCTTCTAGGAACTTAGTTGCTGAGACAGGGTTACCAAATTCACGATGGTTTGGGTAAAAGGCAGCCAGGTGCTCCTTTCCGACAAGCCAGCGATGCCTGTTGGCAGTGGTGGCACTGTAGTGCTTCAGTGAGTTTTACAGGTGAAAGTACCCGCAGACAATAAGGTACCTCAGTGATGAGACAAGCAGGAGTTTTGAGTCTTGAGCAGGACTTGGGTACCTGACTCAAAGGTGAGTGTCTGCCTAAATCTCTTTCAGTTTGATCTTGGGACTTAGCAGAGGGACTTAGAGGTCCAGCACTGCAAAGGTAAAGACATTTCCTAACTGCGGTGATGTGTGCTGGGCAATGCAAATATGAACAAAGTATTGGTTTGGGGGAGAGCAGATGAAGAGTCAAAGAAATCCTGACTTTGGGCACATTGTTTGCCTTGAGTTAGAGAATGCTGCTGTTGCTGCTCTTGCTTCTCATCTTCCCTGGGAAGACTGACAGAAAAGCAAAGTAACCTGCATCGGTGTTCGGAGTAGAGGAACTTGGAAGTTTTCATGTCAGAGCCTCGCTTTGTAAGAGATTAGTCCAAGGAACTATTCAAAATTGATGTGCCAGTAACAGCTTTTTAGGGCAGTTGATAAAATGAGCACTAACAGTTCTCCAGGCCCAGGCGGTATTGACTGAAGGAGTCTAAAGGAGTTTGCAATAGCTGTGCTAGACATTGTACTGTGTGATTTTTAAATTAGCCTTAGGAACACGGAAATGGAAGGTAGTAAATGTGACACTGGTCTTCAAGAATGTTGGAGCTTGTAAATTAGACTCCCAAGTATGACTTTCATAATAAATAAATCAAAGTGAGAAAATACATTAAAGAGCGTAATGAAGGCAATAGTTTATATTCATTCATGTATCGAGAGAGAATCTTTTGCAGAGAAATAATGCTTATAAATCTGCTTAGTTCTTTCCAGTGAGTCCATGAGCATGATACTCATATATGGCATATTTGGATTTTCCAAAAGCTACTAATGCAAGGTCCTTCAACAGCTCTTAAGAGAACCTAATATGCCAAGACAAAGGAGAAGAATCTTAAGGGTAAATGAGTGGGAGAAAGCTATGGAATAAGTAGTCAGTCATTCCCACATAAGGAAGATTACCAGTAAGGTGGGTCAAGGAGCTGTGGTAATGCACATTCCCAAGCGATCTTAGGGTTAAATAGCAGATTGATTGGTGATACAGGAGTATTCAGAAAAATAAAACTTAGAGCTTCTTGTGGGAAAGCAGGTGCTAGAATCTCATGTTATTGACGAAATGGCAGAGGAAAGCCTACATTGACAGAACACAAAGGAATTCACATGGGAGGAAAGTATCCTAATATGTGTATAACACCAAGGGGCTTCGGAGTGGTATTTGGGGAAGGTTCTTTTGCATTATGCATAGTTCTCTGAAAACATCTGCCCAATCCTTGTACTGAGGGAGCCAATTAGAATATTAATTATTGGGAAAGGAAGAGAACAAAACAAAATATTGATGTGCTGCTATATAAATGTGTTTAGTTTGCATGCTGTCTGCAGTCCTTGAAAAGGATCTAGTACAACTAGAGAATATGGAGAGAACCAGTGAAGGTGTCCAAAGAGGTGGAACAACTTCCGTACAAGACTGCAAGCTGTATGACTCCCTTAAACTGTATCACTCTGGCAGGACGCTGGAAGGGAGAAATCAGCATTGCATAGGGAGGGCTAGGAGCTGATGAAAAGATCAGTCAGAATTTTCAAAAGGATGAAAGGAAGATACTGGGATTTAATATGCAAAATGTAATTACGTTCGAAATGAAGCTAGTGGGGTATATTGTGGAAGCCCAAGGTATAAGCGTGCTCAAAAACAAATGAGATGCATTCAAGGAGGTTAGGATGATCCGTGGTGTGGATGTAATCTCTGGCTTGGGAATTCCCTTTAAGCCTCTGATCCCAAGTGTCTGGGATGTTTTGCCAGAGGCCGAATCGCTTCCCTTGCTGAAAGGGTTCATGTTGGAAAAGGGTATCAGACCACACTGCCTCTTGCTCTGACCCACTGTGGCAACAGTTAGATTCCTTAATTGGAGCCCTATGGTTGGTTTTCTTTGGGTACTATATACTTGATTGCAGTCTCCATGCCTGTCAACATGACAGTTTTCGCAAGCAGCGTTCATCAGCGTCAACTGAAAAGCAATCATGTTTTAGCAGGCATTTTGTGTACCGGCAGTGGATTGACCATATCTGTACAACATTATCTGGCATCCCACCTTCTACCTGAGCCACTGCCTCAAGTAGTCATGCAGGTTCTGTAACTTCGCTGTAACTTCCTTGTCGAGATCATACGCCGTACCTCAGGAGGGCACCTGGAAGCCAGGATCATGGCAAAGACTTTTGCCTGGCTGCAAGCTGGGAGCAAGGCTACAGGAAAGCAAGTAGCAGAGTAGTCAACTACAGCACTTTGTGGTAGGAGCAGGGTTCAGGTCTGCTTGTTAGAGGTTTGGTCTTCAGGTTTGGTCCTACAGGTTCACCTTTAGGTCCTGCATGTGTGCTAGAACTTTCTCGACTCAGCTTGTAACCACATACTGACCTAGTTGGCACTAGGTCGCATTTTGCACATAGCCTGCTGATAACACGGGCAGCCATTCCTGCCGGCAGCTTAGGTCGGTGCAGGTGGCGATGTTCCAATAACCACTCTGGCACGCTGGTGGGTTTTTTCTACATGGGCAGGTCTATAACCAGTCCTGCAAAACTTGCTTAACTAGCACAGTTCCCCGTGTGCTCAGCCTTCCCACAGCACCTTGCCTCACACTTTGCTATATGCATGTCCTTATTCCCTGTTTTAGGGCAATAGTTGGAAGCTTTCCAGTGGTGTTTTCATGGCAAAACGCCAGTTCAAGGAGTTCACAGTGTTCCTTTAAAATTCTTCTGGGTTTCACTTTTGACAGGTGTCTGGTATCATTTGGGTAGAATCCTGCCATAGTTCCTAGCATAAGGCCTCCATGTCCTGGAGTTTAGGTCCTTTCAGGATCTGGAGTAAGCCTGCTGGAACATAAGGAGCCCCACAGCATTTGCTGTTCACTTTGTGGTCTGTCATTATATCAGAGCATTAAATCTTGCCCCTTCAGCCACTGGTCAAGGATGTTTTTGAGTTCAAGGAGGTTCTGGTTCATGGAAGACTAGTGGAAGACAAATTTTGCTGCATATCGGACATCCTGCTTTTCACTATGTCTGGAAATCTATATGTTCTCAGAAGGGATGTGCATAAAGACTGGTTGTGTAATGAGTTAATCCATAAACATTGCTAATGCATGAGCTGTGCATCCAAGCACATTTTCTGTAACAGCTTGTTCATCTTACCTGCTTAGAGTAAACAGGAGTCATTACAAGTGGAGACTTGCTCATTCTTATTAACTAAAATCTCTCAATTTTGCAATTATAATAATAACCTGAAGTCTATATTGAGATAAAGCATCACAGGTTAATTGATTTTCATCTTAAACCTTTCTTAGAATTTCATAGCCTAATAATGAAGAATTTCCTTTCCCTAAGACAGGCAAAGCATAAAAGAAAGAGGGAAGATATTAATGCAGGACTAGATGAAGCATCCATTTCCCTCTGCAGCAAAACCATACTGTAGTTCCTGGTGTGAATGGATCCAATTTTTTTTTTAAAAAGAAAAAGCACACAACAAAACAAAGCAAGCCCAACCAGAAACAGGGAGGTGCTTCGTCTCCACTGTTCTGCCTTGTGAGCTGTCAAGAGCCTCTCTGAGAGGGTGAGAAACTGTCTGCTGCCCTCCTGCTTTCTCCCAGCCTTCCTTCTGCTTCGCTAAGTGAGTCAGGCTTTTCTGTAGAGCGTTTTCCTGACCCACCGAGTAACCTGTCTTTGCCCTTTTGCACGTCCTGGTTGGCCACATTCAGAGAAGATGAACTGAAAATTAAACTATTTCAGAAGTGTCACCAGGTGCCTTTTAGAGGGAAATATTAACACTACTTTGTCTTTTCAGGGAATAATTTTCTAAGTACAATCCCTAGGCTGCATCCTTTTTGTTGGTTTAAGCAGTTGTGATTGGTAGCTAATAAAAAATTACTAATACAGAACTCTTCTTCCCCCCCCACCTTTCACCTCTGACTGCTAAGCTCACAGCGTGCAGGTGAAACGCTTTGGCTTTGGTTCTAGGTGCTTGACCTGCTCTTTGTATGATTGAGTTTACTGCAACTTATTTGTACCCCTACCCATGGAGATAACCACCTAGACTTGAATTACTGATCCTGAACTGAGGATGATAAAGGCAGAGGTAATGATAAATTTCATTAGAATGCTGTTTTTTGTCATTAATGAAAATACTAGCTGTGATCCTAAAACTTTGAAGGAGCTCTAAGAGCCTCTTTTCAGCCTGCTGAAACTGGTCTTGCTTTGCACCGAGCTCCTCAGGCTTCTAATTTCTTTCTGACCAGCAGGATGACATCCAAATTCACAGGACGAGCAAGACCAACGTTAGTACTGTATGTTGTCATTTGTCTTAACGGTTCACTTTTTCCCCATTTCCACTAGTAAGAAGCTGTTGTGCCAAAAGCTGTATGTGAAGATACATGCAATACATCCTGATCTCCTGACTGTCATGAGGAAATAAATTCTTCAGTAGGGTCTGATTTATCATTAATAAACCCAAGCCGTATTTTGTGTCACTTTCCACATTATTATTGTTACATACTTTTCTTCTTAAATCTAGACATACTTTTGAGATCAGGCTAATAAGTCTTGCATAGATCAGCACCTTTTTGCCTTTTTAATCTTTGTGATCTTCAAACATGTTACATTCACTTTAAAATGAGTCTACCTCACCTGCAACTTCATGTGCCAATCCTTTTGGAATTACTGAAGAGCAGCTTGTTGGGGTCAGAATTAAGGTCCACGTAGCCTGAATACCTTGTATCTGACCAATACTGGATGCTAAGGAAAGAGTGGCCTGGGGCAAGTGTGCAGTGATCCTTCTGAGACAGCGATCGGCACCTTCCCTTGAGTGCAAATGATGTTGCCATTCCAATTCCAAAATGATGGAGTTGTACAACACCATGCTCAGTTTCAGTGGCCATCCTGCCTTTGCTCTGTGGAGACACTATGGTTCTCACTGAAAACCAAGGCAGAGAATTGGTTTCTTTTGGGGTTATATGTAAATTTAGTTATCTGTATATTGTCCTCATTTTTCCCTGTTGCCTTTTATGTATGAGAGAACATCCTACTTGTTTTAATGTCCTTTGCAATGTCAATCTTAGCTTACCTTTTAGATGAGAAATAATTTTTTTTGAGAAGCTTCCCCCCCCTTTTGTTTTTCTTTGACAGTTCTAAAATTTTTTATGTCTGGAATTCATGCTCTTTCAGATTTTAAAAATCAAAAGCCATATTCTTAGATCTACTTTTGTTTATTTGTCCTGCCACTTCATTTTAATCTGTGATCACTTATTTCTAAAAGAAGATCTTGCAACCCTTCTGTCCTCCTTGCTTAACAAAACGAAACTGACTGGCTTTTGCTCTTACAGATTTAGGGGTTATTTGGTAAAGAGAAATGTCCCTCTTCAGGTTGTGTCTTGAACTTTTTTTTCCTCCTGTTTTTTCGAGGATGCCAACCTCCCATAAGGGGTATAACATATGGTGATATTTAGTCTCTAGTTTAGCCCTTATGGTCTTCGGGCAGCAGTCCTTTCCTGTAGGCAGTCCTGCTGCCCAGGGTGGCAGACGTGGATGTCGCCTGCTGGTCAGAATGGTCAGAAAGGAATCAGAAGCCTGAGGAGCTTGGTCTGAGGCAAGACCATAAATCAGTGCCGCCCTCATGCTGCTGGTATGGTATGGCCACAGATCTGCCCTAGGAAGACCACTTCAGCTGGGGCCAGGACTGGTGCTTGGTGAGCGCTGAGGAACTGACTAGAAGAGACTTCCTCAGCAGAAGGATGTTCTGCTCCATCTTCTATGCCCTGAGCTCAACTACTTTCCCTGATCATAACATTGTCTTTTAATTGCTTAATGTTGTGTTTCTGCTGTAACTGCTGCTTCCAGGTTGTCCTTGCATTAATGACTGCCAGCTTTTAATGTGTGTTGTGACTGTATGAAAGTCAGATCTGTACCAGCGGCAGCCAGGCTGCAGGTTTGCTTCCCTTGTGGTTATTCAAGTGTCCCAGTGTCATGGTTGGAACAAAGCAGTGCCGATGAGGGTCTAGGTGCCCTTAAACAGTTTTCTACCTGTAATGACAGTTTCCTCATGCCAGTAAGAAGTTGTTCATAATCGTTTGTATTCATAGCTCTACCTCTTTTTTGGTATGGTTTTGTTTTGAGTTACAGCTCTTGTACAATACTGACACATCACTGGCTCTGGACTGTATTTTAGCTCACTTCTGATGGATCCTCAGGGAACAATTTCTGCACTCACCAAATCTCTCCCAGGTTGGCATTTGATTTGCAAATTACACGTGTTGACTTCAAACACACAGAGCCTTTTGGTGATGTCTGAAAGGCCTGTTTCTTGAGGCCATTGATCACAAATGTTTTTTTTGTCCAGAGTCAGACAACACTGGTCTGCCAATGAACAGTCTAAAATTTGTTATGATTATACACTGTGACTAAACCTGCTGTTACTGCTCTAACATGCTGGTTACTGGTGTCTGCTGGTGCCTGGTCCGCATACCACCAGCCCCGTGGGCTGAACCATGTGCTGCTGGTGTTTTAAGAGTACAATGCCCATGCACTCCTTCAGTGCCTCACAGTTACTGTAATCAGGTTCTTTAACTCCTTCAAGTGTTAAATCTTTACTAGGATTTGTATCAGTGTGTTGGATACTTTTGCATGGGAATGCTCTAAAGCAGCTGATCCGGAGACCTAAATTGGGTACCTGTTTCTGAACTTAGTTTACTGTTTTAAGGAAGTTTGTATTCCTTCCTGCTCTGCTAGACAGCTGTTTCTGATTGACTCCCATTGACCATGATTTCTCTATATACCTAGGAATGCTCCTTCTAATAAATACAGTTTGCTGTAGCTCTAGTCTTATATTGCCAGTTCTTTCTACAGCTGCTCAGAAGATTAAGTCATGCTCTACCAACCTGATTTCCTTCTATGATGAAATGACTGGATCTGGGGACGAGGGGAGAGCAAAGGATGACGTTTACCTTGACTTTAGCAAGGCTTTTGACACTGCCTCCCACAGTACTCTTGTATCCAAGGCAGGATATTAGGGACTGGGTGGATGGATGGACAGCTGGAAGGTGGGTGAAATGCTGGTTGGATGACTGGGCTCAGAGGGCAGTGGCTCATGGGTTGTACTTTACAGACCCCTGCAGTTCTCTACTTGTCCCTGGGGTGTGTCCTATTCAACATCTTCATCAATGGCCTGGAGGAGGCGATGCAATACACCCTCATCAAATTTGCAGATGATAGACGCTTGAGGGTAGGGCTGCTTTTCCTGGGCAGGCTGGAGGAATGGATCAACAGGAACTCCATAAAATTCAGGACAAATGCCAAGCTCTGCTCTGGGGAGGAAGAGCCCTGGGCACCAGGACAGGCTGGGACTGCCTGGCTGGGGAGCAGCTCTGCAGAAAAGGCCATGACAGGCAGCGAGCTGAGCATGTGTGTGAATGTGCATCAGCACCTGCATTGCTCTTCTAACAGAATTCTGCCCATGGAGCGTTCAGCTGAGGTAAATTAGCTAAGCATAGCTGTTAAATAAAGTTATACATCACCCACCATGATTGAAGGCCTCTCTTGTGGTAGCATGAACTTACCCTGTGACATCTGAGCAGTAAGCTCCGCCAGGCTCATTATATAGTCTTAAAAATGAGGGATTTTTTTAAATCTGTGTGAACTGGGTGTCAGGGTCTTTTTATTTCCGCTCCAGCCTCTCAAGATCTTCCCTGTCTTCTTTAAGGATGTCTGTTGGAGCCTATGCTGCCCCTATATCTTTCTGATATGACAAAGACCATGGTACATTTGTAACATAAACATGGGAAGGAGGAAGCCATAAATGGGGCCTGTGTCTTTTCTAATGTGCTGTTAACCTATATGTCCAGTTCACTGCTGATTATCTTTATGGTAATATCTTTATTGCTGCTTTCTGTCTGTCTTCAGCTGTGACAATGATGTTACTGTGAAGAGCGGTGATTCTGGCATCTGTTTCCAGTTAAATGTTGCAGTATCTCTTGATGACTAGCAGCACACCTGGCTCAGGGCTCATGCTGGTTTCGCGGATCTGCTTCGTGCAGTGCCCAGATTGTACCTTCACCCTTATTATGTGACACAGACCTCCCAGAGAAGCATCTTTCACTCTGCCTCAGTGGCTGCATCTACTCTGGTAGGTAGAGCAGACCTGGGCCCCTTTCCTGTTCCTGAGGGCCGAGGCACTGTGTGACTCGCATCCATACACCTGAACTTGTTTCTGTCCCGGCCTAGGGTCGTCTCACCCAAACTGCCTCTCCTGAGCTTGTGCTGTCCCTTGAATTTCCTGGGAAAGGACTAGTTGGCTCAGGCAAAACTTCTGGTGGGTAGTTTGCCACCAGTGAAGCAGTAAGGTGCAAAACAGAGTATTTCACAGCTGCTGGCACTGCGAGGTGACTGGACGGCATGTTGGCAAGGGCTGGTGTCAGGCAATTCGGCATCAACTGCTGATTTCCAGAGGAAGGCAAACGATACTGCATCTGGGATGGGAATCAAGATCAATGGCATTTGGTCTGTGGTTGGGCCCAAAAGCCCCTTGATTTTCTGCTTACCCCTTAGAAACATCAGGAGGGTAATGCTGCAACCAAGGCTTCCCCCCCCCCCATAAATCAAATGATTTCTTGACAAATTTCTCTTAACTAAGTGAGAAACTTTTGGTCTGGCACTCTTTTTAACGTTGAAGCGCGTTTATTCCTCTGGCATTGCAAAGGGCTGTTAGGGTGGGCACATGCTGTGTTTGCAGTCTGGTGTTGCAAACCAGAGAGCACGGACCACACTCACAAGGAGGATGCGGACTGTCGCACGTTTCTGAGTGTTTTGCATCCACTTGAGGGCACCATAGTATTGCCAATAGCAGAGTTTTTGCTAACTGCATGGTGGACTGTTCCCCGCATTTTAAAGGAATCTTTTAGAAAAAAGCAATTGCTTAATTTATTTAAAACCACTACCATCTTGTAAGATCGCCTATTTCTGATCTGTTTTATCTTCCCCCGGATTATGGGCATCTTGCCCTAGCACACAAGACCCTCTTGCGGTACACATCTTATACCAACCCTTTCAGTAACTCCAAGCAGGGAGATGAGCTTTGTGGGTGAACAGACTCAAACAGAGAGAAAATAAGGAGCAATTTAGCTCTGAGCTCTTGTGAGATATGACCTTTGCTTGGAGAGCCAGGGCTGTGACAGCTCCTTTATTTGAGAAGGGCCTGAAAGCTGAAGGCAGCTGCTGTGCCCAGCATTGCGGGTGGGCCGGGCATGCAGCACCCCGCACCATCACTCCAGCAGGCAAAGCCTCCTCCACTGAGATGCTGAACTGCTTCTTCCTTCCCTTCTACCTCCTGTGTCCACTTCCCATCCTTCCTCTCCCTTCAGGCACCGCTTTAATCGCGGCCTCTGACATTTCCAGCCACAACCTGGCTAATGCAGTCATGTTTTTTATTACCCTCTGCAAAATCCCCTGCAGGCAGGGGCAAGTCCAGATTTGAGTGCAGCTGCATTTGCTCAGCAAAGAGAGTCCCTTAAACAAGGTCACCTTCACGTGGCTGAGCAGGTCCGCCTGGTATCACACAGCTCCCAAGAGCAGCAGAGGCTGAGCAAGCCCCAGGACCCAAGCCGCCTTGAGTCACCCTGCGTCCTCTCAAAGATGCGGCATCTTGGTTTTGTCGCTCGAAGGAGGGCCATGCTGATGGTGGCTGATGGATGGTTACTTGCTGGTTTTAGGGGGGTTCTGAATTTTGGCAGAGAGGGTTGACTGAGGGTCTGACTGAACTGGTAAGGACAAAAGGGTGGTCTGCTCCTGCTAGGGACAATTGCTAACCAGGCAGGAGTGCTTCAAAGCACTGTGGAGAGCTGCCCCGGGAAACTTCCTGAGGGGTACTTTGAAATTAAACTTAATACCTCAGAGGACTAAAAAGGAGGAGGTATGTGCTTCTCTGGCAAGTGCTGCGGGCCTTGGAGTTGTGCCCCAAAAGTGTTTCCGTTTGTATTTCAGAGGCTGGGCCACTTCAGGCTTGTCAGCACAAGAACAGGCTCCCAAATGCATAAAGCTTCAGTAGGAGAGATCTGTCCTACAAAGCGAGAAAGAGCACGAGTAGATTTAATTTGGGGCTTGGCCTGGGACTCTGACGGGCCCTGGCTGGCAGGGCACCAGGTGAAGAATCAGTAAAAATGGTTTTGAGTCTCAAATCTACCGCTGGGTTGTGTGACAAACTGTGTGGCCTCTCTGAGCCTCAGCTTCACTAGCTGCATGCTGCACTTAATTGTGCTCAAAGTCAGTGGCCTAAAATGTAAGGGTGACATTGCTGTCTAGATGTGCTTTTGTTATTTATGGCCTTGTTGAGGACCTTATCTTTCTCAGTGACTCATCTCTTCCAGAGCTGCCCTGCAACAGATGAAATTTCACTCGGATAAAAGGCTTTAGACAGGCTGGCATTGGTCTAAGGGGTGGGAAAGATGAATGCCTCTTGTCACTGGGTCAGCTGCTTGCTCGCCAAATATTTATCTCTCTGAGATTTTAACTTTGTTGAATGAGATTGGTTGAATTGTTGGTGAGATTTGGGACCGCCAGTCACTCTGGCAAGCTTGTGCCAGCCGGGGGTGAGGCACAGCCCGTGCTCTCCATGGAGGCTGCAAATCGGACGATGGCTGATTTTTATGAACTGTTTGGAGAAGGAATATCGATAGAAATAATTCCCTGGCTTTCCACGGCGAGAACCCAGATGCCTCCCCCTTGCAGAGCTGTCGTGGTGGGAGAGCTGCACGAGGGTCTCCTGCTGTCTCAGTCAGCCTGTGGTACCTGGACTGTCTCTTGCTTCACATACTCCGAGTCAACGTGTGGTCTGAAAGCCCAGGAATCAACTCCACAAGTCGTTGCATCCATTATCCCTGTCCTCTGTCAGGCCAGCTAATCAACCGATTTTCTGTAAAGAAGTCAGAGCTATGAACTGTGAACACTGGCTCCAGGAATATTTCTGAGTCACCCTTTCAAAGCAGTTTGGTATAGGTGTCGGAAGAAAATGGTTCCTGTTCACCAGCATCTACGAGATGACTATTTAACAGGCACCTGCACAGTTCAAAAAGGCATTGAGAAATAGGCTTGACTGTATGCTTTTGTGGGGTGTTTCTACCACCTTCAGAGGCCTGTAGGCTCTCCTCCGGTTGTCTATGAACTCTGCACTCTCCCTTCGAGGTGCTGGGTAGCTCGGCTCTGCTTCTCAGTCTTCAGCTCCTTTCCCTTCCCGCCCAATTGCTCCATCCATGCTACGAGGAGTGGTTACCTACAAATCCCTCTCGCTCCTTGTTTTCTTCTGCATGAATCCATCAGCTTGGCAGCCTCTAGTACCTTTATGCCTCATCTTCTCCAGTGCACATTTTTCATATAAGTTCTTTATCTCAGGTGGTCTTCCTGGCCACCATCTCTGATGCAGTGAGATACAGATTCCATCTGTGTCGCCGCAGAGTGGTCATTGCAAACCTGTTTTGTACTTCTAGCTCTGTCTTGTACGGCAGCACTGCCCAAAATAACCTTTGCCCCCCCTGTTTTCATTTCACATGGAAATCCTATTAATTCAAACTGACTGAAATATTTACATGCAGTGGAACATAGGGATGAAGGTGTGAAGGACTTCGTCAATAAATTTAGGTGGGGATACACAGCTTGCCTTTTTTTTTTGGTGCCCTCTGTCTCTTGTAAATATAAACTGGGAAATTAGTATTAGAATTATATCACTGGACAGAGGTGCAGCAAGAAGGGATCAGTCACAGGTGATGTTAGCTGGGGAAAGCTGCCCCTGGGCTTTCTCTTGGACTGGTCTAAAACACAGCAAAGAGTATGCAAAAACCTGATTAAAGAGGCCTGCTTGTGCTTAAATACATGTACGTGTAAATGATGATTGTATTTTTAAAAAACCCCAAACTTTGGTGTCTTTGCAAAGTTGACATTAAAGCACTGGTTTCACAACGTGAAGTAAAGACAAAATCAAAGCAATCCTACTCGAGGCTTGGCGTCAAATGGTACTCACTTCATTGTGGCTTTATAATGTAAACATTGTCATGTCAGACAGGAGATTAACATTTTCCATTAATTTTACTTGTTGCATAAACAAGATGGGATTATGTGTATTTTTGCTTTCGAAACAACTTATTTAGAAGCGCATGCTGCTGCTGAATCCCAATTAAACTACAGTCAGCTGTCATATTGGTCTCTTATCATTTGTTTTCTATCTGTGAAGTCAACCTGCATATAATTCTCTGTCCTTGGATTTTGCAATTACATCTGGGTAGTTTGGTTTACCTTTAAGACGGTTAGAGTGAAAACAATAGACTCATGGAGATCATTGCCAGATCAAAAGTCACTGGGTTCATGCACAGAAGTACAAGGTGTGTGGTCATCATCCTGTTCATAGCTAATCCATCTGCGCATTCAGGGACTCAGAAGTGTACCTGGATTTGCCAAATGATGGAGTGATTAAAAAAAAAAAAAAGAAGTCTTGGAAACAGAGTGACAGAGCAAAGCTTCATAATACTCCTCCCACAGGATGCGACCTGTTGGGTCAGCTTAGTACATCTTGTCCCAGCAGCCTCTCCAACCACTGAGCTGGGAACTGGCTTGAGGTACCATCCAAAATACTGTCACCAGTGGTTGCCATCGACTCTAGTCTCAAATGAGATCAAGTAATGAGCTGTGTCATTTGTTCACACTTACGAGATTGCATAAAACATGATTAGCAGGGTAGAGAATGGGAGGTTTAATATGAAGCATCTATATCCTGGGATTTGGGCATTTCCCAGCTCAGCTCCACTTCACAATGAGCTGAGAGCTTGTTAAGGGTCTTGGCCAGTTATGGGAATAGCTGTGACCTGTCTGAGCAAGGACAAAGCCTCCAGCCCTGTCCAAAGGAGATTCACATCTCCACAACAGAAGGTATCAAGTACTGGCTTCACGGAAGGAAGTGCTAGAGCCTTTCCTGCTTGACCTAATGAACAAGAAGTATATGGGGCAGGAGGAGGGAGGAAAAGGGGGAGAGGTTTGGACCAGAATGACCCCCACTGTTGGATCTGAGTTCTAAAGGGAAGCAGGTCCTGAAGGTATAAATGCTTCAGTCCATCTGAGTGTGGATGTACCCTCCTACAGGACTGCCCCGAAGCTCTTGCCATCTTGTCACAGGAATCAGGGATGGTGAAAGGATTGTTGAGGCTAACCTAGACACTGCAGACCTGTGCTTCTCTTGGTCTTTTGTTTCTTTTTACGTGTTCACATAAGCCTTGCAGCTCTACTGACTGACCTGGATTCTCCAACACTCTCAGCTGCTTTCAGATGAATCTTGCCTTTCTGAACACGGTTTCAAGTACATGGCTGGACTCTAAGGCGTCTGTTCCCTTCAGGGTGGTAGCTCTAGGTATCAGACACTCTCTTGAGGACAATGGTCCTCATACATGTGTTTCCCAGGGTAGCTAAAGGAGAAAAAGGTACGTTTCCACTTAGTTTCAAAGGCCAGTTTGAGAGGTGACAATGCAAGCATCTCTGAAGGAAAAATACCTTTTGGTAGCCACTGCAAGCTAGGAGCAGTCACTGGCATATAGCATGATAAAATCACTCCCGAATTGTGTGAGTCCCGAAGGAGAAGGTTACACTAAGACTAGAGAACACACTTGATTTCTTGCCCACTGTTTTATAATGTGTTTGAAATCAGTACATTGCATATATTTCAATTTCCATCTCTCTAATGATCTGATGATTTCCTGAAACACTTAAATGGAGTTTCCACTGACCTTAAAATACTAGTATTTTTAAAAAAGTGGTTAAGTGCAGACTTTTATGAGACAAACAGAGCCACACTTCTCTTTCAAAAATATGATTTTTGCAAATGTGCTTGCTTCTAAAAATCTCAGAGCTGTTTTTCAGAGTGACAGGAATAACATAAATGCCAGAGTAAGCAGCAGTTGGTCTCACAATGCTGAAATCTCAATACTGAATTAGCAAAGCATTCATTTACTGTATACAGAAATAGGTCCAGAAGAGGGTCTGAATGTCTTTCAAACTACCAGTGAACAGCATGGAAATGCTTGTGTCTTGTGGCCGCCTTTGACTTCACGGGCAACTCACATCTTCATATGAGTATTTGCAAATAACATTTATCCTGTCATAATCTGCTCTTATTAAATGTTCTCAAGTTTATCTTTTCCTCCTTTCCCTCCCTTCAGTTTTTAACCTGTACTATTTAAAAGTTTCAGGATCTTCTACTCTCTCAGCATCCTGGTTCTTTCTACACAGAGACACCGCGACAATCTTGCTCTGGGTTTGAGCACTCAAAATTAATTTTCTTAGCCTTAGTTTCCTAATCCTGTTTGCTCAAAACTATACCGCTCTTTGGCAAGGCTTTCACAGTCTTTCTTCTTCACTCCTGCTGGACTCCATGGTTATCAGAAAGCTGGCTCTTTCCCCAAAGTATCTTGACAATAGAGCCTCACACATGGAGACAGAAGGATTTTCTTTATAATTTCCAACATGTATATGACTCAACATCTTTTCTTCCTCCCCAGTTTTGTCAGACCAACTGTCCTGGTTTCAGCTGGGAAAGAGTTAGTTTTCTTCTTAGTAGCTGGTACAATGCTGTGTTTTGGATTTAGTGTGAGAATAATGTTGATAACACGCTGATGATTTAGTTGTTGCTAAGTAGCGCTTATCTTAAGCCAAGGATTTTTTCAGTTTCCCATGCTCTGCCAGCAAGCAGGTGTGCAAGAAGCTGGGAGGGAGCATAGCCGGGGCAGCTGACCCAAACTAGCCAAAGGGATATTCCATACCATGGAACATCACGCTCAGTATATAAACGGGGGGGAGCTGGCTGGGAGGGGCGGATCGCTGCTGGGGCATTGGTCAGCGGGTGGTGAGCAATTGCATTGTGCTTCACGGGGTTTTTTTTCTTTTTATCCCCCCCCCCCTTTTTTTGTTGTTATATTCATTTTCATTACAACTATTACTATTATTATTATTATATTTAATTATTATTATTGTTAGTATTATATTTTACTTTAGTTACTAAACTGTTCTTATCTCAACCCACGAGTTTTACCTTCTTTCCTGATTCTCCTCCCCTTCCCACTGGGAGCAGGGGGGGGAGTGAGGGAGTGGCTGTGTGGTGCTTAGCTGCTGGCTGGGGTTAAACCACAACACCAACCTATTCCTAAAGGAATGATTGCCTCAAGTTTGGCAGACTCTTGCCCTTATTGGCCTTCAGTGGTGCCAGTTAGGTAAATGTTTAACAGATTGAGTATCAGTTGTATGTAATATCAGAGAATCTTTAAAATCTGAAGTAATTCAAGCTCATGCAAAGGTGTGCTTAGACTTGGACGTACAGCTTTTGCAAAGATGTTTAAGCTCCAAAAGTGGACTGGGTTTTGTTACTCCTCTCCGTTCCAGGGATCCTCTGATGTCCTAGTCCCCGGCTGTGGTGGCTTTGTGAACTGCTCTGTCCCAGCCCCTTTGGGAAGTAGTAGGAAAATAGTAAGGAAATAGGTCTGCAATAAGATCCTACCACAGCTGTGTCTGAACTCTTCCCAGCCTTACTTCAAATCAGATGGGAAAGCAGCTGCCAGAGAACACAGCAGGTATCTCCTTGGCAGGGGTGTGGTAGAAGAAAGTCACAGCAATCAAGGTGGGGAGATGGTCAAAGACAGACAGAAGAAATGGGGCTCTTCTGGGTAAACTGTGGTGAGGAAATATCTGATGAAGAATCTCTCTGGGGTTGGGTGAACACTTGGAGATTTATACATACAGGCTCCATGAGTCATAATCAGTAACTGATCATGAAGAATCAAACCCAAATGATGTAGATTTTTCTATCAGTTTTGAAGTAGTCTGAGCTCTAAGAAAATCCAAATTTTGAGATAGAACTGCTTTCTTTCTTTTTTCCCCCCAATCTGAATAGATAGATATTTAATGTAAGAGTTACTGATAGAGAAGTTATCCTATGGCAAACAGTGAGGGAAGTTTGGGCATGCGAATTTTGTTACAGGGAAAACTCAATGCGTTAGTCCTATACCTCTGGTAGAAGTTAGTAGCCTCTCATATATTTCAAAATAAAATGGAAGTGTTTGGGATTTAGTTTTTTGGACCACAGATTACCTGTTAAGACCTTGTTCACTTTATCATAAATAAAATGTGTTAAGAGAAGTCTGAAGATACACACCACATATCTAATCTGCCGTGTAACCTTCATTTGCTAATCTGTGGTATTTATAGAGTGCTAATCACTAGATTAGGCATTTATCTTCAATGATATAAGACAGACTTACGTTTAATATGATAGTGGGCTCCATACTACGTTAAAATCTTTATCATCTCAACCACTCTTCTTAGCAGGGGAGGGGGCTGAAGGGAGGAGTCACCTTTCCAGTGCCACTCTGGAGATGGCATTGCTAGCCAGGAGCATTTTCTAACTTTGCTTTTTCAAAACTCTGCCCATTTTCTACCTTGCTTTCCAGCATTTTCCACTTGCTGAGCAATAATAAGTGGTATATCTGTCTATATTTAAAATGACAGATGGTGCCTGTCCCAGTGCTGATAAGGGTGACTGTACAAACACTGTCTCCTTGGTGGGGCAGCTGTAGAAAAATGGCACAATCTGGTATGAGGTCATTTCTGGTTTATTTTATAATCTCTACACGCCAGCCCCCCAAGGTGTGCCCTTATAAAAATTTGCCGATTTACCCTTATAAAAATTCACCAATTTTTCTAGTATGAAGAAAGCAAACAATTGACGTCAGGCAGCTTAAAACCTACTCATGTCTCCAGATTCACGCCCCTTTCCATACACTCCTTAAAACAAACCCTTACCTTTAACCAAGGGAGAAATGGCCCGGCAGCAGCATGTCTGCTATGGCATGCTCAGCTCTGCTGCAACTGCAAAGTGATGACTGCTCGGATTTTTAGATGAAGAAGGCTCTGACCCCATGTGACTGAGAGGCAGGATAAAGCTGGTCAAAAATCATGGAAAGAGTTTACTTGTCCAGCTGGGGTTTGTTTGTTTGTTTGTTTTAACCATGAAAGCCCTTTTGGGTTTATTTATGCGTTTGCATAGATGGAAATCCATTGCTGCTTTAGACTCATAAGAAGCTGAAGAGTGAAGTAATATGTTCCTGTGTCACCCCATCTTCTGCCCAAGGAGCATCACTGAGCTGATTATTTACTTTCTGTCCTAATATTTTAGTCTCAGATTTGGTTATAGCTCCAGATGGCATGTGTTTGCATTCACATTTGCAACAGCTGAAGTATGGTCGGGCAGCATAAAGTCTCCAACAAAATGTCCTCAGTCTAAAATGAAGACAAACACTCTCCCTTCTTCAGCCAGTGACCAGCACCTGCCAAAAAGTCACTTTAAATGCTACTCCAGTGTGTCTGGAAACAAAGAACAGCAGAATATGAGTTAATTGTAGATGCCTGGGGTAGGTTTTTAGGAAGGGGCTTCTCAGAGCTCCTACTTCACGTCAAGATGTGGGGCAGAAGGTCAGAGGCATTTGTCTTTTCTCTAACTTGCTCACCAGAGGCAAGTTTAAAACAGGCCTAGTTTCAGTGATAGACAACAGTTCACTGCAGGGTCTCCTGGGGCACCTGCCTCTCTATTAATTGGCTACAACTATTCAAATGGCTGTCATCAAAAAGATGCTGATTTTACCAGACCTAATCAAGCAAAGTATTCTAAGCACGCTTAACTTCAGTCACTTGAGAAGTTCACCCACTGACCTTCAAGATAAGCTAAACGTGTTTAAATTGACTGGATTTATAATTTACGTACCCTTGCTTCAGATATAAGGGCCAAATCCTAGTTTGCCATGACATTACCTGCTGGAGCATAAGCTAGACACTGTTTCAGAGCTTGTTTCAAAGCTGAGCAGGCTTTAACTTGGGGATGATACTTCCCACTCTCTGCCTAGCCAAAGTAGGCAGTCTGAATGGTAGCTCTCGGTTCCTCTAGTTGAGAAATGAATACCTTTATTGCTCGAGAAAGATGGTGTGCACCACGGGACAAGGAGGAGCTGGAACCCTTCTAGAAAGATATTGGTTTTATTACTGGCTCCTTTTGTCATCATTAAGGCTGTTAGTGAAGTCAGGTGTCCTCAAAAGTACCAGTGACACAAGATTCACCCAACTCCTCCCAGAAAATAAAATGTATAAAACTCCTAGAGAAAATCCTGTTCTGAAGTCATATAGATGTTTATAGGCCAATTAAATGTTTGTACGGGAGGCCAGAGAGATAAGAGATCACTGAATCAAGGAATATGTGCGTGTATCAGACTGGTGTGACAGGATGACCTCAAAAAGGCTGCTGTCAGCTTCCTAGGAAGGTGTTTCCTTCTTGTAGCCCATATGAAATAATAGTGGAAGATTCTTCTCCTCCAGAAATGCATCTGCCTCCAGTCTCACCTTTTAGGAAAGTAGGAGACCTTGCATCACTGCTTAGTAATAACTTAGTTACTATTTACATTGCGCACCAATACATATAGTCCAACATATAGGTACTTGCATATATAGATACTACTGCAAGGACAACGTCAGATTTTCTGCCCCATAGTTAAATTATGATAGTCTTTTAAACAACTCACAGCATTGAGTGAACTATTCTGAAAAGCAGTGCCTTCAAAGTTTCAGAGTATGAATGTTTGGTGATGATACAAAATTATTCAGAGGAAGACTAGGGCTGTCAGAAGACTTGCAGAAGGGCTTTATGAAAATCATCAACTAGGTGTCAAATGATAATTCAGTGTATATATATATGGCAAAAGATGCACATAAGCAGCAGCACTCCTGACTCCACTCCTGACTAAGATGACAGCCCCTGAACTGATGACTGTCACTCAGGAGTAAAACTTGGGGGCTGTGACAGTTTCATGGCAACAACAAACAGCTCAGTGTTCAGGAGTGTCTTCTGAGAAAGACAAAACAGAGAACTTAATTCTGTCCCTGTGTCGTGGTTTAACCCCAGCCAGCAACTAAGCACCATGCAGCCACTTGCTCACTCCCCCCACCCAGTGGGATGGGGGAGAGAATCGAAAAATAAATAAAACTCATGGGTTGAGATAAAGACAGTTTAATAGGACAGAAAGGAAGAAAATAATGATAATAATAATAATAATATGACAATAATAATACTAAATGAATTACAATATACAAACCAAGTGATGCATAACGCAACTGCTCACCACTCGTTGACCAATGCCCAGTTAGTTCCCAAGCAGCGATCTGCCCCTCCCGGCCAACTCTCCCCAGTTTTTATAATGGGCATGACGTCATCTGGTATGGAATATCCCTTTGGCCAGTTTGGGTCAGCTGTCCTGGCTGTGTCCCCTCCCAGCTTCTTGTGCCCCTCCAGCCTTCTTGCTGGCTGGGCATGAGAAGCTGAGAAATCCTTGACTTAGTATAAACACTACTTAGCAACAACTAAAGACATCAGTGTGTTACCAACTTTATTCCCATACTAAATCCAAAACACAGCACTATAAGAGCTACTAGGAAGAAAATTAACTCTATCCCAGCTGAAACCAGGACACCCTGTATAAATCCATGCTCTCCTAAGTCCTAGATACCGTGTCCTGTTCTGATACTTTCCCCACTTCCCCTTAAAGAATATCTTAGAAAAGATATAGGGCTACGAAACGTTCAAAGAAGGGTAACAAGATGATCATCAAGGTACCACTCTAAAGAAAGAACAATTTTGGAAGCTACATCTCTTTAGTTTGGACAAAGGATGACTGTGCGAGTCTTACCGAGATTTATAAAATAAAGCAAGCTATAGAGAGGGTGAATAGGGATTGATTGATTCCTTTTTTTTCCCCAGTACAAGAGCAAGAAGCCACCAAATCCAGCGAATGTGATATTTGATCAAGTTTTGTCTCATGTACAGCATCCACAGAGCATCTTGACACAGGCTGATGTGGATGTTCATGTGGCTTCAGAAGCAGACTGCATGAGATCATAGGGTAGAAATTGAGAGTTATTAAATGCATAAAGTCACTCTGGTTCAGGAATTCCTTAAGCTGCAAATGATTGAAGGCAAGAAAAGTACTCATGACAAGAGTGCTATGTATCTTACACTCTTCCTGAAGGACTCACATTTGGCTACTGCCAAGGTAAGGATGAGATGGCCACTTAAGCTCCGATATTATCTGACAAGTCTCTTCAGCCTTCCAAGTATTCTATGAGGCGAATTAAGGCTATGGGCTAAGAGCCAAAAATACTACATGCCTTATACTTTTGGATCCAACAGGATATTTAAGAATGTGTGTAAGTCACTGGATATTTAACAGCAACAAATAACCCTCAGCTGCTGCTGACTTCATTACACTGACCCTGCTGCTGCACACTGGTCAGAGAGGGTAGAAGCCTGGGACCATCTATGCCTAGCAGGCAGTTTTTGCAAACCTGAGAAATCCAAGGATTTTAGGAAGAAGGTTGCATCGTGTGTGAATCACCTAAACAACAAAGATGAAGAGCTATATTAAGTATATGTTACCTGTAACAGTAATATACAGGCGTGCAAAACAACATTACTCATGGGAGAGACGGAGAGGGTAGCCTTGCTCGGAGCAGGACAGTTGCCAGCAATGGTGTGAATATCCATGAGCTGTCTGTAGCAATTTGGTGTGTGGACTTAGGATACATTTTTTTGTTGTCCGGATGGTGGCACTTGTGCCCGAGGAGCAATTCTGACGGTTGCAGAGAGAATGTGGTGGTAGCGAGTATTTGTGGGTGTGTGCGCTTTGTGGGTTGAAAAAGTATATAAATGCAAAACAGAAAAAATAACACTGATGTGACTGTGTCTTACTGTTCTCAAACCACCATGCTAGAAACAGCTAAAACAGATAAAAGTCCATGGGGATTTCTCATATCACAAAATTGTTTTTTTTCTATAGTATACTTTCTTAACTTTTGAAAGTAAGAAGCACTGCTAGTGGAGCGAGAAGACTGTAGATGCTTGATATCTAGGTGCATGTGGTTTCAACCATTCCATAGGTAAGATTTAGAAAGAAAAAATAACTATTGTCTGATTTATGAGTGTAGAGCTAAATTTAGCTGCTGGTTCTCTACATTTGAGAAAATCAGGTCACATAGAGAGCTCATTTCAGACAATTTTGAATCAGGACCACCAGGATCAGTTTCACCCGCAATTCAATATTGACTCATAATTCTAAATAATCATTCTCTCAGAAAAAGCTGATGATGTGTCCTTAGCAGTTGTAGTGAGGCAGTAACCTTTACTCTGTATTTCTGGTAAACAGTCATAAAGCTATTATAATATACCAGGAATTCCTGTTAGAAAAATATCATTTGCTTCTGCCTCTTAGAACTATACACAATCAAAGAAAATCCATTATGATAAATAGAAATGGTATCCAATACCATATGTTACTGACATCAGGACTTTCTGTGTATGACTGATGCAGTTCTCAGAAAAAAAAAGTAGGAAAGGAACCAATTTAATCTGGAGTAGAACTTCAATGAGCACAATTAATAGGAACTGTGAAACGATGACATGAACCATGAGAGTGAAATGATGGTGAACTGTGAAATGGTGCTGATTTCAGCTGAAGTCAAAGATTTTTTCCCTTGGAGTAGAGGAGTTGGGTTTGTCAGAGCTCACTCTCCTACCTAGATTACCGAAACACCACCGTGCTCACCAGCAATTAGGAGACAGAACTTCTTTTCACAAGGAAACTCTGTGTAAGAATGATTTTACTAAGGTCATTCTCTCTTTCTAGTACAGCCATTAGCCAATCTATGTAACTCATGGAGAACCTAAGATGGCATTAGCCCTGCAACTGGAGTTCATTCCACTGAACCTCAGCCCAGCTAGAATTTTACAGTGAGAATAAGAAGAATGGGACTTTCTGGGGACTTCTCTGTTGCTGTGCCATTTAACCTAAAAAGCTCTTTGATACCCCAGCAATGGACAACAGTAGAGAGCTGTTGAATGGATGGAGAGGTGGGCAAGCAAATCCCATCAGGTGTTCAGTGCTCTGGGTCCCCTTGACTTTCACTGCCATTAGTGGTAGTTGCACCTCAGCAGCACTGCTCTTCCAGATTGCTCAACTTTGGAGCAGTCATCTCTTCCTCCACTTTTTATCTCCTCAGAAGGGGAAAATTTTGCAACGTAAATATCGTGGAGAGGCAAATTAATGGAAATTTTAAAATGGCCCAGCATGGAAAAAACAGTTGTAGCAAAGGACAAATTTGCAGCTATGCATCTGATGGGATGGCCGCTACACACCTAAGGCTGGAGAGCAAACAGAAGTAGCTCTTGGAGCTGTTGGTTTTAACGCTTATTTTTTGTTAAGACATGCTAAGAGCCCAAATGGTAGGAAGGCATAAACATTATGCTTGGTGAAAAAACTTAGTACCTCTTCCCCTATATAAGAGCGAGCAAGAGAGTGCGAAGTAACAAAAATTGAAGTATCAATTTCTTCTTATTAAGGCTGAGTTCCTTGCATTCCCGCTACTTAATGTTTCCTGATGTTGACTGAAGAGTCCTGAGAATTCTATCATTCAGCTCTTGCTTTGCTACAAAACCTCACACATACAACAGTATGAATTGCCATTTTGCTGTCTGTCTTCATCAGTTTTATTTCCACAGCTTGTATGAAGAATATTTAATGACACAGCAAGTCTGGGAGAAGTCCGCATGTTCTGTGTTTGAAATTCTCATATGTGAAATGCAGGAGATGATAACATTGTCATGAGCTATAGCAGCTGACTTTCACTGAAGTTTCTCTCACATCTCCCAGGAATGTGAAATAATTCCTATACATGGGATTTCCATCCCTGGGACTTTCACCTGTGAGCTCTTTGACATAGGTGTCACATGCTATTGGCTACAGTGTAAAGTACGAACACTGTTAAGTGCTCTGTGAAAAGCAATGGGAGACATCCACAGCATCTTCAGGTGGCTCCTTTTAACAAGAAATAAAAGCGTCTATTCAAGGGACTGCTACCACAGCATCATTCATAAGTATAAATGTATTTCTGTGCACTCCAGAGCATTAGCTAGTGGCCAAGGTCAGTGTATCAACAGAAGTATAGACAACTTCTTCCTTCTTCACTTATGGTGTCATAGTTTTCACTGGGCTTCCCCTCAGGGGCAGGTTGTACGTGTTACATAGCTGGCCTTCGCAAAAATGCCACTGCTGGTGGCAGCAGCACAGAGCCGCTGGCACGGTGGCAGAAGGTCGGGCACAGCCTGCCTGCACCGGGGCACAGTGGCGAGCAGCACCCGTGCTGCCAGCGGGCACGAGCCCTCCCGCTCCCCCGGGGCTACAGCAGCCCTGTGCAACACCAGCAGCCTGCAGCCCCGCCTTGTTCGAAACAGAGTGGTGCAAACGAAGTTCAAGGTAACTATACAGATCAGGGTCATATTGCTTTTCAACTGCCCGTGTATATAAAAAGCACGCAGCGCCTCGCTGTGTGGCAGAAATGCTCTCCCCTGCTGTTGTCGCATAGCTCCACGCGCACTGTTTCGTGCCACAGGGAACTCTGGCTCTATGGCTACTGAGATCCCAGCTGAGAAATTTGGGAAACGTCAGGATGAGACACACCATGCTAAGAGCATCCTGTACCAGATCCTTAACAAAGAGCATGGAAGCGAGACCAAGTGGCACCAGCAGTATCGCAGTCCCCACCACTCCCCGGGAAGCAAGGGCTGCTCTTGTATGGACAGGAGAAGAGTTGTCCTGAAAACACCAGAAGCCACATGCAGAAGAGCTTCTGAAGTGCTCTTGAAGACTTTAACTTTTATTAGAAACTTGCCTTCTTTTTATCACATGCCTTGGGAGGATCAGCTTGTCCTCATACAGCAGAACTGGGCCCCTCTTTTTGTCCTGGGCATGGCACAAGAAGGGGTGGATTTTGACCTGAGAGAGATTTCAGCCCCTAGTTTATTGAAAAAAATCCTCCTCAATCAGTCTTTGACAGCTAGCAATGAACCGGGCAGCTCATCACTGGGAGCATCTTTAGCAGAAGTTCAGAAGATGAAGAATTTATTGTGGAAATTCTGGGACCTGGACACAAGTGCAAAAGAATATACCTATCTTAAAGAAATTATTCTTTTTAATTCTGGTAAGTCCTCCTGGAAATTACACAGATGATTATGTGCCTAGAAGGACATTTGGCATTTTAATTTGCGTATAGACAAATGTTTAGTTTTACTCTTTTCTGTGAATATAGTTACATGTTCTCAAAAATCTATATTCCACAATTTAATGATTTTCTGCCTGAAGTAGTTTATTTAGGTTCCTTGGATGTGTGCAGTAGGTCACCCACTGTAAGTCAAAACAGCTTCTATTAGACAAATTTTAAGTCATAAAGAATTAACTGTGTCACTTCAAACTGATCTCCAGTTCAAAGGTAATAGAGCAGCCTCACCCGTAGTACAGCAAAGGAGAGATGGTACGTGGGTACGTGATGTGAGTATTAGAAGTATTTTAACAAAGACTTCCTCTGTAGCAAGAACACTGGAGAAGATAAAATAATCTGTATCATCTGATTTTCATCAATGAGGCAAAAGGATACTGCGTTGAGGTTACACAGCTTTTATGTATTTATTTATCCTTTAGTATCTCTACATTCAAAGCCTGGGACGGCAGTCACGGAGCAAGCTCAGACTAGTGATTGCATCCTCTCACTTCTGGTGCCAAGTTCAGCCTCTTTAGGAACGAAGGTTGCCTAGGTCAGCACCACGGAGTGTGTGAGTCATTAAAAGCTGAGCTCTAAGTCCGCTAAAGTAAATGGAAAGACTTACTGACTCCAGTTTGCTCTGGCTCAGATCCCCGACTCCTTCCACAGCAATCACTGCTGTTGGCTGCGCTGTCAGCAGTGTGCTATACTTGGGACTGCACCAAAAGGATACTTGAATGCTTCAGTTATTCCATGATATTTCTTGTGGTGAATGGTTTGTAGGCTGCTCAAAGGCTGTAGTGACTTTGTATTTGTTTCCAATAGGATTCAAATTCTGATTCTTGAGATGTAATGTCATCCAGATGTTTGGTATTGTCTTGTGTGTCTATGGTGCAGCATCAAACCAGTGGAGTTCATTTCAGTGCAAGTTATTTTCTCAGTTTTTCACAACAAAATCAGGCTGAAAGAAACCACTGGTTATATGCAGGGTGATGCTAAGAGGAGAAATCCCTCATTTGCAGCGGCTTACACAGTTTAACTAGCAGGCATTATTATTATCTCTGTGGATAAAATGTGATTGTCACTTAAGGAGAAAGCACCAGAAGCAGTGTTACGTTCTGGATTCGTGCCTTCTAACACCTGCTGCTTCCCTGGGGTGCCATACGAGAGGCCCAGCAGCCCTTCATGCTGTCTGCAGACACTGTCCAGAGTTGCAGGGGGACTCCCTAGTTCTTAGGTGGGATGACCCTATTCTCTGGATGTGCCTTTCTCCACAGCCTGCAGAAGGTGGCTGGGAGGACTTCAGTTAAGCCTAGATTGACTCCAGATGAAACAGAGTCACAGCCTAACTCTGGGCTGAAACAGGTACTCAGGGCTTATACACAGCCCAAACTGCCCTTTCTCTACCTGTTTTCCTGCAAACAAATCTGTACAGCTGTTGTTTCACAATTATTACTATTTTTAATAGTTTTTGAACACTTTCCACCAAACTCAGAAAATGTTTTCCACATACACGCAGCACATTTTCAGCTGCCCTCTTACATTTGGCTTGAAGTTTGGCCAAATCTTAGTATTTTGCAGGCCTCAGTTCTAAGAAGATTTCAGGCAGCCACCAGCAGCGACAACGCTAAACCCTCTCCTGGATCATGGAGTATCTCGTGTGGGCTCCCACCCTGAATGTTTTATTCCTGTTAGGACCACCAAAACTGGCTGAGGCACAGGGGAAGGACCAGGCACGGAGCAGTCCAGAGCTGGGTTATGAGTTGGAGTTCAACAACAGGGTGCCCAGAAATGCAGCTGTAGCAGCACAGCTAGACCAGTGCTTCGGCAAGAAGCATGACAAACAAGTATGGCAGAGCTTTGCTTGTGTCCTAAGTGATCTCTTGTGGCATAGAAATTGTGCTTACTATCATAAAAAAATCCCTTTGGGGACAGGGTGGCAGGCAGCATGGAGTGTAGGTCCTCCCACTAAAGCACAATCTGCGCAGTGCTTCTGTGCGGGAGGCTCTGGCTGGGTGACTGATTGACCACATCTGGGCCAGCAAGAACCTGCGAAGGAGAAAGCGTGCGCCCCAACCCCTGAGGGGAAATAGGCAGCCTTGCATCAACTGAATCCAGACTCTCCAGAACATATTGCCATCCCTGCTCTTCGCAGGGGTGCTTTGGCTAGGTGGCTTCGGAGAGGTCAAAGTGTGTATGGGTGAAGGGTCCAGCTGCAAGGCCTTCTCTAGGACCCAGGCAATAAGTCCAAGGAAGGAGCAGGTAGGACTGTCCCACCACGCATGCACAGCACAGAGCGAGGTGAAACTGCTCTTGCTGCTTTTGACAATTGTTTGAAAAGCAATGGGAACTGTGCAGTGAAGAGGTGGGAATCGTGAAAAACAGTGCTGTTATTGTATCAGTGCCATATATATATATATTTATGGAGTTTTATATATATTTATATATATATAAAACTCCATCAAGGCTGTGACAGGATTTCTGTCAAAAAAGATGCTCTTAAGAGGTTTACAGTTCAGCTGGAAATATGTGTTTGACTGAATATTATTACAACAGATCTCAGGACAAGAAGTTTCTCATTATTTGTAAATTAAAACCAGTGTTTGATTACATATAAAAGAAGACCAAATGGGGAAATGAAGCACATTTGAAGGGATGTAAGCAATTGCAATTTCATCCTGAATATACAAAATCTTGACGACTTCCTTTCCCTGAAAAATCTAGCACTTGGAACCATCCTCACAGCTTGCAGCTGGTGGTAATCCTGGGGGAGAAGATGACTTTTCCAAACTCTTCATTTCTGGCTAGCCTGGTTGCAGGCTTTGCTGAGGCTTCTTCTCCTCTGGCAGTGATGTCTAGGGGGAAGAGAGCTGCTGAAGACTGACAAAGGGCAGCCAGCCACAGACTGAAAAAACCCAACCAGGTTGGTTTTGCCCTAGTACAGAGCACTAGACAAGAAGGCAGAACCTCCCACACTTAAATGAATGATCCTGTGTGAAACACTCCCCGGTCTAAGTTATTCAGATCCCATCCCAGGGAGGTATGGAGTCAGTCACTGTAAAAGATGCTAAACGGGCCTGGAGCGTGTGTGGGGAGATATAGGTTAAAATAAGATGTGGGAGGCAGGAGAGGCAGAAGTCAAAACTTGGGGATTCATGCTACCCCTGTCCAGGCTGCAGCAATTCTAGGAAAGAAAAGATGGTGTTATCCTCAGGCGGTGAGGACAGGAGGCAACAGGTTGCTGAGAGCTACATGACAAGGCAATCCCACCAGAGGCAAAGGATAAACACGGGGCATCCTTCAAACTGAGCCCTGGCACCCACAAAGACCCTCAGTGAGCCAGCAGGTTTGAAGGCACGTGCTATGGGAGGTACGTGATTGAGGCTCAAGACCATGACTCTGTAGGGCAGAGACCTCTCCCTCTTCAGAAATGGCCGAGGAAAGGGAGTACAAAAACAGGAAATACAATTATCTATCCTACTCCTGTGGGTCATGATACGTCTCACAGAGAACCTTTATGCTCTTTTTAGACTGTAAATGAAGATATCTAGACAGCATGGTAAACTGTAGTGCCCCAGCTTAGTCTAGCAAGCAGAGGCAACAACAGGACGGAGATTGGGCTAGGTAGACTGGAAAACTGTGTCTTCAGACTGCCAGCCTGCTCACTGCTCCAAACCACCGCCTCCCTCTTCCTGATGGTACCTACCTATTTCAGATTAGAGCTGGAATGTTTCCACCTACTCAGACTACGGTCTCAGCATCATTTGGTGGGTAGACAATGCTATAAAGCTTCTTCTCCATCTGTACTGAGTCAAAGTTACCTCCTGTTACCATTTCAAAGCTGAATTTAATGTAACGGGCTAGATTCCAATGTGCTTACAATGCTGCTCAATGTTCCTTCAAATTATTGAACTACGCTTATCTTGTTTTTCCAAAAAGTAAGTTTGGAAAGTTTTTATTGTTTTCTAGAGAGAGTAGTACTATAAGCTAGAAAGCCAGACACTCATCATTATGAAGGGCACAGAGCAGAAGCATTTACTCAAGATTTATTATTTTACTTTTTGTTTTGACATGATGCCAGGTCCTAAAATGTCTCCCCTATGTACAAACACTGCAGCAGGAAGCTCAGCAAGCCTTGATGGAGTTTATCTCAATGATGTTCCATAGAAACCTAGGCAGGTTTTCTTGGATTCTTCAGCTGATCGCCTCTCTTCAAGACATCGATGCAGGTGCTATTGAAGAGCTCTTCTTCAGGCCCATCCTAGGAGAGGCCATCCTAAATGTATTACTTCTAGAAACCCTATCTCAAGCCTGACTGGCTTTGAAAACAGATGACATCTGTGCTCTCAAATACCTATTTTTGAAAAGATAAGAGGATTTTATGAGTTAAACACATTTCAAACAAATCATTGATGCATCTTTGTAAGCCATATATATTTTTTGTATGATGAAGTAAATCTAAGCATTTCATGATTCTGTGTGCTTTCAAAATCCTTTAGTCTAACATATTCAAAGACCGTCTAGGAGCACCAGCATGCTTTCCAGCTGTGCTAGGTTCAACCGTATTATTTCTAGTGAGTATTTTTATAGCTGTTTAAAACTATACTATATGATTTTGGCTTTCCAGAAGTTTTTGCTTTCAGGAAAAGGGGCAGTGGTAAATTTTATTCAGTGCATCACCAATTGAAGATGAATAGATACATAAAAGGCTGATCAATGATATAATCAGTATAAATCCTTCCTTTTCCTGGGATGTCAGTCCCTGATCCCAACCCCTTTTCTCTTCCACTGAGAACTCTAGTCCTTGGCTGTAATTGCTTGATGGAGCTCCCCCTTACTAACTGCTTTCTTATAGGTTCCTTTTCTAAGTCTTGCAGTAAACTGTGGGCATTAAATCCCTCTCTCATTATTCACGAAGTCCTTCCCTGACTAAGAAACTGAACAATGTGATTCAAAAATTTGTTGACTAGACAAAAGCCATTGTTCAGGATTGTTTCCAGGATGGAAACAACAAAGGCTGAAAGCTCCTGTGTTATGCCATAAGCAGCAGAACTAATGTAGCCCAGTTTCCTACATATTTAAGACCTTGCCCCTTTAGCCCTCCCTGCACCCTTTTATAATTACCCTCACTTCCCTCCAAACAGATGGCAGATGTTCCTTGGACAGCAGAAATGTTGAAATATGGTTTCCTACAGATGTGTACAATCTGTTCCTCCATCTCTCACTGCAAGAGTTCCACGTCTCCACCTCCAAGTGTGCTATGGCATGCCCCACAACATCTCACTGTCTCCTATCTGGCTGGAGAAGAGGCAGCACGTGTTGGGGTTGGCGCCAAGCTATGTGTATGCTGACTGGTCATCCATCAGGATAAAAAATCATTGAGCTTATACGTCAGCTGCAGTAAGGGAAGCTATTGGTATCTCCTTCCTGTCCCATTCCTCTCCCAATGGTTTCCATGAAATTAGAGGAATTAATTTCTGAGTTTTTTCAGTAGAGGATCCAATCTAGTTTTGTTTGGCAAGGGGGCTCAAATTCACCAAATGGGGACTGACAGGCAGGTAGACAGACAGGAGGACAAAGAGTATGACAGCTTAATCCATGCTTCCTTAGAAAGTCAAGCTAAAATCATAAGAAAAAGAACTCACATATATATACACACACACATCAACACGTATTTACAAACAGAGATGGATGTTCAAAGGACTTTAAGTCAATCAAGGTGTTGTGGTTTAACCCCAGCCAGCAGCTAAGCACCACGCAGCCGCTCCCCCCTCCCCCCTCCCAGTGGGATGGGGAGGAGAATCGGAAAAAAAAGTAAAACTTGTGGGTTGAGATAAGAGCTGCTTAATAACTAAAGTAAAATAAAATATAATAATAATAATGATAGTAATGAAAAGGAATCTAACAAAAAAAAGAGAAATAACACCCAAGAAAAGACAAGTGATGCACAATGCAATTGCTTACCACCCGCTGACCGATGCCCCAGCAGCGATGTGCCCCTCCCGGCCAACTCCCCCCTGTTTAGATACTGGGCATGATGTTCTATGGTATGGAATATCCCTTTGGCTAGTTTGGGTCAGCTATCCTGGCCGTGCTCCCTCCCAGCTTCTTGTACACCTCCTCGCTGGAAGAGCATGGGAAACTGAAAAATCCTTAACTTAGGATAAGTGCTACTCAGCAACAACTAAAACATCGGCGTGTTATCAACATTATTCTCACACTAAATCCAAAACACAGCACTGTACCAGCTACTAAGAAGAAAATTAACTCTATCCCAGCTGAAACCAGGACACAAGGAAAAAAGAAGTTTAAATAAGAAGAAGAGTCTACTGCCTACCAGTTTTGACTAAATACCACGCATTTTTTCCCCACTTTGGTAACTGAGGAATAAATTATAAAAATAAGGGGAAAAATGAGACAAACCAACTAAGCCCCTGGGTACTAGTGATCATGGAAGTAACAACCTCTACAGTAAACACAGCTCACCTGCCTATGTTACAAGCTAACCAAACCTTTCAGATATTAAGCTTTTTGGACTTGTTTTCCATGGAAAGCCTTCAGGCTAGCAGTTTTCAGTAGGTTTTTCTTCAAATGGTTCAATAGTACTGCCACAGATCAAGTGGTGCGTGGTAACAGGTATTCCATGGTTAGTTGTTTGTATTAGTGAATGGAAACATTAGTTCCAGAGATTTGCTTTTTGTCTGTTCTTTTTAAGATTCACCCAAGCAGTATACATCCAAAAATTGTATTTGCACATTTGGTATTGACAATATCACGTGGTAGTAGACATACGAGTTTCTCTCTCTCAAACACCTCCCAGATCCTAACAGCTTCTACCTTCTGGCTACTACAAATGCTCCACTTGCACAGGTGACAGTGCAGCGCAGGCCAGGGCTGCAGGAGCGGGACCCAGCCAGCCTTGCACATGCGGCAACTTCTGCAATGAGAATGGGAAGAAGATCCCCGCTCTGATCTCAGTGCTCCCACCGCTGGCGTGAAGAGAGCGGAAAGGGGAAGAAACACTCTCAGCTCAGTGGGAGGAGCTCAGTGAGGAATTTTGGATAGAGGTAAAAAGCACAGAAAACATGTAAAATGAGAAATAGTCATGGGTGGTTAGAGACAGGAGCAAAAAGGGAGATTAAAAAAGCAGGAGAGGGGGACAGAAGCAGCTTATTAATAGAGCTAATTTCTGTGTAGCGTCCAGCTTACCTTCATAAGCCAAAGGCCTGCCCAGTGACTTACCAACAACCTGAATGCAGGACAGGGTTGACAATTCAGCCTGAATTTCAGGCTACTGAGAGCACATCAGACAGTCTCTGCTCGCAGCTTTACTTCTTATCGAAATCTGCTTCAAGGTCTTTGACTTTATCTTCAAGGTGTACAATGGCTTCAGTTCAACTTTCTTTGAACTGGAGGGCACAATGCCAACAAGTTCCCATGGCTCGGCTCACCTAGAAGACAATGCTATATTTGCTGACTACTCTTTTAGCCTGATGGGTGTCTATGTAACCAGCTGTCTGAAAAGAATGCCTAGTGCTCCACAGTGAAGATCATGGTCAATGTCTTGGGTTTTCAAGATGGCATTACCTTCTACCATGAAGGCAAATACTAGGCTTCAAAGGGAACTCCCACAAGATCTGATACTCATGGACCTCACCTCATTGTGCTCTGAATACAAGATTCAGTCCTTCAACAGGTCTTTAACAAAACACATCTTCTTTATAACGTATGCAATTAAAAAACTCAACAACCTTGAGCTAAAGCTGTATGTAACCAAACATTCGCCGTCTCACAGACCTGATCACAGAGAGAGCATGAATGTTAATAATCATTTGCTTGATATTGTGTTCAAGGGGGCTGAGATACTATTGTCTTGCTGAGGATAGAGTAAGAATCTGTATCTAATGTAATTAAGCTGCATATGAAGGTGGAGGCTGTGCAAGTACAAGAGGCAGGCAGGAACAGGAGAGGTGAGGGATCATGAGCAGGTGTTAGAAGCAAAAGCAGGAGCTCTCTCTGGAAGGAGGACAGGCACAGCACAAGACAGCCTTTAGAAGTCAAGGGAAATAACGCATTGGAATGGGAAGCAGATACAGAAATGAACAGAAGGCAAGAGGAAGAGAAGGGAAAATACCCCCTTTCAAAAAAAAAAAAAAAAAGAGAAAAAAACAACGAGGAGAGAAAGGTTTGTCACCACTTCCTTTAGCTTCTGGAATTGAAACCAGAAGCAGGAGCACTGTTTCTCCGTCCACCAGCAAAGTATGTGTATCCATCCCCCTCTAGTGCCCAGGAGATGACAGTATTGCCAGCACCTAGAATGTGAGCTTAGCCGATGCAGACCTGCCAAATAAAGTACCTAGTGCTGTTGATGACCCCGGCAGAGCTTTCACTCAGACACCTCTCCTTTCCCAGTCGCTGCCTTCTTCAAAATACTGTATGACAGTATTTTTAAATTGTTAGAAGAAACCTACATTTGCAAAATCAAGAATGAAAAAGTAAATTCAATCTGCTTGTGAAACCTTACTCCAGCCTCCTTCTTAATATTATCACAAGCTCTTTTAATGACCTGATTACAAACTCCTGTGGTTTCCCCCAGGACTCCCTACCTTACGTGGGGCAAAGAACGGCCTGTGCTGTGGGAATTTGTTATGACTGTTCAATGGAGGAGGCTGCTGTCTGCTAAGGCTCAGCTGCTTTCGTTGCAGCACCAACACTATGCAGAACCTGGATTAAAATGGGTCTGCAGTGACAGAAACAATGCTCTTTCTTACAGTTAAACTGGATGAATGACACCTTACAGACTGTGGGGCAAGCACATAAACACAAGTGGCATTATTCCAGGCACTCCAGAGTGGCACGTGTCCCAGAATAAAGCTGCTACTAACAGTCTTAACTGGAATAAAAGTTTTTTGTTTTTCATAGTGGCAAACACGGGGCCTGGGGAAGCGTGGTTTGCAGAAGTCAGTAGGCTCTCACAGCTGCAATCCAGGTCACAACAAACTGCATCTCACACTTCCAAAATGATGTATAGTGCTGTAAGCACTGAAAAATCAGTCTGTGCACACCCAAAGCACAGGGAAGCTTTCAATGGCTCTAATCTTGCCTCTTTCATTCCTCCTTTGTAAAAAGAAGTCATAATATATTGCCTCTTTTCATGACAGATCTTTGAAGATATTAATCAGCGTTTGTAAAGACCTAACAAATGCTATACCTGAGCACCTTAGAAAGTCTCACTGAAAATGAGTAATTCTGTGTTCTATGCTATATTCAATAGCATACAGTAAAATAATGCAGAGGCCTACACATTACAGGGAAAGCATCAAAAAAGAAGATACTGAAGAGTAAGATTTAGTAAGCACTGAGTAAGGCAGTGATCCTGTGGCAAAAATAACATGTCATTTGCTATGGTGGGATCCACCTTGCAAGCAAGTCACTTGCATTCTCTCTAGAGCACAGAGAGAGAGAGATGAGCATGCTCCGAGGGAGGTATGCCTCCCTTCTCTTAGTCACCTATCTCAGGTTTGGATGAATCACACCATGAAATGCCTCTGCCTATTGATACAGCTAAGGAGCCTACCTGACCACTTGAGATTCATTGCCTAACTTTCAGACAGTAAAAGTGAGATTAAACCCACCTCTACAACATATACAGAAGTGGTCCGGATCTGGTTTGCACACACAATATTAACTTCAGCGTCTTCTAATGTTAGCATGTTTGGCTTTGCAGTCCTGATCTTCTTTAAACAGTAGGTTTTAGACTTATGCTTCCAGCCAAATGTGTATTTCTAATAAGCAACTGATATCTGATATAGGCTTTTAAACAAAGATAATTCTGTGATTTTATTCACCTGCCCAGAAAGGACTAAGACACACTATTCTCTGAGAAAAGACTCATCTATTTTGCTTAAGTAATACCAGATTTCAAATTCACATGGGACATCACACTCATATATCTGTGTCCTTATCTATATCAATATTTCTATGTATTTTTTCTGTGGAATGCCTTTATTACCTCTTTTGTAGAAATCACGGTATTTCATTCAAAACCTAAAATTTCACTTTTGCTAGAAAGCACTTGCTAGTCATAATCTCAGTCTTAGATATAATTTTATTTGCAGCTGAGCCAACTATTGTAGGGTACAGATATGTGAAAAATGTGGTGCTGTACTTCATATTAATATAGTCACACATGGAAACATATGCCACATTTCCATCACAGGTCCACTGATAACAGCAGCCTAACTCAGGGAAAAAAAAAAACTGGAGACAAATTTCTATAATAAAGGTATAGGCTAAAGAAGCTCCAATTCTTTTAATGACAAAAAAGGATCTCACTGAAGCCAGTGTTACTAATTGTACGGAAATCCTCAATCTCTTCCAGTGGGCCAGGAGAGGGGAGGGTGAATCAGTAGTTCAGTTTTGCTTGGGCTTGTTATCAATTGTTGTCCTAGGTGAGGCTGTGATTTTGAAAGTACAAGTTGTCATTCTTCCTGTATGCTTGCTTTCTCTCTCTCTCTCTCTCTCTGCCTGGGGGGGTAGCAGAAATGTTGCAAGATGAAGCACTCCACATCTCACCTAAGATAAGAACTTCTTCATCAAAGGAAGACATGGCCACAGCTATCTGCTAGCAGGTAATCTCCAGAGCCAAGAATGCAAAGCTTCAAGTAGTGTGGGAATGGTCCCATTTCAATCACAGTGGAAACAGTGCGAGCCACACACACTCACATAAGCATAGATGTTTACTAGGTGGGCAAAATGGAAATTTAGTGTGGTTGAGACAGCAGTCAGGATGGCAGGAGAGGAATTGCAAAATAAAGGTCTTGTTTATGCAGATGACCATGCAGTGAAGGGTCTAACAATCTTTCCCCACCAGGATCTTATTAGCACTTAATAATCTGTCATATGCCTACAATATACAAACATTTGCTTCCAAATATACAAATACCAGTCAGTGCATTGGAACATAACTTGATGCAGTAGATGGCTGTGGTCACTGCAGCATAAGCAGGGGGTTGTACATTTGTTGAGGAGCAATGCAACTTCTGGGAGCATGATGCGAAGTGTGACAGACAAGGAAGGGATGCTCTAACTAGGAGGAACAGTGGTATCATCTGCGCTGTGCAGTGTTGTCTAGGAACTCGGCACAACTGGGAGGGCAATCAAAGATGTAAGTTGTCGTTACTGGTGACATGTCATACACAGTGTTGGTGAATCAGACTTCTAGTCTGCCACCAAACATCACACTGTCATACAGAAGTGACCAGAGAGATGTTGCATGCGGCTCCTGAGCCTGCTGCTGTGGTACCCTGGATTAATAGATGTTGCTACTACGTTTCTTCTGGGATCTTGAGTCCCCTCAGCCCTGCTACATCAGCTTGTACAGTCCCTGCACCCCTAATCCAAGTAGTTTTCACACTCCTCTGAGGCACTGAACATGCGAGCCCTGCACAGCCCTCTGAGGGTGTATGGATAGGTGTGGACTCCCTCGCCCACACTCCAAGTTAGGCAAAAGCAGGCCAGTTCAGATCTGAAAGTCATGTATTTGCACAGATTTAACTTGGGCACAGCCCTGGGCCACTCCAGCTACACAGATTCCAGAAGTGGGTGGCATCCAGTTGGCTTGGAAAGCGAGTGAGGCAAATAATGTGTCTGTCTGCACCTGTCCTGGTCAATATCTATGAGTCAACAGCATCATTGTTAGGAAAATAAGATTAGGGCAGGGACTAGGAAGGTCCTCCTACAACATCCAATCTGGTCTCTCTCATCGTGGATATCAATCTTGTATGTGATTACATCCTCAAATTTATCAAGCTCCACCTGAAGATAATCTAGGATGTGTTTGCATGCTCTATTCCTAATGGGACAGCACCCACAGCCTCCTGATCTGATGGTTAGGAACTTTCTAATTCCATTTCTAGATTATTAATGACTAATATATGCGCATTCTTTCTTGTACCAATATTGTCATTCAATTCAAATAGCTTTTCTCACTCTGAGGTGTTCATGCAAGACATTTATAGACAACAGTTGTGTCCCCTGTCCATCTGCCTCTGTCAGCCCCTCCTGCCATCCCTACTCTGATAGTTTTCAACTTCTGGTCCATCTCTCATTCTCTTGTTTCTGACTGATGGCCTAACATTATGTTCACTTGATCTGCTTGAGTCAGAGGATGACCCTCTCTGGTACAGAGGTGAATCTCAGATTTGCTCCCATCTGTTGTCTCCTTCACCTGGAGGTCACTTTGTTTCCTGTTCTATGTCATAGTCTCACATATGGCCTCATTGCTCTGTCTTAGGCTCCACCTCTTAGCTATCTCAATCATATCTTCCTCTCTTCTGTTGCAACTGGCTTCCCTAATTTTCTCTTTTGCCACTCCATCATCTGCCTGCTTTTTCACATGCTTGCAAATTCATTTCTCAACTTACTCTTCTCTATCAGTTATCTTTTTTTTGTTTTGTAACTGCATCCTTCCTCCTCTCTTACCCTTCAGGTTCTTTTCCTAGATCCCAGCCTTAAAGAAAGGATGAAAATCCTCAGACCTCCTCCTACAAATTGCTACACAAACCACCCTTGCTGTTGTTTGTTTTGGGCAGGTAGAGCGTTGCTTGCAAGAGTAGTTTTTCCTTTGGTCTTGTCTGTAACAGTCTTTCACAAGAAGCTGAACGTGTGCAGTTGTAGGCAGCAGCTTTCACAGTACACATGAAACCATCAGTAGGTCTTGTACCACCTCCTGGCACATTTGAAGGAAAACAACCCTAGGCATTCACCTACTGCAATGTAAATCATCCCAGTACCTTGCAGACCTGAACAAAACCACTCCTGTTTTCTATCTCATCCTACGTCTTGTTATCATCTTCTCAGCATGCTAAGAAAAGCGTACTAAGAAAGCATACTTCTTTCTTTCCACTGATCTCATTTCTGGGTGATGTGAGAAGCCTAGCAGAGAAGACAGAGCAAGATGGTATAGAGCATGAGTCTTCACAGAGTCATCACATGCCTAGGAAATACACTATGTCCTGCTGCTCTCCTGAATTTTTTGACTTCTCCAGCTAACCCGCTTCTACTGTCCTGCCTGAGATCCCCCGTTCAAAGGAAACCCTTTCATTCATTGATTAGAGTTAGTTCAGACCAAGGGTTTTCCTCCTATCTTACAGCGAAACGTTATCCCTTCTTTGCATTTTGAAATATGTTTTAGTTTACTGGGGGCTCCTCAAAAGAAAGTACTGGAAAGTACAAATTTACCGTTTATTACCTAGACAGTTCAAGAAAAACAAAACCAAACTATTTGATGCTCTCCATAAAAGGAGATGAGGCAGAATAGCAATAAAAATTAATTATTTTTTTTTTTGTGCTGAAGCAGGTAATTTGTCATGTTCTTGTCTTTATTACACCCCCCTCAGAAAGTAGATGGAAGATGCAACATCCTGCAAAGGGAGCTGAACTTCGTCCTCTTGGACACAGATCAGGAGAAATCAAAAAAGTGTTTGTGACTACTCTTGCAAACAACTATAACTTCCAAGGAGGATCCAGTGAGACTGGATCTTGTTTAGGTCCTTGCATTCTCAAAATATGACAATATCTCAGAACATAATTATCCTCTTCTGGAGCAGACTTTCACATCTGATTGTAAAACAATGAAAGGACCAAAGGCACAAATGGAAATCGTCAGGATTTGGGCCCAGATGAGTAAGCAGCTCTTGACATTTCTGATACAACTGTGAAGAACATCACATGGAAAACAGTCTGGTAGTCTGAAATAGTCTGAAAACAGATAAACAGTCTCCCCTAGCTTCAGGCATATGGTAACCCACATGTGAATCACGCAGACTGAAAAGATCTTTCCTTTCTGGAGATCCAAATATTTCATACTACTTATCTGCGGTTTTAAAAACATAAGGCACATTAAGTGATCAGCTTGATCTTTATGATTGTTCCTCCCTTTTCCACAAAGATAAGTAAATCACCTCTGCCCCAGACCCAGTCAACAGCATTAACCAATGTACTATTAGGCATCAAGCTAGTGAGAGCATAGCAGTATTTACAAGCAGAGTTCACTTCATGTGAAATACAAGCTGGGGTCACAGTGTGCTGCGGACTCCAGGGGCAAATCATAATGTGCGCACAGCTTGCATTGCATACTGCATTGCATGACACCTACCTGTTCCCAGCAGCCTGTCCTTCACAAAGCCTGGACAGCCCCGCTGAACACAATGCCCTCAGAGAAACACACTTGCTTAGTGACTCCCGTTTTTCATCAAGTCTTTCAAAGACAGCAATTTTTGACTATTGAATGGCTCACAATGCACCAGAAAAAAAATCGCTTGTTTGGTTTCACACAGGGTCCAAGTTCAGTCTCCTCACACACTGCAGATCCCTCCCATGATCCAGGGCTATGCTGCATCTTTCCTGGGATACCCATAATCTACAGAGTTACAAGGTAGAAATAGGGTAGGGTGATCCATGGATTGACTGCAAGACTAATCCACTCGGAGTACCAAGGCTGCTGCCAGATGCTAAGGCTGATAGCACGCTAAATCAGCTTCAGTCCTGTTTGACAGCTTTCTGAAATCTGTATCTGTGAGTTATTTGTGAAGGAAACAAATGGCTGTTGAAGATGACCTACCTTTTATGCCAACAGCCACGGTGGCCATGGCACTGTGATGTGCACAGGCAGTAAGTATTTCTGTTTGGAAGGAATCTGATTTTCTGCAATCCAAGTTAATAGAATCTGTTCCTTAAGTCATTTTGTAGTACCATCATTATTATTGGGTTTGGGATTTTTAACTAGTGAAGATTCCTGTTTGGATACACAGTTTCCCAGAGGATCACCTATGTCTGGACTGGGCAGATACAACACAGTGACTGAAACTCAGGGACTAAGATGAAAAATACTGAATCCAAATCCAAGCAGACATGTAGACCTCACAGATACTGAGATTACAGCTTGTGTGCTTACTGTCAGTGTTCTCGGGCAACGCTGGGGCTGAACTGGGGGAACAAAGGACTCCTTGCTTCCAGACGCAATCGCCTGGGACACAACAGACACACTGTAGAAGTTCTGCGAGTTGCTACCACACATTTTTCTGTGAATAATGGATTTCAGTCTCTCTACTGTCACTCACTCAGTCACGTTCAAACTGCATTGAGCTGAACTTCTCTGCGTATCAGACTAGTCAATAGCAAATCAACAAAATGTCCCTCCTGTGCTTTTCCTCCTTTCAAGTGTTAGCTTAACAAACGAGTACGGCAAACTGCAGCTGTATCATATTTTCTGGAATTGTTACTTCTTTCTTTGGCATGAGTTTATTACATAAACATATGGAAAAATCTGCACTGGGACTTTCAGTTAAGCACATGTGACAATATCTGTGGCGCAGTTCCTGCCAACAGCACTAGAAGAGTTCAAGGGAATAAGAATAAATCTCTTAGGAGCTGCTCCTGCCAGGGACTTAATCCTGTGTCTCTGGGAAATGCTAAGCATAGGCATCCTTAACTCCTACAGAATCACTAGTAGCGGAATTAACTTCCCATACATCAATCATCAAGTGAGTTATCAAGCAGACAAGTCTTGCTCTGTGATTCCTGCCACCTACCCTCTCACCCGTGACATCCACTGCAATTCTAAAATCAGCAGCCATCTAGATTTGGAGAAACAAATGCTGCTGGCAGTATAAATTCCCCATCTTTTTACATGCACCCACCTGTCTGTCAGCCTGGGTATCTAAACCTCATCACTTCAATCTTCTTGTACCTATGCTATGTAAAAAGTCCTTATTTATAGCTGGACCCAGACAAAAGCCTAGCCCTTACAACCAGTTTAGAATCAAGACTCCCAAAAGAATAGTAAGTTTGTTGCCTCCCACTAATGCCTGCTGGAATTAGCCTGGCCTAGGGGCTACTTCCAGTAGTCACACTTAGCCTGACCAGAAGCAGAAGAAGAGGTTAGAAGTAGAGATACAACTGTGGTGAGATTTAATTTTTAGAGAACTCCCAGTAGGATGAATATGCCTTTTTTTTTTTTCTCATTTGACAAAAAGATTGCACAGAAATGAAATCTGAAACAGTCTGGATGAAAGCAGTGAGCCCTATTGGTAAGTCAGTTAATAATGAACTAGACAACAAAGCTCTTGACAGTTCACAGTAAGAAATAATTCTGATTCAAAAAGGGTGGAGAGAACGATCTAACAGATCTGTATTTCAACATATGTATGACATTTCATCAAGTAAATCTTTATTGTTCCCTGCCACCTAATGGTGTACGTGAAAAATTACAAATCAGTAAGACAATTCTCAAGTTATGCTATTTGTAATAGACTTTGATATATTTATTTAAATATAAAGAAAGATCAAGGTTACGGATAAAAATGTGAATTACTATTACTATTACTGGCTTTCAGTGAGATTCAGGCTGCCTAATTTAGTCTAAATCCTGGGTGTTAGTGAAGCTATATTTCTACATTAAATGCCTGTGTTGCCTACGGGTGCCTCTGAAAACCTGCTACAAGACATTCTGTTCATCTAAATTAAACTTAGGCAGAAGTTTGTCATATACCTACTTGAAACAATTCTTTATATAAAAATTAGAAAGAATCAATGTACAACAACCTAGTTGTTTTTTTGAATGAGGCACAAAAATGTTGAACCAATCTTAGATTTCCCCAGAGCCATACGAATTGCATGAGTGTTAAGCATTCCTGCTTTGAGTGGTAACCAACAGAATTTGCAGGTACTCTGTGGTGACGAAAATCTTTAGTGAAAAGAGCATATAAAAAGATACACTCTTTTTAAAATGCACCTATACATTTTTTGCTGGGATGAAGAAAACTGATTGAGTGAAGGAAAAAAGAAATAATAATAAATACCGCAACCAGCTACCTTATTTAAAGATGGCTGCAGGTGGGTGACTGCATTGGTGCCGACACCAGTGCCACACTGACTGCAGCATTAGAATCTGAATACAATCCAATACCCGAAACCTTTGTAAACTAGCCTAGGAAAAAAAATGCCCAGAACATCTTCTAACTGCAAAGGTGGTCAAGCTAAAAGGGAGAGGTATGCAGAAGGAAAAAAATACGCCATTTGGATTAAATTTAGGAGAACTGACAGCTGAGTATGGGGTTTTGCTTTTATAAAATTAGTAGCATAGGTGTCCCTAGAGTATGATCTATTTTTGGGTAGCTTTGATTATTCACACCCTGAATACAGTTCTTTTCAATCTTCTTATGTTTGAGAGCAATGAAGCGTGGGCCTGGATACTGCACTGACTTGTGCAATATTGCCTCTCTGGCTATGGATACTAGTTCAACAAATGGACAACTGATGCACAGAAACTGACGTCTCCATACTTAAAAGTCTAAATTTACAACTGTATAGCAGGACTATGACTTTTACTTGTTCACTTCCTGGCAGAGTACAAATTCTGTATGTTTAATTTACAGAAATTACTATTAACATTATGGGGTGAGATTTACTATTTTTGTAACTGATCACAGCTCCTACTCTGATCAGCAGCACAAGGTCAGTCTGTGGCAAGGTGAACGGAATCTCAAACACTTATTTAAACCTGAGGAACATGTTGCTTGGTACACGGTTATCTCTAGAGCAGTACCTGCCGGCGGCAGGCAGAACACTGTGGAAACCTGTAGGGAACTCATGTGATCCAAAGGTGACTTCTTTAGGTCACATGACCGTTACTTAAAGCCAACTAAACTGAATAAAACCATTTTATGTTCTGACAAAAGATAATTCATGGACAGTGGATGTTCCTTTCTATCTCCTTTTGTAACACACTCCTACCTGTACATGTGATAAGGTTTACAGTTTATTATTATTTAAATCAGAGCTAATGCTATCAGTCTGAATAAAATAAGCAGACAGTCCTCTAATAAAAATAATAGCAGCAAAATTACAGAATTATGCTTCAGACTTACCTATAGAGGACAAAATGCTTCATGAAGGTAGGTCATGTAAACAGACATGGGAACTGCACTGTCCTCTAGGGGAATGACTAACTATGGGGAAAGAGCGAGGCTTTGGCTCAGTGGGCTCCTGGCACGAGCTGATCCATCATAGCTTTTTATTCTCCCTTTTTTAACTTCCACTGAACACAACTATACTATAAGCAAGCATAAAAACTGACCAGTATATTGTACTATATTATCAAAATATCAGAGAGGCATTCCAGCATGTTTTATATATGTTTTATCCCAAGAATCCTGAATACAGGACTTCTGTATGTTTGCTTTTTGAACACTGCTTATAATGCCAGTTGTACATATATACAAAGAATCCATCTCTCCACTTGTTTCTGAATCTGATTGACTGATATTTTTTGGCATACTTTCCTGATCAGTCAGATAACAATTCTTGCTTATTAGTGAACAACAACAGATATTTTAGAACTGGAAGGTATTAATATGATTATTTCAGTATGACCTCACCCAGTAGTTTTGGTATCAAGATCATAACTTTTGTTTGAGCTATAGTACATCTTCTACAAAGAAATGTAGTTATTATTTGAAGAATGGAAGTGATGAGAATCCAGCATGTTCTCAGGTAAATTGTTCTTACATTTAATCATCCTCAAGATAAAAATGTGGTCCTTATTCCTTGTAAAAATTGGATTTCATTATGACTTTTTTTGCATTAGAATTATGAGCTGTCAACTATTAGAAATCATTTCCCTGTACAGATATTTCTAGATTGAGTCACAGTAGAAAACAGAGATAAATATGCTCTGTGGTTTCAAAGCAATTAAAACTGATTGAATTAAACAGAGGAGAGTGGGATTCTCTTCCCGTAATTATGAAACACCAAAATGTCTCATAAAAAGCTGAATAATATCTCTGTGGATAGACACCGCTGTTTCTAGCATTGCTTCACTTAATGTTAGGAATTACTCATACCATTTAAAAATAGGATTGTCTTTAACTTGAGTGTGATCATTCTGGTGAAGTGTTTAAAAATCTAAAGAGCAACTGGGGATGAAAGCCATAGTTACTATTCTAGACTAAAAGTGGGAAGTACTGTCTTAACGCAGAGGTAGGTGATACAGCAGAAGTAACTGCATGACTTCTGACCCTAGATGCAAATGAGTACAAAACTACTCCATTAAAGCTTCTTTTCCTTTTTTTCCTGCTCTCTGCCAGACTACAACTTGGCTGGCTCCTGATGCAGTGCCCCTGGTCTGCTTTTTATCAAAGTCTAAAATAATAATTTCTCTGCCAAACTGCAATTTGCATTTATGCTAAGATGAAACCATTCACTTCTAAGTCCCTTTGCTCAAAACCATTGCTGCTCTGCTCTTGTTCAGTTTGTCTTACTTGTTCCTAGGGGTAAGACTACCCTTTCTGTTCACACATTCACTCTGTACAGGACTGATAATGAAACCAGGCAGGCCAAAAGCTACATCTTCTCCTTTCCACAGTACACTTTAGAAAACAGTTCCTCAGTTATATGTACTCAAGAAAGATATGACTGTCGCTAACCAGCAAAATAACCCATTTGTGTGAGTGAGGAAGTAGGGACAGGGGAGAAAACAGCTCCAAAGTACCAATAAATTACAGAAAAAGAAGGATGAAGCAGATCATAATTAGGGTAGGAGGAAGTCAGAAGACAGCAAAGGAAGCAAGAAAACAGCTGTAGTGCCAAGACATAGTATTAGCGTGACAAAGAGTGCTTACTAGCAGCTCCTATAAGAGGGTGAATCAGCTAATCGACTGTTGGGGTAGAGAACATGCTACAAAATTCCTTCAATGAACCACAGAGCAGCCAGGAAAACTCACAGCAACACTACAGCATGACAGACAGAATTGACAAGAAAACAACAGTGAAACTACGCTCAAAGGAATGCAACAGAAATCACCTGGATGCCTCATCATCTACAGAGATGTAATGTAAATAAAGCAACACCTACTGGGAAACATGACAAGCTCAGAAGGAGTCTAAGGTTCAGCTGCAAGCTACGTCCAAATTTTGAGAGATTTTGGAGTGGAATAGTAGACATGGAGCCATATGCTCATGTCAGAGTCCAATACTCGCAATTTGCTCACAATTAGTTCCATGTCAATCAGAGGTAACAACATGGACTTCAAAGGAGTTCCACCTGATGAATGCTGGCATAAACATGGGCATAATCTGGTCCATGTCAGTAGGGTCTGCAGTCATCATCAGATTCTCATTAATTGCTCTGCATGACTATTCAGAAATAATAGTAATGACTATTTTTTAAAGGTTGTCAACAACACTAAGGATGCACATAATGACTAATACACACAGACGGGGAATGTAGCTGATTTCAGCTCTTAAAAGTCTGGTGTACAGATTTAACAGAAGTGGTCCCAAGTGACCGAACAACTTCCATATGAGAAAGCTGTCTTCAAAACGTAATTGAAGTTGCTGGAATATCATAACATATACGAGGAACAACGTGGATATAATTATTACTGCATTAGAGTTGGAAAGACATGAATGCTAGGACTCATCTCCGCTAACATATTGGTCAGCCAAAGTACATTTGGATAAACCTCTTTGATTGCCCATTTCCCTTTTTAGTACCAGTGCAAATTCCCAAGGCCATGTGGACAAATTACCTTTTGTACTCAAAAGGCAATAATAATTTATGTGGCAAGCCTCATCTCCAGACACTTTTTTCTCTTTCACCTAGGTCTGAATAGCAGATAAACTTGTCTTACTGAAGGTGTTTCTTCTTTCCACCCTACCATCATAAATGCCATAACTTCCTCTGTAAGATACTGGGCTGCACGACAATTCTTTTCAAGTTCCATGTATCACCAGATGTAGGAGACAGCAGTCACTGAACTAAGACAGCAAGGAATATCCTTTATCTGCCTGTGTTGAAAACTGAAGCATCTCCTGGAATACCTGACCAAGGTTATTGCCACATTTTATAAATAATACAGCATGACAAATACTAACTGTACATAAACCAAATATATCTCATTGTTTACAGTTTGAGTTTAGCAATTCACAGGCCCAACAACTGACATATTAATAATAGATGACAGACTTACAAGTAAAGTAATACCTTCTTATACTATCTGCTTTCCATTTTTAAGTTTTGCAGATCTGGCCACAACGATATGTAATATAGCTAAATTCCTCTTACTCAAATACATTGCTTACTGAAAGAAATACAATTACCTGAATAATAAACTTGGATATTTGTAATCTCTTATACTATTAGCCATACAAATAAATGGTTATATATCATTTGATGGTTATAATGTTTGCTATGTACTAAACTTTTTCAAATATTTACATTTTGCCTTCCAGTGGAGTTGGAAGCAATCTCAACATTTGACATTTATACTCCTCTTTCATTGGAGAGATTGCTTTTCTATTGTTTATTAAAATTCTCGCCCCCTTTAGATACTAATCAGTATTTTGCTTCCATGGGATATACTGGGATATGTTAGAAGAACTTGTTTGATCCCATGATCTTGAGTGCTTTGTCAGCAGTCTCTAAGGATAAAGGGCATGTCAAAGAGCAAGTGAACGGTCTCCCCAGTTAGCAGCAGGATTAAGCCTTTTATCTTGCATAAATCCCAATGATTAAGAAATTCAAAATCAACATGAAAAAATATTTTTTCACACAATACATAATGAAACAATGGTCTTCACTGAAACGGTCCTGTGGTCATTAATAGGGATATCCAGTAATGGCTTGGAACTAAAAAAAAAAAGAAAATCTAATCATAATAGTGATACATATTTCATATTAGATATGAAATCTCATATTCCAGTATTTAAAACAAGGCCCTATTCTGATGGGCTTACACATGAGCCCTCTCATTTGAAAGAGATGATGCCATATATACAGCATTCTAGTTTCTTGTCTTTTTCTCTGAGGCAAGGTTTTGGAGTTCTTGGAGCAGACTAAGAATGTTATCCCGTATGGTCAGTCTTATAGATAATACCAACACAGACAAGGAAGAACAACTCAAAGGGGCTTGTCACATGTTGGAAGCTGCATGAAAGGGGTTGATGGAGAAGCACGTGTATGGACAAGATGTGAAGCACTGGTAAAAGGGAAAGGATTGATGTGCAGGCAACTGAAAGGTGGCAACGATGGACATATGGAGGAAGAAAGGCTGCAAAAGTAGAGCAAGAGGATTCACCTGGGTGATGGGAGCACCTGGAGAAGGAATGTGAGGTGATCACTTTGGTAAGGAGAACATTAGAAAGTAAGTTTTACAAAACCTGACAAAGAAAATACGTACATATGAAAGACCATAATTTCAATTGCTAAAAAAAATGCAATGAAGGTATGAGCAAGTGTTTGGAAAGAGCGAGCTTGGGCAAAAAGAATTAAAAGTAAGTCAGACTCAGAGGTTGGATTTAGGGGTTTGAGAGACACAGGGACAGGTAATACCTATAGGTCTCTCATTAATTCTACCCTTCCGGGCCATCTGCTGGGGTAGAATTTGAGGATTTCAGACATTTGTTCAGTATTTCTCGATGCTGGGATGGCAATATGAAAATCCCAGTGGAAGAAAAGAAAAACGTTTAAGGGGAAAGGTGAAGACTTTTGTTTCAGCCACGGCTGGGACACCACCGAGGGAGAGGCGAGGTCCAGTTCGGCACTCCCTGATGCGCCCAGTGCCCAGCACACCGTTATCAGCGGCGCCGACGAGAGGGGGAAAGCACCCACTAACCCGGTCCCGGCACACAGCCGCCGAGCCACCCCGACCACTGCCGCCGTCGCCCTGAAGGAACCGCCGCCCCTCACAGCCGGCGGCGCCACCACCCTCCGCACGCGCCCGGCAGCAGGCCCTACCGGACGCAGCCCCAGCAGTTGCCGCTTCCGCGCACGCGCACCGCCCGCGCCAGCTCCCGCCCCCAGGGCTTGCTTCACTCCCCCGCGTGCCACCCCCGCGTGCCGAGCACGTAGCCTCACCCTCCACCGGCCCCGCTCCCTCACAGCGTGCCTTCCGCGCACGCGCAGTAAACCCTTTCTCTCTCCCCTCCCTCCCCTCCTACCCCTCCACCCACCGCAGAACGGCTTCTGATTGGTCCGCCCTCCACCCGCTGCTGGCCAGTCAGGAAGCCCGCCCAGGACCCCGCCTCTTTAGAACGCGCGGCGGCCGCGGCGGCCCCTGACAGCGGCGGCGATGGCGGCGGCAGCGGCGGGGCTGGTGCTGCGCGGAGCCCTCGCCTCCGGGGCGGCGGTGGCGGTGCGCCGCCGCGGCGGGCTCTGGAGCCGCCTGCCCCCGCTGCCGGCCGCGCCACGCCGGTCCGCGGCGCACTTCGCTTTCCAGCCGGACCCGGCGCCCAGCGCGTACGGTGAGAGCGGGGCCGGGCCGGGCCGGGGTCCACCCCACGGGCCGGGCTCACCCTCGCTCTGCTGCCGGGTCCGCCCCGCCGCCGCCACCTTCTCGGGGGAGGCCCCCGCCCGGCCGGGGTGGGGCGGAGGGGGAGGGAGGGAGAAGGGTGGGCGCTTCCCGCCTCCGCCCCTTCTGGGCCGCCCTGCCCCGCCGGTGGCCGCGGGAGCGAGGCTTCCCCGGCGGGGCAGCCGCCGCCAGCCCCAGCCCTGGGGGCGAGACGGCGGGCGGCGGTGGCGGCCTCCGCCTGGGTGCGTTTCCCCCGCTATGTCCGCGGCGCTTCCACCCGCGGGTTTTCCGCGAAAAGCTTGGGTGGAAAGGCCGCCGTGGGCCGCTGGCGGGGGCGGTGGTGCTTCAGGCCTCTTCGGCGCCTCACCGGTACCGCTCGGGGCGGTTTGGTGAAGTGTTTTTGGGCAGCCAGTGCAATAGTTGCAATAGGCCTACCCATCATCTCCTCAGACCTGCAAGCCCTTCCCCTGCCCCTCTCCTGTTTCAGTGGTAAAACTTCTAGCAGTAACTTAGTGGCTTACATCCATCCCTATGTTTTTATTGCATGCTTAAGTCATGAATATGGTAATAAACCTGTGATTAATAAAGACTGTTGTCTAGTGAAAGGTTTGAGGTAATCCTTGTGATCACACAATTGAGAGTAAACACAGATCAGTTGGAAATGAACAGCTCAGGATGAAAGTTGGTGTTTTGACTTCATTTCTGAGATGCATCCCTGCAAATGACTAGTGCTGAGTTCTGCTGAAAGAAGCCTGCCAGCTGCAGAATAGCTGTTTCTCTCACATGAACCACACTGTCTTCTAGAAAGGTGTTATCTAGTTGGATGTGTTGGTGTTCTGGCTTGGTCATTAAGTCTGAGAAAGCCCTCAGCCATTTCTGTTAGTCATTGGGAGGTAGAGGCATCCAAGGTGTTGCAGAGTAAAGCCTGTGTGCTGCAGGTCTCTGCTTGAGATCATAGTGAAGAAGCCCTTGTGGGGCAGGCCGGTTTGTGTTGCCGTTTATTAATAGAAAACTAGTTCCCTGCGATTTAAAACACACTTTGAAATTCTGTGAAAAATAGTGGAAGTAAAATAAAGTAAGGCCAATACTGATCCTGATATTGTTAAGATAATGCTTTTCCAACTCCACAGTTCAAATCTGAAGGGCACAATTAGTCTCTCCTTTCCCATGAGGGCTGATACAGAGACCTTTATTATAAGCAAGAGCAGCAGGTCAGAACAGTCTGTGTGAGGAGTTTTGACAGTTGCCTAAATAATAGGCATTTATTTATATCAAATACTGGAAGGATTGTATCTTGTGGCAAAGATAACCTAAATACTAATGTGGATGACTTGGGAGAGAAACAACTGCTGTTCCACAGCCTTCCTTCCCTTGAATTCATAACTGTTGATTATTCGTAGCTTTCATATAGTTTGAATGGTTCCCATAACAATTATTTTTACAGTTTCCTCTTCTTAAAGGACCATGTAAAGTGTAACAAGTGAAGCTACCAAGCACAGGAATGAGTAGGAATGCAGCTACTCAGCTCTGGTGTGGCATGACATGAGTTTTTAACAAAAAATGCTAATGTTAATTAACAACTTAGGAGGAAGGGAAGCTGAATGGTTGTTGAGAGATACTGTAGCTACTGGAAACAGAATGTAGTTCTCCTTTCTGCTTTCTAGCACCTGTTCTCATGTTTATCTGGGACCTTCACCTAACCATCACTTTTTTTTTTTTTTTACATGCTGTGTGTGCTGGTAGGTAGTATTCTCCTGGGCTGTGGCTCCTAGTCATGACTTAGCTGGAGGTTTTGCTGGTTAAAGAGCTACCAAGTGTCAGCCAGGCAATTTCTTATTCACTCAGTTTCTGATAAGGCATTATTTTATTTGCTTGGAGAATCTGAGTTGGTCACAGTAGCAGGGACTGGGCTATTGTTTTGTTCCCTCTTTGCTTTCAGGCCTGTTTGTTTTTCCTTGCAGTGCTGGAATGAAGAAGGGCACTCGGGTAGCCTTTCTTGGTTTTGACGGTTTTCTTTCAATCCACGCTGCAGAAGATTTTAATACAGCAGTCTGGTGCATTTGCTTTACCCAGTTCAAGTACATCTGTTCAGCATCAAGTTTTCTTTCTTTGGAGTATGGATTTGATGCTTCTGATGCTTTCTAACTGCAGTCCAGAGAGCAGGCCGGTGGTCTAGAAAACTTCTGATAATAATAGGTGTCTGTAAACAGGAAAGGCTGGAGCTTTAAAAAAAATAATTAAAGAATGATGAAGTAAGCTTAATGAGATCTGGTGAATCTTAGGAGAAAGGATCCCAATTCTGAAAACAATAATGCTTTACTATGGTTTCTTCCTTTGAAAACTGTTGTATTAGTCATTGTTCCTAGTGTTTGACTAAGCATTACAAAGCTGCATTTGCTGTAACTAAGAGCATAGTTTTTGAAAAAAGGTTGAATGCAGGATAGTAGAATTATAGTCCTTGGGATTGCAAAGTGTACCATGCTCAATCCCATCTATCCCATAATTTAAGTTTACTCAGCAAATGAGTCTTGGGTACTCCTAACAGGGATCTTGTTTATGACTGTTAACTAAGTTTTCAGTCATGTTTTGCACCAGTGTTTTCTAATGTACTTTATGTTTTGAACCAAATTAAATGGCTAAATAATCACTTTCACACAGGGCAAACTCAGAAGATGAATCTCTTCCAATCCATAACAAGTGCCTTGGACAATGCTTTAGCCAAAGATCCGACTGCAGGTATACTGTACTTGTTAATGTGTTTTGCTTTGTATAAATTGCATTTTGTTTTGCCTATTTGTGTACAATATTAAATGCATTTCTCGTGGCCTTTAAAGTTTTCTAATAAGTTATTTCTACACTTTGACCTCAAACAAAACTTAAAAACGTGTTGTATTAACAGATTATTAATGGATTATGTGATCTAAGATGCAGTTGTGTCTTCTGTATTAGCTGAGTGTATTTCACTTGAAAGTTGGGACAGAAAGATACATTGCTTAACATGCTTCTGTTATTACTGATGTGAACTGTACTTAAGGGCAGCTTGAGTCCCACCAGTAAGTTAAGGAGTTTTTAAAATGTAAATCTGAGTTTTTAATTCCTTCAACTCTCTATGCTCAAAAAGTGGTATTTTTTAGAGGCTATATATTCTTTGCTCTGTCCAGTCTCCCTTCTCTCCTTCCCTGCCCTCCAAAATTCCTTTCCAGCTTTACTGATTTCTGTTCATCATTGTGCGTAGGCAATGTAAGGTTTTCTAGGCTTTTGCAGTCTGGATAACCTATAACTTTGAAGATGCTAGTTCATCACAGCTTGATTTAAAAGGGTTATCCTAAACTTTTTTGCACAAAACTATTTACTCCACTTTTAATTCTTATACATAACAGGAGGTCTGTCGCTTCTGTTGTTGTAACAAAGGCGTGATGATGGCCAGATATCTGAAAGAGGTGTTTAATGTCATGAACACAGGTGGAAAAGCTGTATCATCTTGTGTAATTTTGGTTTTTCTTTTTAGTGTGTTAGTAACTCTTTTTGGTACTGCTTGAAGCACTGCTTAACCTGAAGTCTGACTAATTGTCTAATCTTTTAGGACAAATTCCATGTTGTCTGTCCACTAGTATGCCTGTATACATTCCCTCTCAATCTACAGCTGTGTTATAATCACCTTTATTAAATTAAACTTAGACAACTGAGGGTAAATTGGTGCCAAGAACAGATTTTAGTACCATTTCTGTAGAATCAGCCATATAAAAGTAAGTAGAATGTTAGTCCAGCAGGAACATAAACTCTTATATAATCTTCAGCCTTTTAGTAGCTCTAAGGTTCCAGTCTTGCTCCTCAGCTTTGCAGGGCTGGATTTTTGCAAAGCCATTTGCAAGACCATGTTGGAGTTCTACAGTCCAGAACATGTGAGTTGTCAGTATCACCCTACTTACTGAATTAATTAGTATTTCTTGCAATAGAAAGCACGTCCTTCGTATGTTTTTAGTTGTAAGGGAATTGAACAGCTGTTGTTTAAATAGTGGAAATCCTCATACTTGTGTTGATGAGAATTAGAATCTGTCCAGGAAAATATTTTCAGTGGCTGAACAGAATGAGTAAATCCACACAAGTTTGCTGATACCAGCAGTAAATGGGATTTTTTTTATGCCAGCTGGCTCAAAAGTGAGTAGCCATATGGTAATGGAAACAAAGATTTTAAGTACATAAAAACCCAAACAAATTAATATTAAAAATGAATTGGAGAGATGATCTGGGGACATACTTCAATCATATACTCCATGACTGCATTGGTTTTACATCATTATACAAGTTATTTTTCTTGAAGTGGTGTCATTAATATGATTGTCAGAAGTGTGTTAATCCCTTTTAGTGTTTCCAATCAGAAATGTATTTTATTTAAATAAAAATAATATTTGAAAGGCAAGGAGGCTAACTTACTATTTTGTGTACTTTAGAATATGGAGAGTATTGAGGAATTTGGGAATTACCAGAACTGACCCCTGTTCATGCAAGCTGCTGTTGGTGATATTGCTGCGCATCTCTTACATGCTTAAAAAAATTGAAATAAGCAATACTTATTTCTGTGAATTAAATAACAAAATTGTTATAAGAAAAATTAGACATCATCATTCCATAAATTCAAAGAAAAAAACCCCAGATTAGTTGATAGGAAGCTAAATTTTAAAGGCAATTACTTTTAGTGATAAAACTTTATTGGCTACATCACCCACACTATAAAGATAGTAGTGTTGAATACTGAGAGTTGTCCTGGTTATTAGATATTCATCTTTTCTGTAGAGGAGTTCCTCTGAAGTCACTCTTCAGGGATCTGGCAAGTATGTTTGGAGAAGGTTTGAAATTTCATGTTGGATTGGTATTTTGAAGAAAACTTCAATTTGACATTTTTCGAAACACTGCATTTACTGAAATCTGTGGATGAAGAATGCAAATGGTTACCAGTTGAAGCAGAACACATAACTTCAGTGACCCTTTGGTGATTGAATGTAATTGTTTCTTGGAACTGCTTTTATTCATTTAGATTTAGACATTGTGCTATCATAGAATATTTCAGAAAAATAAATAGGTGGTTTAATGAAAGCATAGCTGAATCAGTTTCATGAATTCTGTTTTGAGACATAGTTGTACTGTTTCCTCATTAACCATGGTTCTTTATTTGTTATTGTTAGGCTGTGCATGAGAAGCACTTAGCTCTAGATAAATCTTGAAGTAAAATGAAATGTTAGGTGCTACTTATGTTAGTGTCTCATATAAAAACCTTTGAAACACGTTCATTAAAAATAAGATGCATTGGAATAACATTAGCCTCCTCTACTGTTCTTATTTTTCAGTAGTATTTGGTGAAGATGTGGCCTTTGGTGGAGTCTTCAGGTGTACAGTTGGCTTGCGAGACAAATATGGTAAGTTGACTTTCAAATCTGACATTATTTTCATATTAGCATCTCTGTTCTTTTCTACCCTCTATGGTTTGTGGGAGAAGAGATGAACACGTGGGAGAGAAGCCTTGTAAATGGACTTCTGTTTTCCTTTCTGTGCTTGGAAATAGAAAGTTTTGAATCTGTTACCAGTTATGAAAGCTTTCGAAACTTGCTGACATAATTTCAGGAGTCTTCTATTTCTTCAGCTAACTTTATCAATATAACTTCATTTTTTTAAAACTGCAATTGGACCAGATATTCATCATTATGGCCTCATTTAATTACTGTAATCAAATTAAAGCCTCTTAGCAACAATACCTGGTGATGCTTTTTCATCCTATCTGTCAAGAACCGTGAAGGAATTACATTAAAATGGATTTAAACTCTTTGTTAAATATCGTATTTTCTAGCATGGCCTAGAAAGCCAATATAGAAATGACGTGTTATAGCTATGCTTGTGCTTCATCTAGAATGTGATTGGTTTTCTTGTTTGGGAGACTCATGTGAAGGCATTCAAAGAAATAGTACAACCTTTGTCTCAAAGAATCTTAGAAGTAGCCTTTATCACTAGATAGGAAAAACAAGTTTGCAAAAGTATATGAAAATAAGAGAGTACTTAATCATCTCATACCTCAGACAGTTGAGGTGAGTTCAGTGGAAGAGGAAAAATAGTTACTTGCAGGAACTTTTTAACTTCTGTTGACAACTTATTTTTTAAGTAAGTTTTAAATAGGGAATTTCTTTAAAACTTGCAGGAGCTTTTAAAAATTTCTTGTGTGATCTGTGATTTAAATTAATCTGTATATTGTGTTCATTTTGGAAGTAACTTAGTTCTGCTATTTCTGGGGGACCGTCTCCTACAGCTGAGTATCAGTGGCTTCTAAGAAAGGTGAGGGGAAGTAAAAGACTTTTTCAGACCATATGTTGTTACACAAGCATATAAGTGTCACGTTGACAGTTTTTGATGGATAGAATTTAACCACCTAGTTAGTGATACCTGGTTGGCAAATCTAGAGGACTTTTCAAAGTCCTTCACTGTTCTTCCAGTTAAGTTTCTTCTTTGGTTATCCATTTGTTGTGGTTTCATTAAGTAACCATTTTGCTGTGAGAAGTACTGTTACTGGAATGCTAAAAAAAAAATAAAATCAATGTTTCATGTATGGCACGCTAGGTCGTACATAGCAGTTTACAGGTCTTGGAAACTAGTTGTGGATACAGTAACCTGATAGCTTTTAATTTGGCAGTTGCTGTCTCCCCCACTGGGCTATTAAACAGAAAAAGAGGTTACAAAATGTTAAGTTTCAGCAGCTGACTTTCTTCAAGGCACAAAGATGACTGGGACCGCTTGCAGCCAGTGATTAAATCTGTTTCATTTTCCTCATCTGGAGGAGATGAGTTACTGCCATCTTGGAGATCACCAAGATCCACTTTTTTGGAGTGAACTTAAAAAGAGAGAGGAGGAAGACTGTAGTTTTAAGAAGTTTTAGAAACATAACCATATTTTGTTGTCTTGTTTCTCTGCTTCAATTATTATGTGGATGTTTTCTCACTCTCTGGTTTATACGTTAATGTTCAAATAGTTTGGATAGGATTTTTATTAGCAATGATCTTTAGTGCTGCATGTTGAGGTTGGGTTAGAGTTCTGTAACTCTGGTGTAATATGTTAACTCTGTTTACTAGATTTCATGTGAAAACGAGGCCTCTGAGACAGCAGTGGGTTGCTGGAAACATGGGCAACAGAAGACTTCATTTGGGAAATAAGCAACAGGAGCAGATGGCTCCATAAGCAACCTTCTTGTTTTTTAGTGAACATCTCCAGTTTAAAAGACAAAAGGAACAAACTTTATATTGTTAGGGTGTTGCTTTGGGGGTCATTTGTTGGTTTTCTTTGGTGTAAGAAGGTCATATAGTATTGGAATGAAGGAAAGGCATTATTTAATTCTTGTAGCGTTTTATTGATGGTGTATTCAAAAGTGCCAGTGCTGTTTAAAGACTCTGTGATAGCCCCTGCCCCAGAGTGCAGGGGGTTCTGTTGAGATGGGTAATGTTGAGGGAGTGCAAAGAACTATTTACGCTATGTTAGTCAGTATGATAAGCAACAGTCACAGCACATCAGCAGTCTAGCTAGAATCAGATTTATTTTATGGGTATAACAACAAAGATTTTTGAGGAAGATATGACGTGACTTTGGGAATATTTGAAAAGAACTCCTTTAAAGCATGAGAGGCAACATGAGAAATTGTGGAAGTACTTACATGAACATTGAACAAGGGCTAATGAAAGCTAGTATTGCCATTTGATCAAAAAGGGTACTAGACCTCTTTATGGTGAATAAGAGGATAGATTTGATAAGGAAAAACTAAGTAGTGTTAGTAGTGAAACTCTTGTTTCATGTGATTGTAAAATAAAATGGGTGGGTACATAAAGTGCTGGTGAGATCAAATTAACAAGGTAGGAAACTATCTCTTCACATTCATTCAGAGCATTGCAAAGATTGTGTTTGCTAGAGGAAAAGTGTGTTAGCTAGAACAGGAGAAATTTGAAAAGCTTTTTGCTGTTTTCCTACTTAAAAAAAAATGTTTGTCTTACAGATTCATTATAGAAAGATCTTCCTAAGATCTGTTTGTCTTGCAGACTCTGAGATTTAGGTCTAGGTGAGAAGTGAACTGAAGATGTTGATAGTGATTGAGAGAGAAGGAGGTGGAGAAGGCATGACAGGAAAAATAAATAAGAGTTCTTTGTGCTGCTGATGAGGTGCCCATAAGTAAATGAAGGGAATATCTGAAATACAAGTTTGGACAGAAGAAGTCTGAAGATAAGGTGAATTTAGGAGTCATTCACATAATGATAATTCAACTTTGTAAGGCAGATAAAATGACACAGGTAACTTGGCTTCTTTCTTCATTAATAGTGAAATCCTGTAGAAAACAGGCAGCGGCTGAAGAGGGAATGGCAAAGATGAACTAGAGGATGTACTGAAAATGTAGTTACAATGCTGAGGAGAACCAGGAAAGACTGAAAGCACAAAAATTGAAGGAATCCAAAATTTTGAGAGGGGTGTGGCTGTCTATCAGTGTTGTCTTAGAGATTAAATTAGTTCTGGATGCAGTGCTTGTTTTATGCAAAGGCTAGAGTCCATGTAAAATAGGGAGGAATTCCAGATAGAACTGATGAACAAGCAACCTTATGGGTCTTACCTGTACAAGGCAGATTGCATGCATGTACTGACTCTTCTTTCCTCATTCCCCTCCTGCATTTACCATCAACATAATAAGAGGAGATACAAGTGATATAATATGAGGTTGTTTCTATATGTTGATGTAAAATATGAAGGAATGAATGTTTTGGGTTTTTTTTCCTCTCCTGGAAGAGGGAGGTTGTTTGGTTTTTTTGCTTGTTTGGGGTTTTTTTTCCATAGATAATAAAAATCACTAGGTGGCAGTCTATACCTATAAGTAGTTATTTTGATACAAATTGATAGTTCGTTTTTAAGCACTTTTATAGAGGTCAAGGTCTAAATATCACCTAACATTATAGTAGGGATAATTTAGTATATTAATACTGAGTAGTAGTACTATATAGAGGTTGGTTGCTATCCAGACTGTTACTGAAGTCTCTCTGGAGAGACAGAGAAGAAATTTGCTTTTAGAATAAATCTGTCATCAAATCTAAAACCGTTTTTTGCCAGGAAAGCCATTTAAGCCTGAGTGTAGAGTAATGTTGTAACATAAACACAGCTAGAGGCCTATACTAGTAAGTGAAAGAAGTCAAGCTCGTTGACTTTGTAAGGAAATAAATCCTAATTTTTGATCGGGTGAATTTTTGACATGCTACAAAGAATTTTGTTTGAAAATGTTTAATTGAGGAATCATACGTAAACAAGTCAGTATGTGGAAGTTTCTTTTCCATGATAGCTATGACTTAGGATAGTACGTTTGTTCCTGTGCGTCTTATGTCAACATCTGAAATAGGCGATTCCAGTTTTCTGGTATCACTTTGCTGCTCATGATCCTTCTGTTGGTGTTAGTATGTTTTGCATGAACTAAATGCTTAGAAATCTGTTGCTGTATAATCCTCTGTCCTGAAAATGAGTAGACTCCCTGAAATTTTTATGTGGAGAGTTCCTTTCAGATAAGAGAAGGGAAATAAGTCCTGTACAGTTTTTTTTCCTTTGTTCCCTCCCTCTGGTCTTGCACACTGGAAGGCATATTCTTGTTTTATTTCTTGTCGTCTTCCCTATCACGCCCTGCCAAGTTTTTGATTGTCACCATTTCACAGAGGTTGCATACTCTAACCGGTAGAGTATCTTTATTGAATGTCTGCTGTTCCATAGTCCTGCTGTCTGGAGATGTTTCCTGTCTCTAGAGCAAAGATGTAAACTGCATGACTGATAGCCTGCTTCCTTGCCTACTGTATTTTTGTAGCCTAGGTAATGTGTGCAAACATTTTTTATTTTTTATTTTTTTAAAAGGGAAGTACATTATTATTTCAGTCTTTTGAAGAAAATGCTATCTGAATGAAATAGCTGTACATTTGTCTTTGAGTCTGCAGATGGATTTGAAACAATGATCTTAGAGTGTGAATACATGTGTCATATTGCTCTGCCTGAAGTGTGAAATAAAGTTGCAGCATGTAAGTATCAGTATCATCCACATGACAAAAATATAGAGGAGATCAGAGGTAGGGATTAGATGACAGGAGGTAAAGAAATGGGAGGAAAAAACAGAGGATAAGGTAAAAATGGAGAAAGTGGACAGAAGTAAAGACTGAGAAACAAGAATAGCTGAAATAGTGATTGACAAGGAAGGCTACTCAGAAGAATGCCAGACCAGGTTTTTTTGGGGTAACTCCGAAAAAAGACCCGTCTAGCCTACTGTGGCCAAAAATGAAGATTTTGAGATTATATAAACAGGGGAAGTGAAGTATATATAATACTTTTCTTGAATACTCTCTCTGCCGTCCTCCAAACACTTACAGCTTGAGGGCTTCCTTATCTAGAAGTGCCTCTGTGTAGTCATCGGCCTCAGTAGAGCTTTGTCCTTCATACCATTCTGGTCTACGCTTGAAGGGAGGCTCTAATGTGCACTTACTGCCATGTCAAAAGTCTATCCTTAGCGAGGGTAAGGATCAAGAGCCTTCTGACTATTTCAAAGCTTGATATTCTGAGAATGTGGAATAGGATCAGTCCTTGCTCAGAACTCTGAGAATCCAACAGAAGTAAGATTGGCTTGGCAGGTCTTTCCCCATAGCAGTGCTTTGGGGAGACTGAGTTTTTTTGGTTTATGTGTTCACTTTTATAGATGAGATTTGGGTAGGTGGTAGAAACCAAACCAAGAAGAACTGGAAGAATTGAATACATTTAAAAAATTGGAATCTTAGATCAAGTTATTACCCATGTTTGTTGTCATCTCAAAAAGTAATATACATCTTTAGTAATTCATGTCTCTGTGCTAACAAATATTTATGTACAGGCTTTCCAATACTACAGCTGTTTGTAGGTCTTATCAGTTACATGCAGATGTCTCACACAGATGCACACATTTGTATGTATGTGTTTGGATAATATGTTTCAGTGATGTTTCACTCAAAAGCTGGGAAGTTACTATGCTTACCAAAAAGTTGGCACTATAGAGAGGAAAGTTGACCTAGTAAGAAAAGTGTGAAAGACCAGAGTTTAGTTTTTCTTGTTGCTAAGATTTCATGCAAGTTTGGATAGCCAGGGAACTAGCAGTTTCCCTTTAGAACAGGAGTAGTGTTGGAGCCTTATGTCTCTTTATCTAAGCGGATTGCAGTTCATTTTAGGGACTGCTTTCCTTGGTATATGTGATGTCTAATTAGAGCTCATTAGAGCTTTTCATGTTCCTGTTAATGTATCTGAAAAACTGGAGTAAAAAAATAATTTTGAGTGTAGTCCTCTGAAAGTAGTCTTGAATTATCCACCTAGGTTATCCACGAGTTTAAGGGAGTTGGAAGAAAGATGGTCAGCAGGTGAAAACGTGAAAAATCCCTTTCTCCTGACGACCAACTCGCAGAGGGTCACAGTGGCTTCAGGAGCTAGCAGGTTAAGTGCAATCACATTTGATCAATGCTGGAATGAAAGAATGATGTTGGGAAGAGAAAATATGTTTCTGGAGTTGTGTGAGGCAAGGAAGGAGCGTTACACCAGTGCCTGTAAGATGGAACTTTTTGTGAATGGTGAATTTGGGTAGGAGAAAGAGATAGTTATTGGACTGGAAAGAGGCTCTATTTAATTAGAGGAACGAGAGCTTGCTTGTAGGGCATGCTCTCACACATTAGAATAAAAATGGAAGTATTGATGATCACTGACCTCTAGAGAATAAGGTAATTCCAATGTGATGGCCTGAAAACAGGTAGCTAGTGGAATTCTGCAACAAATCATGTAAAACACCTTCACATATAAATAAATTCAGTGTAAGCAAGTTAATGGTGAATTATAGAAATGATAGGCACTGTTGCTAAAGGTTTTACAGCTCCAGAAGTTGCATGAGGCAAAGGGTGCTGGACGATTTTAGAAGTTCAAAGAACCACTTCTGTGATTCTGTGATATTTTTGGAAGAAGTCTTTAAAGAAATTAGAAAGGTATCTAGTAGTATCGTCAGTCTTCTGCAAAGCCAGCTATGAGTTGGGTATGGATGCAGTGAATCCATGTGTTGGTACCCAACATAAATAGATTTTTAATATGAAATTGGAAAAAATGTGATCCTTAGTAAGGGAAGTTTAAGTCTAAATATTATATGTGTAGGATTAATCTTGGCAAATGCACCATATAAAAGCTGGATCTGATATAAGCAAGTAGTCCAGGCTTCCTCCAAGTTCCATATCAATTCTAGCAGGTAATTTGTGCTGCTTATTCAAGAGTATTCAAGACTAACTATGATCATAGAATGGTAGACTCATTTAGGTTGGAAAAGACCTTTAAGATCATCGAGTCCAACCGGAAACCTAACACTGCAAAGTCCACTACTAAACCATGTCCTTAAGTGCCACATCTACATGTCTTCTAAATACCTCCAGGGATGGCGACTCAACCACTTCCCTGGGCAGCCTGTTCCAATGCTTGACAACCCTTTCAGCGAAGAAATTTTTCCTAATATCCAATCTAAACCTTCCCTGGTGCAACTTGAGGCCATTTCCTCTTCTCCTGTCACTTGTTACCTGGGAGAAGAGACCAACACCCACCTTGCTACAGCCTCCTTTCAGGTAGTTGTAGAGCACGATAAGGTCTCCCCTGAGCCTCCTTTTCTCCAGGCTAAACAACCCCAGTTCCCTCAGCTGCTCCCCGTAAGACTTGTTCTCTAGACCCTTCACCAGCTTCGTTGCCCTTCTTTGGACATGCTCCAGCACCTCAATGTCTTTCTTGTAGTGAGGGCCCCAAAACTGAGCACAGTATTTGAGGTGTGGCCTTCACCAGTGCCGAGTACAGGGGGACGATCACTTCCCTAGTCCTGCTGGCCACACTATTTCTGATACAAGCCAGGATGCTGTTGGCCTTCTTGGCCACCTGGGCACGCTGCTGGCTCATATTCAGCTGGCTGTCAACCAACACCTCCAGGTCCTTTTCTGCCAGGCAGCTTTCCAGCCACTCTTCCCCAAGCCTGTAGTGTTGCATGGGGTGATTGTGACCCAAGTGCAGGACTGTCGCGAAAGAAGTGGTTTAGATCACTTAAAGAATCACTGTCAAAGATATTAGCAGAAGTGACTTTTTTAATGTGAATTTGTAAAAGTGTGGCTTAACAAAGTTTGATGGCAAGGTTCACTCTATTACTATGTGGAAGAAACATGCAAAGGGAAATAGAGTTAGATTCGATTTAGAATGTTTTACACAGAGACCGGAGACGCAAAAGAGTAAGGGAGACCCTCCTGTTGAGTCACAAGGTTCAGAGTGGTCCCCCTTGCTTTCTAAACTCCTGATGGAGCTTAGGTGTGGCTAGACCCAATCTTAGTCCCAGACTTGGTCAACAGCTTATGTCTAATGGAATTAATACAAAGGTAAGGAAAACCTCCCGTTGAGTCACGAGGTTCAGAATGGACCCCCTTGCTTTCTAAACTCCATCTCAGAGAGGAGTCTAGGTGTGGCTGGATCCAAACTTAGTCTCAGGCTTGGGCAATGGTTTATGACTACTAAAAGGGATACAGAGGGTAAGGAAAATCTCCTGTTAAATGATTATGGATCCTATACAACTTTAAGGTAGCAGCGATTTAAGATTTATTAACACTATTGTGGTAAATCACAAGATTGTGTTATGTGATTTCTAACAATACTTAATCATCAGTCAGTTATCAGAGTGATTTAATAAAGTTTGCTATCAGCACTACAAATTTTCCTAAATCAAATCGTACACACACACAAACACACACACACAGATATAGAGGTTAACCTATAATAAAGATTTTTCTCTCTTGGCCAATTGTAATAAATTATTGGTACCAAATGATCTTTAAAAACCTTGCGAAATCTAATTGTAGTGAATTACTCACTATTCTCCTTCGTCAGCATTTGTCAGCAGACGATCTTAGACCCCTTCTTCTTCGTTGGCATCTATCAGCAGACGATCCTGGAAATCCTTGCGAAAGCTACTCCTTAAAATCCTTGTGACTACTTAAAGTCCTCGTGAAACTACCTTAAAGATCCTCGCGAAATCTACCCCTGGGAGGTGTCCCAACTCAGGGGGAGATACTGGGTCACAGCCTGCTGCGATCCCGGAGAGCTCAAAGCGTCTCACTTAGGATCACTATTTATAGGATCATGAGATGATTGACTTTGGTCAGTGTATTTCCATTCTGGCCATCATTCTTTCTTGTCAGGTAATTCTGGCACCCTCCAAGGTGAGCCATGATCTGAGCAGCAGGAGTGCCAGGTGCGGTTCCAGGCAATAGGAGTTTCAGGTACGATTAGGGAGTGCCTAATCATCCTAACTCACTGTACCGTAGCCAGGACAAGAAAGTACCAGACTGTCCCAGCTCGCTGCACAAGAACACAACGGTGGCTGGTCCTGACTTTGATGTGGCCTTGGCGGGGGCTGCACCACCACAAAGACCCGGCACTTAGCCTTGTTGAACCTCATACAGTTGGCCTCGGCCCATCGATGCAGCCTATCCAGATCCCCCTGTAGAGCTTTCCTACCCTCAAGCAAATCAACACTCCCACCCAACTAGAAGTTGTCTGCAAAATTACTGAGGGTGCACTTGATCCCCTAGCGCACAGCAGCCTGCATGTCTCTTTTATGACATCTCTTTCTTTTTGCCACCAAGGGAGTCTAGGTGACTGGTTAAGTTAGATTCCTAATATTTGAATGCCCTATTAGATTACCTTCTAAGTTTTTGAGCTATTGGAAATTATTTTGGGACTGAAAGAGTAGTGTAAATGAGGTTTTTTTACTTTTCAGTAGGGAATTCTTGAATAATGCCATTTTAGTTCACTTGCAACTATTTGGAAATATGGGTAGAATGTGAATACTTTGAATGGGAATTTTTATTTCAAAGATTCTCTTAGTTCCTGGAGGATGCCACTGTGGTGTCTCCCACCAGAAGTGAGTGCTTGCCCAGGGTAGAAGAGACCTGGCCTCAGTTCTGTCCCTCAGGAGTTCTGAACTTACTCCCGAAAGAGTTGACTGAGATATCAAAGCTGATCTCTGTGAGATGCAGCAGAAATGGTTTTGTCAGTAGTTCTTCTTTTGAAATGCTTTGGAAAAAAATTGTCTTTTGCTCATATGATTCATTTGTCACTGTTTGGGATCCTCTGTGTGATAGCAGAGTGAACAAGAGGAAGATAGATTTCCTCCTTTCTGGATTAATGTCCCATCATCGGCTGGAGGGGTTGGAGGGTCTTTCACTCAAGGCTTTTATTTTTGTCTGTTTTGGTTTCTTTTAGCTGTTCTGTTTGGTCTCTGTTATTGCTATCCTCCTCTTTTTGTTTGTCTGTGCTTGCAGAGATGTACTGCCCACAGCAGTTTATGGTACTCTCATACAAAGTCAATTAGAACAAAATGCTTTTCATAAGGTTTTTGTGTAACATTGCTGATATGTTCTGGAGTGATGTTTGCTGCCTTTATTAGCAGTGTGGTGTTGACTGTGGCATGTTTTAGTCCCTAAGTCCTTTCTGTTGTACTGCTGTGCAGTCAGTAATTGCTTCTTTTCCGGGTGGACACTTGATAAAATGAAACTCAGTAAGAACAACTGTGTGTCACTCCGATATGTAGGATAAAACAAGATCAATCTCAGATCATTTCCTTTCAGGTAGTTCTGAGTTACATACATGACTAGAGACATTCATACATGCAGACAGTAGTAAACGAGGAATAAGCGGCGTCAATTTTTTTCCTCCTTACTCATTTTTCATAGCTAATATAGATTTCCTTGAGTGGAGTAGAAAAGGTGCAATAAGTACACACTTGTAACTTGAAATTTAATTATTTTCTTGCTCTATTCTGTTCAAGCATATAGGCTTGTTTTATAAATAATCCTTCCTATGCTTGATTATTTTGATGCAGCTAGAAGCATAGATAAAGTTGGTAGGATTTTTTTTTCTTCCAAACCATATGTTAAAAAAAAAGGTGCGTGAAATAGATGGGGAGTAGATTGTAAACAGTAATTAGTGTCTGCTCAGTCGGTCCAGGATATTTTCTTGCAAATTGGAAAATCACAGAACAAAAGGAAAATCAAGAGAAGAAATAATGCTTGTATGGAATCCCATGAGGGTGGGGGGAGTTGAATCAAAGATTTCCCCTGTGGAAAATTTCAAACACATCAAAAACCAAGTGACTGATCTGCATATGAAATCACAGTTATAGCAAGCAAATAACATCCTTATGTCAGGATGACCTAGCCACATTAGCGATCAGCTGGATGCTTTAAAAATTGTTTTATTTATCACTTCCATATTTGTTTTCCTCTACTTTCTGCCTGCCTTACAGAATTAGATCTCTGAAGCACAGGATATGTTTTGGGACAGATCAGCTGGCAAAGGCTGTTCTTAGCCTTCAGTGATGGAGATTCCCTGCCTTCCCTACACACACAGTCCCAGTGCAGGATTATTCTTATGGTTTGAAGCTTTTTCTTATTGATCAGTTTTCTGGGCCATCCAAAACTGGATACGTTACTCTGGGTCTTACTGAGTAAAACCTGGTTGCTTACAGCTTTGTGTTGATACATCTCATGATAATGCTAGCTTGTCTTGCAGCAATAATGTTTATTTCTAATGTCTGATCCACTGTAATCCCTGGTTGTTATTCTGTAGACCTCGTGTCTAAGGTGTAAACACCTGTGTGAGTTTTCAGGGAACACTTCATTCTCAGGAAATGGGTCATTTGTTTATAGTCCAGTAAAATAATTCAGGAGTTTTTGTTTATTTGGCCAGGAGATGGCTGTAGCTAGCCATGCCCAAGGGACACCAGCCTTTCTAAAATTGTGGTAGTCATTCTTTCAAGAAAAGTATTTACTTGAACACGATACTATTTTATGAACTTGAGCTGTAGAAAACTCCTGAAGGCAAGTTCTGTTTTTAAGTAAAATGCCTATGGGGGAAAACATGGGTGAGAAGACAAGGTTGTCCCCAAGTAGTTACGGTATTTGGTGAAGTTTCTCAGCTAAGGACTGGATATGCTTATGTCCTGGTTTCGGCTGGGATAGAGTTAATTTTCTTCCTAGTAGCTGGTATAGTGCAGTGTTCTGGATTTAGTAGGAAAAGAATGTTGATAACACATTGACGTTTTTAGTTGTTGCTAAGTAGTGTTTATACTAAAAGTCAAGGATTTTTCAGCTTCTCATACCCAGCCAGCAAGAAGGCTGGAGGGGCACAAGAAGCTGGGAGGGGACACAGCCAGGACAGATGACCCAAACTGGCCAAAGGGATATTCCATGCCATATGACATCATGCCCAGTATATAAACTGGGGAGAGTTGGCCAAGAGGGGCAGATTGCTGCTCGGGAACTAACCGGGCATTGGTCAGTGAGTGGTGAGCAATTGCATTGTGCATCACTTGTATAGTCTAATTCTTTTAGTATTTATATTGGCATATTATTATTATCATTATCATTATTTTTCCTTCTTTTCTGTCCTATTAAACTGTCTTTATCTCAACCCATGAGTTTGGGGTTTTTTCGATTCTCTCCCCCATCCCACTGGGTGGGGGGAGTGAGCGAGCGAGCGTCTGTGTGGTGCTTAGTCGCCGGCTGGGATTAAACCACGACAGCTTACAAAGATTGCTTAATGTCCTGATGGCTTTTAGTAGCATGAGGTAATCGGAGAACCTTTTGAAGCTGAGCTAACAGAGGTAGATACAGTGTGTTTTAAAAAAAAAATTCTAATCATTTGCCTCCAAAATCCATAAAATACTTTAAAATGTTTATATTGTAAATCTTTTTTGTTAGTGATTTCAGGAAGTTATTTATTGCGGAGACTTCACAGCATGTTACTGGTGAGGGAGCAGAGATCTGTCAGTGGAGGTTCTGCATCTGTTCTCGTGGTGCCAAGTGTTACAGTGCAAGGGCAAGAAGTATAAGAACACAATTTGGGTAGGCTGGTTGGGCCAGTGTGTTAAAATAGTGTATTCTGCCTCCCAGAAGCTGCTAGTGGTTGGGTATTACTTCAACAAGTGGGGAGACACTCTGGGGTTTTTCTATGAGTTTTTTTATCAATAATGATTGGGTCTTTTGCATGCTTTGAGAACATAGCAATATGCTATTATAGAGAGGAGAAAAACTCAGCCTAAAGTAGCATAAGAAATAAGTGTTAGGGGTTTATTGTATGAATAGATCGATGGAAAACGTTAGCTCGATGCTTCAGAAGCAGACTGCAAGCTTGTTGGAGAAGCACTGTGCTTCCTCTTTTATGTAGGTGCTGGTCCTTCCTAACCTATTGCACGTGGTAGAATGAAGTAGTTCAGAATTTTTGACATGACGGACTTAAGCTGAGAGTGGAACGTTTTATTCAGAGTTAAAAATGACGAGTTGTTGTGTATAGATTGAGTAAAACCTAAGTAGTCTGGAGTTTGGTTTTCCTTGTTTCTTTGTGGATGGATTTAAGCAGAGAATTCTGCAGCTTGCTTGCCTGGTTCTTCCAGAGAACTTTGGCAAGATCTGGATTTTGTTCTGATTTATATAAATGTCTTTGAACAGTAACATCTGGAGAAAGTGTTCCAGACTCATTACACAATAGTACATTTTGTTCATTTTCATCTTAAATAGCCAATTCTTTTCTTAAGATTTACAGTTAGAAAAAAAGAAAAGTTGAGAACTTGATACAATGTAATATGTCCTTTTACACTGTTTGAATCTGTGGGATATTGATATAAATAATTCTGTGTCAGAGCTAAATAGAATTTATTTTAGTTTTGTTTTTATTTTTTTAGTTCTGATAGTGTGCCTGGTGTGAAAACAATATTTTATTTGTTTCAGACTTACTAATATTTATTATGTTTCTTTTTATATGTTGTAAACCTGTTTGAGGGAAAGATAAGGGATATACTTTTTAATATAGAACTTGATACTCAGTACAGAGCTTAAGAATGTTCTAATGCGTTTTTAAGATATTTCAAGATACATTGCTGGGCAAAAAAGTATGTGCTGCTGAACTTCATAAAAATGGAATTTTCCACTTCAGGAAATACTTGCAGTGAAACATTTAAAAGTAATATTTTAGTAATATAGTGTCAAGGAGGATGAAACTTTATGTATTAAAGACACAAGATGGAATCGATGAGCATAACTAGTATTCGCAGTCTGTATCAATACCATATCTGCAAGCACAGTTCGTGTACCTTGTTTTAGATGTCAGTCTTTATGCCTTTACTATTTCTTAGGTGGAATTTAGTGATTCTCAATTTCCTTGGTTAGTCCTGTGATCAGTATGCCCTCTGTTTCATTTGTACTTGTGAAGTGGGACTAATTTAGTATGTCCGCTGTTTTTTCTGCCTCTGAGGTTGGTGATAACGTTGTCCCAAAAAATCAGGATTCTTTCACCCGGTGTGCAAAAAAGCCAATTAACACACACAGAGTCGAGATGTTTATTTCATGTCTGTGCAGAGATGGGTGTTAGGTGGTAACTCCACAAAGCTAGCGCACCCGGTTAACACACGGTAAAGCATTTTATACCTTTCGAGCAACAGTTATCAGTATTTTTACAGTTTCTCTTAGTTACCCTCGTTCTTATTGGTTCTCGCAAGCCTCATCTCCACTTAGTTGCAGCATCCTCCTTTTTTACTCCGCATGTTCTGTGAGGAAGGGCGTTCTGTTGGTAGGGGGCTCTCCCTACCCGAGGGTGGGTTTTCGAGTATGTTAATTAGGATAGTTCACTCAAAGTTCAAGTAGCTCTTTGGTTGCCCTTGTGCTTATCTTGGTATTTCTTTACCCGGCTAACTTATGGTGTCATCTTGTTTCTCTTCTCAAGGTTGCGCCTCGTTAACTAAATAGCATCCTTTGTTTTGTTTCGTGCATATCTCCAACAATAAGAGTGTGGTAATTATCACTACTTCAGTTTAAGAAGGTGCTGCAGACTTTATTACAGGGAGTAAACTACTCAGTTTTCTTGGAAGTAATTTGCTAGAAGGGTCAAAAAGGTCAAGACTACTACCCCAGTCTGGTCAATTGTCTAAGCAGCTTTGCAACAGAAGCACTTTGAGGAGCAGGTTAATCTTAATTTAACTTGATTCAGAGCCATCTTGCAGTGACCAGGCTGACATAGCATGCTAGTCATTTGTTATAAAAGATCTCCTTTCTTTTTAATTTGTACAAACCTTAAATCCTCAAAACCTAGCAAGGAGTTTTCACACTTGTATGGAAGCACCAAGTATAGATCAATTTATTGTTTTTTCTGATGCACACGTGAGGTGGTGTGGTGGGTTGACCCTGGCTGGATGCCAGGTGCCCACCAAAGCCGCTCTATCACTCCCCCTCCTCAACTGGACAGGGGGGAGAAAATAGAACAAAAGGTTCATGGGTCGAGATAAGGACAGGGAGATCACTCACCAATTACTGTCACAGGCAAAACAGACTCGACTTGGGGAAAAATTAGTTTAATACCAGTCAAATCAGAGCAGGATAATGAGAAATAAAACCAAATCTTAAAACACCTTCCCCCCACCCCTCCCTTCTTCCCAGGCTTAACTTTACTCCTGATTTTCTCTACCTCCTCCCCCACTGAGCGGTGCAGGGGGACGGGGAATGGGAGTTTGGGTCAGTTCATCACACGTTGTCTCTGCCGCTCCTTCCTTCTCAGTGGGAGGACTCCTCACACTCTTCCCCTGCTCCAGCGTAGGGTCCCTCCCACGGGAGACAGTCCTTCATGAACTTCTCCAACATGAGTCCTTCTCATGGGCTACAGTTCTTCATGAACTGCTCCAGCATGGGTCCCATCCATGGGGTGCAGTCCTTCAGGAACAGACTGCTCCAGCGTGGGTCCCCCACAGGGTCACAAGTCCTGCCAGCAAACCTGCTTCAGTGTGGGCTCCTCTCTCCACGGGGCCACGGGTCCGCAGGTCCTGCCAGGTGCCTGCTCCAGTGTGGGCTTCCCATGGGGTCACAGCCTCCTTTGGGCATCCGCCTGCTCTGGCGTGGGGTCCTCCATAGGCTGCAGGTGGATATCTGCTCCACCGTGGACCTCCATGGGCTGCAGGGGGACAGCCTGCCTCACCATGGTCTTCACCCCGGGCTGCAGGGGAATCTCTGCTCTGGCACCTGGAGCACCTCCTCCCCCTCCTTCTTCACTGACCTTGGTGTCTGCAGAGTTGTTCCTCTCATATCTTCTCACTCCTCTCTTCTGGCTGCAACTGCAACTCCCCTGTAACTTCTTTTCCCTTTCTTAAATGTGTTATCCCAGAGGCGCTACCACTGTTGCTGATTGGCTCAGCCTTGGCCAGCGGTGGGTCCGTCTTGGAACCCGCTGGCATTAACTTTATCGGACATAGGGGAAGCTTCTAGCAGCTTCTCACAGAAGCCACCCCTGTAGCCCCGCCACTACGAAAACCTTGCCACGCAAACCCAGTACAACATGCTTTGCGTTATCAAGGGAGAAGCATAGTTACAAGTGAGATTCATAAAATGTTTTTCATTACTGCACATTACTGGTCATTCAGCACTTTGTTCCTGAGTACTTCTTTAGCAGCATTAAATCCTTGCTGTTGTGTTGAGAATAGTTGCTTCACAATTTAGGGTAGATCCAGCATGCTTTCAAATTTACTATAAAGTATTTCTACACTACTGATACTGAGGAGTGTGAGAGACAGTGCCTTGTATTTGACATGGTTTTGTTTATTCCTTGGTTTGCCATCCAGATAGTGTACCCAGCCTATTACAGCAGAATTTTCATTAACATTTTGTAATACTTAGCTTTGGTAACTGTTGCATATTTTCCTGTTGGATCTTTTATCATGTCAAGTAATGTTGCAGGTAGTCTGAAAATGCATGGAACTGACCTAAGCCGCTTAAATAAAGCTGATATGTTATTCCTTGGTTATACCCACATATAAGTGTTTGGTAGATGTCAATTTTAGAGTGCATTTTTGCAAGTGAGCATTCTGTCATCTAGTATAGCTTCACACATCTAACTTTATAGTCAGTTATGCTTTTCTGCAAGTGTGCTTCTCACACAGCAAAATTTTTTGTGGTTGAGCAAGGAATGTTATTAATCCTAGCTGGAGGAACACTTGAATGCCTTGGTGCAGTTAGGCATCGTGCTTTTTTTCTTTAGGCTGATACAACTGGGTATATGAGCCAGATGATCAGAAGGAATTCAGTGTGGAGTGGGCTACCTGCATAGTCATCAGTAGAAAGAAATTCTGGTGAGCAAATCTGCCACTTTGATGTGAGCTGCTTATTGAATATTTTTCTAACAGTGTGGAGCTGAATCAGTACTATTTTATCAATGACATGAAATGCTTCCATCAGCAGGACAGGTACAGACATAAAAACTTTGGGCAGTCAGCATGTAACGCTGCTTGGGGCTGTTAATGAATCATAGAATAGTAAGAGTTGGAAGAAAAAGACCTTGAAGGTCATCTGGTCCAAACCAGTACTCAACGTAAAGCCAATTTAGGTTGTTTGTGGTCTTGTCCAGGTGAGTTTTAGAATATGTCCAAGGAAGGAGCTTGTACAACCTCTCTGGGCAGCTTGTTCCAGCATTTGACTACTGTAATAGTGAATTTTTTTCCTCTTATATAACGTTTACCTTTTTGCGTCATTCTTTCACCTATCGCTGTGTACCTGCAAAGAATCTGCTCTTCCCCCTGCTTATACTACTGCTTGGCTGCTTTTTCATCATGGAAGGATTAAATGACATGCAAGTTTACCGGCATTCAAAGCTATGCCAAAGCTTTGCGTTAACCTCTCCTGACGCCTCCCGTTCCCACTTCTTCCCTGAGAAAGGGAGATAATTAGATAATATATTTTAATATTTCTGGTTTATTCTTTAGCTTTTGGTGGGATGCTAGTTTGTCACAAATGACAGGAAATCTGAAGTGGGAGAGAGGGCCGGAAAAGCAAGTTTTCCCTATTTGCTTTAGGAAGGTAGAGCTGTTTGTAAATAAATTTTCCTGGGTCCTCCCTCATCCAGAGGGCTATAAGCCTTGCAATTGAGTGCTTAATGTTATGTTCATGCTGTGAACAACTTCAAGAATTTACTAAGTTTTACTACAACACAAGTTTCCTTTCCTTCCAAACCCGCAATTCAGTAACTGCGCAGATTATAAGAATTTGTAGATAACTGAGGAGGTTGCTCCCTGTCCATGGTAACATTTTCTTTGCACTTCAGCAGTTCTCCTGACTCTGATACTGTTTAGGGTTTTTGAGAGTGAGGATTAAATGAAAATGCAATAAACATGTGTTTCTTCTAAGGGAATCTTGTGGGAGAGGAGGTGAAAGTGCAGTTTGGATCTGTGGAGCTCTTGGAAGAAAAATGCACCCTCTTCAGTAAGAGAATGACATGTTGAGAATGCTTTGAGCTAGAACTGCTAGTTCAAATATTCATGTCTATTCAAATGTATGAATGCCTTGGAATTAGTAACTGGGGGAGACTTAAATGGAAAACTTACCCTTCAGCTGTTCTTAATTTCCAATTTACTTGAAGTACTCTTCAGAAGTGTTGGTTATGTCAGTGGAATAAATGATAAACCTGTGAGGAATTCCTGTTCTTACCAGTTACTTGTCAGAACAGGTGTCCTTTTCTTTGGGCAATGCTGTGGTGATTAGTGCTTCAGAAGGATACATTTTTTTGTGCAAGTGATTTCACCCGTCCCTTCCTCCCAAATGAAGCTTAATTAAGACTCCTGTAAACAAGTGAAACCAAGTAAGAAAGACTTATCTGTCATTTGGCCTTTATAAAACTTCTGCCTAGAATAAGAACTCAGGTCCTTCATTGCAGTGTAGAGTGTGATAGTGGATTTTGCAGCAGCCGAAGAGGAAGCAGCTAATGTAGTTTAGTGCATGCAGATCTCTATTCTGGCCCTGTTCTCAGTCGCTCACAGATTTCTGAAGTACTTTTTTTTTTACTAATTCATGTATTTTATTGCCATAACATGACTTTTTGTCATTACTTTTTCCTTAAATATTCCAATCTGCCATGGAGTTAGTTGCTAATTCGTCAAAATTTGAATGAATTTTTCATTCAAAGTAACTAAATGTTGAAATTCTTTTGAAAGCATAGGCGGCGTATACACAGTGATTTTTGTGTGTGTGGATATATGTGTTTCTCCTACAACAGACCCAACTCATTGCACTTGACTTGAGACTTTACATTGACTTAAATGGGGGCTGAGTCCTGGCTGCTCAGCCGTGTAGTTGGCTGAGCTATGCCAGAGGTATGGCTGGGTCCTTGAAGCCTGCTGTGAATGTCTGGGCACACAAATGTTCTTGGCTCAGTCTGTGCAACTCTTGTAGGATACAGAATTGGGGAAGAACAGGAGAGAGGAGTAAAGCTCAATTCTGTAAATTATGTTATTCTACACACAGTAGGTAAAATTCATCATAGGAAGTTGTGAGCTACTTGCATATGAAATCCTTTTTATTTCATATAATTACTTTTCATCTGTTAGGTAGGTGAAATGATGTATTTTAACATGGGCAGCTCTGGAAAAAGCAGCTTTTTAAATGGCATGGCACGTTAGTGTGCAAGGATTCAAGACTGAGAGGTAAACCATCTTTGTGTCTGTGAAATTGAAGCCCTGCTTTGGACAAGTAGATCTGAAATTTGCATATTCAGCTGGAAAGCCAATGTGTTTTTACCGGTATTCACTATAGAGAAACAGTGCCCATGGCATGCCTTTTTTTTAAAGCTGAAGAACTGTGACTAGGATATCAATAGAGGAAGTGGTAATTGATTAAAATTAATAAGAAATTACTAGAACTGTTTCATGTTCAACCAGGAGCTCTAAAAGAGCTGGGTATGAATTTACGAAATTACTTGCTGTGATGCCTGCCCTCTCACATAGTGTCAGAGAAATGGAAGATAACAAGTGTCACCAGTTGTAAAACAGGGCTTAAAAGGGATTGTGGGACCGAGAAAGTCTGAATGCTGGATAGATTGTGTTAAGGAATAGAATTAGTAGACTTATGCAGATGTACGTCTATGAAAAATCCTAGATATTCTAGGACTAGAACAGGTCTTTAAAGACAGGACTGATTTGAAATCAGTCATTTCTATTTGAATTTTCTACACAAAGTCCCCAGTGAGTAGCAAAGAAGCTAATCTGCTGGGACTTTCTTTTCTTTCCAGTCCTCTGTTTCTCCATGTACATCCACGATTGTTGCAGTTGAGGACAGAATATATTTAGCTTGTCAGACTCTTCTATTTGACTTCTAATGGATGTTTTAAATGGAAGTTAATGAGATCATGGGGACAAATAAAATGCTGCCCAGGTATATTGTTAATACTACTCAATCCTGACATCTTTTAAGATGCCTTTCTTAACACAAGTGATGTAGAAGTATCTTAAAAACAAAACAAAACACCCTCCTTTGACTAAATCACCAGCAGTACTCCTTAAACCACTCAAATCGGCCAATGTAGGCTCCTACAGAGCGATGTGAAATTACTCAGAGTTAGTGCCTTGGGTGGTGTGTTAACATTATAGGAGATTTGATATTGTTTGAATATCTCAGTTTTGAAGTTAAATTAAGACAGGAACATGTTTCATTGCAGATACTGAAATCTGAAATACTTTTTTCCTGACAGCTTGGAACAAATAAAGATTAAGCAGGCCAAATCATTAATGCACAATAATTGACTACGTATGTCTGTAAACATGTTCTGTTAGGTTGCTATGAAACTTTTTATTCTTGGAGGATGAGAAGATGACTGTAAGACTGCCTTAAAGCTGTTGCCCCTTAGACAGAGGGTCAGTGGCAATTTGAACATTTGTGTGGTACTTAACTCTTTGTTCCGAAAATCACTAAGATCAATCTTTTTTTATTTAAGTAAAAATAGATCAGGGGAGGATGAAGTAATTGTTTAAAAATTGCTTTTAATCAAATACTGCTTTTTCCTTAATGTTTTTAATCTTTTCAGTCTAGTTTACTAGGCAACACTTCTAGTGTATTTATTCACTTGCTTAACATGCATCTAATCTTCCTGAGTTATTGGGATGGAGAGATGAGAAGAATCATCCTTTTTTCACATAGCTCTGTTTGCCATATTGCTTCCCTCACTACTTGGAAAAGGGCACCAACCTGTTCAGGTGGCTGAAACTAGGGATGTTTATAAAGCTGGGCAGGTTAATTGAAATGGACACCAGCATAACGTCTTTCTTCAGAGGCTGACGCACCTGGTTTCAGATAACGTAGGGGTACTACTTTCACCTGGAGTGACAAGTCAGCTCACGGAGTTTGTGTTAGCTCATTTTGAGCTGCGTGGCTGACACGAGTAATAGGAGAAGAGTACCTTTTAGGAAATATTTCTTCATTGATATGGAAAAGAAATATGGAAAGACAAAGTATCTCTGGGTTATTTGTCTGCTTCAGTCAGATTTCAGCTGAAATCTTTCTCAGCTGGTTTGGAAAGGATGATGTGAATGGCTGTTTATCAAAATTGACTTCCTTTTCACATTTTGAAAAAAATATGAAAAATAAAAAATGTGAAATAAAATAGATAAAAATACATAGGCTTAATGCCTGTAAATGTTCAGTGTTTAAATGTTTTGTGTTCGTTTTAGTAACGATTTTCATATTGTATCAATAAAAATAGGAGGTTAAAGCCATGCCATACAATTTTTAATGTTCAGGGAAATTAATAAATTTGTTTTATCCTAATGCTGTGTATATCTTTTTGTCTTAAAGGGCTAGATTTTGTAAAGAAAACCCTACCCCTTGAGACTCTGTCCTAGGCTTGTTTTCCCATCTAATGAATAGTAAAGTGCTTTAGGTTTTGCTTTTAAGGGATCAGTATTACTGTTTTAAATGTACAATCAAAAGCATTCCTGAGTAATTAATCTCATTCAATGACAATTACCTGGCTCTTTCTTTACTGTTTTAAGCCATAGTACTTCAGGATTATGCCTTTAGTTCTGAAAGTCCAAATCAGGTGTTTCAAGCTGATCATGTTATAGCTGTCATGTTGTATTTCACATTTGCTTTTATTGATTCTCAGTTCATTTATTTCCTCATACTCCACTGATAGCAGCATGCTGCCTCTAATTTAATATCTCAATAGTCTTTCAGCATTTTTATTAGGGTGTATTTTATTTCGAATCATAGATGGGCATACTAGTGTGGTGGATCTAACATGCTTTTAAATTCATTCACCTACCCCAAATTGATATTAAAGAATTAATTTTGAAGTTTTTATCAATTATTAGGTAAAAGCTCATTTTACAGGATTGTTCAAATAAATTTCAATTTTTGTGTGATGATATAAAATTATTTATGGAACCAATGTGTTAGGCTATTTCAGTGTAGTCTGAAAAATCTGTTAATAAAGAATAAGGTTAGGTAAGCTTAGTATGATCTGACTATTGGGCACTTCTCAACAATCTGTTTTTTTTTGTTCTGCTCAGACATTAGTCTAATTATGTAGGCTATGTGGTAGAGTTTTAAAGCAGACTTACCTGGATTTCAGTAAATCGGTATGTGTTAAAAATAGAATAGAAATTCACATGAAGGAAAAAAGGCCAATTGAATATTTTGATTTCAATATAAAAATGCTATATTTTAAAATGTACTGTGAGTTTAACTTTTTTTTCTTCGGTAGTCTTATTTTTTCAGTGTTTGCTGGTGATGTCCTATATCAAAATAGCATGTAAGCAAGTGAAGTGAAATATATTGATCTGCCAATAGACTTTTAAGAAGTAGGAAAGTATAATATGTTTTGATAATGTTAATGCATTTTTAGTTTATTAAAATAGGAGTTGTTTTAAATTAAAAATTTAAATGTATCAGTGAAAGAGAAGGGAAACAAGATGTCTAATTCATGGTACCCTAGATTAAATAAAAAAGAGGGAAGGAGATGTTTGCCAAATGTTTATAGTGTTACAGATGGATATGGGTACAGAGACAGCTTTTGTGATTGCATCTGAAGCAGGGCTTCCCCACCTTCACAGATGGTGGTAAGGCCTGGGGCAACTATACATTTGCATAGGTGGTTTATGTTCCTCTTTCCTTGACCATGATGCCTGTCAGCGGAGGGAGCGCACTAGAGGATGCTGTATAGCTTGGGAACTGAGATACAGCCATCCTTCAGGAATGAGAACAACTTACACAGTATACACTCCCTAGGTTCAAAAATAATCTTGTGTTCTCCTTGTTATAGAAGCTCTTTCATCTTTCCATGGCATTATTTTCCTTCTTCATCCTAAGGATTGGTTTACTGATCTATTTACTCTGTAGAAATGGGACTAAATAGCCCTGAAAGCCAAAGTTTCTTATTCTGCGTGGGAGAAGCATGGTACTGATGTGACTGAAGTCTTCCCCTTTTGTCAGCTCTTAAGGGAAGAGATGATTCCTGTGTGAGCTTTTTGAACTGATTTTTGTTAATTCTTGGCAGTAAAGCCAAGACACAATTGATGTCTGTCAGAAGTGAGTATAACTTAATTATGAGGACAATAAAAACAAGTTACGTCTTCAATAAATATCTTCCCCAGTTCTGGGTTTCCCAGAGCATTCTGTCTTTCTGCTACTTAGAATGAAAATCTTTCAGGGCTGAGGCTGTTTTTATGTAGTGACATTGCCAGACACATTGGTAGTACTAGTAAAGAAAGAATAGCAGTATGCAGACTAGTAGCATTACTGCAGCACGCTGGTAAAATAAATGCCCAGCAAGAGTAAATGGCAGCTACGAAGTTACTGCCATTCTCACTTCCTATGCCATTTTCAGTCTGAACAACTTTTGAGCATAGTGCCTGCAGAGATTATTGTTTTTCTTCCAGAAGATATGAAACAAAGTACAAATGACCCACATCTGGAAATTACTGAGGTCAGTTTGCTCATACACCTTGGAAATGAGAGCTAGCAGGTTTTTTCTACTTGTAAAATGTTCTCTGCTCTGCAAGGTACTTTGCTGTGATTCAGAGTTGATCAGGGTAGTATTGGGTGCGTTTGACATCCAGACAACAAAAACCCACTTTCTTTCAAAAGCTATGCAATAATTTTGTTCATCTGGAATTCAGTTTTGATTACTGAGCTAGCTGTGGTAACATTTTTATCTTCAGCAGCAATAGCAGGACTTCTAAGTCATAAGAATTTAAAAAGTTTCTTGGAAATTTATTTCTAAACAAAAAGCAGCCTAGTGTGCAGGTATCTTAAAAGTACTGTAAGTCTCAGGGATTTTTGTTTCAAATACTGATTTATAAGAAATGAGTAGAAGTCACAGAAGCTTGGAATGACTAATTTGAGAAAATGATGCTTCCCCTCAAAAAGACGATCTTTAAGGTGCTTGAAAATGTTTCCTCTCTCTTGTATGCAGAAATGTGGAGTGTCCTGCAATTGTGGTAGCCTTTTGGACTTGTGTTGGCTTGTGTAGCCTCACTGACAACACCAACATTGTAGTATCATTCAATGGCATTTTTTTTACTTGCCTTAAATGAATGGTGTCTTAGTCATGTTCCTGGTGGAGGGAAAAGAGAGGAAGGCAGAGGGAGAGCCAAAAACTAATTGCTGATATATCAGAAAAAATCCCCCCCAAACAAACAAAACCCCAAACGAAAAAACCAACCCAAAACAAAGTATCCCTTTAAGTATGAAACTCAAAACACCAGGTAAAGCATGTGGACAGGGTACAAGCAGTGACAATGCTGTGCTGAGTGTTGTATGAAGATGAAAAACATGTACCTGAAAGATTTTTAAAACATGCCTTCCCTTAGTATATCGTAAATACAGCTTTGGGCAGTGGTTCTCCTCTTATCATCCCTTTCTAAAACCTTTTGTTAGCTTCCCTTTTTCTAGTTACTTAACTTGCAGCTATTGAAATTAGGACTCTTCATAGTAATAACTTTCCTAATTATTAATTGATTATTTTAGTCTTTCTTTTTAGTTATTTATTTGGTGGTTATTTAGTTATTGTTTAATTTATTTCATAGCCACTGGTGTGCACTGTGCTCATTTTTTTCCATCCAGTTTGAAGTCTTGGCATATTCATGCACGATGGACTCCTATGGAAACCTACTGTCTATTTCTCAACGTTCTAAAGGGAAAATTTAGTAGCATAACTAGGTTCTCCTGTTGGTCTGCCAAAGGAGTACAGTACTGCTGGCAAATATTGTAAATATGTCTTATAGTGGACATTGTAGTGGTGTTTCATCTCTCTCCCCCTCCTTCTTGTTTTTAATTTCATGAACTGAACAATTTTGTCTTCAGCCATCTATTAGATTGATGCATATTTGGAATCTGAAATTACTGTGGCACAGAAATATGTCAGGGCTAAAATGACCTTTCCCCACAGGGAAGACACAAACCCCAAAATATCTGATTTCCAGTCTTGTGCCTCCAACAGCAGGAACAGCTTTTTTTTCTTTTGCCTTGGAGACAAACCAAATGCTTTAGTAAGCGCAGCCTTACCTTACGAAAGAAGACTGATAAGACTGGGCACTGCTTATGGGGAGTGTGGGCAAGAGACAGTATACTTTCATACAGATGCTCTCATAGATCCATCTGCCTTTGAGTATGGACAGTTAGTTTTGACTGCCTGAAAAAACTGAAGTAACAATACTTTCTTCTTTATTGTAAGCTTTTTTTAAAATGCTTGTAAGTATTCTTTACTCCTCCCATATAATCATGAGCGGTATGCATGCTTATCTGTATATACATCAGAACAAATTATTTTCATTGAAGTGTTAAGAACATTGTAAGTTACAGAAACTGTTCTTACCTTTCATTTTGTTTCTCCTTGTCTTCCTCAGAGCTGTTACAAATTAAAGTGAAAGTATCTTTACCTGTAACAGATGTTTATTGTTCCTACACCTAAAAAAGCCCATCTAAAGAGCTGTATGCTTAATTGCAGGTGACTTGTTTATAACTTGAATATTTCTGGGGCTATGTTTTCCACTTAGAGCTGGTGTGTTAAAGGAATTGTGGTTTTGTTTTGTTTGTTTGTTTTTTATAGGTAAAGATAGAGTTTTCAACACCCCCTTGTGTGAACAAGGAATTGTTGGCTTTGGTATTGGAGTTGCTGTTGCAGGTGCTACAGCCATTGCAGAAATTCAGTTTGCAGATTACATTTTTCCAGCATTTGATCAGGTTAGTACTAATAAGTTTGAGAGGTAAAAAGAAATCTTATGACTGTTTAAATTACTCTTCTGTTAGCATTAATACTTGGTTTGAATATCTAATTTTTGCAAATATATCCACCGCTGTATTACTAATATTTATGCATGCTTTAAGTAAACAGGAAGGTACCAAGGCCAGTTTGAAGGCTCATTAAATAATGGAAATTAAAGATGTGGTTTGAAGCAAATGTCTCTTTGTTCGTTTTTATTTTTGGTTTTGTGGCTGTGTTGGTTTCAGCAGCCTTAAATTCCTCAGCTGTGTCTTCCCAACACCATCTCTCACTTCTCTGTGCTGCTGCAGCTGGCCATGGGTCCGCAGGACGAACTACAGATTTGAACTGGGCTGATTGACAGTATGGGAATGGGGAAACAACTGGGTTATATAGCTACTCCTGAGGCCGAGACATCTAACTTGAACATACTAAATTATTGCTTCCTTTGCCTTGGAAAATGTTTGCCTTTCCACTGACTTACAGGATTCCTTTGCTTCTAATTTGGTCCTCTGAATCCCATGCATGGTGCAGATGATGTAGTTATATCTCATGTATTTAGAGGCTTAATGACGCATAACTAAAGGTATTGGACTGAATGTTACTTTTGTATATAAATCTTCCCAGATTGTTAACGAAGCAGCAAAATATCGTTACCGCTCTGGAGATCTGTTTAATTGTGGAAACCTCACCATCAGAGCCCCCTGGGGCTGTGTGGGTCATGGTGCACTATATCACTCCCAAAGTCCGGAAGCTTTTTTTGCTCACTGTCCAGGAATAAAGGTACAGTAACTCTTATTTTATGAAGATTAATTTTATTTGTTTGTTTGTTTTTTAATGGACCTGACTAAAAATGAGTCTGGGTGCAGGCAGGGAAAGAAGAATGGAAGTCAGTCCACAACAAAATATCTGAATATGTTAATTAAAAACTCTTTTAGAAGTTTTCGAGTTATAAAACTTAAACTGTGTTACGTGTTTTAGAATTTATAGCCATTATTGAGGCAATCTTTAGTAGACATAGCATTTTGTATTTGTGCGCTTTCTGCACTAAAAGCGTACATTTTACCTGTGTTCTGTGTCCGGTATAGTACAGAAACTAAAAACTAACACTAACAAATAGTACTTTCCATTTTTTTTTTTCTTTCTGCATCTATCTTAAGTGCATTGTCAAATTCATGTATATGAGTGACAGTGACAGGCAACGGACACAAACTGAAACACAGGAGGTTCTGTCTGAACATAAGGAGGCACTTGGCACAGGTTGCCCAGAGAGGTTGTGGAGTCTCTGTCCTTGGAGGTATTCAGAAGTTGTCTGCACATGGTCCTGGGCAACTGGTTCTAGGTGGCTCTGCTTGAGCAGGGGCATTGGACCAGATGACTTCTGGACGTCCCTGCCGACCTCAACTGTTCTGATTCTCTGAATGATAACTTTAGGCAAGCTTTCTGTGTGAGACGGTGGCATGCCTTGAAGCTAAAATTCCTAGTGCTTAGATGGATAACTTTCCTGGAGAAGAGGGAGGGGCAGGATCTAGTCATCTCAGATTGAGAGCACTGTTTGCCAGCTCTCCATTTTTTTCTCAGTAAATTTTTGTCTATGGACTTGTACTTCTGGGTTAACTGGCATCCAGTCCATTGAGAAATGACTCATAGCTTGATTAATGTGGAAGACTTAAGCAAAACCAGTATTTCTATGCTGAAGACACATGTTCATTGTTTATCTGTTGTTTAAACTATTGTCTATATATGATTTTGGTGTTCTAAAACTTCAGATATTACTCATTTACAGGGAGGCCATAGCCATTTCTCCTACTTGTTTCTCTTACTTAAATAAAAAAATCTTGTATTATCTGCGTTTTATTTCATGATATTTGAGAAACAGAATGCATTTTTGTCTTTGGGTGTTCGTTATGATCTTTGAGGTGTTCCTATTCTGAACTGGAAAATATTTCCTGATATAGACAAAAGCAATCTACAAAGTCTTTTGCCAGGTAATTGAATCAAATGTTTTCTTGAGCTTGTTTAAAAACTAAAGTAGTTTATTATCATATGGAAGCACAAGATGACTTATATGATTAAGATACTGATGCCAGGTCCAGCTAATTTATGCTGATCTTGTTGGTCAATCTCAAATCTTTATATACTGAACCAATTGCTGAGATTTAGTGGTCCCCTCTGGTGATTAAAACTCTAATTCATAGCAACCTAGTACTACTGTGCTTAGTCTTCTGAATAAGTTAGTAAGTCAGGATTTTATTTAATCACTCCACGTAATTTCATTTCTTTTCTCTCATCTCTGATCTTTTTTCTTGTTGTTATTTCATTTTCTTTTACTTTTCCTTGGGTAAAGTCCTGAAATAGGTTGCTACCACTAACAGCTGTCATCTCGGTTAAAGGTAAAGGGCACATTAAACTCTATGGAACTGGTGGAACAATATACTAGTTTTTGATGCACAGAGAAGTATTTTAAACTTGTACCTTTTGAATTTTGTATCTTTGTGAAAACAATGTTGTTCCTTTAATATTTTTTGCAAAGCTGTTCATTAATGCAGTTAATGTTTAAGGCTTTATCTTCAAGGTTGCAGGTCTTTTTTTGAATGAGCCCAAACCCAGCCCTTAATGTATGAATCCAGAAATGCAAATGAACTTGTGGTTCAGATACATTTGCAAAAGTCCCATATCTATGCGTATTTTCTCCAAATTACAGGAGGAAAGGCCATGTATTACAAGCTGGGAAGGGTAGGATTGATCTTTGGGGACAGTGGTTTTCAAAACTGCCCTCTTATTAAACTCTGCAGGAGGTTCCTGACTTAAGATTTTTATTTTGTGTTTTTCTTAAGTGAAAGGGGAGGTTTGGATTTCTTAAGTGAAAGGGGAGGTTTGGATTTCTTAAGTGAAAGGGGAGGTTTGGATTTCCCAAGCAAAAGGGAATTTGTAAACTTTGGCTGTTCAAGGGAAGGACTGTAATCATTAGTACTTAAGACAAGGCTTGTTGGGGTGATGAAGACATTGCTAGATGGTTGTATCTTTTGTCTACTGTTGTGAGGATGTATATCTTCATGGATCAGACTGTCTTCCAAAATAAAGGTATTGACTCTCTCCATCCCATTATAAGACTGCTCCAGAATATTTGCCGTCACCGCTAGAAGCTTTCTTTTAATTTCCAGCCTAAATTTGTTCCTGACTAACTTGTATATTTAACTCATCTGTCCTTCATCTTCCCTTTCATATACTAAGAGAACAATTGTTTTCCATTTAGTCTTTGTTTTGTTAGACTAAACAAATCACACTATCAAAGAGATGTCAACAATTTCTGAAGCTCTTTTGGCACGTGTTTCATTAATTTTCTTTCAAAACAGTTGATATAGTCATGAAGTATTCCAGGTTAGTTTATAGCAGTGATTTTGGCAATAGCACTAACACTTCCTTGGCTGTATTATTATACTTTTTTAGGGCTGTACTGCATAGTGTCCTAGTCATCCTTTGAGCAGATAGTAAATTCAGATCTGAATTTCTACTGCTGAGTTCTAAATTTATAACAAAAATGTAGTCCTTAAATGTGTGACTTTTCAGTATGTATTGTTCAGTTTGCTTTTGCTTTTGTCAGCCATGTCCTCAATGTGAACTAGGTCTTTTTGGTATCATCCTCTGTAGTGGTAGTGACTCTCAGCTTTTGAATAGTTTTCATTACTGTGTTCTGACTTAACATCGTAAATGAATAAGGTGAATAAAGTCTGTCCTAAAAATGATCCCTGAGGAGCTGCACTAGTAACATCCATCAGTTGGGTAATTTCCCATGTGTCTGTTACCAAATGCTTTGGTGAAATATTAATAGACTGCTTCTGCCTTGTTTAGAAAAATCACTTGTCAAGTTAATTTGATGTGATAGCAGGTTTAGGTTGTGTTTTGACTCTTTTCTATTACTTTATATAAATTAAATGTTTTTACTCTCAAAAAATATTTTGAAGCCTTGGAAACTCCTGGAGGCAGTAAGTTAACATGTCTGTAGTTACATGGATTTTTTTTTTTTTTTTCTTTAAACAAGTGCTACAACTAATGTTTTCAGTCAGAGGGGGCCATTTCTAACTTCACAGCTATAAAAATGTTTGCTAGCAGACTTCACGCTGCATGTGCCAGCTCTTTGAGATCTCTGGGATGTAAATTAGCTGGTCCTTCTGATTTGAGGGAATTGAGCTCTCAGGTTCTATTTTCATTTAAACTGTGATAATTTGGTAATTTTCTGTTCATAATCAGCATTCTCTTAGATCATCCAAAATTAACTCTTCTGTTGGCAAATCAATTCTACTTTTTCCTTCCAAGTAGTCAAATTACATATGGGGGCCTTGCTTAGTTTTCTCTTTGCTTGATAATAGTTTTTGAGGTATTTTTTGATATTTGTTCATTTCCAAAATGAACAAATTTCAGGCTTCCACCATAAGCAAAGGAAGTCAACTTTAAATAGCTATTTCCTTTTTTAGTCTGCAAAACTTACTGGACTAAGTCTGAATACCTTCCAGGCCTGCTCTGATGAATCTTTACCCAAGCAACTGAGGATCACTCAGTTGAATTTTTATGTCATACATCTACGTTAATTTTACTAAACTAACTTATAATATTTTTTTTTAATCTGACTGACTTTCTTCTGTTCCTTCTACCTCAAAATGTTATTGTTAAGATGTTAGTTCTACCTTATCAGAGCGGAGTCCATTAGTATTTAAATCATGGTGTAGAGGGGAACTACTCAAGCCTCATCAATGAACAAAATAAAATTCAAAATTTGGAGTGTGTGTTAGTAACGTAGCACTGATGTTACTTCATTTTGTAAGAACTGCTCAATCTGTACATAGGTTTATTTAAAGCAAATAATTGCTTGGTTTTTAATATTAATTGAGGAAGCTTGTAGCAGAATTGCAGTTTAAATAAACTATTTTAAAAATATTTTTACAGATTGTTATTCCAAGGAGTCCTCTTCAGGCCAAAGGACTGCTGCTGTCATGCATAGAGGACAAAAATCCATGCATATTCTTTGAACCTAAAATACTTTACAGAGCTGCAGGTAAAGATTTATATACTGTATTTTCCAGTAAAGCAACCCTTTTTTTTTTTTTTTTTTTTTTCAGATATATGTTGACAGTCACAGCTAAAACAATACTGCAGAAGTCTTGACTTGTTTTGTCTCTAGCTGTGTTTGGGGGTTGTGTTTTTAGAGGAATTGTGAAAACTGAATAACATCTCTAAATTTGGCTGCAAAGATAAATGAACATTTACAGTCTAATTCATGCTCAGTTAACTTTGGAAGTGGTATGTTTGTACAGTCTTGGGTTAAAAAAAAAAAAGAAATAGAACTAAGAGGCATTATCCTTTATAAAATTGCAGTATAAATTTGACAGAAGTTTAACTGCTTTGTTTTTGATAACTCTAGATACTAAAATAAGTTTCCAGATCAGTTTTTATTTTTCCAAAAGAACTGAACATCACCATCACCATTTTCCCAAAGTTACAATTTCTTTGAAGTGCTTAATTTCTAAAAATCTTGAAAATCTACCCCCTTAGATTTTAATCTTATGTGGAAGGAAGTGTGATTGCCATTAGTTTTTTCATTTGTTTTAGTCATAGTGAACTTTTCGGTTCAAAGAAGTTTTAACAGCTGTCTTTATGTGTAACATGTAAGAACAGAGTAATTTGACGATGGTAGTGCTTGAGTTGGTTCTAAAAGTTAGCTTGTTACTTCTTTGGACTAGAGAAACTGGACTGAGAACAGATAATGGATGAAAACAAATTATGCATGTGGAGATAGGCAGAGTGATTGGGTGAGCAACTGATAAAATAGAACTCAAGGCATCACTTACCTTCAGCATTTCTATGTCGTGTAGCTTTATATACCAACTATGCTTGAATCCGTCAATCCAATTTATAAGTTGACTCTGTGTGGACTGAAGTTGAGTGAAGGACAAAACGTTTGTATTTTACTTTGGACCTTTTAACAGCACTTCCATCAGTACATCCATTTTGTTAGTAAATTTATCCTCTTCCTAGAGAAGAGAACCAAAGAATAACAAGGGAAAGATTTAGAAATTAGACATCAAAACTACAAAAAAATAGCAGAATAACTCAGGAACAAATAGGATATTTACTGGGGAAACTGCTTATTTGCTTTTATATTTTCAAAAAAGACTCAGAATTCCCATTAGCAAGGTATTTTTAAAAGTGCAGCTATTTTTAGTGTGGTGTGGTGTGATGTACCCAAAGGGTATTGTGTTGCTTAAGTTCAGTGTGTTTTGAGAGCTTACTGAAATTTAGCAATAAAGACCTCTGACCCTTCATTTAGATGAAGTAGTTTGGAAAATGAACTTGAGTCTTAGAGCCCTGTTAAACAAAGAAAAAAATGGAAGTTTAAAATTTCTATGTCTTTAAAAAATCCCCTTCTTTCTTTTTTTTTTTTTTTTTCCCCCCAGTATTTACAAGTCACAAATACAGACTGTAGAGTTAATAAAATACTTGCTTTCATAGTGGAATGAATGGCTGCACATCAATATCACAAAGCTTTTGAGAATATAGGGAGGTTTTTGTGTTTGAGGAAATGACTTGTAAAGCAAATGCTGTATCGTCTAGTGAACATAAATCAGCCTTGTGACTGAAATCTTGAGTAAAGACGTGCTGAAATAGTGGTTGATGTGGTTTATGTGCTGGTCAATAATCAACCGCAGCGTTGCTGCAAGATGATGTTGGTAGTTTCTGAAAGACTGTGATTTCCTCCTATATTCCAATGGCCTGATTTTCAGAGACATTACCTACATTTTTGTCTTAAAATTTCTAAGAACATCAGTTTAGTGATGTAGGCTGAAATTTATGGTACATTTGTGTCAACATGTGACGAGGATGATTGTGACAGGTAACTTCTTTCATTTTGAGACAATTTTGAGTGGTCTTTTTGTTATTTCTACAATATAAAGTAGGAATATTTTATTATGTGGAGGATTTTCGACGTTCCTTTTATTTTCATTGAAAACCTTTCCCTCTGGCATCGTTAGTTCATCATCTTAACTGTTTAGCTGTCCTTTGTGGGTTGGGTCAGCTTGAACTGGAAGAAGAGTGGTGTCTGGGAGTTTCTCCTAGAAAATTAATCTCTCTCAGAGTTTCTTCTTATGCTGCTGGCCATGGTCAGGGTTTCTTGTAATTCCACCATAGAAACAAAGTGGCCTGGTAAATTCAGAAATGGACCAGGGTCATCATGATTGTTTGGTCCAGAGGCAGCGGCAATAAGACACAAGCCTGATAAACAAGAACAGGATAAATGGTGGAAAGAAGGATTTAAAAAATGCAACTGTCTTGTGTTTTGAGTAGAGCAAATTTTTATAATATCCCATATGAGTCTGTTGATTCTAGCAGGAGAAAGAAGATAGTACAGATTCAGAAATTCACTTACACAATAAGCTTGGACTATATATGTATTTCTTGCCTCTTTCCATTAGTGTCTCAAAATACTACAGGGTCTTCCCAAGGCTGGGAACATGCAGGCTTTCCAAAACAAGAAGACAAAATGATATCAGATGTCCGCTGTTGCTTTATTTATCTCTATTATTTTTTTTTTTCTTTTTTGGTGGCAGGGTGGGGGGAGTTATTGATTTCTACCAGAAACTTCCACTTTGACATTGACAGGATATTAATAGTATAATATGGTATAAAACCCCACCCAAGATTTGGGACCTCATTGTTCCAGACAAAAAATAATTTTCTTTATTTCCATGATGATGGCTAAGGCATTGAATAATGAAATTATACTGCCCCTACCATAAAATTTTTTTGTTCTAGCTTCATGTGAATAGACATGTTTGTTGCAAAGAACTTCATGACTGATGTTACAGTGGGTGTGTAGGGACTTCATTGAAAAATTAAGGTGTCAAAGATGATAATGGGAAGTAGTACTTTCTGTCTGTAAAATTAATGTAGGCATTTGAGCTTCATCATTCTCCTCTAATGGAATTTTCTCTCTTCCTGTGAGGCCTCTAAATAGCTATCCATGATATTTTGTTCAAAGTTGTTAATATCTTTGAAATTTCAGCTGAAAATAGGCTGTAGATGGGATAGTCGTTAAAACACAGGATATCTGTCCTTGTTCATGTGGGCTGAAGCTACTAATGCTTTGTTTAAAACAAACGAACAAAACAAAAAACAAAAAACAACAAAACCCCCACACCCACTACACCCCAAACAAACAAAAAACTATGCCCTCTGCTTCTGCCCCCAAGTGTTGCTATTATTGTTGAAATTAGCTGTTGGATGCTAGTCATGGAAGATATATATATCTAGCTTAGGATGTATAACCTGAAGTTGCTTTTTGAGAATGTTAAGCAGGGTGCCAGGTCATTGCTGTTTTATAGAAGCTCTTGTGCAGAGCCAACCTTGTGATTTTGTATCTGATGCATACCTCCAAGGAGCTATATAGGCCCACCAATTGCTTTCAATTTTTTTTTTTTTTTTTTGCTTGTTGATGACAAGGCAGGTTTTTCAAGATTTAAGCACAGATTTTTTTCATAATAGTAAAGACATTGTACAAAAAAAAAAGAATCTTTGTGTTTGAAACATAAGTCTGGTCTCCAAGGTAAATCTGAGCTGTAGCACAAAATATTTCAGTGTGACTATCACATGGATATTGTGATTGCTTGCTATGTTTTTGGAATAATGAATTTAGCTGGATGTCTTCCCAAATGAACACAGATTTGCTTATTCAAATATGCTGTATGCTTATTCAGACATGAGGTAAAACTAACCATGTTATTAAATGAATATTCATTTCTATATGAATATTTGCTATCCAAACATGCCTTTGCCCACGCAAGATACAAGAATAAAATTAGGCCTTAAATCTTCACCTTAGTCATCCCTGGGAGAAAGGTGGATGTTGAAATAGCATTGCCTTAAGTTCACCACATTCACACTGTGATGAACCGAGGAGAAAAGGCAACTTCCAAAGTGAAGAACAGCTTTGCAAGAACATCTTGAAAACATTTTCCAGTTCATTCAGAAAGTAACTCACACCTTAGATATGCAAGATAGGTAGGTATCCTAGTAACACCAAAAGGAGGGAGTGGACTTAGAGCTAAGATCTTAAACTTTGCCTGGGTGTCTGTTAATAGTAAGTTTTAAAAGCTACAGAAGAGAACTATCTATTTTGTTTGAATGAAATACAGTTGATGTTTCATATTCTGCATTAGCTCTGATGTGCAACCAATTTGAAATAGTCCCTATATACAGATATGTGTTTATGTATATATAACATGTTATCTGTGTGCATATATAGGTTTATATAGATATATATGTAAGACATATCATAAAGCAGTAACTAGATCGGAAAAGAACAAGAAGTATACTTAGCACGCGTAGTTGTAGCTAGTAATTACAGATTTCTTCTTCCCATACTCTGAAGCAGTACTGTGCTGCATCTGTGGCTAAGCCCACAGGCAGGACTGCCTATTTCTCTTGCACAGTCACCCCCTTTACTAGCAGTTTGTTTAGCAGAGGACTTGCTGTTCCTCAGTGTGCCTGGGCTCTTTGGAGTGCTCACCCTTACTCTTTGTTTACTTGCTTGGACAGTTATGGCAGTGACACCACCAGCTTGGTTGTATGTATGTGGAGTAGGGAATGACAGTGTTTTCCCCCCCCGGACAGCTCTTTTCCTTTCAAAACTCTTGAGTAGAGGATCTTAGCCAGACCAGCAGCCCTGCATGGTTCCCGCAGGAGACAGAACAGCCTTTTACTTGTCTCACTCCAGTCCCTCCTGGTAGCTGGTGTTTGGGACACACGCTGTTCCCATCCCAGCGGCTGGTGGCAGAGAACCTCACTTACTCCTGTAGCTCACGCCACAGACCCAGGGCATCTGCACCCCGGTTTGACTCCTGTTGCTGGCCCAGTGTCTTGTCTTCGCGTACTGGTCTCACCAGTAGCTGGCACTTAGTCCTTGCAGCACGCACCCCTGCGCAGGACAGAGGGTGAGATTACAGAGTTAAGAAAGGATTTCAAAAGAAGCTAGGTCTGACTGCTGTGATCAGGTGCAGGGCTCAGACAAACGTGCTGACCAGCCCCTTCTATACCCCTTTCTCTTTGTTCCCCACCTTGTTCCTCCCCAACCCTCTTCACCTGTGCATGCCCTCATCAGCTGGCCTAGTGCCACCCACCCCCCTCCAGCAACCTGGGCCTTCCGGTTTGCATGCTTACCAGTTGCAAAGTCCTGGTTTCCCCATAGTTCCGTGATAGCCCTTCACTCAGTGTGCCTGACCTGGTTTGCCTCTGTTATGTTTGTCTGTCAGGTTTGTGTCTCTGTATATTTTTTTTGTAGCTTCTCCCTTTTCTTTATCATCCCATTTGACAAGACCCTCCATCAGGTAATCTTACTGAAGCAAACACTCCCACATTCCCCATACCCTTATCAATAAGTGGGACTGAACTGGTTCTTGTTACTACCTCCCTCATCATTTGTTGGTTAAGTTTGTGTCCCTGTGTGTTCTTCCTTATGGCTTCTCCCACTTCCTATTATCCCCTTTTGCATTGAAAAGGTCCTTGTCCAGACACCCTTAAGGGAGCAGATGCTCTCTCCTTCCACATAACCTTACAGTGGTCATCAGAAGTTTTGTGTATTTTAATTTGCCTTGTATAAAATTAGAAAGCAGCAAAGAGAGGCAAGCCTTTCTGGGTAAAAGTCTGGAGTTAAATATACAAGTATGCATATATAGAGAGAATTCTGTTGCTGGTTAACTTATGAGATTATAATGTTATTGAAAGTGCCGTGGTGACGTCCCCCTAAATGTCAGAGATGCTAAGAAAATATCTGAATTAAAAAGAAAAAGGAGGCTCTGATTTATAAAAAGTAGTTAACAGCCTGTGCAGTGTCAAGAGCACATAATGATTATGAATCAAAGGAGAAGATGAGTCACCTTGACATTATCAGGTTTAGACATCTTGTGGAGAACCTACTCTGATGTTTCCTGACCTTTTCAGTTTCATTTAATTGTACTATATATGACATTGGTGGTGTAGAAATAAATACGACTTGCATCAGTGGTTGTTATAGAGACAGGACAGGTAAGATGAGAAAACGTGTTTTCTTTCTGCTGTTCAGACTGCTCTTTTAGAAAAAGCAACAGATGGTGCAGCCTCTTAAAATTAACTTGTGATGGCCCTTTTTCTCTGATAATTACAACTTTTTGTTAAATGCTTTATTTGAAATCTGTATTTGAAATACATGATTTGAAATATTTTATTTGTATCTTCAGTAATAGATGAATGGGCTGCTTTCTATATAAACATTGTTGTCCTGTTTTGGTTAATTATTATGGAAGAATATGCATAGAATAATTTCATATGCTACTTTTGATCATTGTTAGTGGAGGGAGGAGTTTTTGCAAAGGCATTTGAATAAAATCCTGCCAAATCTGGACTTCCCTATAAATTTTTGACAAGCTGAATTTTGTATTTAAAAGTGTCGGGATTTCTAGATGAGCTCATCCAATGGACATCTTGTTGCAGAATGGTTTAGCTATAATAAGAAATCAGTTAATTTGTGTAATTATGTGCTTTATTTAATTTCCCTAAGTGGATAAAAACATTACACAGAGAAGGAGCTCTTTTTGTATTCCATACACCTTCCAGTTCTTCCTCTGGTGCATCCCACTGTCACTTCAAAACCTTCTCATTCATATCAGTTGTCTGGGTTTCCACTTGAAGGTCCCGTGGCATCTTTATAAGGTGGTTCTTCTCCAGGTTTCATGTAGATGACAGTCCCATGAAAAAGACAGTTATGCAATGCCAATTAGTGTAGTTGTGAGTTTCATTATCTTTCAGGATCTCTGCTTGCTTTTGCCTGAGGGTTTTACAATGTGCAAAATCCATAGAAGCCTGGTCTACTTTACTGTCAACCAGTAATGTGCAGTGAGCAAGGGCTGGATGTGCCTTTCCTCTCTTTCTTTCACTACCCTATATTCCTTTAGCCACTTGTCATTCAAAGAAATTATTACAGGAAGACACTGATCTTTTAATACATTAAAAATAATAGTTTGCAAAGAGATCTGATTTTGTGCTATGTTTAAAAGCACCTTGTGTTTAAAATTAATTTTTTTTTTTCTTTTTTCCTTGATCGAATGGACACGTGTTCTTGAATTATGCTGGGGAAAAAAAGTTTCCGTTCTGTTTTTAGGAAGAATGATTTAGTTAATATGTATGTCTCCTCTGGGCCCATTCAGCTGAAGTGAGATATCTCCAACATAAGCATAGGCAAAAACTTTTTCACTGAGGGTGGTCAAACACAGGAACAAGTTGCCCAGAGAGGTTATGAAGTGTCTGACTGTGGAAATACTCAAAACCTGACTGGACATGGCCTTGAATGACTGGCTCTAGGTGACCTTGCTCTAAGCAGGGGCCTTGGACTAGGTGATCTCCAGAGGTTGCTTCCTACCTCAGCTATTCTGTGATTCTGTGAAATTTGTAGCATTTATATATTGTTACTGGCAAAAAACCCCAAACAAAACAAAACAAAAAAACCCCAACCAGCTGTAATTTAAAAACAATATTTACCACTTGATTTATTAAAAAGTTATGTTTATAACTTGTAAGACAGGAAAAAACCTAGGTCATTCTACTTGTATTGGATCTGCCGTACCAATGAAGGAAAAATACAAAACACTTAATTTCTCCTGCTGGTATCACTCAGTAGGATTCTTTGTCGTAACTTCAAGAAGCAATTTTGTTCAGCAGGAACTCAATAACTATTTTATGAACTATGAAGTATATTAACAAAAAAAGTAGAATACCTTCCTTATGAATTGGTTTTGTGTATTTAGAAAAAGTTGAGTAAGATTTTTTTTTTTTTTTTTTTTTTTTTTACCTTGCTTATTACTGGAATTTATTTTAAGAAGTATTATTTGACTTGCTGGTGCATTGACAAGTTCACCTTTAGATCAAAACAATATTTCTTTTAAAATATGATATATTGATTTCTTTTATCACAGTTTTAATCATTAAACCAGTCAATGTATAGTGCATTGGAGCATTGATTCAAAACTAGCTCAACTGACCTAACGTGTTTCCATCTGAAAACTAGTAAATGGGTCTTAAGTTGAGTGAAACCACCTCAAATGTTTTAGAGAAGACAAGATGTTTAATTTTTGTCTGCTTTCTCTAATTGTGATGTATTTTTGGTGAATAGATAACATTTTTTTCAAAGCAAAAATATTTAGAGTAATTTAAAACTGCTATAATCACAAGTTCTTGGTGGCACTTTCTGTGTAGGTTCTGAAAACTTTTTTCCTCTATTTAGACATAAAACTGTGGAGCATCATTCTTGGCAGATATCAGGAGGGCGCTGGCACAGCTTTTCCTTCTCATCTGAGTATTAAAGTATAATTTCAAGGCTCTGTTGGTGCTTATTAGAATTAACTGCAGCATTTACTTGAGTTTTTTTATCAATTGTAGCAGTGTCTATTCCAAATCTGATGATGATATTTTGACTTGGGGTACACCAGGACTTATTACTATCACTGTTGTGTATATGTGTATCTTATTGCTGTGGTATATAACATAAATTAAACACTACACTGAATGTGTTTTTAACAGTATAATGAAAAATATTTTTGATTACAGCTAAACCTTTGAAATAAGGCTAATATTCAATGCGATTTTGGTCTATTGTTTTAGATGGCGTTAACATTGAAGAATATTTTTAGTGTATATTTTTATGGGATAATATTGAATAGTAAAGGAATCTAATGCTTATTTTTCCCTTTGTTTTTTATTTATTCAGTGGAACAAGTTCCTGTGGAGCCCTACAACATTCCACTGTCTCAAGCTGAGGTGCTGCAGACGGGCAGTGATGTAACACTGGTTGCTTGGGGCACTCAGGTCAGTTAGGCTCTTACAAGCTGTTTGTCATCCAGCAAAGCCTAGGCTAAGGGTTACGTGATGTTTGAATAGTGTTGCATTCAGGCTCAAGTGCCAGACAATAAACTGCGTGCATCTAGCATCATTATATGCTTGAATAAATGATTGCCAGTGTTTATATGAAACCTACTTTTTGTTGTGTACGATTTTACTCGTTTTTGGTTGAAGCTGACTCTGGAAATGTGGAAGAGGTGCCTGTGCGGGAGGTTAATGATTTATCCATGATTATGAAAGTGATATATTTAAGAATAGGACAATGAGGTGTGACTCTAAGGAAGGCAATGGGAAAGGAGAGTTCAAAGTAGTATGCTGAAAGAAAAGTATAGATTTTTACTGCATGATTTAAAAAAGTGCCGTCTGGGGTTCCCTTTATACAGAGAGTTAAAATCCACTGAACACTTAAGACAAATAGAGATCAATATAGTTTTGATTCTAACAGTTATATTTCAAAGCTGTTCAAGAACATGAATGGACATTCCCCCCCCGCCCCAAATTAAGATGTGCAAATGTTGAAAAATCTGGTAAAAAAAATACATATTCATTTTCAAGAATTATAGAAAAGAAATTTGAGTCTAGTTTGGAATTACCAGAAAAATCTTTTTATTGCCTTTAACCTATAATTAAGAAAATTGCTATTTTCCTGGCCTAATTATATCTGAGAAGCTCTTAGAGGAGGGAGTGTTATAACTTTCATCACAAGAGTATTGAATTGATCTCTGGGGTTGTGCCTTTTTGTTTTGTTTTTTTTTTTTTTTCTTTTTGTTTGGAGTCTGTAATCTTCAGTGCTTTTCTGTGATAGTTTCCTTGTCCTCAGACTACTTGATCCCCTTTATGTCTATGGTTATTCCTACTAGTCTCTGAGACTTTGCACTAGTATTAAATTATGGACTCCTTCAATGTCTTTCCTTGTACTCATTTCTCCAGCAGAAAACCGTTTCTATAGTTCTCCCTGTTCCCTTTTGAAAGTGCAAATTTTTGCTCCATTTGGATGAAATCTTAGTGTTCTTCATATTCCCCAGAATTGAGTTGATAAAGTAATGGCTTGAAAGCTGGCTATGGAGATTTAATAATGTCCTTAGTTTACCCAGTAGACAGTAGTGCAGAGAGGACTTGGAGTAACATCCTTCAAAAAAGCTATGTGCTTTGGAGCTTGGAAAATGTAGGCCAAGTGTTAAGACAGGTGGTTCTTTTGATGTGGATAGTAATAGGACAGATGTGCAGCCCTAATCCAAATTTAGGAGCTGACCAAACCACGAGTGTGGCTGTATAATACAGTGTGGGGACACATGCTTAGTGCATATGCAGTAAATCCAGCGTGTTCTGGGTGTGTCAGGCTTCTGCAGATCAAATATGTTCAGTGAGTTTGTGCTGAGGGTGTTTGCAGGCTGTGTACATAAACTTGGAACTTGATTGCTAAATGTGCTACCAATCCAGAGTTTATTGTCAATAGGCAGAGTGATTGCACGTACTCACTGTTACTTCTTGTATGATTTCGGACATTAGGTAATTTCTTGGCAGCTGCTGCTCTGGTGGGGTTGCCTGATGTTTGCTTTCCTGGGTGGTACTAATGAGGGGCAGTAAAGGCTTTTAGTTCCTCTGCAGTTGTGCTCAGTGTTTTATGGTCATTAACTAATCCTTATCCCCTGTGAACTAGGTAAACATTCTCACTTATACATCAGAGAAACGGCAAAAACATCCATCCTGTGTGTCATGTTGAAAATTCTCAAACCCTCTTATTACAGCCACAGATGTATTAGAAGTTTAAGCAAAAACACTGCAAGCTATATTTTCTTTTTATTATTACAATACTTGTATTGATTTACCTTTTAAAATAGTCCTTTGGTGTTTAGCTATTCATATCTGCATTATGTAGATGCGTGTTTAAATCCTTCATCATCTTGTTTCAGCATAGATTTTTGCTCTATGTAGAATTTAATACTGTTCTCTGACCCTCAGGCAGCTGACACTGCCTGACCGTGTCCATATTGTTAAATTCTGTTGCCTTCTGAACGAAGATGACCTCATCCAAATTGCTTACTGGGGATGGTCCTTGGCCTCCAACCCCTTACCTATGCCTAGAAGTTGCTTGATGGAGGTCATCTGCCTCAGTCCAAACCTGTATTATGAAATGTTCTAACAATAAGGAAAACATCAGAGTTTATTGACAACACCATATCGAGAAATTCTTTTTTACCCTCCTATCTTATGAGCAAATACTTTTTGCTGAGATATTTGTGGAAGATAATCTGAGTTTTTGTCATAACAGTTGTTATTTTCTGCTTGCTAATGTTTGTTTTAGGGAAGCCAATGCTTACAATACATTTTGCTTAAAAGTGTTGTATAACGTAATGTCAAGATACAGTTTTGAACGTACGTAGTATTTCTTTCTTTTCTGTTCGTATCATAACATACCTTATGAAAAGGATGCTAATAGATGTGGATTGTTTTACTTCTACTTTGACGCACTTACATGTGCTGCTAAATACATTCCTTGACTGGTGGATACTGAATAATGTGTATTCTAATTCAGTACAAGCCTCTTGCTAGAGGGGAATACTTTTTTGTACTGTAAAATGTTAATTATAATAATCAGATAATGCAACATTTGTATTAATATCACAGTTGGTATTAAACTGTGTTGGAAGACCAGTGAATGGTCATATTGTCATATTAGTGCCAATATGCTTTGATTGTGGGAGTCAGGACTGGATGTTTACAGGTAATTTTTTATGTGGTACTTACTGTCTCTCCTAACTGTTCATAAGATAATACTTTGGAGATGATCACTTGGTAATCTATTGCACTTTCAGTAAATTGTAGTAAGTGTAGTTACTAGGACTATTTTTGAATGTACGTAATGCTTCTTGAAGGATTTCATGTGACTGCTACATCAAAATACATTACTCTGATGTATTTGGGTATTAGCTTAGTTACAGTCCTAAAAAAACCTTATCCTAAACCCCAAACTGACTACAAATATAAAATAGTGAGACCTGATACTGTTCACTGAAAGATACTTTTCTAGAAAGCAACAGTTTTGTTTTCAGCGATTCTTCACTGAAATTAGTTTTTGAAGTGGTGCTAAAATACTAGGAATAATGTAAGTAGTAAATAAGAATGAACTGAGTAATAAATGCTTATTAGATTACTGAATAAAAAGGTTTCTACTAAACATGCAGGTAATACGTTAAATCACTACCTGTATTCACTATGCATAATTTAGAACATCTTAAACAGAAATTAAATGTTTACTTGGTGATAATACATTGCCTTTTCAGGTACATGTGATCAAAGAGGTGGCAGCAATGGCTCAAGAAAAGCTTGGTGTGTCCTGTGAAGTTATTGATCTGAGGACCATCTTACCCTGGGATACAGAGACTGTTTGCAAGGTAAGGAAATGATGCATGTTAATTTAAAAACACAACAAACCAAAAAACCCCACTAATAACGACAATTTAAATGCAAATAATGATGACTTTGTTCTTGGAAGTTTTCTTTAAAGGCCTACATTTTTGCTCTGTATTGTATATATTGTTCTGTATCATATATGCAGAGTAAACGCACATTACATGGACGAAACATTTGCTTTAGCATTGAAAGAGAATTATGTTTCAGGGTTCAAAGTAATGTTAGAATACATGTTCTTTGCATTGAAGCAGAGGGAAGGATTTAATCAGACTTGTGCTTGAATGCTACTTTTCCATGATTTCTGGCTCTTTGTATCATCTTTGCTGTCTTTGGGTCTGAAAAGATCAGGTGAAATCTTCATCTTTTTTTTCCTGCTGTTTTACACCAAGACCTTTATCTAGTTTTAGGTCTGCAGTAATGTGCCTTAGTTTTGTTTATCCGTATTTCTAGAAATAAATGTTTTGATTTAAGGTATATGAATTCTTGGGCTGGGGAGAAAGGGCAGCATTTACTGTTCTCAGACTATCTGGTTTGAAATTCATGGGTACTATGAAGTCCTTGTCTGCTGTATGGGAGTCTTTGATTTTGCAAAGAATTTCTTTCAAAACACTGGGCAGCTGAAACTGGAATTTGAATTTCCATATACTGAGAAACCATGGGAAGTGGTTATTGTACTTACACATATACCTTGGTCTGCTTAACTCCCCCCCCCGCCCTGCCCCACCCTCGCCCCCCGTACTGCTTTCTCTTCAGCAGTTAAGAGCTATTGGGAGGAAAGACCTGAAAGGAAATAGAAGGGGGAGTATTTCCCAAAAGTCTTTGTAAATGTAAGTAAGAATCCCAAGGTACACTTTTGAAAAGTGCCATTTGGGAAATTAAAAAAAAAAAAACACCAAACAAACTGGATGTCATTAAAGCGAAACCTTGTATCTGGAAAACTTGATTTCCCCCCTCCTGATTATTATCTAACTTTTTTCCTGTTGTCCTGAATTAGCAATTTTTTGTGTGCATTATTTACAGTGCCTGTAATCTTTTTTCCCCTCCCCCCCTTCATTTTTCACTCTACCCGTTTGATGAGGTACTTTTAACATTATAAATACATGAATAAACTCAGATTCTACAAAATAAATGTTAGTATTGCTGCTTTGGGAGCACTCTTATAGACAGGTCTTTTCCATAGCTACCTCATGAAAATTAATCTGAAGTCCCTTCAGGAAACCACTTTTGTCAAGCTACTTGAGAACTATGAAAGAATTGCTGCTGCCCGACTGCCATCCAACAGTACAAATGCTGGTGAACGTGTTTTTGGACTGCAATGCTCTGAAAGGTTCTGCAGGTGTTTTTTTTCTTTGCATTATTTACAGCATTAACAATTAGAGCATAGCCAAAGGTTTACCCCTCACTTTACGGTAATGGCTCCCTTGATTTAAACTTGGACAAGTTCTGTGGGTTAGCAGAATGCTTGCTGCTTTTACTCGAGCTGTGAGTTTCCTTAAGCTGGCAAATCCACAGTCCTGCAGGACTGTGCCTAACAACTCGTTGGGTCCTAATTCAATCTCTGTATGCTAGCTCATTGTATGCTGCTGATCAAATCACTCTGAAACTTGAGAGATGTCTGCAGCTTAGTTAACTCAGGCCTAGTAACTGTAGTGTACTGAGTTGAGATAACCATAGGGGTGAGAAAAGCCATGGGCTTGAAGAAGGTGTGTGATTCCATCAAGTACCTTCTCTGCCTGCAGTTTCTAATTTAAGGCAATATGGTATCATATCTATAGCTTTTCTCACCCCTATGGTTATCTTAACTCAGTACATTACAGTTACTGTAGCATCTGTATAAATAGGGCAGATCAGGCACACCTCCTGATCTGACCCTCTCTCTGTATGTATGTGGAGTATCTTAATTGTGTAGACAAGTGTTTTGTCATTCTGTAGTTGCTCAGTAAGGGGCTTGCTCTTGGTCGAGTAAAGTATAAACAGATTAAGTGTGATAAAGGGAAAGATGAGCCGTTGGTCTGCTACTCTATGGCAAAGCTTGTATTTCTCCACAGTATGAATTTTACTGTTATGTTTGTGTGAGGGACTGCCAGTGGGACTGGATGGAGCAGATTATGGGAGGAAAGATCCATGTTGGGTGTCTGCTACTGGCAGTGTCCTATTGTCCAGTTGTGGATGTGTAACAAGTTGTGTACTTACACGCATAGCTATGTGTTGCTTCATATAAATTTGATCTTCTCAGTTGAAGTGTTTTCAGTGTTTGTTTGCAGTGTATTTCATGTTAGTTGGATGTACTTTCTATCTGTAAAAAATTAAATGTATTGAGTTGTCATCAATATGAAGAACAACTTTGGCAGTAGTAAATGCTTTACAGTCCCTTCTGGACAAGTAAAATTATTCAATTTTTTTTACCTAAATTTTTTTCCTTCTTTAAAGATTTGAGCTGTCATTCTATGAAAACAAAATATCTATTTGAAAGAGCAGTTAAGTCTGTTTCGTTGGATTGGACCTGCACTGAAACGCTGTCAGGAAAAAATGCATCTGTGCATAGGAAGCGCAGAGTTTTAGTTGTACAATAATAGTTTTGCAAATCTATACTTTTAAAAATAGATATTCTGTGCAGGTTTTCAGCTTATGTTCCATCCTGAACATCTTTTAAGGTAACTGTGGCATAAATAAAAAGATGGAACAGATAGACTGTTGCTTTAGATCTGTTAATAAGTTTACTGTTAAGAATTAAAAGAGAGTTATTTCAAGACAAATATAGTGCATATTGGCTAGGCAGTTCAGCTATTTATTCTAATAAATACCAAATAGTAAATATTTTTAGCATTGCTCTTATGTTAGTATGGCTGCAGGCTGGCCAGTCTGATGGGAGAAACGTTAAATTATCATCTTCTGTAGATCTTGTCTGTTTTGCTCAGCTGAAAGTAATTAGTGGTTTGCATTTGGTACTATGCAACACTGAAACTTTTTAACTTAATTTGCATCCTGGACAGCTTTTAAGGTAATCACCAACATAAACAGAAAGATGGAAACTATAGTTGTAGCTGCTTGCTGTAGCCTCATCCCAAGAGGAACTGCTTGGTGCAGCTGTTGCAGATGACAGTGGCTTACAGTGTCCGTTCTGGTGATGGGACTTGTTATTCCCTTGCTGAGATGCCAGTGTCAAGGACCAAGAGAGCGGTAGAAAAGTTGGCCATGCCAGAGAAAGTCCTCGGCTGTCCATTGATCTGCTTAAGTCCCCTTTGCAGGCTCTTAAATGATAATGGATTGCTTTTACTCCAGTCCAACCAATGGGCAAATCATCAGTTGTTACAGGCTGCCCTTTGCCTCAGACTATTAGTTACGTCAGTCTCCGTAAATCTCAGGCCAAGTTTTTATGTTTTTCCTTGTCTTACATGTGTGTTTGAAATATGTCTGTCATCTCCTTGTCCTGTTGGACACAGAGGAAAAGGATGGTGCATGTGATACGCTGCAACCTTATTGCCATTCCGCTGGTGCTGGGATGCATGACCCTCTGCTGACGGGAGTCTGTGCCGTGATCTTATCGGAGAGCAGGACTTTGGGTTTTGACGTAAAAACACATCCCTCAGTTTTACTGCTGGGAGTGGTGTCCTTTGTGATCAGTACAGGCTGTTATTTTAGTCCTTGGCCTGCTGCTGCTTTCAGTCCCTGCACACGCACGTCTCCATTCACGTCTTTCATACCAACCTTAACATACCTGTTACGATTCTCCACGTTATGATTCTCCTGTCTACTGGCTCTTTCCAGAAGGCAGGGAGCCTTATCTAGCTTCTTGTAGGCTGTCTGATTGTTCCTAATCACGTGCCTAATGTTTTGGGTTCCCTGTGTTCCATAAGGGTTAGTGTTGTGAAGCTTTAATAAAGGAATTGAATTTTACAGAAGTTGTATGCATTTGCCAGTTTAACATGTTTTACTCTGTAGGCTTATGTTATTCTTTTGCTTACCCAAGAAATGCTGCATTTTTATATAGAAATATTTCTGTGAATTTCCCTTGTCAGTCTATGTAATTTTTAAACAAAATCAAGGAGCCTTCGTGGTTGGTGTTGAGGAATGAGCAGGCCTCATAACCTTAACTTAATTGTTACTATCTTTAGACATGAAATAACTTTAACACTGAAGTTTTCAATGCAGCTATTTAAAAATGAGATGCTTTACTTACCTGGAAATATATGCAACATTAAGACTAATTTGACAACTGTGGTATAGGCATGAACAAGGATGGGCTGAAATGGTAACCATTTGCTTGGTGCTTTGGAGATGAGCAGTAATATGTCAAAATTTTCACTGCAAATCTAACTGCTTAGTGTGCTTTCTGTAGCTGTTTCTGTATAGAAAATAATGTCATCAAAATACGTATTTCAAAACTATGAGAAGTTATACTTCACAACTGCCACCAGAGGCCTCTTTTTAGCCAGGTTAAGCAGCTGCTTTGACTTTGCGTTACTCCTATGAGCATGTTTATGAATATATAGCTCTGAGTGAAACATAAATAAACATAAATACTAAATATGGTGAACATAAGTAAAAATTGCTGCCTAATTTTACTGATATTTTCTTTGCATTTTTAAGATTTTGAGATTATGTTCAGTTTTGAAATAGGTTAGCATTTGTCATCTGCGTGAGAAGGAGTTGAGGATGCACCTGCCTGGAGCAGACTGCCGTGGGCTTTGAATGGATCCCAGCAGTAATTGAAACCACCTCTTTGGTACAATTCCTGGGATGGGCAAACGTGCAAACAGGGCCTAGATTTTTCTTTTGACAATCTTCAGATGTGTAAGAATGAGTGTTGAAGTTTGAGCTAGTTACAGTAGCTCATAGAGCTATTTTAGAGTAAGGGTATCTCCTGAGGGTCATTCATCCCAGCTGTTTCAGCAGCCTATTTTAGGATGAGATACATTGGCCTCTGGAAATGTCTTGCTTTAAAAGTTTGGGTTTTTTTTTTTCTCAAAAAAAAAAGTTATGGGAGCCCTGATCGATGAGTGTAGTGTAAAGTCAGGTGAGATAAATTGCACCCTCATTGTATAGCTGAGAGATGACACCTACTGCTGACAGAAAGGACATAAGTAGTTGGCCTGGTTAAAAAAAAAATCTGACATCTCTTTGCTAGAATAAAAGCAAAGAATCTGCATGTGTGTATATTTATATAAATATATATATTTACATAAGGCTTCATTACTGTTTAACTTGGGAAAGCTTCTTGTGAAAGAAAGACGTCCTTCCTTACTTAAAGGCAATAGATACAAACAGTCCCTTGTCCCTGAAAATTGATCTAGCCTGTTTCAAGATTCTCTAGAATTCTTAAAAAAATAGCATTCCTGCTCTGGATCAAGAGAAATCATTGATTTTACAGGCTGACAGCTTACAAAGACATACAGGAAATATTTTAAGTCACTTAAGTTAGTTTAGACCTGTATTTTATACTTTGTTGCTTTTCACAGAAATCCGGACAGGTAAAAAAGTTAAACTACATAAAATGTAGTATATTCCTTAATTGTCTATATTCAATCAGAATTTGTCATTTTTGAACATATTTCAAACTGCTGAAATTGTGACTTCTGTGCATATGTCGTTTGATAGGCTCAATGCTGTGAAAGCTTGATGTGATGTCTCTTCTGAGCTTTATATCTGAGTTTTCATGTACTTAGAAAACTAACTTCTGAAGTGATTATTTTTCTGAGTTTTATGAAGTGTTTGTACCAGAGAAACTTTTCTTAAAAAACTTGACTTTTTGTTTTCTTTTGATGATGGCAAGGACTGTTTTCAATATATCACTTATTTTCTGGTTATATGCTTAGGTTTGAGTTAGTGTGCTTGTATGTCATGATCACTTAAACTTGGACTGTTCTTCTCAAAAGAGTCAGATCACACTGAAAGTGTCACTAGTTAAATCTGCCAGATTTTGATGCCTTTTGTGCTGTAAAGTCTTTTAATAAAACACAGCTTTCTGAAGGCAAATATGGGAACCCAGGACCTTTTCTTTTTGGAGAGTGCCCTCCGTACAGGAATGATCACATTCCCTTTTGTTTTCTCTCTTACTGTTGTCTGGTGCTTATTCTGTGCGATTTAGAGTAATAACAGCAATAGAATATGAGCAGGCTGATCTCCCAGTTTATCCTATGATTTGATAACAAAGTCACACCCCAGGGAGATGGAAGATTGGAGAACCCATGTCCTGACAAGGCATTGAATCCGGGTCTTGCTCCTCTTGAACATGTGCCCTTACTACCATCTCTAGTTGAAGAGCTGAGTAGCTCATAACCTTTTGTCCCCAGGGCCGTGATACTTTGCTGTCAGTTCAATGTTAGCAGATTATCAGTGTGCTCAAAGCACACTTCAGTCTCTGAAGGATATGATTTATTGTGGTTGCTTAGGCCGTGAATCCTAAAGAGCTGTACATATGAACTGTGTGTTTAGGTTCTTAAGTAAGCCTTTCATCATGCCTTAGTTGAGATGCCTGGATCGACTGCAGACTCGATGCAACGAGTGTCCTAACCTCCTGTCTTTGTGATCTGCTTTTGTGCCCATGTCAGGTTGCTTTTTGCTCTCTCCACATACATTGCAGTGTGATGTGATGTACTGTGAGATACATGGGTGGTTACATGTAGTTATTTTAGGTTGTTGACTTGAAAGAGTTTTTTAAACTTTTTTTAGGACATTTTTGCTCAGTCACCATAGCCACTTACTTCAGCTATATGGAAGAAGTGCAAGATCTCAGTAGTGTCATACAGCTGTCCTTATTTATAGATCTGTTCCTAAAAGGAAGAAAAATGGTTTTATTTATAATTCCTTTTTCATGATAGAAGTTGGAGATTTCCCTTATGGAGGTGGAAGCAAGCCTTTTGCAAGGCAAGTCCATCAGCTGTTTACTTTTATTGAGCGTAGAAAGAATTTTATATACATTAGAACATACACTGATCTGTAATCTTTCTAAAGCCTTTCACAAGAAAAATGGAATAGATTATGCAGCTTGTGCATGCATAGCAATGAGACACGATGTACATTCATGTATATTCTGAATGAGACACGATGCAATTCTTTGTGCTTTACCTCTAGAGGATTGAAAGTGAGCCCAATGTTGTGTTGTTACGTGTTAGAAAAGTGACACAAGCTTGTTTAAAGAGTATGTGCTGCCTTTGCTGTTTCCACCGGAAATGTAACAGTGAAGGCTGTCTTTAGATTACCGAGCCTCTTGTCTATATATACATTCTCAAAGCAGTATGTCATTTCATGGGCCAGTGAAAAACTTAGTAAGACTCTTGTTTACTTTGACAGTCTTCACTGATTTCTGACTAAAGCTCTTTATTCCCTAGGGCTGGAGTATGAGTGATACAGCGGTTATGATTCAAAGAGAGAGATGTTAGCTTTTCATAGAGTGGATTACTTTTTTTTGAGGGAGATAATGCATTCCCTGTGCTTATTCAAAGATCAGCATCCTACATCTGTGTGTTTTATTAATGTATGAGGGAGCTGGGATCAGGAGTGATTTCTCCCCTTTATACCTTCAACAGTAAACAGAAACATATGAAATTAATGTGCTTCTCAAGATATACTGCTGATAACAAAACCTTTGCCTTGACTGTGCTCTGCTGACTGCCCAGCTGTTGCATGTGTATGCAGATGTCTGCATTTAGTGCAGCCACAGCAAGGATGTCAGATCCAATCCAGGCAAGCAACACTTTCCTACTACTTGATGGATCAGCTGTGTTATTATTGGAAGACTAAGCTATCATGAAGGGTGCTGCTCAAGTAACTGAAACATGAGGTGTATATGAAATATCTATAAAATTTGTTACTTTATAACCTACAAAACTGTTTAAAGATACTTTTTCTCCCTTCAGAAATCAAGTTGTCAGACAACCTTTTTTTCCCTTCATTATACTTAACAGATTTGCTTGGAAGCTTTGGAGAGATTAGGCTCTGTGGATTTTTCTGTCTATGAACTGTTGGGTGGTGTGGTATTGATTAAAAAGGCAGTGGCACACTTCCCAGTGCTTCAGTGGTCACATTCAGGGTAAAATTCTGTGGTTGTAGTGGTTTTTATATTGAAATGCATGTGTTACTGGAAGTGGGAAACCTAGCTCAGGATTAAGTACTCTTAAGGGATTTTGTGCAAATTACTGTGTTTTATTCACCCTGAATTGAGCTGAGCATGTTATTTAAGCTTTAAATTGATTAGTATCAATCTGCCATTTTCACTTTTGCAAGTGAGAATTTGCAAATGCATATTTTTGTGCTTTGGGATTATTTAGAAGGCAAGTATTTGCCATGCATAATGATGATGATTTGCATTTATTACCTAATTAGTCATCCTAACTTTCTCTGAACTGTTGCTACTGTAGCGCAAAGAAATGCTGAGAATTATTGCTTCATGGCTCACTAATAAAAGCACTATAAACTGAACTGTAGAATTAAGGGCTTGTGGGTTACTGTGAGCCTGGATAATTGTGAATTTTGCAAAAAAATAGTGGTGTCTTTGCAGAAACACAGTTTATGGATTGACATTATCAACAATAGTAATCTGAAGTTGCTTCTTTAGGACACTATACTACAGACAAGTGAAGTGGTATATGTTCTTCTGGGCACTTGGTGTTGCTTTTGCTCTTCTATAGGAAGGGCTCTGCAGACCTCCTCAGGGAGGTCAGCATAAATGCTCGGCAGGCTGAAAAAATATCTGCCCTCTCATTGGAAAGAGCAAATCTGAGCAAAAGAGAAAGCAGCCACAGTGGGAACCAGTGGGTAATACAGCACTGAGCAGCAGATTAGGGCAAACTATGTGCCCATTTTCCATTGAGGCTATTTGATGGGAGCCGTTTCTACAGTGAGTATTAGAGCTTTCTCCTTAATGCACAGGTGGCATTTTTGTCAGCCATTGTCATTAAAGTGATTGAATAATTGTCAGTAGTAGATCTTTGGTGTCCCATACTTAATAGGCAGAATGTCCTAGCAGACCTATTGGTCTACCAGCGTGTCGTTCCCATTCCTTTAAGTTTACTTCATCTAATTGGACTGTGAATAAAGGAAAATCAAGATCAGCGAGCCTGATGTGGTTTTTTTATGCATTAACTGCACTCACCAGGCATCGAACTGTACAATTGTAGCGCAGGTATCCTGGGATCAGATTTATGTTTCTTGGCTATCTGTTCTTGATCTTTTGCCATTTTACATGTTGCTCCTTGGATTTCTTACTGAATGGATCTCGTACCTATAAAATGTGATTAAAGTTGTACTGCTTGCATGATGACAGTTAACTTCGTCACTGTTTCCATAAGAAACTTGTGTCTTTTGGTCTTGTAGTTTCAGGTTGCTAGAGCATGTCATGGACTGTTGCTTGGCTTCCAGAAGCAGAACACTGGAACCATGCTTGCAGGCAGTCATTTTAAAGTTATGAGAATATATGTAACCATTTTGGAAACCAATTATTCACATCTTTTGCTCTTCTATATTTCAAGAAAGCTTTGAATGGAAGCCTTTTTGTTTGTTCCTATGCATCCTGTTGTTTCAGGGAAGTACCTCAAAGCTGAGGTGTTTGTGTATATATACTTCTGTTTTCTCCTTTCTCCCTCCCAATGTAAGAATAGTTCTCAATCTTTAAATTCCTGTGTCTGGTTTTCACATACGTATTGATAAGTGGTCCTTGAGAAAGTCCAATTATTGAAAATTTTGCTTAAATAGAGAAAAGGCATTTGTGTGTAGTTTCTGTTAACATTGATGAGTATAGTGCTGATGATATGGTCCGTGAATTCCTCATAAAACCTTTTCCCTTTTGCCCACATTCCATATTACAAGCTTCAAATTTAAAGGCACTTATGCAAATAAATTAGTGGTGTGTAGTCTATAGTTAGAAGCTATTATAGAGCTCCAATATGTGGGTGTTTTGGTTTTTGTTTTTTTTTTTTTTCCCCACTGCAAATTGTGATGATAAATTCTAGTGGAAGTTGGGATGAAGTTCCACGGTGGTAATCATATATGAATCATTCTTCCATAGAGATAATTATTACTTCTCTACAGTACTGTCTTTCTTTAAATGTCTATAGCTATTTATCCTGCTATTATCACTTAGTTGAGCCAGCTGCTTTTTTAAACTATTTTTTTAGGATTCAGATGCTATAGATTCTTACTATTTGTGTGTTATTAACCTCTACCATAAAGGAATGTAGTTTTAAGTATTTCTGCAATACTTCTGTAGTTTTTAAGATAATGTTGAAATTTGTGATGTTAAGATTTAATCTGCTTTTTACTGAATTATTGAGTAATAGCATAAGCATTTATTAATAGCATAATGCATTGTATTTGACTTACTGTAAGTATTTTCCTTTTCACAGTGGGTATTGATTAGCTTTCTGTGAAGGCAACTGAACTGCTTGTAATACAAACGTAGACTATGTAGACTGCAGAAATTTCCAAATGTAAATGTTATTTTTTTACCTTTTTTTTTTTTTTTTTTTACTATAATGAGATCTTTGTTTTTCATTAAGGTATTTAATTGTTAAGATATTTACGAAAGCTCTTAGAGCTGTACCTGGTAGGATGACAGGCTAAATGCTGACCTGATACATACATATTTATTAGACTTAGTTTTCATTACGCTGTTACCTTTTCCACTGCTACTAATGTGTGACTGGACAAGCCATTTACCTTCCCTCCTATCTTTGTTTTGTGCTAAAGAGCCTGTACTTATGGACTGCTTTCAATTTCGGTCTGCTACACAATAATGCTCACCAAAAGCGAAGGATTTCTGCTAAATAAACTCAATATATTCTACGGTAACTTTTTCTGTTAAGCTGCTGTGGAGTACTACTAAAATCCCCCGTTTCTTGTAATTCTTTAGCCTGTTTGACTATTTTCCCCTGCAAATCTGGTGAGCTGCATGAAATCCTGAATGTTTGGTAACCTAATTGACTCATTATGATAGAAACCAGTCATTTCCTTGTGTATTATCCTGTGTTATATTATCTTGTTTTGCACCTTTTGAAGGCTCTGACATACATTAAGACCTTTACCATGTTGAAATGTTTGATTTCCTGGATACATGTTAATAAGTTCTTTATTGCTGTTTTTATCAGATGGAGATGGAACTAATTGGAAAACCTTGCAATTTGCTTATTTGTTCTTTGTATTTAACTTGCACTGTCTTGAAATTTATGATAATATTTCACTTAATAATATGATAGAGTAGGACAGAATTTGCATGGGCTTTGGTGGACACTTTACTTTTGCATGTGGATGTAGGAAAACAAAAAAAATTACTGTCATGTCATGAAAAATGTTGTAGAATGAGGTGTATGGACTTTAATTATTGCATGACTATATAGTGGTTTAACACATGGAAGAAAACAGGTCAGGAAATACTTTTTTTTTTTCCTCCCCTGAAACAAATCAGACTAATTTTTTTTCTAGCTCTTTATGGTTGGAAAATATGCTTTTGATATTTAACACTGTTACTACAAGTATTCAGAAATTGTTTCATTTGATGTGCATTGAGAATCTTAAACTGATATGTATACTTCAGAACTTCCTGAAGACTTTTTTTTTTAACATAAAAGCAAGTAATAAAATTCAGAAAAATAAATTATACATTTGTCTATGGTACTACATTCCAGCAGAGTATTTTAGCAATTTTTTTCCCCTTGTCTTTGATTTCATTTCAATTGTTATATAGAACTACCCCTTACAGAACCAAGAAGCTGCCTGTTGTGCAGTATATCCTTTTGCAGATAGTACAGGACAGAATTTCAAGGGACAGATATTACCTTTTGGTCTTAGTCCGTTCTGCTTGAAATTTTGGTCCCAGCTCAATTGCATATAGATTTTTTTTTTTTTTTTTTAATTAAAGGGGAATGTAATAGCTCTATCTGTACTTAAAATTGTCTAAAAGACCTATGAGAAATTTAGTTCCGTATAAATTTGCCAGACTTTAATTGCTCAGGCTTTCCATACTAGGTGTAAATCTAAAGCTGTTTTTTTTGTTTGCTCTTTGTGGGGTTTTTGCATGGGAGTTTACATTTGCTAAAATCATTCACCCATATCTCAAAGCATGGTCTAATCTGCTGGCTGAGCTGTTTATCTTGCTCGTATCAATCATAATGAGTTGTGTTAGAACAGCAAGACTGAATTGCTTCGCTTAACTATGTTAGCGGATGCTCGTGGATTATGGATACCACTTGTACAAGTTTGACTTACTAGGTGGAGAATTGTTAGCTTCATGGTTGGGAAGCCTCTGACTGCATTATATTATTTTTTTGGTGGGGTATAATGATGCATGAATTGTGACTGACATTGCTGGAACCTGCAATTATAATAAAATACTTGTATAGTCCTCTGCATTTATTTAGGGCATTTGTATCTAAGCTGAAAAAAGTGAAGCTAAAGCAAGGTTGGGAGTGTATTGAAGCAAAGCTGTGTAAAAAGTGAAATCAAGGATGGAGAAGAAAGAAAAAGATGTCATCCAACACCTGGAGGAAAAACTTTTGTGGAAGGAAAATTTAGGGATACGGAAAAAGTAGTTCCAAAACAGAGAAGAATGGGTGTTACAGGCTTGTGCTACATTTCCTCATGTCATGAAATTACAGTTGAAGATTATACTATGACTTAATTTTATGCAGACATCTGTCTGTAGATGAATTGTATAACATTGTATAGGAAATGTAGGCTTGTATTATTTAGATGGTTTAATAGACTTTTCAGTAGCTACAGCAAGAGAACCATTGCACTAGCATTTTCATATACAGCAGCACATTTAACAGCATATCAGTCACCTTGCTCCCATTTTCACTTTGAATGTTTTACCTAGCGACTTTCATTAAGACCACCTCTACTTTACCTATGTGACAGTGTAGCTTTGATAGGTGTCCTTGCTGTATAACACCTGTACTCTCCTGTTATGGCTCTTACATTCAGGTTAAACTCAGCGTTTTAATAGTTCTCTACAATGACTGAGAGTACAGAATGTCTTAGGACCACTATTCATATTCCTTCGCAAATTTTATAATCACCTAGAGTATTTAAGTTTAGTTTTTAGGTTTCAGTTTCCTGGGCAGGTTACAGAGAAATCTTGCCTGAAAGGGACCATTAGTTTCTCTGATGTTGTTGGAAACAACAAGATTTTGTATAATTTACTTTATTGTTAATTGTAACTTAAGGTGGGAAATTCATAAGATAGTATTTTATTCTTGTATTAAAGAGTACTTGAAAATAATATTTTTTTAAAATAACTGAAATATTTTCTTTTTCTATGTAATGTTTTAAAATATTCTGGGATAAGTTTCAAGTTGCAGTTGCTTTAAATTGAAGAAAATTTAAGAAGAGCAGCGGCTTGATTGATGATGCTGATGCTGATGATTGATTGAAGAGTGGCTGATTAGTGATGCTGTGGAACCCATGTGGCTTCATCTTTTGGAAGATGCTCAGCTAATTTACCTTTAATATCAGCCCTTTAATGTCTCTAGAGATCTGTGTACCTGTTCATTACTGGCACCTGAACGTATTCTGTTTTCTGTGCTGAAAAAGAGGAAAGCTTTGCTGTTGTTCCTCTTGAGTCTTCTCCTAGACAGTGGGGGGAAAAAAAAAGTAATAAAGAATAATAGTCTCTGATTCCAGTGGTTGTATTTGTCTCTTCCAAACACAAAGAGCAGGAGGAAATACTGTTGCTAATTTGCTGCTGCTCTTGTTGCTCTCTTTCAGGTATCCATTTTCAGGGATGTGTTATTAACTTCTATCCCTTGTACTTGAAGTACAATCTAGTTAAAGCCATAAATGCTGGACAAGAAGGAGCCAATGAAGGGAAATTTTCTGAGCTATGGCATATGACATCGTTACTTTGAGAAGAAGGGAAGTCATGGGGCCATAGTGGTAAAATAAGCAGGATGGACCAGTGGCATCTGAGGGAAAAGCAGGAGATTCAATTGGCAGTGCTGGAATGTCATCATATTTTTGATTGATGTCCCCTTCCTCCGCCCATGACTTGACTAAGAACTCTCCAGCTGTATAGTTCTGGAAGTGTTGTGATTTTACTTATCGCATAATGAATCTCAGTGCTAAGTACAGTGCTAAGCATGCAGGGCAATCAGGTGCTCTTTGCTTTTGGTAAATGTTAGTATAAGATATGTTTCCTCTATTCTCTCCTTGAGACTGTTCTTCCGCCCCTACTTTTCTACCAGTGTGATTACTCTGCAAGTACTTTTGCTGTTAATCAAGATTGTAGCTTGTGAACTAGAGGAGCTCGTGTTATGTGGTTGTTTCGCAAGTTTATTTAATTAAAAAAAAAAGTAAGATTTTTATTTATGAAATTCAATTGCAACAAAGAAGTTTTTAGGAGGAATTAGTTCAGGCTGTTTTCCCTTCTCTTTGAAGGAGACAGAATATGAAAGATAACATATAAGAAGAGAGCAGCCAAAAATTGAATTATTAAAGTACTGGAAGGTCTTAATCTGAAGCAATCTAAAATAACCATGTTAAGCATTAGAATAATCTTTATCGCTTTTTAAAATCAGGAGATGTGAGGGGAATTGTTCATTTGGCCTGAATTTTATGAAGAGAAGAGGCTGCCAGCATTATAAATACTTACAATGATATCATTTTAAGATCATGCAGTTCATTCTTTGTTCCATTTGAACCGTTTGTGAGGTATTTATACACTTGCCTCGGCAATATTTTGTTTAAACTGTAGTCACATTACTTAGTTCAGCAGTGCAGTGTGCTCTAAGTTGGAACTGTACTTTGGTTTATGTCTTGTAGCTTAAGACTTGTTGTTGTTTACAGAGAATGCTAATCAAATGTTCCAGATGAGAAAAACAGTAAGTGGTAATGTATAACCACTTGGTTACAGTATAATGCTCGTGCTGTAAGTGTGCATTATGATTTCTCCATCCATCTAAAAAAAAACCCATATTGCCAGTTTTATTAAGTTACTTGGTCTGCAAATGACAAAACTGTAAAACCACTCTTTTGGCATGTGGTCAAACATTACCACTAAGTACTAATCATCTCTGGCATTTGTGATGCATTTACTGACATATTACCTAGACTTTAAAGTTCACAATAGTGCTCTGTTTGGAAGATTACAAATTTCTTAAGGAAAAAGGGCTTCAATGGCTTTACTGCAAAAGGGGAATCTATTTTGAATTTAAAGAGTAAGTGGTATCTATTTATCATTTGCCAGTAAACTGGTTCATTATTTTAGCACTAAAAGCAAAAATTGAATTATTAATTTTTTCAAAGTTTTGAAAGATTTCTCTTAGAAATTTCAGTTTCTTTAATAAATTTGGAAGGTGTGATTCTTTTCTGTCTGCTTCTCCCTACAGGGAAAGTGGAGTTAGAATTTAGGAGAAAAAAAGGAATTTGGACAATTAAGCACAGCAGTGTGACTTTTAGTTTTCCATTTGTTAGTGTTGAACTATTTGCAATATGATGGCAACAAATGTTGCACTTTAAAAAGCCTGTGGAAACAATTAATTTCTGATTACCGGCTACAGTGTTTTGTTGACGTTACAAAAATCTCTTTATGCTATCATTTTTTTTGGCTTAGAGCTTAATGATGTTTTAAATAATGGATTGACTAGAGGAAAATGTGATTTTTAGATCTTAAAAATACTGTCAGCAGTTTGAGTTAATATAGTTTTATAGTTTTATTTTCCTTTGAAAGAAAATAAATCTATCAAAGAAATCTGTCTACCTAGTCACATGTAAATTGTCCCTTCTACTGGACAAACCAAATGTGTAGAAAGTAGTTAATGCATGTGTTACCGGGTATGTATGCGTCTAGATTTAAAAAGTATCATCATGATTGATGTACCTGTTTTGAAGTTAAAACTTAAAGATCTCGACTGTTTTACCTAATTACATTTGCTTGCACAAATGAAATGTTGCAAAATGTAGAGATTTTCTTGGGGCAATTACTTGGAGTAATTGAAGAGCTAATACATGGAACTTTTCTTATTTCAGAAATGACTTAGTATCATGTTGGAATTTGCTTATTAAAAAAGATACATTTAGCTATATATTTTTTTCTGTGACTTCAATAGTTGTCAAATATTTAATAAGATTGTAACTTGTTTTACTTAAAACATCATAGTGTTAGGTAGTTTTCTGACCTGTAATACACTATAATAAAATGCCATTTTTTTTTTTCAGTATTGGGAAAAGATCAAAATAAAGGTCACTGTAAAGTAGAAGTCAAGACTCATATTCCCCCTCCTTCCTGTATTCTTTATTAATTTCATCTGTATTTCATTATCACCTAAATTAATATCAGAACCAACATGATTGAGCAAAGCTGATTCAGCAAAGTACTGAGGAAATTGCTGTTGTGATGCAGTTTTAAGCTTTCACCGTATGTGTTCTTAAAATATTGTGAATCTTGTGTACCTCTGCAAATTTATAAAGAAATAAAATATTTAGTGGTAATACAGAAATGCTAATCTTTAAATAAATAAAAGACTTTGAACAATCTAAAATTATATAATTGAGAGGCTCAATGCTTTTATAACTAAACATCATTAGAAATGCAGGAGTATATAGGGGAAGAGATTGTGATTTGCATTAGTCAAGTGCCTTAGTTACAAGTCCTTTCTGCCACAAACTTCTCAGGATATTTGGCAAGTTACTTAGTTTCTTTGTGCCATGGTCTTAACATTTATAAAATATGTATTAATCTGTCCTTTTTCCTGTGTTATCTAATGTAAATACAAGTTCATCATTTTGGGCTTTCAGTAGCTTTTCAAAATTTAGATTTTTTTGTTTGTTTGTTTGATTTTCTTCAAGGCACTACAATAAAACCACTTAGTCCCTTTTCCCACTTTTCTGAATTCTGCATGCTAGCTGTTTAATATCTGTTTTAGCAATTCCTCTTTGAGGAAAATAAGTTAGAACAAAGGCTAAGCAACAAGTCTCTCTCTAAAATGATTACATTTTACTCTGGAAAATTTTACCTGAGAAATGTAGAAACTCTGATAAACTTGCTCATGAAAGGCTTTCTGCAAAAACAGAGCTCCAAAGAATATCAGAGAACACAGATTTTGTTATTGAGCAATAACTTGATCAGATTCTGTGAAAGGGAGTCTACAGTGGTTTTCTTATTGCTCTGTGAGAAAACTAAAATGTTGCTCAGAGTAGAAAAGTGGAGGGAACTAGTACAAAACCACATTTTGTTTACCACCTATAATGCAGGGTAATTGGTCTTCCCTTTGGACCTTCCACTACCAAACCAAGTTTTATAACTATCCATAACAGATCTACAGCTCTGCTAATTACTGCTCTCCAAGAATGAATTGACATTCTGGTCAATATAGTTTTGCTCGGTTGACAAGTTTGGTTATGCTTCTTTCATTGACATGCTCCGAGATGTACAAAGTTCCTTGGCATTTCTAGGGATCCACATTTAATATCTTCTCTCTCTGGTCCTTGCATGTACAGAGGGTGTAAATGAGGAGTTCTCCACAGGCATTTCGATGATTACAGTGATGCAGAATTAATTTCTGACTTGGAATGAGTGTTATTCAACAGCGTTACATTAGGAAATCAAAGCTTCAGACAAGAAGGGCTCGTTTGCACCTTGTGTGGTTCTTAAGCCAACTATCTGCATCATATCTACCGTTGAACATAAACTGCCTTAGTGATTTGGGCAAAAAATCTTTGTGTGACAATTAGACTAAGACACTAAACACTAGTTTAGACACTAAACACTAGACACTTCAAAGTGTTTAGAGAAAACACTGTGTCTCAGATACGTTACTATGTAATAAGCAGAAAGGAGGGAACAAAGACTTTATTATTCAATAATATTTAGAACTCTGAAGTGAATAGTTTACAGGCTTTGATTATTTATTCTGTCATTTACAAAAATGACTGCTGTCTTTTAGTGGATAAGCATGTAAAGGGTTTAATGTATCTTTTAAGCTGTTGATCTAAGTGAAAAATGCTAATGTCTGTGTATCATGTTGAATTTAGAGACAAGAAACCAAAGAGTTGGTTCTTTGAGGAGTATACACTTGATAAATAGGGAATATTTATAAACTCTTAATGCTCATAATTTGTTCATGCTGCTGACTCATTTTGATGCTATGGTGATCAGTACAATGGAAAAATTTCTATCGATTAATGGAAGCAGACTGTTTTTCCCAGGTTACTTTCATGATTTTTTCAGCTCATCAGGAGAGGATATTTAAAAGTAAAATATATTTCATGGTCTATAGGTAGATTTTCTTCTGTGTACATTTTAAAAATCACTATGAGTAGTGATTCTTGGGCTAACACTTGTGTTAAAAGATTGAATGTAGCAAATATAGTTCTGTTTTGTGTCAAGAAATTACTGTCTCAAGTATGAGGCTTGATTTGATGTCTGTCATTGAAGAGACTTCTATTGACGTCAATGAAAAATGCATCTATTTCATGACAGTTTCTAGGTCACTTTGTATGTTACTGCTTTATTGTCCTATGCTAACACATCAAATGTCATTGGCTTACTATAGCTCTAAGTAGCATGTCACTTGTGCACAGACCGTTAAACTTAATGAAAATGGAGAATGAATTTGGTTGAATACAAATAGAACTAAAAGGCACATGATTAACCTTTTTAATGTCTTTGAGCATTGGGAGAAGTTCTTATTTTAGTGTAATCTAATCTTTTATTAGTTTTATCTTAGATATGCAAGACAGATGTTGATGGAACATGCTGGAAGATTTTAATAGTAGCATTTGCCAGAAAATAGAGTAATAGATTATAAAACTTAAGTTTATCTGTAAAGGAAAGGCTGCCAAATCTTAACCTCTGTTTATGTGATGACTCAGTCAATACAATTTTGCAGTTTTTTCCTCTTTTCTGGACCAATTGTATGTGACAAAAAGTATGAAGCTGTATGGGGTATGTATGAAGCTCTTCTGGGGAAAAAGAAGTTAAATCCAAATTACTGGATTGAGTGAGATGCATCAAAAAGATCAAACTGAGGCTATTGTAGTAGAACCAACAGAGTTGTTACTTAAAAAGAAAACAACTATTGTTTCACGTTTCATGGTATTTTAATAGAAATCTAAATTTAAGTTACAGGCAAATTAGTGAGTGACAATTCTGTGTTAATGATTTAAAAATCCCAACAGCATAGTAGAAATGTTTCATGAAATGGAAGCTTGAAAAAAATAATCAGAGAACTCTCAGATGTAGGTTCCATGGATTTTGGATTTGGCCTTACCGTCTTTTCTCTTCCGATGCAATGCTATGAAGGCATAGAAATGAATTTATTTTTTTACTTTGGATAACAACATTATGATAAAGAATGAAAAAATAATTGCTTCATGAATAATGAAGCCTGGTTTTGTATGGATTTATGTTCCATATTTCCTACCTTCCACCATTCCATATTCCCCATTTAGCTACATTAGGATGCTCAACTCCTTTCTAAATGGCTGGCTAGACAAAAAGTAGCAATTAAGACAGTTTATTGGTGCTTACTGGTTGCTGAAAGAGCTGTGGGCAAGATAGTGTTAAGTGCAGCTTGTGTTTTATTGGGGTACTAAGTTAGTAGGAGTGCTAATCTCTCTCACGCAGAGAGACTGATTTTTACCGAGCTTGCTGGAACTTAATGTCTTTAAGACTTGCATTTGGCTGCAACGTGGCTATCAAGAGACTGGCAAATGGACAGAAAAATAAGATCAGGTCACAAAACCCTCATTTCCTTGGCTAACGGGCTGAAAATCAATATATATCTTGAAAATGGCTATTCATTCCTCCATAAGCTGAATTAGGTCAGATATGGAGAGTGTGTAACTAATAGAAAATAATGGAGATCAAAGAAGAAATGAGATAAGGATTGCTTAGATGATTTTAATGAAGAGGGCACAAAAAATAGAAAGGAGAATAGGACAAAATATAGCACTTGAAGAATGAAAAGAGAAGAGGAATTGGTTGTTGCTTTAGAAAAATTAATTTAAATGGGAAGTAATACAGAAGAAAATGTATTCAGAAGAACATAAACAAGGGATACAGTAACTTTTAAAACATAGGTTTGCAAGATATTTGGCACAAAATTCTGTGAGCAATCTGTATCATTTGAATAGTTATCACACCCATTAGACACCTGCCAATGCTTATTTTTGAAAGGGGTCAAAGATGGCACAAGTCTGATTTTCAGACATCTACTTGACCATCTTGGTCTACTTCATATTTTTCTTAAATTATTTAGTGATTATTTTGCTCAGATCTTTCAACTGTATTGCCTCATGCTTCCCCATATAATGCATCTTAGTGATTCAGATGCTAAGTCCAATGAATCCTAGGCATAAGCAGGTTCAACAGCTGCAGTGAAACGAATTCGTCTGTCTCATGATGAGCTGTATGAATTTGTGCTATCAGAATTGTTTTAGGTTAAGTTTGGGAATTGGAGATGAAGCAGATGCTGAATGCATAGATGCTGAAGCTCCTGCTTCTCATGGAGTTTTAGTGAAAATTTTTTCAGAAGTATAATGTAGCTTTCTAGAATGATTATTCAGATTATAAAATGCACTAGCTTTCAGGTTTAACAGACATACTCTGGTCTTCCTTGATGTGATTCTTTCAGAATATAACTTGAAAAAGACAGCTGCTGATCTGAAGAATGTCAGCAAAGTGGTTCCCCCCTGGCCTTGAAAGACGTCGTCACAGGTGTTCGTTGGTGGCTAGAAACTTATTGATGTTCCCTTCTCCCGTGTCTAAAATGTTTTGTGAACATGTGGCAACTAGAGAACACTGAGTTCATTGTTTTAGCCAAACTCTGAATCTGTGAATGTTTGAAGATCTAGAACAACCTTCTTAAACATTTATGTCTCTTTTTAGAAGGCTGCACCTTAGTCTTGGATTGAGAAATCTCCTTTTAACTTTCAGTTGCTATTTGTGTATATGATAAGGGTAATTAATAAGTTGTCTGGGTTGTTTGTGAGAACCTCAAGAGCATGGACCATCTGTGGTTAGACAGATAGATGCAGGGAATGGGAATCAACTTTCCAATGTTTTTCCCTACTGAGAGATTTAGATGACTTCTGACTCAGGACAAAAGTGTTCTCAAGCATAGAATGTCTTCCTTGATCAAGGAGACGTATTTTCATGAGATGCCAATTCTTGGTATGGAGTAGCACAGAATTTCCCTGTTCTTGTTTTTGGTCAAAAAAACAAAGCCCTTTGCCTAGTTCTGAAACATTACACTTGATTAGTTGTGCTATCAGTTGTTCTGGCTGGCATGATTACCTTACAGATAGCTAATGCTTTATTAGATTTCATGTGCTATTCACGTTAGTCTTACAACTTGACTTTCAATCTCCTCTTTCTTTTGAAAGGTTGGTGAGGTGCTTGGTTAGATCAGTTCAACATAGTAGCCTGAGGATGATTTATGTCTTAGAAGGGATTCTTTCAGCATTGTGGGTGGTTGTTTTTTCTCCTGAAAGAGAAAGGTAAACAATCACACTTGTGGTTTTGAAGACTGTCAGGGAGTTGAAGCCTTAGAATGGAGTAGAAGCAGATGGAAAGGAATATTTGAAGCCACTGTATGGGGATAGAGCGCCAATTGCATAGATCAGGCTAACAGTGGACTGTCATGGCCTGAACAAAGTCTCGAGGCTGTCCTGATCGTGCTAGAACTCCAGTATGAACCGAAGTAAAAAGTGGACAAGTGGTATGCCACAGTTGATATTGCCAACTTTTCCTCAGTTCCTTTCTCCATACCTTCCAGAATCCAGGTCTTTCCTTTCTGCAACTTGGCATCTCTCTTGTGTTGGCCTTTCCTTTTTTTTTGCTGTTCTTTTCTTCATCTGCATTTCTGCACTTCTCTCTTCCAGAGTTCATGTTTTTCTTCTGTCTATTCTTCCTTCAAGTTCTTACATTCTTCTTCTGACAGTCTTTCTTTCTCTTCATCTACAGTTTTAAGAACTATCAGTTTCATTTTAGTCTTTCTATTTGAAAAATAGAAAGGATGCTCAGGTAGTAAATGACAATTGCAGGCTATCTTGCATCTGTCTCATTGTTCTACCTACTGGCTTTCAGTCACATCCTGCACCTTCTTATTGACTGATAGCCTTTGTATTAGGAGGTGTGTGTAACTTGCCATATATTTTGTTATGTTTTTCATTACAGTTTTAATGTAATTGTAAAGATGAAAGACGGTGGTTCAGATAGTTTCTGTACATCTTTTATTGTTGTGTCATGGGTTGATCAAAGCAGAATTTTTGCTGGGACACTCTGTGTCTGTCTATTGTCTGTCCCACATGGTTATTTGAATCATGTTAGAAGCTACTGTGTAATTTTATGGGGGAAAATGAAATTATTATGATGGGTTCAGCAATAAAATTTCAGATTGTTTTATTTATTTTCTTGGTGACCTGATGCTTTTTTTTTCTTTTAAGAATAATTGTTTGCTTTTTTCAAGTTCTCCAAACCTATAGTTACCTTCAATAAAATTATTCTAAGGAGGCCTGTTATGTGGGTCATATCTGGCAGCACAGTGTTTTGCTTGTGGATGAATACTGCTAAAATTTGTTCCAGACAGTGTTTTTGTGTATGTTTTGGGGTGTGGGTATGGCAGTGAAATTAGCTGGCCCATTCTTGGATCGTCCAAAATACCTTGAGAGGTTGTTTATCTGGTGTTCTGCACAGAAAGCGTGGTGTAACATTTGGACTAACAGAAGATTTATGAATCTTAGAAATAACTGGATTGTCCATGGGAGCTCTTTCAGAACTGGCCAAGATCCCATCTGTTTTTCACGAATAAAATAATAAATTGCATGTAGGAATCTAGCTGAGCCACTGTTCACCCTCATAATGTTTTATGACTCAGCAGTGGAATTGACAGCTTCACTGTCTGAGTTTTCCATATGACTCTAAATGAGAGTTAAAGCACATGGAAGAGCTAGGGTGCTGAAAAGAGAAAGGCGGTGATTATGAGGAATGGGATAAATAAAGCTAGCTAGATCTTCTTAGTGTCTCAGGAGTTTAGGTACCTTGGTAGTCCTGAGGTAGGTGCCTCTAAGAGTTTGGGACTTGCATCTTATGCAATGTGGGTGTTTTCCCTGCCTTTTTGGGTGTAGAAGACTGCAGTCTTTCCTTAAAAGTTGGCTTGGGAGAACCTCAAAAAACACTCAAACTTAAAACCTTGTTTGTTTGTTGTTTTTTTTTTTTAAATAAAAAAGTATTATAGTGAAAAGGATATGTACTGTTACAGCCTGATTATTCCAGGAGTTTGTGGGACAGCTGAAATTTTCAAAACCTGCTACTATTCATAAAAAAATATGCACATAATTTCTGAAAGGCAAAAGGAGGGCTAACTAATCTCAGGTTTAAATATTGATTTATTAATAGACTTGTAACTTCTAAGACCTAAAAGAAATGTTAGTTTTGAGCATGAGTTTAGAAAAAACTGAAGCAGCAAGTTAATTTATGAAGACTTTATTTTGTATGTTTAACAGTGTAATTAAAATGATAAGGGAGTAAAAAGCCTCAGAAAAGGACTTCTCTCCATGGATTGTCAACTGAACGTGGTGATGCTACACAAACTTGAAGGGGGTCTTATAATGTGTCCATGAAGATTTCTGGGATGAAAAGGACCTCTTTAGTGAAAAGGATCTCTTTGGTACAGCATTGTCTGTCTGTATTTGTTGTATTTGCTGAGACTTTCTGATTTTGCTTCCATAAACGGGGAATTAAAAAGTAGTGTAGTGGGGGAGGGAAGGACAAATTTGTCCATGGTGCGTTATTAATGGTCGGTCAAAGACTGGTGAAGTTTGGAGGCTGCCACTGAAACCTTTACTATTAGTTTTATGTTTTAGGCTACACACTCAGAAAGATTGTTTGAATAGATGTATTTAATTGTGGTTAAGCAGGCAAATATAGTTCAAAGTATTGAGGAATTATGAGTTACCAGTCCAGTGGATTCATGAATATTTTCCATTAGTTCAGTTGCCTTTATACTTAAAAAGACTATTTAAGGATTCTGTTCGTAGTTATTACTAGAAGACAATGACTGGGAGATTTAGAGACATTTGGTCAAAAGAAGCTTTTTTATATTCATGTTATTTATTTCAGTAGTGTTATCCAGGTAGTCTGTGGGGTCCTCAGAAGTAAACAGGGACTCCTTGCACTAAATGTATATTAATAGTATTAATTGTCACTGTTAAGGAGAGCTTCCAGTATCAAAAACCAAATGAGATGTGAAGAGGTGGAGGACAAGAATGCAATAAAATCAATATAGTGTATATGAAGTGATAAGGATGAGGCAGGTGGGTTATATTTTCAAATTTGTTTTGACTTCTGAATCAGTTTTCTTTCCTAAATAATTGATTCCAGTGTGTATGTAGCAATTTATCTTAAGGATATCAAGAGGTCGTGCTATGGAATTCCAGAAATAATTTTTCTTTGCCTATCTCTTACTGAAGTTGGTTAGTATGTTCCTAAATCTTTTTAGGTTAAGCAGGAGTATCCATCTGCACAAACCATAACTTTTCTCCATTGTCTCCACGTCCTATGACCATTATTAGCAGCTACTGTTTTCTTGGCAATTAACTGCTTTTGGGTACGTAGAAGGGTGTTATGAAAGTATTAAAGAGTGTTTGTAGCAGCATTGTTTTACAAGAGTAAATTTAGTGAAAGGCATTAAAAAGTTAGTCACTGATTGATAGAATATCAGTCCTTTTAATTTAGTTTAACACTCCTCTATTAAAAAATAAATCAAGCAGCCCAGACTGTGCTGAGATGCACTCTGCTGTATGTCATATCTCTTCTTTTTTCACAGTCTCAGCTATTTAAATTGAAAGTTGTTTTGGAGAGGAATTCTCTGCTACTCTGTATTTTTATGGTGCCTAACACATTGGGAATCTATCCTTTGTTCTTGGCTTTTCAGGAAGCTTATAAATCTCTCCATTGAACATCTCAGCCATACCCTGACAATGTCGTGTAGGATGTAAAGGCCATAACTGTTTTATTATCCACTCTCTTCATTGCTTCTTAGGATGTTCTGCCTAACCCTGTAGCCAACCCTTTTGGTTTTGTTTGTAATTTTTTAGATTTTCCAGGTCACTTTGCATTACTCCTATGCCTATTTTCATTTCTCATTATCTCTGCACCATTATCTTCGCACTACAGCATTATGTTTCCAGTGCTATGCAGGAAGAAGCCACGTTAGTCTTTCAGAATTATTTTTGGCACTTACAGTGTAAAATGATACATATTGGAATAATAAAATCCTGGTGTGTCGAGGCAGTAAGTTTTATGGTTGCGCTAACATTTCTCTGCAAGATGTTTCATATGTGCATTCCAGCTGTGGTCACATTAGTTCTTTATGAACTGTTCCTGCCATGCATATGTTTTAAACTGGGGAAAAGATCCATCCTGATGTGGATTTCAAAGTAGTGAGGTTTAACCAGTGCATTATGCAACATCAGCATAATAGCATAAACTATGCAGTCCTGTCCCTGGGCACCACTGAAAAGAGCCTGGCTCTGTCCTGTTTGCACCCTCCCTTACGGTATGTATATACATTGATGAGATCCCTTAATCCCAGTCCCTTAATTATCTTTGTGGCCCTTTGTTGGACTCTCTCCAATATGTCCATGTCTCTTGTACTGAGGAGCCCAGAACAGCACTCCAGGTGTGGCCTCACCAATGCTGAGTAGAGGGGAAGGATCACCTCCCTTAACTGGCTGGCAACACTCCTCCTAATGCAACCCAGGGTACAATTAGCCTTCTTTGCTGCAGGGGTACATATCTGGCTCATGGTCAACGTGGTGTCCACCAGGACGCTCATGTCACTTTCCTGCCAAGCCGCTTTCCAGCTGTGTAGTCCCCAGCATATACTGGTGCATGGGGTTGTTCCTCCCCAGGTGCAGGACTTTGCACTTCCCTTTTTGAACTTCATGAGGTTCCTGTCAGCCCATTTCTCCAGCATGTCCAGGTCCTGCCAAATGGCAGCACAACCCTCTGGCCTATCAGCCACTCCTCCCAGTTTTGTGTCATCTGCAGTTTGCTGAGAGTGCAGTCTACCCCATCATCCAGATGTGACTGAAGAGTTGTCTGAAAAGAAAACTGCAATAGTATTTTCTAAATAATGATTTAGAATACAGTTCTGCAAATGTGTAGCGAGATTTCCAGGGTGCTCCCTACTGTGGGTCATCTCACTGACAGCACTCAGACTGCTTACAGATGCATGTCTCCTGCTTCAGTGAGCACTTGGTTGCCTTTTTGTGATCAAATTTAGGAAAATGTTGTATATTTCATAAAAGAATTATCAGTAAATGCTTTCATGCTGGTTTTAATCACTAAAACTCGTGTTCTTCACCAAGACTGAAAGTTTCCCATAATTTCTGAACATCTTAAGGAGAAGATGAGGAAAAGTAAGCATGGCCTTGCTACGGCTAACTCATATTTGACCAGCATGACTGCCTTCTGTGATAAAAGTATCTGGATCTGTGGACAAGGGGTGAGCAATGGATGACACTTGCCTTGACTTCAGCAAAGCTTTTGATACTATCTCTCAGAATACTCTTGTATCCAAGTTAGGATGTTAAGCTCTGATCAGATGAACAGCTGGATAGGTAAAATGCTGTTTGCATGATTGGGCCTAGAGGGTCACGGTCAATGGGTAGAGTATGGTATTCTACCTGGAGGCCAGTGACAAGCAAAGACTGCAGGGGTCTGTACTAGGACCTGTCCTGTTCAAACATCATTATCAATGATGTGGTGGAGGTGATGGAGTGTACCCTCATCAAGCTTAACAGACGAGACCAAACTCTGGGGAGGGGGAAACAAGTGATATGCTTGAGGGCAAGGCTGCCATCTGGAGGAACATAGACAAACTAGAGGAATGGGCTGACAGTGACTTTATGAAATTCAGCAAGGTCAAATGGTAGGTCTTTCACCTGGGAAGGCAGAGCTTGTGATGGCAGAGACTGTGAGTACCTGGCTGGGGAGCAGCTCAGCGGGCAAAGCCCTTGGGGGCCCTGGTGGGCAGCGAGCTGAGCGTGGGCAGCAACAAGGGTCAACAGCATCCTGGGCTGTGTCAGCAGGAGCATGGCCTGGCGATCAAAGGCAGAAATTGTCCCCTTCCACTCAATATGCAAGTCTTGGGCCCCCAGTAAAGGAATAATACTGATAAGGTGGAGTGAGGGCCCTCAGAATGGTTGAGGGCTGGAGCCCTTGCCCTTAGGTGGACGGGCACAGTCTAAAGGGTGTAAGTGGTTATGTAAATAAATGGGGCAGGCAGACTGTTACACCAATGCTGATGATTTTATTTATAATCCTTATTAAAAGGAGATGCTTCGTCAGATCCATTGCTTGGAAAATGTACTTCCATATAGGATGAAGTTGGGATGAAAACCTAACCCGTTGCAGGGACCTCACTTGAGATTAGAGACAGTAAAACCTCAACTGCTTAATGCAGTGCTATTTGAGGCGTAAGGACCATACTTCTTTCTGGGAACTGTGTTTATTCTGCCATAAGAGGTGGTGTAGGTTTACACAGGAGCACAGTAGTAAATTGTTTAAGTGAAGCTGATAAGATAACTGAGAATTAGTTGTTGGATATCGTTTATTTTTAGACAACTCAGACATTATTTATACTGAGTGTCAGAACAAGTTGTGAATGATGAATCCTGAGCAAAATATTTTTCTTCCTTTGACACGCTGAATTTGAGCTATTCATCTCAGTCTTCAGAGAGATTTTTATTTGTTTTGGTCTTGATCTTCTGAGAGATCAATGTAATATTTGCATTTCAGTTAGTAACAAAGGAAATAAATATATAGACGTGTGCATCTGCATGCAGATAGCTAGTTATTCATATTAAAACTGACAAAGTGCAGAGAAGTCTTCAAGTAACTTTTTTGAAAGCTTGGTTGGCTCCTTAACAATTTATCAACAGGAACACTTAATACACTCCCTGTTCATTGTTCACTGTAAGAAAAAAAGTATTAAAAAAGTAATAATCAGAATTCTACCTATTATGGTAATCTTCTGTCTTTCCTGCATGGTCAGAGTTTGCAGAGAATTGTCTGAAAATAGGTTTGAGAATTATTGCAAGCCTATTAACTTGTTTCCTCACTCCAACTCATCTAGTAGAAATACAAAATTCCTCTACAGAATGTACAGGTTGATTTCTTGACCACCAGCTCAGATGTAGCTGGAAACCTTGGAACTGATTTTATTCATAACCTTCCTGACAACAGGAACAGGGCTCACCAACTCCAGCAACAGGTGATGCACATGTATGGGCTTAAGAATGCTTAAAGTGTTTACTGTCTTTGGGCCAGTTGAGTTATGGACGTATATGCACTGTGTATACCTGTCTATATGTATCTAGAATTATATCAAAGGGTAAACCTTACAAATTTATTATGAATCTCTGCTTTGTTTAGCATATCAATGTGATTTCATTTGAAGTCTTTTAAAATCCAAATTCCTTAGGACACAGAAACATACTAATAATGTTGCCTTTACTGTATCATCTAGGTTTTTTCTACAGAGAACGGTATTTATAATATAAAATCTTTCTTGATACTTTAAGCTTATTCTTAAACATAATGTTAAAAGAAGGTCAAAGGTCAGAGCTATGATGGACAGCTGGCTATAAATAAAAGTATGTTTGATTTTTCTTTCTTTCCCCATCCTGCTGCTAGCATCCCCTCCTGCTTCTGCCTTTGCCACTGTCAAAAATGTGGTCCAACTTTTCCCTGTGTTCCAGATCGTTTGTTTGTACCTGCCCCTTCCTTTAAGCTATCATTAGCATTTTCATCTGACTATATTGCACTAATACTATGGAGTTGGTAAAAGTAGTAGCCAGGTAGAAGTACAGCAAGAATGACTTTTTAGGGAGAACAGATTTAAAGCGGTCATGTAAAATTAACTTCAGTTCTTTTCTGGGAGCTTTACTCCTTATTAGAAATCAATATCTGAATGCACAGTAATAACTTTCAAAAAGCTCAATGGACAGTATGACAGCTGTCTACAACATGCTACACCTTAGTACACGTTTTGATAATTTATTTAATGAGACATTAATTGTTTGGTTTCAGGTAAACAGCTCATGGGCAGCAAATACGTTTCTAATACTTCTCTTAAGTTTCCTACATTTTTCTTCATTACTGTGATACTTGGAGTTGTAATGCATTATACTTTTAGATCTCTGTTTATTTTCTCTAATAGCTGGTCTTTTACTCTGATTTGAAATTAATTGGAAAGGAGGTTAGACTAAAAACTTCTGGGTTTTAGTTTTGGGGTTTTTTGTTTGTTTTCATCTTTTGCTCCAGAGAAGGCAGGAAAGGGTATAGACACAGTGTCAGAGGAGGGTTGTGCAGCAGGACAGCCTCTTTTATCACCCTAATGTGCTAAGGTCGCATGCTGTGTTGAACACTAGTGGAGGGCTGTTCTCTCTTCTTTCCCTTGTCCCTGTTTCCTGTTAGTGTTGTCTCCTTCTACGGACCGTGTTTTGCTTCTCTTCATTAGAAACCAGAATCAATGCCTCTTCATCTTTGTGCTCTTTGCAGTCTGGGAGCCCTAATGGATCTGCTCGTCCTTGCCATGTAAATTGGTTACCACAGATCCTTTTGCTTTGGGGAAACTCATTCGGTGCTTCCGAAGCTTGCAGTAGGTCCGAGCTCTGTCTGGGCCACAGCCTTTCGCAGCAGCCTCGGCTGTGCCATCTGCAGTCAATGAATTCCAGGCTTGTAGGTCAGAAAGCACAAACCTCGGCTACATCAGCTGAACAAGCAGACAGTAGTGGATTAAAAGCCTGTGTTTTGGTTAACTGCTAGCATGAAGACAAAGATTTTTGCCCTGCTAGTGTGGATCAGTTAAAATGATTGGCAACTTTTTAGCTATTTGTGTCAAGTTAAAAAGAAATTGGATTTCTTTTTCATTCCCTGCTGTTAATCAGCATACTCGTCTATTACAGAACTGCCTATGTTTTTTCATTTTATTGTTTGAAAAGTTTTTGTTAAAGATTTTTCTCCAATGGCCTTCCTAAGTGATGGAATAAGAATGACATGTTTTCCTTTCCAAGGAATTTTATCTTTGATCTACATACATTGTTGCCAGTGTTCAGCTAGGATTCTCTGCTATGTTATTGCAATACTGTGGTACGTTTGTTATACTTATAGTAGCCTTATGAATCTTCACAGAATGAGTGTAAGGCTGACTGTCTTATTACTAGTAGTTGAGAAATCTTATTCATACTTTGGGCCGTTGAGCTGTGTGTGATGAAATAATGGTTTTTCGTGTAATTTGTTTGTCTTTGCATCTTGATTTTGCTGATAAATGAGTTTCAGTCAACTTTGGGGAGTGTAGCATAGACATCATGATATAGTAGATTTGAAGGCACTCTCTCATTTTCCTTCTCTGGGAATTTAGTACTCTTGAAAACCACACCAAATGATGTTATTTTATTTTCTTTTAATTCAGATTAATTATTTAATATTTTTTCTTCAATGTTAAGAATTATTTTTGCTGCTGGGTTGGACCTTTAAAGAGTGCATACTATTCCTAGCTTTTACTGCTTCTAGGAGAAGGTAGTTCTTCTGGGCAGCTGGTGGTTATAATTTGCAAACTAGGTCATGATCATTAGGAAGTTACAGGGCTTTGTCATGTCCAGGCTATTAGGACACATTCTATTCCTCTTCCTTTCTATTCCTTCTCTTGGCATCCCAGTAAAAAAAGGGTGCTTGAGGATCTATTTGGTTTTCCAGATATCCTACAACTCCAATAAGGCTCTGGGATGTCTGGGAATTGGTGACATAACTGCATTTGTTCAGATTGTCAGTATATCACATGCAAAAACAATTCATTGTATCTGGGATGTGTCATCGTATGGATCTGCACGTGCTAAGTAAATGTAATCCTCAGTGATTCATCTGGCAGGTTATGTTTTATATTTCTCTGTGGGAAATGCTGAATAGAAATCTGGGATCTTATTTCTATCCCTATGCTTATGATGTTCAGTACCAAGAATGCTGCTATGTAGTTTCATTTGTTATTGAAACATTAAAAGGAAGGTAGAACTAATGGGTTGGGGAAAGTAGCCTCCCTCAGGTTTTAAAATTTCCAAGCACAAATTCATTAAAGCTGATCTAAAAATGAAAAAGAAAAAATGTTTTTCAATGCATTTAATGAATCTTTACCAAGTTGTTGTGTTGTGTTGTTTTGTTTTTTAAGCTTCCATATTCTGATTGATTTTCAGTAAAGGCACATATCTATTAATGTTCATTTTTATACAATTTTATAATTGTTTCATACATGCTTAGTGCAAAATGGTATATAATATAAATACAATTTCAGTACTCTTGCCAGCTTCTTTAAAATTATTTTGGAAAGCTAGTTTTTCAATTATGCAGGAACTTTTTACAGTCTATAAAGATCAAAAGTATGCAAAAATTTAAATGTGAACATGAACATCAGAGTAATTCCTTTTCTGTAAGAGATGGAAAGTCTTTTTATTCTGAGAACAACATTTTCTTCTTAAAGAAAATAGGTAACTTGCCATTGTGACACTATAACAGCCATTTATAATAAAATTCTGACTTTGATCATTTCTTTAAAGGCAGTTGCTGTGTTAGTGAAGCAGCTGGTTACACTGGAAGTAGCACTGTTGCTATGTGTGGAGAGTAAGAGTGTAAAATGCAGTTTACCATCAGACTCATTTTCGTTTAAGTCTGCTTTCTCCTAAGTAAAGGCATAGTATGTTATTGGTAGTGTCAGCACTTAGATTTCAAAGCTCTTGGAAGTGCCAGACTTGTGTTGTTTTCTTCTGTCATCAGTGCCTGTAGGAGAGGAGAAAGCCGCCAACATGATGAATTGAGAGTTGAACAGAAAAGTGATTACAGAAACTCTTGGATAAAGAGTGTGGTCAGGGAGGTTGAAAATAATTCGCTCAGCTGCTTCACTGCAAAAACGCTGGGCTGCAGTTCAGAAAACCTTCAGAGAGCAATCTGAAAGCATTAGTCTTGCAAAGGCATTAGGGTTTTTTTTACATTTCATTATGAGGGTGATCACGCTGCTAGCCTTTTGCTCTGACGCAGCATCAGTTGTCGTCCCTGTGGATGACACCGATGTAAAACAGTCCTGACAATGAAATTCAGGTGGAAAAGTATAGCCAATATTGGTTTCTGGTTTTGTTTTAGGGTTAATTTGGTAGTTGAAAGCCCTAGAGTCTTTTCTCTAATGACTGGATATAGCACAGGTGGCATCGGTGTGCCATGACCTGGGTCTTGGCTGCCTTCCGGAGGGAGGGAGCACTGCTGAAGCTTTCTGTGAGCGAATCCTGATCTGCCTCTGATCTCTGGATCTGTCTCTGGGGTGGTGTTTGCTGCTTTGTGCTAACTGTACACTGCTGCAGGATAAATCAGATTATCTCCTTCAACTGGCTTACCCCATGGCCCCTTCAGTGTTTGAGGAGGTGCCAGGGATGGGTGGGAACAGGAGGTTCTGGGTAGGGTAGGACCTCTCCCTTTTGGGAGCAACAAAGGTTGCATCAGCTGAACTCAGCTGTGAAAGTGCAGAGTGACCATGACACAAAGAGGAGCCATGCTCTCTAAATGCCCGGATGTTGCTTCTGACTTTCCTCTGTGATCAGTTATTAAAGATGGCAAAAAAAAAAAAGTTTCCATTTGCATTTAATTTGAGATAGCAGATACCTACAGAATCTCTTAGTGCCCTCAGAATTATCTTCGGACTTTAAAGATCAGCAAACAACAACTTCTGGTTGTGGATGTAAAGAAGGAACATTTTTATCAATACCAATCTCCTAAGCCACACTGTATTTTTTGAAGCTGCATTTTTAAAAGTACTCTACATGAGCTGCAGAATGTGCATGCGTTTCAAAATTTTAATCTTTTACTGAGGTAAGAAGTGTAAAGATTGGGGTTTTGGAAGATAGAGTGGGGATGTTGGGGAAATGGAGGAGAATCAAGCCCTTGCAGAAATGCAACAAGTGTCTGGTTGTGAGGGGACAAAATACATCATTCTTTGAAAGGCCATCCTTTTCCCTAGCTAATCCAAATTAAAAAAAAAAACCACTCAAACTATCCACCTTTTTAAAAGGTGATAAAATGGTAGAATTCTTTGCTGGCCAATTTGTTACACTGTGCTGATTTAACCACTGTTTTTTCCAGTTTTATGCCAGTGGTATTTCCCATTAAGTTTGAAGGTTGAGGACCCCATTTCCTGATGGTACCGTGCTGCATTTATTTGGACTGTAAATACTGTTCTGAATGTTGGGCTTTGGTTATCCTGGAGGTTGAATGCTTGCCTCATTTGATTTAACAGGAACTAATGTTTTATAATACATTTTAAAAATGAAATTCATGTTTTACAGAAGAGCATTGATATCTGCAAATAATATTAACAATGTCCGCTGTGCCCTATAGATTGTAGAGCAATTAACTATTTTACTTCCAGGAAATAAGATTAAATTTCCGTATGAAGATACAGAAATTAAATAAGTTAGCCATTCTAGGACACTACCAATGTAGGAAAATGTTTTTTTTTTTTTTTTGCATCATGGACTATGGTTTTGTTCTAAGCTATATAGACTGAAACTTTTTTACATGGTAATATATATTTAAAAACTTTGTTTAAAAAAAATCACATCTGTTGCTATTGGCTGCTGTTATTACTGTATAGTACTGTCGTCTGTAAGATAGAAAAAGCAATATCATAATTAAAATGAAGAGGGCGTACAGAGACCCAATATGTTTGCTGAACCAAAGTATCTCTTGACCAGGAATTTATTAGTCTGATACTTTACGGAGCAGTTTTTCCACAAAAAAACTGTGTAAATCAATTAGGAAGAATGATCTATAAAACTAGGAACAAATTAACAAGGAAGAAGCAGCTAGGCAAAAATAACTTAGAAATAAATGATCAACAATTCAACGTTGTTTGAGAACACTTTAATAGATGCTCACAAAACAAATTAACGTAGTTTGAGAAGTAAGATATTAGTGCTGCATTGACTTTAACTGTATGGCATAGAAAGGCAGCATTAGTGAATGTAAATAGTACAGTCACGAGGTCCTGCAGAGTTGGATTTTTAACCTGTTTTTTAATATTTCTGTCAAAGATATGGAAAACATTTAAAACCGTTACTGATGAAAAGTTAGACATAACAAACAGCTGGAGAAATAGATAAAATAGACACTCATTCACTGATAAAGAGAAGTTCATTAACAGAGCTGGGTTCCGGCACACAATGTATTTTTCAGCATAACCAAATACAATTTTGTATCTTGAAATAATAAATGCACGCTATATTTCCATCTTTATTCCAGGAAGCAATTATCCTTTAAGGACAAACCCCTTTTTCCCAAGAACAGGGAATCGCAGTCATCAGTTGAAGCTGGACTCTTGGTGGTGTGCTTTGGCCAAAAGGCCGTGTACATCCAAGAGCTGCAGTACTGAGGTTATATTATCTCCATATTTGGCATTGTTCTGAAAAAGGCTGGAATGCTGGTTCCAGATGGGTGTACTTTGAGAAGGACATTGAAAACTGGAGGTGATTCAGGGTAGGGTTGTAAGAATGATGAAGGAATTGGAAGTGTGCTGTATGGTGAAAGATTTAGAGCTCAGTCTGCTTAGTTTAGCAAAAGCATGGTTAAGAGATCATTTGATCACAATCTTAACGTATTCATGCGGGGAGCAGAAATGTCATAATAGATAGCTTCTCCATCTAGCAAACATAAGAACCAACATAGGTAAAATAAGAACCAACAGCTTGAAGTCAGCCAAATTAGTTTGGAAATAAAGTGCAAAATTTTAACAGGGAAGACAGTTAAACACTGCAACAACTTACCAATAGCTATGATGCATTTGCAAACACTGGAAGTACCATAATTAAGATTGCATGTCTTTCTGAAAGACTTACTGTAGTTTAGGAACAAGTGTTAACGTGAAGTAGAAATTGATGCAGGGGAGCCTGTAATATTCAGGAATCACAATACATCCTTTCTTAAAGTCCAGGACTCTGCGATGCAGTATGGTAGTTAATTTCTGCTCATTTTGATTCTGGTTTAACCATTAGGAGAATTTTTAAGGTATTTCTACATGGCACAGCGTGATGCAGGTATCCACACCAGCCCTGAACTGGCCATTTTACGATGGATACTAAAAACACCAAAGCTATGCTAGCATGGTTTTCCACCAGGAGTGATATATAGTGCTTTTTAGCAGGGCTGAGATGCTTGTATGCAATGCTTGGTGATTGCAGCTGCTTGTTTGCTCTTAACAAGATCCTACAGGCAAGGAATCCTTGAAGCCCTTGGGAATCATATGTAAAAATAAGGATTTCTCATATAGGAGAAGCAGGTTTCCAAAATTAGATTTTTTCCTTTTTTTTTCTTTTTCTTTATCGTTTACATGGGTTCAATTTGAGAACAGATAAATTCATGCAAGAAAAGTTATCAGTTACTTAGAGCAGGAAACCACACTGGACTCAGGAAACCTGTGATGTGAAAATAGTTGGAGGCTGAGAAATACTGAAGGAACACATTAAAGGCCCTATTCTTACTCTTTCCTAAACATCAAATTATCTCCATTGTGGAGAGAGGATACTGGACTGCTGGATTACTGGTCTGATCCCATGTGCATTTTCTTATATGCATTCTAACAGTGTCTATTTCATGCTATTAAATTCTGAGAAACCAAATCTTTAATGATAGCTTGTAATGTTTCAAAGTGTGAACCTCTCAGAACAAATATATGCAAAAGAATCTTTGTTTAAAATAAAAGAGGATTCTCAAAAAACCCTTTGAAATTGATTAATTTTATCAGTTTTATCATAGCAACTTGAAACTGGAGTGTACATTTTGTTCGTTGAACTGTCGTTTTGATGTATTGGACAGATTTATTGTGCAGTTAATGCCTCTGCTCTTTAGATATGAGTTTCCAGTGCTGGCAAAAGAAGTTCAAGAAATCAGCCTACATAACTGTGGATTACTTTCCAGCTGTTGAAATGCCTTTTCCTGTCTTGTTTAGCTCTGAATGTTGTCAAACCACTTCATAGTACAATATATGGATCATCTTGTTTATAGGCCTGTGACTTGCCAGTACATCTGTGGATGAGCTACTTAGAGCCATTAATTGAGTCATTGCTAGAAAAGTGAAAGAATTAGAAAAGTACTTGAATCAGAAGGAAAACTGTATGATTAAGGCATTGCCTTTATGTATACTATTATGTAGACAACACGGAACTGCCCCACTGGAGAATGTGCTGGTGTAGATATTAAATTGAAGATCACAGCATTAAGAAAATCTGACCTGATAGCTAGCACTGTCTTGGGCTTTTCCACTTGATGACTAATGGTACACTAGCAGTACGCTATGTATTTATCTTAAAAATCAGACTGTAACTGTTCTTCAAAGATTAACATACACATTATTCTGATCTTTTTTTCTGATGTGCATCTAGATGTTCATGAAACTTTTCTGTGCACCTTATGAAATTATAAAATGTGTATTATGAAAAGTGAGACATTGCTGCCATATTTCTGACCAAAGGCATCTGCTATTGTTCGATTCTAGGCAATTTAGCATGTAGTTGCAATAAACTTCAAGATATTTGGGTGTGGTGAAGCTTTATACTCCCATCAGATTAAAAATATTTTGCTTTCATTGTTATGTTTCACAATGAACCCAGTTTGTCATTTGATTAAAAGATGCTTAGATCACCTTCTGTATATACTGTGCTATGTAATTATTTATAAATTAGAACACATAAAAACTGCACAAGCATTCAGATTTAAACTTAGAAAATGTTGCTTCTAATTGCTGTGTAAAACTTAAATAAGCAGCATTAATCCACATGATTGTTTTCTTGCTAAAATTTTGATTTAACAGTTTTACTTTCTGAATAGCTATGATTCATGACTTTACCTAGGATCTGGTTGTGCAGAGGTATGTATCAGTGAAGGATTTCTTCACATGTGTGTCTCTTAGTATTTTCAGGATCCAAGTTTTTACTAACTTCGCGTTAAAATCTTTATTCTTCTTCGGAAATGTTACAGTTTGCATTCATAGGGTAAATTCAGATTCAATGGAATCAATTTTTATTCTTGATATTTGCTTAAAATGGAGTGGAAGATGTAAACACTTTTATAGTAAATATAAACACATCCTATTAATTATTCAGTTTAGACTTTTAGGATGATTTATCTTTCAGTGAAAATGCAAGAGGGGAAAAGTAGCTACATTCTAACACTGCTAATAATGTCACATATTTCATGTATTCCACAAGTAGTACAAGTAAGAAATCACAAGAGCTGTAATTTGATTACATTTTGGGGATTTGTTTTTCCTTTTCAGTCAGTGGTGAAGACTGGGCGATTGCTGATTAGCCATGAGGCTCCCTTGACAGGAGGATTTGCGTCTGAAATCAGTTCCACAGTTCAGGTACACAGGTTATTTGCATTTAAGTGTTCTGCATGGCTGAATATGTTTACCTATAGAAAACATATTTATTAGTACATTAAAAGTTGAGTTTTTCATATTTTTTTTAAGTTATTCTTTTTTACATTTTTATTAAATTTCAGTTTTGTGGATGCTTGTGTTACTTTATCTGAACAGCGGAGAAACCACGTACCTACCAGGCACTGTGCATAGCATCTGCTAAGCTAGAAAATTTGACTTTCACTGAAAAGCAGGGAGGATGCGCTGTCGGATGCAAGGGAAAAATCTTTATGTATGGTCTGTTTTTAATATACTTTTTTTTACCTTTCTCATATTTTTATCCCCAAAGCTTCTTACAAATACATTCTAGGAATGTTGAAATCAGACATAGAAAAAGCACCCAGGTCCAGTAGAGTCTAACGTGGTGTTAGACATATTGTTCAGAGACCTCACTAGGAAAGCAGTCTGCAAAAGTGGTTCATACAGAGTTGTGGTGATGCTCACACATGTAGAGCTTGTATGCACAGAACAGCTTTGAAAGGTTGGTATGTACATCAGTATCAGTTGTCTGGAGCATTAGGCTTTAACTTTTTTGGAAGTCCTTTTGAGCTTTCTGACATGTTTTACATCTGTACTTGCATACAGATTTTCCCCTTAACTTGAATTCTTTCCTATCCACATCAGTGATATTGGTTTATAGAAACATCTAAACTAATTGTGTCCGTCACCATCTGATTACTATTTTACGATTATTCTATTCTTAGAGTAGTTAAATTATAGGACTAGAGAGAAATGGGATTCTAAAATTCACAAAATATAAACCATACAGGCAGTAGTTAAAGCTTGGGAATTAGCCTTTTTGTAGGAAGGAATAGAGTTAATTGTTCTAGGAATGTAATTTTGAATTAAATATGCATAAGGAGTTGGAAAACTGTTTTTTGATCTTTGTGATACGATTTCTTTTAAAGAGTAATTGTATTGATTTTAATATAATTATATGAAGGTCATTCATTTTTTCTACCAGAATTCTGTCTCCATTAAGAAGGAAATATTTATCATCCTTCTAAGTAATTAGTATTTGACCTCCCTTCTTTTATAAGTAGCCTCTTTGACTAAAATAGATCTAGTAAAGTCATAAGGTACTGCCAACCATGAGTGTTGAAAGTGATGATTTTTCTTAAATTCTTACAAAAAGGTGAAATAAACTCAACCAAAAAAGCCTGTCTTTTAGTGTCTTGTGTTATATTAACACTTGAGGAGAAAACTATTCTAAGCCATGCAGCGATCTCATAATTTACTGGCATAACAAAGGAAAGCATATGTGTTGGAGAAAAAAATGAGTTGAAAAGAAAAAAAGCTTATCAATAAATATTATTGGAAGAGCATGAGATGCTCAATATATTGCTGAAACTACGAAATGAGTTTTTAATCTCCTCAGACCTCCACTAAGAAAGGTACTTACCCGATTGATCCATTTTGGGGTTGTTTTTCATATCAGAGATGTATCTTGACAAATATCACTTATTGAGAAAACAAAGTTTACAATGCTTTAATAAAGGGGTATTTGTTTCTGTCAATATTGAAAGCAAATATTTGTTTCATGATAGTAGCTCATAATTGTATATTCATATTTTTTAGGAAACTGGGATTTGTATCTTGAGAAATATCGGTTAATCTATCACCCATGCTACCTCAGAATAAATTGGAATATAACTCTTTGGCATGGAATTTATCCATGGCGAGTTTCTTTCATATAAATTGGTTGACTTGAATCCGTGTTATAACCATATTGTCATTACTCTTTATATCCATTCTTGAAGATTTTAACATCCGTACTAAAATTTTGATACTAGTTATTTTTAAGAATATTCATACTGCAAAAGAGATTAGAATAATAGTTACAAAGCATTACAGCTTTTTAAAGAACAGTATTGCTTTAGGCATAATAAAGACCTTGCTTTTTTTATTCAGTTAAAACACTTGATCTCTAAACGATCAAGTTAAGTCCGTATGTCTGATATCACTGTGCTGTAAAAATAAAAACGAAAAGTGAAATTCTCTTTTGCTGGATACAGCGCACACTGAGAATGCCAAAAATTGGGGGTTGCAGTTGGCTTTAGTTTCCTCTTGCACATGGAAGTAATAAGACTTCAATAAAGTGTGTCCAGTTGGATTAGATGGTTAGTTTCCATATTGTTATTCCATCCTTGCTGTGAGGTCTCTCGTCATAGAAATAAGGTGAATAAAAATATATAGGTTATTTTAAAAGTTAACTGTCACAAACACTTCATGGTGATGTACACTTCGAGGAAAAGAGTACAAATGGAAATGATGCCTTTCACTCATGAACTATAGGAGAAAACTATATTGAACATTTTTCTTTTTGCATATGAGAAATTAAAAGCAGCGTTTGGAGAGCATATTAAATAAGATTGGTTTTGTGTCAAATACAGAATATTTTAAAGGGGCACATTATTGCATTAAGTAGTCATTCACTCTGATTTCTCAAACACATAAAATTAAGAACAGGATGAAGTGGTGTAGTTCAAACTCTACGTGATATGACTTTGCCCTTTGTACTGATGTTTCATATGTGATCTCAATGAGTATTCTGAAGTGAGCAACAGATGGTAGGATAAATTCAATACAGGTATGGTTAATACTTCATATTGATTATATTCTGTATAAAAGCTTGCAAAACTGTCATGTTCAGCAGAGAGCGTGCTAAACTTTTGCTTAAGGCATACGGTTGGAGCACAGTTTGAGAAGCCTTGGAGAAGGGCCCACTGAGATGTCACTTCCAAAATAATGAGGCATTGGGTGTGGAAATCATCCGTACATTAATCACTTGTAATATAAAAGAATGTAAATCCAGTATTTGTGTCCCTGTTAAAAACAAAAACAAAAACAAAAAACAAAAAGAAGAAAAGGAAAGGAAAAAAAAGAAAAAAAGAGAGAGGGATGAGAGGGATGAAAAAGGGAAACAATAGTAGATTATATTGTGTGATAAAAGGCTCATCTCCCCCCCCCCCCCCCCCCCATATGCAAAGGAGCCCAGTGGCACAGTAGCAGGCAGGGGAACCCCAATAACCCCATCTGGGAAATGGAGTCCCTGACTCAGCTCCTGCCAGGGCTGTCGCCAGCCTCAGCCCCATGGGCCAGGACAGGGACACCCAGCACCAGGAGTCAGGGACACTCTGGATGGCTCTGCAGACTGAGAGGGGTTGCTGCCTGCCAGCGTTTGGGACTTATTATGGGGTGCAGGGAGGAGCATTTTGGAATCATACAAGACTTATGGGATGTTTAGAGGAGGAACCAAGGTGGTTTAGGGAGGAATAGATATGGGAAAATTGAGAGATAGGGGAGTAAAAAGGACTGGCTGCATATAAACAGGCCGGTTGGTATGACTGGCCATGCCCTGTGCCTGATCAGCATTACGTGTCCTGTCTTCTCATTAAACTCCATTTCTAACTGTTTTCCTGGGTGAGACTCTTTCTATTCTGTGTGCCTGCATGTGTATGGAGGTCTTCAGTGCCAGCCACTGAAGTCAGAGCATGGGGTCATGGGGGGCCAGTGTGCCCAGGGTGCTGGACTGGCAGCGGGTGAGTGTGTACGTGTCTGTCACTAGCAGATATCAAGCTGGACTAGCTGGGGGTAGCTTAAGTGAGCCAGGTGTATATATATGTGTGTGTGTGTGTGTCTCTGAGAGGGAGTCAGCTGGAGAAGTTGGCTACTGGAGGAACCAGGATGTCCAAGCCAGCTACTGGAGACACATGAGGTCTGGGGTCAGCTGAGAGACCCCTTGGTATGTGTCTGGCAGTGAGTGAAGACAGCAAGGGAGATAGAGGATCCAGGGCAAGCTACTGGACAGACTGCAGTGTCGAAGCCCAGTTACTGCAGGGATCTGCAGCGTGTGTGTCTCTGTGGTGGTGTGTAAGTTGGGGTGGATGTCTGTCCCAGCAGCTGCAGTGGGACTGTGAGTAGGAGCTTGTGTGTGCAGGTGCCAGCAACTGGAGAGACCGAGGATCTTGATCTTAGGAATTTATATCAGGGTAATGCAAGTGCATGTTGTATTATTCTACCTTTCACTTTTGTTAATCTCATAATTGCTTTATTTTAATTAATTTGTAATGTTTCACCTTTTAAGTGTCTGCTGTTCCAGAGCTATTTATAGGTGAGGTTGACCAACCTATCTGTGTGTTGTTTCTCTAATTAAAGCAATGTTTCTGAAATTAGGTTAAGCTCTAATCCATGGCTGTCTTTCAGTAGTGCCCCTGTGGTAAAAAGCTACCTTACAGAGCAGCAGCTTGCAATCCCACTTCCTCCTTATCATTCTTGTCTTATCAACGAAATGAAGATGATAATGTGACACGATTTCAGAAAGAAGTGCAAGACTTAGTAGGGGACTATGAAACAATAGATTCTACAAGGGAAAATGAACTCAGTTGTGTGAAGAACTAATCCTTGATTTTGGAAGTCTTTCATGCTTGCAACGGTTGATAACCCTTTTATCAGATCTCTTTATTTGTAGGTGCTACTGTGTCATCAGTGTTCTGTTGCAATGTGTTGCTTTTTTCTTCCAAATGAAGGGATGATTATTCTAGGGTTTCTTTACTGGGATGAGCTGTCGAGCGTAGCTGTATTGATCTCTTTGTAGAAAGATGAGTTCCGTCTGACTGGAGCACTCCTGTTGAGCTTGCAGTGTAAAGAGGGTAAGGAATCCAAAAGTAAAGCTGTAATCCTGCAGTAACCAACCATCATCATTTGAAAGCGTGCTGTAGATAATAAAGGTTTTGGTTTCAACAATGAGTAGTTATTGAAAGGCTCATCTAGAACTAACTCAAAGGTGATCTTTTTTTCTTTAAGAAGTCATTACCATCCTCTTTTCGTATTATTTCAATATTACTTGGCTTTTACTCTGGGATGTAATATATCAGAAAGCTAAACTTACACTGAAGGTCTTCTGAATCTTATTGTAGTCTAAGCAACATATCAGATTTGAAGAGAATTCTCAGATTCTGTTTTAGGAAGGACTTAATGAAACTTTTTTTCTTTCCTCTAAAAGTAGGTGGCCTTTCAATATGAAATCTCAAACACTTATATTTTGTTTGTACATAATGTATTAGAAGAGAGTTTTTGAAATTTGGGTATGGCTGAAAATTTCCTGGCAATCTGCAGAAAGCTGTCTGGTAGTTCATTAAAAAAAATTTTGAATTATACAATTTTGAGAGAAATTTCATGTAAGCCTGAAACAAATAGCTTTTGTTTTTAAAATTGAATTTTTAATAGTCACTAATATAATATGCAGTTCTTGCCATTTGCTGGTTTTATGTAGCTTCTGTGTATGATAGAATGTGCACATATTTTGAACTTTAGAGGCTATTCTGCTTAATTTCTGGCACATTTGGGTCCAATAAATAGCAACTGCTTGACCACAAGACTGTGTCAGCACTGAATTGACATAGTACAATACGTAATGTTCTTTCTTGTTATTCAAGTCACCTTTTGTGTCCTTCTTTATCCAAACTCTTTTACAACACCTATACTACTGTTCTGAGAAGTGAAGGCAATTTGGTGGAGAATATATTTAGAAATCGGAAATTGAGGAGAACAGAATTAAGATCGCTGGGGAAATTTATAGGTTGTTGTTGAAGATATGTGCCTGTTGGGAAAGGATTAGGATGCGTGTACTGACTAGTGGCTTGCTTTTTCATGTCCTGGTTTTTAGGGCTTATACATCAAATGTGTTGTACCATTCCTGCTTTCCGTGGGACTAGATGTGGGAAAGTTGTATTATGGTTACAATAATATGGTGGTTACTATCTTCTGATGGGACTGAAATAAATGTAGGGAATTAGCATATACCATCTGACATTGATCTTGCAAATCCAGAAAATGTATGTCACAGGAAGGTCTTGGTGGTTTCTACCTATTCTCTACAAATAATGGTTAAGATGTGGAAAAATAGAAAATGCTTACTAAATTTGAATGTTTTCATTTAAGGAGTTTAAAATTTCATTTAGGAATTTTGATCTTTGTGTACATCAATAACATTATAGCAGCATACACCATGAAAATGTATGCTGTTATTAAAATACAAGAAATGCATGTGACTAAGGAAAGGTTTTAGCTGGCCTGGTAAAGATCGTTGCTGTCTATAAAATAACAAGTCAGCACAGTGTTTTTTGTAGAAGGTTGCACAGATGTAAAAAGGAACATATTTTCTTCATTCTTGCACGAACAGAGCAATTCTGGTTTAATTGTGGTTTTCTGTCTCAGTAGCACGTTTTCTTTTCTTACTGCCCGGTAACTACTTTGCCCCTGGGCATCTGGCTACGCCTTGTGAGGATCTGGGCAACAGGGGATGTTGGGTCAGCTACCAAAGAAATGTACAGGTGAACAGAGCTCAGTCCTCAGGAGTCCTTCCAGAGGACTCAGTGTGTTTCTCAGAGTTGCACAGGAGTTTCAGTCTTACGAAAGATTGACACTAATCAGGGGATAGGTCTCAGCAAATTCAATGAAATAACCTGTTTCTGAGGATTGAGTTACGTGATCTTATTTTTTCAGTTCTTCAGTTCTGTATTTAAAAATGGGATATAATAACCTTTGTCTATTTGGACTGGTGGTGCTTTAGATTTCCTCCTGCTGCTGCTGCAAAATGAGGCCTAATCTCCAGTAAGTGGTGTAATTTCCTGCTAGTGTGTGACATTAGGAGAAACTATTAGATGAGCTATTTTTGTGAGACGCGTTTCAGGAAAAGGAAAAGTGGATATGTCTAGGAATGCTTTTCAAAGATGTAAGAGTTTCAGAGCAATTTTATTCTAAAGCAGGTTACCATAGAAAGAATTCGCCAAAACAAAAAAAAATTTCAACAACAACAACATTTCAATGATTTCAGCAGTATGAAGATTTAAAGTAAAATAGCCCGAAGTCTGATATTGGATAGGAACTGTCTTAAATAACTATTATTTTACAGAGTCCTAATGAAAAAATTTCACCTTTCCAACAAAATGCTTTCAGAATGTTTGAACTGAATTATTTTACATACTACTGCATTATGTGTCTTTAGAATTTGGGATGTTGAGATATTCCAAACAGGCCTATTATTTCAGTTTTCTCATGAGCTGAAGTTATTCCCAATGAAGCTGTGACAGTCCTCCATGGCTCTTTGTGGTGCTTTGAGGAAATGATTGCAATGCAGTACTCCAAAATATTTGCGAGACCAGGTTTGAGTTTCAGATTATGCGTCTATGTCTGTACTTAACTGGTTGCTATTGCACTAATAACTTGAAGTGGTCTGTGGGGCTTGCTTTGAAATTATGGTGAGTAACATCAAATCTTGTGCTGGTGCCACTTAAAATCTAATTCTAATGAACAGGCTGTAAACCTGTATTAAAGTCTGTCTTTATTGAAAGCAATGCTTCCAGTGTAATTGTTATTCATTTGTATTTAAATGATTTAATTCTCACAATATGTGTTGAAGCAAATTGCCTTTTGAACTGACCATTGAGATATAATGGAATGTATATGTCTTAAGAAGTTGGAGGAGTTTGAGGTACAAATTGTTAGAACTACTTAATTATAGAAATTAAGGAAATTTGAAATAATTCTCTATTCAGTTGGAGAAATAATAAAAGAAGATGCAAAAATGTTTTTCCAAGTTGATTAGAAGTCTGAAGTCTTGCATAGTGTTGAATGACATCAGCATATTTTGATAAGCAATGTAGAAAGTAAAAGCGAATAGACAAAACATTACAAAACCAAGATTTCTCAAAGGAAATAAAGCTGTATTATTCATCAGTAAAAACTGAAGTTTATATACTACAAAAAAGGTTAAAAAAGTAAGATTCACCAGTGATACTGAAAAGTTCAGTTAAAAAAATGTGAATCTTTTATACTAATTATCAAACTAAGAGTTATTCTGTATCTTAAAGAGCTTTCTAGAGAGCTTGGATACAGCAATAAACATTGGAGATTTTCTGTTTTCTTTTGTAAATAGGAGAACAAGTGTTATGCCTTGTACTCTACTGTGTGCCCCCTTCTAGACCTTTGCCCCTCATTGCTTGTGAGATTCTCTGCTACAGTGCCTGCACAGTACCTGGGGCTCGCGAGCCCAGCTGTAGGGATTTGGTGGTTGTGTTTGTCTGGCAGAGGTGGTATTTTTCTGAACCTGTATCACTTTCAAAAGGGAACCAAAATCCAACAAGCAATGAATGTTCTCAGAGTAGTGCCTGTATTTTCTCCGCACTAACTTTTTGAGGCCAAACTTGTTCTGGATGTTACACTGAAGTCTCTTATCATACAGTTTGACTCACTGTGTCGAAGTATCTTAATTTTCATCTTATTTCATGTTCTGATACCTATGACCCATACAGAAGTCTTGTTTCATAAGAAATGCAGCAAAAGATGAATGGACTTCAAAGAAGCTTTCTTTGGTGTTACAATGTCATAAAGTCCAATTTACTTACGAGACTTTATGCATGCTTATTTTATTTTTGGTGGACATAGAGAGGAACAAATCTCTCTAAAATGCAAACAGAAAAATCATTATAATAGTGGAACTGTTATCAGTTCAGGCTACAAGGGAGTGTTGTGTTCCTCTAGGTTGGAAGAAATGTAGGAGTACTGAGGAGAGAAAAATGTTTTAATGAATTGAATATAGCCAAATATTAAACAGGACACACAGTAATCTGTTTGGACTATGTAAAACTCCCAAATACATTTCTTAAAATAAGCAAACAACCCCCAGATCCTAAAATAACATTCAAGTTGGAAAATGAAGTGCTCAAAGATTGTGGGGGATTTTTATAAAATCCACCCCAAAACACACTCGCTAAAGTTGTAAACACAGAGTGTTTACATGTCCAATTAGTCCAGTCTCTAGACACAACAAAAATCAAAATGTCTTATTCATCTGCAGCTCAGCTTGAAGTCTCTTCGGCTTTTGTGAAACACTTCATGAAAAGGTCCATGCAGGAGTGGGCACATGTGCTGAGAGATGTCCCAGCCGTGGGGTTGCTCATGCACACTCGCTCCTCTTGTTTTGGGGGACAGTCTCATTCCTTGCATGAGAGGGAACACAAACCAGTGCCCTGGCTGCCCTGCCTACAGGCAGTGTTTCAGCCAGCCGCTTGCGTCACATCCTTCTGATGGCAAATTATTAACCTAAGCTTGAATCCCACTGGTGCTGATTTGGACATGGGTTTCTACACAGTGAGAGTGTGCCCTGCCTACTCGGCTTTGGATGTGTCCTGTCTAAAAATTATGGGTTGGAGTAAGCTTTTCCCATGCACCATGGGAGTATCCTCACTGCTGGCAGGAGCTAAAGCTGTTTCTTTTTTTTCTCTAGAGAGGTAGAGGCAAGAATGAGACAGGAGCTTGGCAGTTTCCATAGGCACTGAAAGGAGACGGACAGTAAGTGCTGCCTCATTAGGAGTCTTTAATAAGTGAGAGAACAAGGCCACCAGTAAGGTTTTGAGGGGCTGTTCCCAGTGTATGAGAATAAACGCCTGCCCTCTTGGGGTATGCTACACACGCCAGCTTTGCTGCTATGGGATCAGAGTTCACAGATGGAAAGGGTGGGTAGGATGATGGACGTGTGCCAGTAAACAGCTCGTGGTAGTTGGAGCAGGGAATGCTCAAGACAGTGGGCAACTTGAGACTACCTGCTTCTCCAGATAGATGTTTGTGGTAGGCACTACTGGGTAAGATCAGGCACATTTTAGGAAAGCATTCAACTGAGAAAAGAATATTTTAAAAGCTTGGCATTAACTTGTATGCTTTCTATAGAGCTACTTATTTTCAAGTAGTATATTGAACAAACAGTCAATAGAAGAGGCGAAGAGGTGGGCCCGTGCGAACCTCATGAAGTTCAACAAGGCCAAGTGCAAGGTTCTGCACATGGGTTGGGGCAATCCCAAGCACAAATACAGACTGGGCAGAGAGTGGATTGAGAGCAGCCCTGAGGAGAAGGACTTGGGGGTGTTGGTTGATGAGAAGCTCAACATGACCCGGCAATGTGCGTTTGCAGGCTGAGAGAGTTGGGGTTGTTCAGCCTGGAGAAGAGAAGGTTCTGGGGAGACCTTATAGCAGCCTTCCAGTACCTAAAGGGGGCCTACAAGAAAGCCGGAGAGGGACTTTTTACAAGGGCATGTAGTGATAGGACAAGGGGTAATTGCTTTAAACTGAAAGAGGGTAGATTTAGATTAGATGTAAGGAAGAAATTCTTCACTGTGAGGGTGGTGAGGCACTGGAACAGGTTGCCCAGAGAGGTTGTGGATGCCCCATCCCTGGAAGTGTTCCAGGCCAGGTTGGATGGGGCTTTGAGCAACCTGGTCTAGTGGAAGGTGTCCCTGTCCATGGCAGGGGTGTTGGAACTAGATGATCTTTATGGTCCCTTCCAACCCAAACCATTCTATGATTCTGTGATAAATGCTTTCGGCACTGAAGCAAAATTGCCCTCTCTTGTCCATTTTCAGCTGTGCTGTCTGTTAGGCAGCGGGCAGCATCCCTTCCAGATGCATCAAACCCCATTTGTCTTCTGTCTGAACTGTTTTTCCTGTCTGAACTGGTTTTTCTGTATTGGTGGGGTAGTCAAGTGTGCAGCTGAGTACTTTTTCGTTTCTTATACAAATTCTTGAAGAGGCACAAGGAGTTTATCCCAGGACAATACGAAGTGGTAAAGTGGCAGAATACACTGAGAGTCATTGTGGTTCAGTGAAATCAAAAGTTTTGGCTACTGAACAAGTTCATTATTGGATTCACCTTAATCAGTCGAGTGTATAGTGTTAGGTATGCTCTTAGTGTATTTACTGAGGACATTTTTTCCACATTCTGATATTTAATTTGGCATGCAAATGTTCATATGCCCGAGGCTGAACTCCAGCGTCATTGTCCTGCTGATGCATCCGTGTTCATTTGTTGTGATTTATAACTTTGAACAATGTGTTTGGCCTTCCATACACTAATTCTGACAAAGACCAAAAATATGGGCACTGAGGCAGAATTAAAATTTTCTCTTTGCTATGCGCTCCCCTCCTGATTGCCTGTTCATATGTTTAGCTGTTAGAAATCGTTCTCCTAGAGGAAGGAAATAGTTTGTGTTTATACTTACTCTAAGGTACAGTCTGCATTTTCAGAAATACAATTTTAGTTCAAACTGCTTTGATTAGAACAATGTTGTGATTCTAATATTACATTTCTGATAGCCCATGGGGCTGATAGAATGAGAAGGTTTTGCTCCAAATAGTGAGGAGGGCAAAAAACCTTTCGTGGACTGCATATCCTATGTTTTCTGGTCTGTGATGTGGTGATATTTTTCCACTTTTATCTCTAATACCACATTAGAGTTCAGTAACATCAGCATTTTTAACTGGTATGTAAACATAACTAATGATGATTTAGGAGGACATCAAAACTATGAACTTTCCTATAGCAATTTTGAGTAAATGTTAAATCTGTTACTGAGCAGGCCTTTATATTATACCATGTCAAATTGTCAACTTGTTGCTTAATTCAAATTAATATAAAAAAATCGCTTCCATTTTAATAGGCTTTACAGTGCTTTGAAACTCTGACTCTAGTCTGATAAAGATGATCGGTGGCAGGACTCTAAAACAAGGCAACTCTGCAAAGTAATTACTAACTCAAGGATATTTAACTTCTCTTCTGCTTGAAAACCTAACAATACTGTGTTTAACTTGCTTTATTTTGTTTGGCATTATCTTTTCTTCCGAATGAGTTATGAGTCGCTTTAGAACTCCAAGTAAGTGGAGCATTGAACAGCAATTTATGATGGCGTGCCCAGGAGTCCCCCATAAAAGTGTGGTAATGACCTTTCTTCCAATTTCCAGTGCTTTAGAGCTATAAAAAACTGCTTGGGTGGTTGAAGTCTCTCGACCTTTGGCATCATTTCTCAAAACACTTCAGTGGGATGCTAGAATCTTTTATTAGCCACAGGTATAGCAACTTAATACGTACTAAGGCACCCTGGCAAGCCAGGGTAAAGAATAATGTGGAGTTTTTTAGTTGCACTGTATGTCAGGTTTACTTCTTTGGAGCAGACAATCAGTAGCTTGTCTTATTTACTTAAAAATTTACTTTAGTGAGTTGGTTTGGAATTGTAAAGTGTTGATTCATGAAAGCATATTGTTCTGTTTTTTCCTGGCCTTTCATATTTTGATATGGCCATTAGAAATGGTCTGGCTAGACCATCAGTTTAGAGCGTATTAGTACGGACGTAATTCAGAGTAGTATGACTGGAGAAGAGTAGTCTGTGGCGTGTAAAAATCTATGCAGAATAGAGGAAAAAATATAGTACAAAATAGAGAAAAATCTATGCTTGCATGTTAATGGCTCACTGAAGTTTTTCAAATACTATATATAAAGAACATTGCTTTTTTTTCCTTTTTTTACAAGTTTAATTAATATGTAAAAGGCCTGTAAAACAGTGTGTATTTATTGATGTTTTATGTATGCACACAAGATCAAATAATTTCAGTTCCGTGCTGAATGTATTCATAGGAGAGGGTGTAAAAAGAGCCTCTTGAACTCTTCTGCACTTCTGTGCCCTTCCAGAGTCCCGTAAATTTTATACTGTTGCTGTTGGCTACATTAAGATCTTTAATACAGAAGAGAAAATGGAGGCTGCAGTTTTACTGCATAAAAAAATTAGTCCAGCAGCTTCTGCTGTGTCCTTGAGAAGGGAACTGCCTGCTCTCCATGGGGACAGACACAGCTTGTCAGTGCCCAAGCGTTACCCTGGCTTAAAGTCTCAAATCTGGACGTGATTGTAGGATAAGTTATGGCAGTGCTGAGTTTCTGTGTGATAGTTTAGATAGGCACAGAGGAAGCAATTTTGGAATAGTCTTTTTTGTCCAATAGTCCTTTTGAATGTAAGTGGGCACACGTTCATCGCCATCATGTAGGGATGTACAATCAAAAAGCTACAAAAGCGATTAAAACTGATTAAGAATTCCTGAGTAGCAGATTAAACCTAGAATTAGTTCCTGAGAAAAAGAAAATTGTGAATTTCTGTCAGTTACATGAGAAGAGTAACAACACTGGGAGAGAGCCCAGCATGTCCTTCTGTTCCTATGGCCTTATCTGCAAGGATGCTTTAGACTGCTGGTGAGAGGTCCGTTATATACTGTAACACCAGCGTAAGAGAGTGAACATGAGTTACTATCCTAGTTGTAGATATGATTCATACACTGTATATAGGCAGTGCCTGGGAAGCTTTATGTAGTTGTGCTGTGTTTGCTGTCAAAGTGGGATTTTTGAACGGCAGCTTTATTGAAAGAGCAATAGCAGGACAAGCATCTGTCTACATCCCACTGGAAATGTTTGTTACTGTTACTACAGTTAACAGTGAACATCTAAGCAGGAAACAAAGTTATAGGCATGCGTAGCACAAATCATTCTACTGACAGTTTTCTCACAAGGCGCAAAAATCAATGAGGATTTAATGTTAGACGTGACTGAGTCAGGAAGGAAGATCTGCTTCCACTGTACCAAACATTGAAGCGATCATTTTATAAAACACCCTTCAAAACTGAAAAAGTTTCTCTACAAAGAGCCCAAACCATCTTTTATTAATCTATATATGGAAGTTTCTGACGCTGGAATTGTTCCTAAGATACGTTGGCTTTGAAATAATATTTTGCTCCCTGTCATCACTCAGTAAGTGCCTTGTGTCCGTGTTACAGCAAGTGGAGTTCTGATCACCCAACTGCGTTTTGCTGAAGCACTAAGCATGCACAAATGACTAGCAGTGCAGGAACTTTGATGTCCGTGGAGTGTAAGCATCCTCTTGGATGGAAGTCAGAAGCAGGGGGCAGAAGCAGCTCGCTCTTTCCCATCACTTGGTGAAAAAGTATCATTTCTTCTGTACATTTTAAAGAAAGTGCTCTCTTAGATTTAGGGTATTGGAGACTAGGAAGGAATATAGATAAAATGTGGCTCTTTCTTTACTGAAGGTAGCATTAAAAAATACCTAGCTCTTAGGCAGGGAGGTGGTAGGGATTTACAGGCTGCTGAGATTTCACAGCCATTGTCTGGATACTGTATCCTCTCCCTCTCCATGTGTCTCTGGCACTACGGGCTTGGCTCTAAGTCACCAACGGTGAAAACCTAGGCCCAGGCGATGAAGTCAGTGGAATTCAGATTTCATTCTGAATGCCTCTTTTTTTAGTATTCCATTTCTTTTAGAAGTCAGTGCGCGGAGAGGATAGTTGGCCCTAAGTTTCACCTGTTAATTTTTTTCTTTAACTGATTGCACATGGGTAGAATGGGAAAGCTTGAGTTCTTTACAGCAAAAACTACAGTGCTTTGCTTTTATGTACCTTCTTTTGTTCAACGGATGAATGCACACCGATGAATAACCTTGCGATAAGTAAATCCCTGAAAAGTGCAGTGGCTTTGAGCAACCCAAATGCCAAGAATGTACTCTAGTATTACAGTGTTATGAATAATATCATCGATATATTATAAAAAAATGAATGTCACCAGGTCTTCTAGAAAGGAAATGTCTCATGTTTTTTGCTCTCTCTAGTTTTGTTGATTTCAGCAATCTTGTATCAGAATCTTATATGGCTTTGTACTTTATATTATATGAATAACCACAGTTTATTTTGCATTAGGAGAGATAAATGAAGCTGTTTAGCAGCAAGCTATTAGAGTAAACTTGTAACTTGGGCGCACTTATCTTAAGCTATATTAGTCAAAATGTGCATTTTTGAGAGGAGTCAAGTTTCCTCAACACAACGATTCATTTCAAAATTGCACCCATGCCACATCAAAAGGTAAAAGCAGCAGTAAAGAAGGAATCCTGGTTTTGAATTACACGCAAAAAGTAGGACCCTCATTATCCATTAGTCCTTCAAAAATGCAAGTTAACTCTTAGAAGTGTGTCTTGCCTTGCTGGAAGTTATGGAAGGCACTACAATGCATTTATGGACAACACACAACCCTCTGAAAAACAGGCCACAGTTACGGTGGGTCTGTTGTGGAGAATCAGAAAAGGTAATTTTATTTTTTTTTAACCTTTGATCTTAAATGTCATTTGTTAGACTACTCGGTTTTCCTTTTTTCAGTCCTTTTCCTACATAGCTTTCTTTTAAAAGGAGTCTGGTGGTGTTTTTTTTTTTTCTTTATATGGTACATGTAGTTAGACTAAGAAGTCTGTATTTGGTTACCTAAATATATGGCCTGACTTACAAAAACTCACATCTGTCCTGAAGCTTACTGAAACATTCCTGCTGGCTTCTTTCTCTTAGAACTTCTCATTCATGAAAAACAGATGATTATCAGGTATATGAAAAAGGTAATCTAAGTATCTCCCAGTTCTTACTTTAAAGTTCCATAAATCATCTGCTTAACAAATAAGAGAAAAAGGACGTAATCACAGTGATACGTTTTCATAGGAAAGTGCTGAAAGAGAAAGGAAAGAAGGATCACGACTTAATGCCAGTGACATTAGTAACTGGTATCAGTCTATCTGTATTGAAATTTTCTGTCCAAGGATAAATGAACCACTGAGATCAACAAGTCCTTAGTTAACTTCAGTAGAGCCAGCATTTCAAAACTCTTTAAAGAAGCTTTTCTAGACTAACTGAAATGATTAGCAAGGTGCCTTTTGAGAGAGATCAGGTTTTTATGCAGCAGCTTTGCACTCATGACTGTGTGACTGAAAAGGAGTTAGGTTTTGTGTGGATATATGCCGATTTATTTACTGGTTTGAGAACATCTTTTACATTTAGAGTGCTTTAAAAATAAGAAAATTAAAAAAATGTGTTGTTTAAAAGGTTCTCTTAATACGAATTGTAGTTTTGGGAGTATCCTATTTCTTCTGAGACAGCAGCACTTTCACGGTTAACCATGGTGTGTTTCATGGTTTACAGATTAAATGATCAAATTTGGCTTCCCAGGGACAGAGATTGATGCTTGGCTTGCACATGTATTATGCTAATATATCGAGAACTTCTTTTGAAATAAGAATAAAATTAACATTTGGAATAAAAATTACTTTTCATTTCCTTCTCTCTGATTTATTTCCTTATCCGTAGGCTGCACTTGCCCCAGAGCAAGCATTGTTAATAGGTGGGATGGCTTGCGAAAAAGGATAGCCAAGAATTATTGCAAACTGTGTTTCAGGCATCTTTCCATACTAAATTCAGTCAGGGATGTGGACCTTTTAATGACTTAACTTGTAGAAAGTTGTCTGACTTCTGTGATTATGTGAGTATGTAATTTTGGCCTCCTATGGTTAAAAACATTGCTTTTTCAGGAATTGATTTAGTTAAAAGATGCAGATGTAATAATCTCTACCATGCACATGACATTTGTTGGAAGTAGAATATCCACTATGGTAAAATAATGTTTTTTCTGTTAAACTGATCATATATTTTGTATTTAATGTGTGTGAACAGTCTAATAAAAAGTAAGTGGAAATAATTGAAGCTCCACTCTGATCCCATGGTGAGGCTATTACTCATTATTGCTTTGTCTGAACACCACAGCTAAAGGCACTCTAGATGGCATAATAAAATTAGCTGCTAGTAATTTCAAGGAAAATACCACATACTGGTTTTAAGGTAGAATACAGAATTATAGTGGTACATACTAGAGTTGTATTATGAAAACTGTTGAAACTTTTACAGCCAAGCGACTTCATATTGCAAAAGTGAATTTCTGGTCTGAGTTGTGGTAGTACATGCTACTATTTGAATTAAAGAAGAAAGAAAAATCTGCTATTGAAACTTGCGTTCCAGTACTAGTAACTGACACTATGATCAGAATAAAATGTATTTCTAAGCATACAAACATGTATCGCAAAAGAAAATCTCTTCACTAGTCTGACTGCAGCCCGGTAGGTGAATAAAATTTCAGAATATCTTAAATAAAATAGTTTTACAGTGTTAATAAAATGGAGTTTTGGTTTGTTATTGAAGTTTACAGGCTACGCAGTTATAATTAGGTGGGTAGTTTTTCTTTAATCAGCCTTTAAAATATTAATTATGCCTACATTTTACACTATTAAAAATCAGTCCTCCTCACTGACATTTTAAAATATTTTCTGAAAAAAAAAAAAAGCTGTTTGGTTGCCTAAGTTCCAGTGTTTTACTGTGGGATGTGGTTCCACGTACTGTTACTCCTGCTCTGAGTCATTAGCCAGGAGTTCTGCTAAAAATACAATGAAGATCACATAGACCTGTGGAAGTAATTCAACTTTATCTGACTTCAAAAGCCCTTTGCAATATTAAAAATTCATTGCCAGTATGAGATCCCCATCCTCTATTTGTGTGCTAACAGGTATTGTGCCAGCTTCAGTCAGGAGCCCAGCGCTCGCTGCCTTATGAATTATCTGGCACTTTAAAAAATGAGAAATATGAGTGCTAATTATCAGACCTTGCGTAATGTGAATCTTAATCCGGTCCTGCTTCTGCAGTAGTTAAGGCTGAGTAGCACTGAGAGACGTATAAATAGTGCCAGTGATTGCGGTGTTTCAAAACAAGGCTGAAGTAAATTATGAAATATGTAAGGGCTAATGTATCGGTTGCTTCTATTCTTGACTGAATGTGACAACACTAATATCGCAGCCAGGATCGCAGTGAAAATAAGCACTTAAAATGCTGCTCTGAAACGGTCAGGAAGAAAGACTGAAAACCTCTAAAAGCATGGGATAACATTAGGAAAGGCTGTTGTTTCATGGTTTAGTGGATGTACAGATCGTTTTGCTGGTGGCAAGCTGTTCAGTTGTGGTGACCGAGTTAAACACACATATGTTTCCTTTACTTTCCCTGTCATCACAAGCAAAGGGAGGAAAGCCACTTCAAATAGCTGTAAGTTTATTCAATCTATGTGTAATATATCTATAGGGAATGATATGAAGCATCTGCTTCCTGAGAGGGAAAGTACAACCTAAACAGCCGCAAATGACAGGACAAAAAAGGTTGTTCAAAGTATCAGAACACTCCAAACCCTTCTTCTGTCAGAACTAAAATCTCCTCTGGTACAAATCCATTGGCTATAATGGAGTCACACCGGATATTAAGCTTACAAATGCGTTAACTTGAATAGAGCATAACGGCATCATTTTCAACAAAACCCAAAGGTGGTATCTTCTCCCTCCCTCCCCTTGATATCTGTTGAGGGCTAAAAGGAAACCCCCTGGTTTGCTTTAAGAACTGTCATCTACACTCACTTCAAATGCTGGAGCCTTAACAATTTGCTTGGAAATAGCTGCATTGTGCAATAGCTTTATTCCTTGTTAACTGACAGTTTATGCAAAGGCATAAAGGCAAATCCCTGGCTGTATTCCAGGCAGCCCCTTACATGCTCATCACTGCTTTCCCCAGTCAGCTGCACAATTTTCTAATCTGTGTTCGCTTTTAATTTTGCCATAGTTTATTAGCAGTAAGTATATTAAAAACACAAAGCAGTTGAGGAAGATGGCCGATATAAAGAGTTTTCAAATTACTATTAATTTTGGCTTTACAGCTGAAGTGATTAAAAGGAATCATATTGCAATATGCCTTTTTTCTCCTCTGAAAGAAGTGACAATGTTTGTGCTTTCTGGAACCTTAGGGTACACAAATCGGAAGGAAAAAGAATGGAGAAACATGGCTGCAGATTTTACTGGCAACTTTCAAGTTTGAAAATAAACAGTGAAATAAATACCATTTGATGTGCTTCTAAAATGGAAGAATTCCTTTTAATTTTTTTTAACTGTAAAAAGATTTCTCAATTTTTTGGGGAAGGTTTTGTTCTTCCCAAGATTTCAACCTGATTAAGTTGCATGAATGATGCTGAACTGCTGGTATACATCAATCATGGAAAATCATGCCAGTCGTTGCGTTAAGCTTCTTACATAGGTGATTTTTTTCCTGTACATTTTGACAAAACATTTTTTTTAGATAACAAGAAATAATAGGAAAAACTAATTTTTGGAAGATGTGTGCAAGCATGCTGCCTTCATACTCTTCTCTTATTATCATGCTTGCAAAAAATACAGGTTTAGGGTAGCCATTCTGCTACAGAGTCATGTCTGTGTTTGGTGCTAAAGATCGTACTGAATTATTCCTATATAGTTGCTTTGGGGCTGAAAAGGACGTGTTCGTGCTACTGTTCTGGGCCATTTTCCCCGCTTTCTCATTCGCACTTGGCAATATGAGCTGCAGCTCTCTAGAAGATCCTTAACACATCTCAGGGATATTTTCACAGCCATGGCCACTTTTCCTTCCATTTTTGTGTGCCTTGGGGATGGGCACAGGAGGCAAATAATGGCTCTTGATTAACAGAGAAATACATTATCTTGTACTCTGTGTTTATGCGTTTTAAATTATCATATATTGAAATTCAAGGGTGTTATGTTAGCAGAAGGCATGAACGTTTGCTACCTCTGTCATGCAACGCCTGGGACTGTGCCCACCATAACAAAGAGTGTTAATTAGGGAAAGCAGGGCAACGAGGACTTAGAACTATCTCAGTTCTCACAGTAAATCCATATCTGTTATTTTAGAAAGATTTCGAATCGCAAAAGCTTTTCGCAAAAGGTTGTCCAGTGTCTAATAACCCTACAGTACTGATGTCAGTGACTACGCAAGCAGGCTTTCTAGTTTACTTTGCACTTCCCCATATACAATGCAAACAGATTGCTAATGACTGGGTAAATACAATGGGAATGTACTTTGTGCACTGTGTGTTCTGAGCTTGAGTGTTTTGGTCTTTATTTTGTTTGCCTATTTTTATATTCTTTCACAAGCACATTTTGTAATGATGGAATATTACAGAGTTCCTAGTACAGTACAGAGGAATAACCCAAGTAATGTATTGTGCTCACTCTTTTTAAATCTGAAATCCATGCCAATGCCAATTATTTTTGGCTTTTATTCTTTTGAACTAATGTAGTATGAACAGGGGTTATGTGTTATGATTCTTTAGCACAAGAGTGTTCCTTCAAAGCAAAAAAATAATCAGACAAAAATGTATCTGTCAGACTTTGGTGTATCCATTTTCTTTTCCTACCTTTTTTACTTATTTTTTAAATAAAAATCCATGAAAAGTTTAAATGTGTGAAAGAAATGACAGTGAGAACTGAGGAAAAAGTAATTAGCTGAAAACTACTACCAGTTGTAGTATTAACCCACAAGGATTACATTCGAGTCATGTAAGGAATACGATTTACAAACCCACGAAAGACAGACATTGAAAGCAAAGTCTTTAAAACTAGGCTGATCTTGGACTTGCTAACACAGCCAGCATGCCATTCCCTGCCTTTGCTGGAAGTGCCTGCTGCTGCCTGGCGTGCCGCCTGTTGCCCAGCAGGATTCCCGGCTTCTTTTCCGCAGAGTTGCTTTCCGGCCGGCTGCACCCAGCTTGCACTGGTGCACAGGGTGCTTGGGGCCTGGGTGCAGGACTTGTGCTTCATGAGGTGCTTGTCAAGTCCGTTTCTCTGGCTGCTGAGGTGCCACCGAATAGCTGCTCCGCGTTCCAGCTTATCAGTCCTTTCCCCCTGGTTTGGTGTCACCTGCAATCTTGCTGAGAGTGTGCTCCATCCCATCGTCAAGATTGTTAATAAAGATGTTGATGAATGTTGATCCCTGAGGAACATGTCTAGTAACCAGCTGCCAATTGGATTTTGTCCTCCTGATCACCACCCTTTGAGCCTGACTGATCCAGCCAGTTTTCCACCCGTGCTTGCTTTTTCAACCTGTGTTTCACCAGCTTGGCTAAAGGCAGACTATGGGAGGCTGTTGATAGCCTTGCTAAAGTCCTGGTAAAACAATACCTGTTGTTCCCCCCTTGTCCATTAAGTGTGACATCTCATCTTAGAAGGCAATCAGGTTGATCAGGCATGATTTGCCCTTGTTAAATTCATGTTGGCTGTTCCCAAACAACTTGTAGTCCTTAGTGTTCTTGGACATGGCATTGAGAATGGCTTGCTCCATCTTTCTAGGAACTTGACATTAGGCTGACTGGCTTACATTTGCAGAATCACGTTTCTGTAGATCCTCCGTCTTGCCCTGCCTAAAAATGTGAATCAATTGTGTTGCTATGCAGGTCACATCCCTACTGTGTCTTGTTCTTACAATCATACTGGATTTGAGGAAGAAATCAGCTATTATAAATCTTTCTCTGGTACTGGAGAGTCCTTCTAAGCAAAAAAATCAACCCTGTATCTACCAACTGATTTAGTTTAAAAGTCGTGCTGGGTTTTGTTTATGCAGTACCCAGTGGCCTGAATGGAATGGATTGGCAGAAGTGCATTGGCTAGTCTGTTCTTACATAACTAATTTTCCTAATTAATTTCAAATATTATGGTGGAAAGAAAGGAAAACTAATGATAGCATTTCTGCGAAAAAAACCCCTAGTGCCTAGCAGTTATTGTGTCAATATGAAAAGCTGCAGTGACCATGTGAGACCAGAATGCTCTTGCTACATATTGTGTTACCGTCTCTCACTGCCTGAGAAACCTCTCGTCTGGTCTGTCAAGCCCAGTCATCATCAAACAGGTCAATTTGGATTTTGTTTGAACATTCTCTTGACATACTTATCTTTAACGTTCAAGCAGTGATACTTTGAGATATTTGGAAAAGATAAGCTAAATGAATGTTTTATTGTTTTTGAGAGAAAGAAGATATTTATTTTGGAAGTCTGGTAGGCTTCATATCCTGAAGGGATGCATGGTCTTCAGCATCAGATCTCTCTGAAGGTTTTTTGCGTTGCATTCCTTTGCAACAGCTGGAATTGGCCTCAGAAAGTGGACAAATGGAACAGTTCTCTGAAGAAAATTTAGAAATTTTCTCTCCTCGATTCCTGTTTTGTATATTGCTGGCTGATTTAGATAAAACTGAGGTTTAGTTTGGGAAGTTTGGAAACCTGTGATGTGCTTGTGTGGGAATAATTAGCATCAAAAGTGCAGTGTTGCAGCCTGGGTGTTCATCTGTTATCTGCGATTACTTGCACATATTTCTCCTGATCAGTTCCTTGATGCTGGATGAGCCTTGGCTGCTGTTGACAAACAGCTTTCACTTTGTCCCTTGCTTTTTGGTGTCAAATAGTTTCTGTGGAGTTTTAGTGTTTGAATCCGTTTTATATTTGCAATCACTGGAAGCTATCTGGGTGAAAAATAATTGCTTGTTCTTTATGGGGCAATGAACTAGATGTTCTGAAGAACGCTTCAGATCTCCACACTATCAAGTTATATGGCCATGTTACATAATTAAAAATTTGCTTTTATTTTGTTTTCTTACTCTGTTTTTAATGTTCCTTTCTTATTTTAATTTTTGCCTTTTCTCAAATTCAACACTATTCACTTATTTTAGCAGCTCTTTCAAAAGTTCTTGGAAGGGAAGTGATCATATAGTCTCATTTACAAGAAAATATTTTAAAATGATCTAAGGAAAACTTATAATGGTAAACTAATTTGTTTTTAACTCAGGCCATAAAAAAATAATTAGAGAAGTATTTTGAAGTTGCAAGTAAACCTGTTATTGTCTTAAGATGGATTGCAGAGTAAGCAAGTGCGTTCCATAAGGTATTTTGCAGAATGCAGCACAAAATGTTTCTGGAAGTCACAGAGGTGCTGTGACTTAGAATGCAGGGTACATCCCCTAAACCTTGGCAGTATTGGCAAGCAGCTAATTGATCTTGCTGAGACTGCTGCTTTAGGTGAGTGCTCATCAACAACTATTGTGTAGTTGTATTGAATTACTGTATAACTGAGCTCCACTGCTCATGTAATTTACCTCCACTCGGCATCAATGTAATCAATAAAGTGTCAACAATTGAAAATAAGTTCTTTAAACTTTCAGTTGTTGTACAAAGCTTGCTAGCTTCACTTACAAATGATAACATGATCTTTATAGTTCAGCTCAGAGATGTGTTGATGTGATTGGTGTATTTGCTCATTTTGCATTACTTAAAAAATGGAAATAAAATTGTTTAATAACATTCAAAGCAAATGTTGAATTGATTACATTTGTGAATATTTTATATTCATACACTACATATATCTGTGCTTGAATGTGAATGTTCTCCAAATGTGCTGCACCTGTAATTGAATACTAGCCAATAGTTTACAGTTGTATTGTTTCTTAATACAGCTGTAGTCAGTTTCTTAATACAAACTACTTTGTCAGAGTTTTAATCGATTAAGGTCAGATTTGTCTCATCATATTTTTTTAATAGCAGATGAAACAGACTTTTACAGAGAATAGCTGACCCTTTTCTAAAGTAGATTGACATATGCAGAGGGTGTGTCATCTCTGCTGTGTCTTATATTTCCTATTTAAAGAACTTTGATACTAGGTTAGTTAAGATGCCTGACTTAAGCTGAAGTTAGGGAGAAGTTCCACCTTTAGAGGGGGAAATAAAAGACAGCTGAAGTAAACAAACAGCACAGAACAAACCACATCATTCACGAAAGACGATTTATGAATTCTGTGTTTGGTAAGAATTACATGCTGAAATCTCTAATTCTGAGTAAGAAGTGCTAATGTCATCTACTCAGACAATTCATAAACATTTAAAAGACAGCACATTGTTTTCAGAAGTATTTTGCTCAGTTTTATTGTTGAAAGGAGACATGGTAATAGTAAATTATTTGTAATTAGCACTTGGAGACACTCAGGTTTGTCAATTTAGAGTCAAACAATTTATCTCTAGAGCAGACATTCATTGCCAAATAAAGGAGGACTATTGTGCTATTTCAAAGGACAGTTGTATACTTAGGATACTCTCAATATTTTTAATAAGGTAAAGAATGCATTTAGAACTGAGATTAGCATGCTTACCTCTGAAGGCCAGGTGTGGAGGAGATTAGCTTTAAAATGTAGAGGCGATTAAGAATTTTGCACTGAGGGCAATATCTAATAGTAATGACATGAACTGTAATGTGAGGAACCTATTAATAAAATGCAAGTGAGCAGAAGGAGCAGCTACCCTTTAAATATATACACCTTTGCATATATCTATGTACCTCTAGATTGCTATAACATAAGGACTCAGAGTTATAAATCTCAGTGAGGGAGCTCTCACATACGATTACTGTGTGAATAGGTATTTATGGTACCAAAACCCAATCAAACTTACTATGTAATCTACCATAATGTCTTCAACAAAGTTACGTCCTGCATGATCTAGCAAGATATAGTTTCCTAAGTATCTAGAAGCCTTAGTTTTATATGCTTACAGCTCACTGGCTTGTAGGAGCGCCTTGCAATGGTGTCTGTGAAAAGGAGGAATTAAAGGCTAAAGATAAACTTATTTTCTGAATACGACTGCAAAATAGTCCCTTACCCTATAATAGCAAAATTCAGTGGGAAGTTTGTAAGTGAAATCAAACTAAATTTTCAAATCCCAACCTTAAATTATTCTTACAGAAGGGATAGCATACCCTTTCAAACATTACTCACTTGATGAATGACAGTTTTGAAATCATTCATGAAGAATAAGCAGTAGTGTTTTATACAATGCAGCTGAGAAATGTGGGGATTAAAAGTTTTTGAAAATGAATTAAACAATAATTCTCTCAAATTATAATACAAGAAGTTGAAATAGGTCTGTCAAAAATCTGACTGGTTTAGTGTAATGCTATAGACAAAATGACACTTTACCAAATGAATGTAAGCAGCTACTGCTTGAAATCTTTAAATATTAGTAAGAATACATTAATAACATGAGCTTGATCAGTCTGGTACATTTGCTGGATGTCTGAGTTTTCAGATATCCTGAAACAGTGACTTAGAAATCTGAATTTCTGTGCAAAGCAATTACTCTAATTCTAATTCTCTCCCTAATATTACTGGAAAGTAATAGTATTGGAGTTGAGAATGGAGTCCAAAAGGAGAACTGAGTTCAGGGGAACTCAGGAGTGTTTGCAAAGTTTAGAATTCATAAGGAGAAAAGGAGGGGACACACAATCAAGGTGATAGTCTTGAAAAGGACAGATGATGTTAATTCTGGAGAAACAAAATAAATAAGTGTGATTGAAGCTATGATATAAAACTGGCTCTGCCCTTGACTTACGAGCTTTGGTTATTGTGTAGATTGAGAGGATTAAGTACATAAAAATATTCACAGATTATATTTAAAAATGGAAGAGGAGTATATCAGGAAAACATATTCTATTGTTGAGAGGTATTCTTTAATGTCAGTCAGGCTTTTTCACAAATATTTTGTTATGGAGAGTGGTTTCATATGCTTATAATTGTTCAATTATGTTGACGCTTTTCTGGACTTTCAAATTTTTTTTTTTTTCTTCGTTGAGAAACAATTTCTGGAGAGTAAGATTAACAATAAAACATACTTGATTAAAACTGTAAAGACTGTTCTTAGTTTTTTGCTCAGGTTCATAAGATCCAAATTGGTACGTGTGTGCCAGATTTTACAAGTGAGCAATATTCAACAGGCTTAAGAATGATCTTTTGTATCTGAATTTTTGAAAATCAAGACATGTGCAATAATTTGCTCTGCAAATGCTGTTGGTGCTTTGATTTGATCATGTACTGTAGCCTCTAACTACTCAGTTTGGTGGAAAAGCTGATGCAGACTTAGCAGAGCAAAACATTCGAGCTGGTTGGAACCACTGACGGCTTCGATTCCGTAGCTGGGAAATGGTGAGCAACCCATTACTCATGTTTCTCCTGTGAGTCTTCACTCTTGAATATTAAGGAGAGGAAATTTCTTCTCAGCTCAGGAGTGCTAAATATTTATAGCAAGAGAGTTGAAAACTACTATTTTTCAGCTGCAATACGTGGGTCTTTATGTTTTAAACTGAGCGAGGCCAGAGCTGTTAATCCAAGATAGACTCACTTATTTCATCTGGGCACTGAGTGATGCTATAAAATGGTGAAGTGCTGGAGCTGCTGTCTGATGCTAGAGACGTGGGAAAAGATTGGATCTTCGATATAAACCAAATTAGTTAAAGACACTGCCATGCAGATAAGCATGCTGATAGTCAAGTGTGTTGCAATGGTATAAACTGTTGAACATTTCAATACCACAAAAATATTTTTATACTTTCCTTTTACACTGTAGCACTTTTTGGCATGTGTGAGTTCTTAGTACTGGTTCTTTGCAGTTCTTTGGCTGGCCAGTTTTTAGCTATTCCTCAGTGGCTCTCTTGATTTAAGACATGCTCTACGGTGACATCTACCAGCATGTATTGATTTATCGCACTGTATGAAAAATAAAGATATCACTTCAATATGTAAGCAACCGTCGGGATGACCAGGGTTCATAGTAGTTGTGTACACTCTGTATGTAGTTCTGTATGTTCTTTACGGCTTGAATAACTTAAATTTGGTGTTGATAATTTTTTATAAAAATGGGACTTAATTTTTTATTTAATTGTTGCTTGATTGCACAATTGCCTGGACAAGATTAACTGAAGGGGCTGGGAAGTTTTGGTGCCATAAGCTCCCGCTGCAGTTGCAAAGCAGAAGTCTCGGTCACGCAGAGCTCCCGGGGACTGCCTTGCCCCTGGCGGGGGGCCCTGTCTTCTCCCTCAAATTATGAGGAGGTTTCAGACAACTAGCTTAAACCAGATGCTGGCTCTAAAATAGCCAACTGAGGTTAGAAACTGCCCACTCTAATGGACCGATTTCAGACATTTTGTTGACGAAACAGTTTTAAATTAAATATTTTACTGTCCAAAATGCATTTTGAAATTCTTTCAGGTAATACTCAGCTGCGGTTGCTGCTATTTCCCTCTGGGTAATACAGTAACACAAATTTATTCAGTGGCTTCTGAGTAACGAAAACTGCTTTTAGGTGTCTTAAACCTGCCAAACGGGGGGTGCAGTGCTTGCTTTGCGACTTCAGGGACTGAATTGTGCCACCAAAGGTTGGAGGGTGGTTGCTGTGCCACCCCTGCCTGCTCAGTGGAGAGGAGGGGTCTGTCCCCTTGGAGAGGTGGGAGATGCCCCCTCAGCTCGGGGGGCAAATCAAATTCAAATCAATTGAATTACAATAAGTATAAAGCAAAATCAGCTGTTTTAGCTTTTACAGTTTTTGACCAGGTATCACAGAAATATGAATATTTGACAGTGTGGATGCCTATCTTCCTGTATGGCCAAAATATCCATGGAGTTGAACTGGAGTCCTGCCTGAGGACACAAAAACCAAACCGGAGAGTTGTTTTACAAATGAAACGTTTCTTGCTTTAAATCCACAGTTGAGTGGGCTGTAACATGTTCGATCAGTAAAATAAGTAAAAATAAGACAGTTTAGTGCATTAACATGTTTTGTACTCTTTCTCTCACAAAAAAATTCAGACCTAACCCTTGGTGTTGTTTATTGCTGTGATCTCTCACTGAGGTGTGAGAGTTTTAAGGAAACATGGAAAGCATTTCACAGCTCACAGGACTGGAGCTGTTAATCTCTATGCAACGTTAACCTTTTTTTTACAATTTTGAGCCAGCCCTTTTGTTTATGTAGTAGAAAGAATTCAGAATGGTAATTAGTGAAAGTAAGAATGAAAGAATTTAGGGTGTCTTTCTATATAAATATTAGTAACAATGATGAAATATATTCCAGAGAAAATGTATGGTTTTGTTATTATCTCAGATAGTATATTTCTTTGCATAGCTGGACCCTAAAAGATAATAAATTAGCTCTAATTCTCTTTATGTATACAACAAGCATATTTGCAAAATATCACCATTTCAAATAAGTATTTTTAAAGCTTTATTTTCTATAAACACAGCATCAGATGATTGCAATTTGAGTTAATTGCTTCCATGTGCTCTGGTTTGTAGTAGCACTACAGCTTTAAAATCTGAAAGCCATTCTCATGCATATTTCATAGCATGAGATTTTACGGTAGATTATGGAACATAAATACAGAACTTAAATACAGGACTGTAATTTTAAATATATTCTTTCTATACTAAATTGATCTATCACTTTTTAACAGATTATTAAATTTAATTCTAAAGATCAGAAAAATGTTGAACATGTTACTAGTATTAGCTCTTCAGAAAAAACCATAATTTTTTATTTAAAAAAAACACTGATCAGTACATTGTAAACCTGAAACCTAAGTTTTCCATATGTAAAAATTATGATATTAATTATGGTATTGTATCTGGAACTCTGTATGTTTAATTTTTTTTATTTTTATTTTTTTTTTTTTTTTTTTTACAACTAAACTAAAAGTCTTCCTTTCTACAGCTGTGCATAGGTTTTACAGTCAAGAATAGTTTTGAATAATACAATGGAAACTTCATGGGGCTACATTTGTACTTTTGCCAAATAATATAATTAATTCAGTGCAAAAAATACATTAGGGTATAATATTATAATTATAAAAATACACAAACTGTAAAATGAAGTGCAGTCATCTTTTTTTGAAACAATTTACTGAATGTGAATCATCTGTTAGCTGAAGCTGAAACACAAGTCTAGTTCCATGTGCTCTATACTCTGATCTCAGTGTATAAAATCTTTGGAGCAATATAAAAATAAGTGTAAATGAATTGTTTTAACATTCAATGTTTATACTATAATTGTCTCAAATCATGAAACCTCAGACCTAAGATGTTCTGTCAGGGAGGCAGAAATACTGGTAACAGTGAAATCCAAAAAGCATACAAGAAACAGCTTTTGTGTTTATGAGTCCAAAGACAACTCACATGGTGTTCCTGCAAAAACTTAAGGGGAAAAAAAAACCCAGCAGAAAACCCCACTCCTTAAATCCTGCATTATAATCTGAAAGTTCCATGCTTTTGTTGGACAGCTGAGATGGATGAATCCTAAAATATTTTAAGATTGGCTGCTGCTCTGAATACAGTCAAACTTATACTGTTCAGCATTGTCACAGAAAAGAAGTTATCTGCAAGCCCAAGTTTTGGTAATTAAATCCTGGAAGGCCCCTTGGGTGGCTAGCATTGACTGGTGTTATTCAAGAGAAACAAGTATCGCATTTCATTTATGAAATACTTGAGTAGAAATATAATGTATCTGTCTCTTTGCCTAACATAGTTTAAATATTTTTCTTTAAGATGAACTGTAAAAGATGTGCAGACTCTTATATTTGAATGTGTCTGTAAGTCATGGCTAGATCCAAGGCAATAATGGTAGGGACAGAAGAGGACAGACGAAAATCGCCGAGGACCTGGAGGAGGAATGACCATCCAGTTCCACTGTTTTGCGGCTGCTAGTATTTAGTCCCTGCAAACCTATTATTTCAATCAGACAGGAAGCTAATTACATGCAATGCTTTCATCCTTTAGCATAAAAGATAAAGTGTCTCTATTTTAGGACTGGCTGTGGATTTTTTGACAAAATATTGTTCCGTCAGAAAATGCTGGTGTCAAATCTTTCTGCAGTTTTACCAGGCGCTTTGTCAGGGAGTAGTTCTGTCTTTCCAGGTGGACTTTCTGACAAACTTGATGTTCTTGATTGAAAGTTTGAGTTTCTTCCCTGGGCTGTTTCTCTGTTTTGCGTTCGCAGCCATTGGATAAAATGTATGTATGAGGAGGAACAGGAATTCAGGAGCTGCCATCCCTGAGGTGAGCACCCTGGCTACAGGGCAGAAATGTCATACTTGTGCTCCCTTCTTTGCTGTTCGGTGGCACTGTGGCTGTTGGGGTGGCACAAGGAGAATGCTCCTCTTTCCAATTTTACCCCTCTCTGTAGCTAGTTATTAGGGCGGTTCTGTATCCATGTGAGTACTTCAAAAATTAGTCTTTCTGTGGTGAACAGGGTGGTCTGTCTTGTCTGTTTATTTTTTATTTGTTTGTTGCAGAATAGCTGCAGCTACCCTACCTGGGGATTAGATTCCAAACATCAGATTCTTGCTGGCCTGGCCACCACCAAGCACCCTTGAACAAAGGTGTCTGTGAGCTACTTTCTGGTGTTAATGCAGCACCATTCACTGGCCTTACCCAGAGCACAGCTCCCTATCAGATTTGGGCTGCAGAGCGTTTAGGTTGTGGGTTCTAAGCAGGATCAGGCGTAGGACAGGGAGAGTGCTGCTAAAATGGGAATGGTTCTTTGAGCGCAGAGAAGCAGAGCTTGCAGTCGCTGCAGAACCTGTAACGCAGGCAACATGCAGGCATCTCAGATGTGCCGGGTGCTCTGGAGATGGGGAATCTGTGTAATATTTCCCTAAGGTCCCTGAGACCTTTTTGAACCTGGGTTTCCAGAATTCAGGACCTCTGGTTTTATTCTTGGTCTCGTTTGTTCTTCTGTTCGTACCTGAGGCTTGTGTTTCCGGATCAGAAATTAATAGGCAACTGAGCGTAGCTTAAATGTGTGTTTAATTTTACATTACCATTATAATGCTGGTTTTAAACTCACTGTGGAAGTATGAGGATGAGGTTAACTTTCAGGAGGCCGCTCACTCACTTTGTTTCTCTGACTCATTGTGCTCCTGCTGCAGAGAGGAAAGGAAGAATCCGTAAGGGTGTGGCCAGTGTAAACAACCGCCCGTAGCAGATCTGGGTACTGGGGTTTGTATGAGAACAAAGGAGATTTGAGCTTTTCCCCTACTCCAGTATCTCACACATCAGTTGTTCGTCCCCCCGCAGTGCTGCATTCGCTTGCTCTCAATTCTCCTCCCCAGCAGGGAGGTCTCTGCTGGCCTGGGACCCTCAGGCCAAAAGTCAGGCTCACTCGTGCTGTCCCGCTGCTCACAGTTGCTGGACTTCGGTGCTAGCAGCCACGATCCCGGGGCGTGCCTGCTGCTTATCTCTGTCATACCTTGGAGTTATGAGCATTTCTAACTTTATGAATAAAACTTGGTGGTACTATATTTAAGTGAGTTGTCTTTCTTTTTTTTGTAATGAGAGAAGTATCCTTTACACAGCAAAACATAATTGTTGTCTACAAAACTATATTGATCGTGGATTTTCTCCATGCAACAGATTGACAAATAAAACATTCAGTAATATAAGTCACCAAGTCTATATGTTACTACCGATGGGAAGTTAAAAATAAACCAAAACCTTTGCAAAGGATATGTTGCAGAAGGATACTCCTTTCACTAGTACAGTGATGCAAGACTTCAGTGTCATCTTAGCAAGAATCCTGACAAATGTGCCTCGGTATGTCCTGTGCATCTGCTACATCTTGTTATGACCTAATTTCTTCCTCTGTTCTGCTGTGATCATATGGGTGAACCTTACATTTAGGAATGCTATTTGAGAATAAGAAATATTGAGTATAAGAAGCTAACATTGAATATTCTTGTGTATACTGTAGGTGTCAAAATCAAGTCCACAGTATACGCATATGTCTGAGTCAACCACAATATATATTGATGTTGATGAAATTAATGTGATTATATGCTAATAAATATATTGATGAAGTTGTGCTGTATTCAATCCCAAAGGGCAGAAGTGAAAGGAGAGAAAATGTCTCTGAAATATGAGTTGTAACACCATATATTGCTATGTGTGGAGTCAGCAAATTGTTCCCATTTATTCAGAATGCTTCAGGTAAACAATTTATCTTCAGAATATGCTTCAGAAGAAGCAATCCAGTGTTATTCAAAACTGAAATTACATCATCAATGTTGCATTTCCAAGACCATTTTAACAACTTCCCTTCAGAGGAATCCTGCTTGGTTATACCAAAATCGAGAAATCTAATTTCCTTTGAGGCAAAATCCTCTAATCTTTGTGTGTTTAATCACTGTCTATATTCAGAATACTAAGAAAAGGATTTCTCATATAAATAAGCATGACAGGATTAAGTGACTAAATGTGGATGTTACCATCTTTGAAAAAGTTATAAAGAACCTTTTACTATTCTTTAATGATAGAAGTTCTCTGATTTAGCTTTGAGTAGGAAGATCTGAACGTTTCCCATTTTCCTGTGGAATTTTTTTGCTACTGGAGGGAAACATCTGTTTCTAAATACTACATGTAATGTTATATGCAGGTTTAGAAGTGCAGTGTTATGAGTGTGGATCAGTGTATTCTGTTAGACATCTTTCCTTATCAGTTTATGTATTTGCATGCATTCATTACTTGTAGAAGGTTAAGAAATACTGTCTAACTGGATTCTGTTCTTAGGAAATGGTAATTTCCATTAGTAGCCTCATTTGAGAAGCCAATGGGTCGACCTAAAACATGCTGAAATGAATTTATAGGAGCAACTTCAGAAGTTATCAAGTCACCTAATGAATGGCATTTTGTTTTCTTTTGTAATGCGTTTGATTGCCTGCAATCTTCATTCACCTTTAAAGCTGGATATTATACCAACTTTGAATTCCAGCAGATAGTCAAGAAACTTGAAAAATCTGAAGACCTTTCACCATCTGTGTACTGACAATATATGTTGTCCTGTATTTTATGTCCATAAAGATTTTACCACCTTTGGCAGTTGATAAGGACTGAAAAGAGAGGGAAATATGGATGGATTTTTAAAGTAACATTGTCTCTTTTACTGTTATTGATGGACATTCTCACTAGGTACTACAGATTTTGTATTGGTCCAGTTTGGTATTAAATAGCTTCCACAATAATTCCGTTTAACTGTGAGCATTTGTCTCATCTCTGCAACTGCCTGTGTAAAGACAGCCACTGCAATGAGGTGGCATGGATTTGAATTTTTCTTCATAATTAGTCAGGTAGGATTAATCTAAGAGTTATATCTCTAATCCATTCACTCCAGGCCTCCTTCCTAGTCAGTAAGAGTAAACATCTTCAAAGGGTGGCGCATTTCATTTTAGAGTAAATGTCCCTATGGAAACATTTGAAACTTTTTAGCAGCGACTGAGAATTAAAGATCCTGTTGAATGTCTCCTAAAATAACTATCTCCCTTACAAGAACATAAATAGCATTGGACATCCAGCCTCTAGTCTGTCAATGCAGATATATGGCAATTGAGATTATCCACCTTAAAGCTGCTCAGCTGTTTTGCAGTGTTAGCCATCTGTCTGCAAGGTAGATTGCAATTGTCTTGCAAAGTGTTCTAAACCAGCATAGCTTTTATATATTTTTTTAAGAATAGTATTAAAGTTTTGATTTCGTTTTGGCTTTAGTATGAAATATTTTGAGGTTTTTCAGTTAAGTCAATTCACTCCCAAAAGTATTTACTTTTTCAATTTTAATCAGCTTATAGCTTTATTCTCCTGTTGTTCAAATTTATTAGTTGTCCATTACCATAGTAATATTCTGCAGTTTACTTAATTAAAACCACTCACACCCTCTGAAATGACCCATCCCAAAGGAAGATCCCAGAGTAAAGGAAAAAAAGCCTGTCTTAATAGTTTTGTTTCTGTTCTCAGAGAAGCTGACAAACTTGACATGTAACAGCACAGAGAAGAGTATTTAAACACTGGCTAGAGCTGAGAAATTCAGATGCATATTTCATATTCCCATTTTTGGGGGGAAAAATCAGAAAGAAAGAAGTCTTGAAACAGCTGTTTTAAGATGCAAACAGTAATCATTTAGAAAAGTTAAATAAGTAAGAAATCCTTCAAAAGATGTTTGGCTATTGGAAACCATTGAATGCAATAAGAAAACTGCAAAGCAGCAACTTGAATTTCAGTATGCTTTGGTCACCATGCTACAGTAAACCTCAGGCATTGCTTTGTTTGGTCAGAGGGTCTTTTAGGCTGAAGTTGTTTATTAACCACTAAAAACTAAGCTTTTCTTTCTCTCTGTAATTTGTGGTGACCACTAAAATAGGTAGAAATATCTTGAAAAATTATATACTGTTCGGAGAAAGCTGCTTAAACCTCTATTTCTGTAGAGCATTCAAAATAATACTGATTTTACGATGGATAGGAAACTATGTAGCCAACAAAACCAAGAATTTCTGGAGTATCCCTGAATTCATAGCAGATACAAACCATGAAAATAATGTGTTACATGTGAACTTTATTTCTGTGGCTTTTTTTTTAAACCAACCACAAAAGAAGACATTTGAGAGCATGTTTCTTGTCTTGATCAAGACAAAGTGCAATGTTAAACACTTAAAGCTGGATCTTCAGTGATATAAACCCATGCCTGCAGTGTCTGAAGGATTCTTTCTTGCAGTTGTTAGCAGAATTGGTTGACTGTATTTCTACCGGCTGACACGTGAAAAATCCAGAATTAATGTAGTCACCAAATACAATGAGAAAAACCCCGTAACAGTTTCTGTACTGGCTGGTTTTGCTTTTTTTCCCAACACTGGTTTTCTGTCTTCATAGCTCTGAATTCTCTCCTAAAAGCATAAAGTACTCATTTTCTTCAGTTCTGATAAAAATTTTTGTCAGGCTGATGTTTTCTTAATTTGTTGCTGAATTTGTTGGGCTTTATATAGCAAGTGTATGTTGTGCCAGATTAACCTGACAGATTAGATCCTGACATTACAAAATCTTGACAGTACAAGAACTGCAAGGTATAGGATGAGGAGACTGTAGTATATTGGGCTCTCAAAAATGTTTCCAAGCTGTAAGAGGCTACTAGTAACATTTCTTAAGATAGATATTAACACTCTCTTTATTTTCTTAGTTACAAAAAGTAGAATTTGTCAATCATGAAGTCAGTCTATTGTTAATTCAGTAAAAATTAGAATCTTAAAATGAACTTGGATGATGTTGAGGGTCTCACATGCAGAAACAGAGTACAGTCTAATTGGGTAAAGTACAAGGTTACATAGCTAGGAACTAATAGCTTTTTTTTTTTTACATAAGATTATAGTTTATTAGTTGGGCAAAAGAGGAAGAGCTAGTGTATCAGTTACACAACGGAGCAGAAGGTATCACCAACATCATGGAGCTGGTTAAAAAGACAGGTGTGTTTGGAGAGGCCCTTACAGTGGAAATAGTAAATACTTATTTTATTGTGGAAGATAAGTGATATGATCTCATGTGGAATATTGTTTATAAGTGTGGTTGACTAGTTTTAAGAAAAAAACAATGAAACCAGACGATGTGAGTGAGGAGATGCTAGGGTAATTGGGAGATGTGGAGAGCCAGCTGTATGAAAATAGCTTAAAAGTGCCTGCCTTCTTCTGGCTATCGAAATGAAGGCTACAGGAACGTAAGTCGTGTTTATAAATTTACTGGGGAAATGAGCAAAGGTAACCAGCAGAAAAGGACCTATTTTACTAAAGTAATGCTGGGGAAAAAATAATATATGAATGAATTTAGGCTTGAGATTAGAAAAAAGGATTTTAAGATCACCTGTCATACAGAAGGAGGGGGGATAAAAAAACCAGTAACTGCAATTTCACCACAGTACAGTACAATACAGTCAAACATGATCAATTTATGATAGAAACTGTGGCGTTCTGTGATGGCAGAGACTGGACTTCAATTCTGAGACCTCGTCAAGTCTTGTGTCCTTACGCTTTCTCAGAAGTTCAGGAAAGAAAAGCAGGTCAGCTGGCATGGCCTGGTGAAAATAAATTTCCATTTATTGAAAGGAAATCAGACGCATGGGCTGGTGGGAGCAGGAACTTCCCTGACTGGATAACCGTTGTTTAAAAATGTGTTTTGGTTTTGTGGTTGCACAGCTGGAAGAGCATGTCAGTGCACCTAATCCCTGAGTTCTGCCATCAGTAGTGACTTTATGTGATGGGAAATTTGATTTGAACAACGGTGAGTGTGGCCACCAGCAAAGGAAATGGACCTAAATAAACGCTCAGGCTTCCACAGAATTCTGCTTTTTGGTTTCTCTCTTTATGCTACCTCTTGTATGTCATATATCGCAATCTCTGTGATTGCAAGTGGCTAGAGTTTATACTACTGTATAATTATAGTACTGGATACAGGGCAAAACAAGAAGCCCGATGTGCTTCAAAAAATATATTAAATATTGAAAAAATCAGCTGACATAGAGCCCTTAAATTCTTAAATGGTCCTGCTTTAATATAATAGCTGTGGATTTTTTTTTCCAGGGGAGGAAGATGAGGATTGCTGTTTACTAATTAGCTTCACAGAATCAGACCTTGTAAATAGTAAAATAATCTCCATTTGTACTGTAGTTCTGTTTTGTCTTTGTGATGTTGGATGCCATTTGTTAGTGATCTCCACTCCTGTAGAATGCAGCTTGTGTTGATAGATTAATCTCAGCAAAAATTTTACTTATTGAATAAACTGAGAAAGAATTTCCTAACGTACTTTCATGAGGGAAACATTTTGATTTTTACTGTTTAGCAGTCATATGAGGGGAAAAGAAAATCTCAGCTTGAACTGGGTTGCAATTTCTTTTTTGCTGTATTACCAATAGCTTATTTTTATATTTCATTCATGGCAACTGTACTTTGAGTGCTAACTGTGTGTAACTGAAAAGAAGAAAATTATGCCAGGTGCTTTATGGTAACTACGGCAGCTGTGTAGGTATTTTACTTTTTCCTCTGTTTCTTCATTAAAAAATTCGCCATACAATTGATAACATTGGTGGAAGAGATAAATTAGGTTATGTAAAAGATTTATAGTTTTGGCTGTAAAGCAGGAAGTTCATTAGTGGAGTGAAAACTGAAATCTCATAATTGATTTAGTGTAAAAGTGAAGTTCACATAAACATTTTAAGTATGAAATTTATTTAAACAGACAGTTCTAAAACATAGACCAAGTTAAATACTTGGGCTTAATCCAATGAAAACTTCAGTGAGACTCCTAGAATATACAGTTAACATCTACCATTATGTTTCTCTATTGTATAAAAATAATTAATTCTGTTATCTGTATTTCTGTTCTTCAGTGTTGCTGGATATTTCACAGGTCCCATGCATTTGTTTTTATACATGCAGTTCATTGACACTTCAAAATCAGGTCAATAATTTTGAGTTGTTAATTGTAGGATAAAGGTAAACTAAAATTTTGTAGCTTCTGAAATATATTATTCCTGGTCTTCATTTTTAGGCCAGTTTTTAAATTAAGAGATGTAATACTAACTGTTTAGGTAGTTTTATTAAGCATTTTAAAATGAAAGTGTTTCCTTTACAGCACATTTCTTGGTCTTTTGTAACAGAGTTGCATTAACTTTTTATAGCTGGAAAAATTAATAAAGTATTAATTTTTTATTTTCTTAGAGGTTTCGTTTATTTTTTATTTTGTTTTGGTTTTGTTTTGTTAGCAATTTTTCTTTACAGTGGAATAGCAATGTAGCCTGTTTGTGTGAAGAGTAATTTAGGAAATGTAGTGAAAAATTATCAAAACTATAAAAAAAACCTAACACATCTCTCTAGGAAAGAAGAAAAGCTAATTATTGTAAGAAAGTTGAGCATAACTTGGTATAAAAATTTGAAGTTTGTATAATAAAATAATTCTTTCATGCTTTTTAAGTCAGCTTGTACCCAAAAGCTCAGTCTCCAGTATGGTTCATTCAGTGTTTCTGAGTATTTTTTTGCATAAACATTTATACTTTCTGTAAAACCTCATTGCATTTCTCTCCATTCAATTTTTTACACTTTCTTTGTAGAATAAAAATTACCTCTCTATACTTACCAGTTAGCTTTCCTAACAGTTACTTTTGCCATTATATGAGAGGATATTTAATATATGAGTTGATGCTTTGCACTAGAATTCTTCTGCCTGTGGGTTTGAATCATCAAGCCGCTTTCTATAAATTAAATACGTAAGTAAAATGGCAGCTTCGTTTAAAGAATACACTATAAAATTCCTTATACATCTGTTTCAAGTAATCTAATATTTCCCCCCTGCTCTGGGTCTGTTTTACAAAGACGATAATGTTAAAAAACGCTGTGGAAAAGTACTAGGTAAGCCCCAACCTTTTCATGGGTGGACGAGATATTTCCTTTGTACTTGCCTCTCCCTGGCTGCCTGGCCAAGCTGTGGGTTTGCACTGGAGAAGTGTTTGGTGCCGGTCAGTCAGAGTGACAGCATCGGTCTCACCGTGCTGTCCCAAAATGCAAATGCTTCAGTATAAAATGGGAAATACGCTGTTTTAAATTGTTTAATAACAGCAGTTGAAATTGCATTTCCTTTGAATGTCATTAATGTGTGTTGAGTGAAGTATTTCTATGTGGATTTTACTGTGCCAGATAGATACATAGATTGACAAGGCTGTCTTTGCAAGAATCTCTCAGCTGCCTAAACAGCTGTAAAAATAAAAATACCACTCACTGGCTATTAAAACTCTTAGCAGAAAATCCTTCCAGTCACTTCTGGCATGCTGAGCTTAACCAGGAGATGTTTTTGCAAAATACTTAAATAAGTAATTAGAATGGTAGGTGATAAATGATGATCTAAAAGCATAAAATCTGATTATATTGGTAGGATATTTCTAGCTTTGCAATTAAAAGGTGTAGGATGTAATTAGAAAGAGGATGATCCTCACTTTAAAAGCTTAACAAATGTTCATTATATTGCTCATTCATGCGGAAAAATGACGTGATGTGCAAATGTTTTCACATAAGAATAATTTTATGCAGGCACTTCAGCTCCATTGCTTTCACTTGTGTTTTTCACCTGTGTTAACGTATGTGTAACAGTTTGCAGGATCATTGACTGAACAGATGAATTAGTAATGCCAAGTAACTAAATAAAACAAGTATCTTCAGATACTCGTGGGCCTGGGAAGTCATTCTAACTGTCTGTGGGGCTTAGGGCATGCTTTTAGAAAATATGTGGGTCCCGGTGCAAGTATTCATAATTAACACTTCAAGAAAGTACACAGTAAACTTGGAATACCCTATAGAACAACATAATTTGTAGTGAACATGCTGTAAAGTTGTTTGCTCCTCTACAGAATAAATAACTTCTATTTGAACAATTTTGTCATATTTTGGGTATATAATGTATAGCATATGGAATTTGTAGGAAAGACCTTAGATTGTTTCAGATATGGTGTAGCAATAATTGCCTAGGAAAAAATAGTATTTCTAGTACTTGTAGTGAAAAGATGGGAAGTGATCATCAAGTGGATTACAACTAAATGTCAGAAAAACCTACTTGGCAAAGAGCGTTGTTACGGTTCATTTAAGGCAGGAGCGTATTCTAGCAACCTGAAGTCCTGTTACATCCTCTCAAGCATATCCATCTTGTGCCATTTATTTTGTGGAGAAGAATCATGCTGGCTGCTGCACCTCGTGCCCTAAACAATGCAAATTATAAATTTACTGGGAAGAACTTAATTTCTGTCAGTGTGTCATTCTGAATTGAATATATTTCTAGTCTAGTTCTGGACTCTACCAGGTTGGATTTAAATTGTGTAAAATTTCCATGGCAAGTCTTAGCCTTTTTGCATAAAATGTAGGATGGGATGGGAAGAAATGAAAATTACTTTTTATTCGTTTGCCCCCTCTTGTGGGAAGGATAAGCTGTTTGACATAAACAGAAGGGGTTTTTTGTTTGTTTTGTGGGTGTTTTTTGTTTTGTAAATACCTTGGGAATGCAGTGCTGATTTTTTTGTGCAGTTCTACCACCAAGACAACTAAGCCACTGACCAAGGCTCCAATCCCAACAGCTTCAAGTTAATGCTGTTGCCATGAATGTTTGTTGGAGTGGTTGTGTTGTAAACTTGATTGATAAAGAGAGTTTAACAAACAATATCAGTCTTGCATTGGGTTGTTGAAGATTGTTCTGTTCATTTGTGAAGCTAGCCAAAATGAAGTTTGAAGGCAATCTTCAAACCCGTGTATGGATGAGAACTTAACTGCATCAGGCAGCCATTGCTAAGACAGCTGGTGTTGTCTTAAGCAATGCAACTAATGAAGCTTAAAGGAGATGTAAAATAAGTAAGAAATAAAATATTCTTGAGTCCATATAAAAGTCTTCAATGTATAACGGGGTTATGTTATGTAAATGAACAGTGATGAGACCATCTGTAAAATCTAAGATAGATAAACGTGTCACTTTGTGTCTCCTGTCAGCCACAAAATATTGAAACTGGAGAAGTTAGTGTCAGTCATCCCTCTTGGAAATTGCAGAACGTTTTAAATTCACCGTGAATATTTCATAAGCAGTAATGTTATTCTGACTGTAAGCAGTTCTGTTATTCTGCCTGTAAGCAGTTCATTGCAGTGTAAGTGAGGTACAAAAGGTATGACTCCCCAAAAACAATGCATGTGGATTTTAAAAACGAAATCCAGCTCATAGCGAGGAGTCTGTCCTGAATTTCTCGTCAAATCCTCTTTCGGAGTGTTTACAGCTCCCAGAGGTACAAGTGACAACAAAGACAACATTATCCTCACTTGTCTAATTATGCACATTCCTTTCTGTGAAATGGAAGTAACGAGCTTAAAAGAGTAAATTGGTTATTTTTTAATATAAAGAAATTGCAAGTGGTCTGGAAAAATATGCAACATAAACGTTTTTCAGTGACTTGAATTAAAACATCCTTTCAGTGTCATTATTTTCATCAGCTAGTGATGTGCCAGGAGCAAAACATGCAAATACATACCTGCAATGAAAGTCAACAAAGTATCCAGGATTACAGAAAAATAACATATGGGATGCTCTAGATACTGGTTTTTCAGAAAATGTTCATTTAATATTTCAATCAACTTGTGGATTCTTTATTTCCACATAATAGAAAAAGAGCCCATATTAACAGCATTGGCTTGCAAGGCTGCTGGTGGTGCATAGGCACCCCATAGTTGCTATAGTGACCTAACATCATCTTGTAGGATTGCAGTTATGGCCATAGCACCAAAAATTCTGTCCTGCCTGAAGAGAGCAGTTTAAAAAATATTTAATACATAGGAATGTTTGTATTCTTACAAGTCTGGGTTACTTCTGCTTGTATTATTTTCATTTTACATTGCTTGCAATTTAAACATCTTTTTGTTCAAATTCCTTGAACATTTATTGGGAAACCTTTTAGGTATATGGTATATAGTAGAAATATGTTTTCTAAAAGTGTGTGTGTGTGTCATATAGAAGGGATTTATATTAACTGTCACCCTCCTCCCCACCCAATCCTATGTGTTTCTTTTGATGAAGACAACATTTAAAGCACATATGCACTCCCGTTCTTTTCTAGTAAAGATACTAGTACAGAGAATTCATATATCAAACTTTTTTTTTTGAGATGAGTATCATAATGCAACATCTCATAGATAATTTAAAAAAGGTTTAAGTATTAAAAGTAAGTATTAAAGCAAGATTAAGTATTACTTTTAAAATGTTGCACTGTGTTGTATATGTCTGGATACTAAAAGTGCTGTGGTCAGACATATATTCACTGCTAATAGATTAAATGCTCATGATTAAAAATAGTTGAAGTAAATTCTTATTTTAGCATGACGGATTTAAGAGGGATGTGAATTATTTGGAAATAATTTTGGACATGTTATGTTACAATACTTTATCTTTTCTATAGTAAATTTGACTTCATCTATAAATACTGTTTTACGTGATTCATTTCTATAAAGGCAATATTTACCATTAATTGCTTGTTAATGGTAACAAGCCAATGAATTACACAGAACAGACTTTTTCCCCCTAAGTGCTTCTTTATTTTTTAATTGCTGATGTATTTTGTAAGTAAAAATACTATCTGTTTGGCTATCATAAGAGAAATAATTTTAGCAGTGAACTATTTCTCTGTATTTGACAAAATATTAATTATGTAAATTCAAAGAATTGGTAACAAATAAAATGCATCATTACAAGCTGTGCTAAGTTATAAAAGGATTGTTTTAAAGTGATCTCAAAAAGGAGAAAACTGCTAGAAGTTAAATGTTTATAACATATAACTGCAGAGTTCTCTGAGGAAAAATTGTATCACTATTGTAACTGTCAGGAAGAGATTTATAAAAGTATTTTAAGATGAAAATGGCTAAGCTGTTGGAAAAAAATGTTCCCTCTACAAAAAAGATAGATATATATCTCTCTCAACTTGAAAATATCTCATGGGTGTATAGTACTTATGTAGCTCATAGAAGTGACTATTCGTAAGAATGTAACATATATGTTGTCAAAGCAAATTATGTTTAAAATTTATATCATTTGGTGCTTGCAACTGTCAAGGAAAGTACTGTACTACAGTTGTGAGACATGAAAACTGCAGATGCTTGACTTTTCTGTTATTGTAAACTGTTCAAATTAGACTTTTTTTTAAGTAGAAACCAAAGAAAAAGACCTTTAATCTGTATTTAGTGTCAGCTTTATTGCATGAAATCCACCTTTTTTAAAATGGGATTTGATCGACTACCTCTTTGGAAAACTGCTTTTGAAAATCTTGATCTAAGCTTTGACTTAAAAAATAGTTTTTGTTGTAAATGAGATCATCGTGCTCATTATTAACCTATAGTAGGATTCATCTCATTCTTACAATAGTAGGTAATTCACAGCTGAAAATCCATATGGGAAAGTAATAGATAATATAAATGTAACAGTCATCTACAAAGTTTTCTTAACTGTTTGAGCCCCACACTTTAATTTATGACAACAGCATAAATAAATCAGACTAAAAATATCAGAACAGAATGTGAAACTCTAATGTGATAAGCATTTTTTTTCTGAAAAGTTCTTCAAATATGTATGTGGGGTTTTTAAATTTTATAATCTATAGATGAGATGGCAAAATTCAGAGTTCTAACTGACAGAAACCACAACTGAATTAAAACTTTGCAACTAGTCACTGGGTTCCTGGGTCTAAATCTTGTAGTTATTGTCAGCAGAAAAATAAGTAGTCTTGTATGAAAAATGTTCCTACAGTTTGCCTTGTGTGATGGATCGTAACCTTATGTTTAGTCTTCTTTTTATTATAACAGCTATAATACCAAAAGAAATATTAAAATTTCTATCAAACTCTGCCTATTCATATTAGTCTTTAAAATCAACTTTTTGTTTGTCATCCTACAGAAAGTAAATTCCTGTACTGAAAAAAGGAGTTATAAAATCAGTGTTCTCATATAGCAACTCTGTAGTCATGTGATATTCTTGTAGCTGTTAATTTTTTTGAGTACCTCTGGTGTTGCAAAATAAGAATAGCATGGGAGACACCCCCGGGACATAAAATGTTGCAGAAATAATTGATTTTTAAAGGAAAGTTTTCTTACCTTAGGGAGTATTCTAAAGAGTAGTAGAATTTAAAAATAAAAAAATATTTCCTTTTTACTGAGTTTAATCCATGTCAGTCAGAGGGGAAAAATGAAATAGATCCAAAAGATATGGAAGTAAAGAGAATAAGACCAAAATAGGATAATTAAGGGGAAAAGTATCAGTTCGGAATTGTCTGTCTTGCTAGCTACACATTAGTCTCATTTACTGGTACTTACCAAAGTGTTTGCATATGGAGGTTTGTTTACTATGAATATAGAATGATAGAGATTCCCTTCAGAGGAAGGAAGGTCTGGAGCAATAAAGTCTTTAACTATTTTCTTATTGGCCAGATGCCTAAAAGCACTTCCCCTAAACTGCGGACCAGATTGCTTTTATTTTTCTATACGTTGCAAAAGGATGAGTAATGTTTTCTTTCAGGAATGCCCAATAATGCATTTATTTTCTTATTTTATCCTTTTTGTACAATTGTATATCTCTATAAATGCCTGCAATTCTCAGTTGTACATGTTTTAAGTTTTACACTCAGAACACTGATTTAGCAATGAGTACCTTAATCTCTGATAGGAGTAAAATATACACATAAATAAAGCTAAAATAAACTTGGATAAAGTTTTCAATATTAGCATACTAGAATATTATAATTTGGGGAAACAGAGGGTGTGTACCCAGTACTGGAGGATGCATTTCAAATATGATCATGGAACATCTAGCAAGTCCTTGGTTTTAGCGTCTATTCTAAAAATCAGGGCATAAGATTGTTTTGAAGTGGCGTGTGTGATACATTTAACTGGTTGCTATGAATTTCAAGAACAGGATTTTAGTGGGACCTGTGCTCTTAAGTTGTTTTGAAAAGTCTTCCTAAAGTGTATTAAACATCACATGTTGAGATGAAATAATGTGACCAATTAAAATGCCTTTATAGAAGATAATAATGTATTTTCCAGGAGTGTTTGAGTGTTTGAGAAATTCAGGCAAATGAAGGTAATTAGCAAAGGTCATATTGAATATCTGAGGCCAGAATTTGACCTCTGCAGTTAGGAAGCAGGAAGAACAATGATTTAATGCTTTGTCTGAATTTTTTTAAATGAAGACAATTTGGCTATAGTAGACTAATAACTATATCTGTTCCCTTATAAGCATTTTTTTCCTAACAAAACAATAATTTTTTACTTCGGTTGAATTTTGGAAGTTAGTGGATGTTCTACTAAATAAATATGACTTTTTCATACTGATTTTCAAAACTGAATTTAAAACATTTTACACTGAATCAGAAATCCCGTGCCTACTCCTTTACTTCCAAAACCATTTAATTTTTAAGTTTTTTCCTAAGGTCTTTCCTTGAAAGATGTCAGATTGTTTAAACAGTCTCTCTGAACTATGCAGGGACTTACTGAGGCCTGTAAGCTTCCATTCCCCTATTGTGCAAGAGTGCTTTGGGCCAGGACCAGCCCTTATATGCCCAAGTAGTATGGAGTAAATCCACTTAATTTAAAATTTTGATCTATCACTCTTTTAAATACTGCAGTAGACTTGTTTTGATAGGCTTGTACAATGGATGTCTGCTAATTCGTCTTAAAAAGAGCTGGACATTGTGTATTTAATATTCTCAGTCGTGTTTCTCTACAATGTGGCTGCACAGGTGCAAAAAGTCAGGCACAGCAATATGTACAGCAGATGTGGCAGTATCATATTTGGGATGAGGTGGACTCTTGTTTCTCCTGCAGTCTACCTTTTAGCAGCAGGTGTGACCAAGAATCTGTGTAAGATAGGCTATTTGGTGGGCTGGTCACTTGAGTTAAGTGCTCTTCAAGCTCATAAGGGAAGATGAGTTAGAAATACATCCATAGACTATATAATTTTTTTAATATTAGGATATAAATCTTGCTGACACTATGATTTTTGAAAGTGTAATGCCCTCTAATGAAGAATGTAATCTTGTTTGCTCAGATTGCAGTTATTAAATTAATGCTATCAAGCAGGCAGTTTCATGTTCTGTAACTTTGTGAAAAAGTTTGGTTTGATTTGGATTTAAAGGACACAACTGAATATATTGTCCCATAAATTAGAACTGATTCCAGAGATAAATCAAAACCCCATGAACTCATAAACTTTATTAGTTGTATTTTAAACAAAACTGGCTCCAAACCTAATTATAGATCGTTATAAGCAAAGACCTCAGTCCTACAAAAGACTTGCTGCATACCTAGATGTATCCAAAGCACAGCTGGTAAAGTAGTAGTATCTTCTATCAAACCACCTTACATATTTGTAAAAATAAAAGACACAGTTTCCCTCTAAATCATCTTATTAAGATATTTCCTTAAGCTTGTTTTCTGTGACTGCTTATGTGTAAAATGTGTGGATTTGTGAATTTTTGGGTTTTTTTGAGGACCAAATACTTAGCATATGGCAGGAGTATCAATGTGATTCTGTGAGTAAATCTAGCTATCCTACCGTGAGCATGGAGAAAGTAATAAAAACATTAGCTTTATTATGTTTTGAATGAGAACCGTGATGCCAAGGTCAAATGTTTGCCAAGCTCTTAGGAAGATCAAGACTCTTGTCTCTTTACAATACTTCTACACTGTAAAGTAAAAGTGCATTTTCTTGATTGTTGTCAAATACCTTATTCTGATGATAACTTTATACTCCGCCTTCTGGATTATGATTTTGTTTCCACTCTATTAAAAAAAAAAAAATCTTAAAAGCTTTTATTCTTTGCAATTTGCTCTTATCAATATTCTTGCAAATACTGTCAGTAAATCTGTAAATTAAATAATGTCAACTGAATCATCATAATTTTGCTAGGTCTGCGGTGTTTCTGTTGTTACTGTGGTCATTGACATTGAGAGACTTACTCCAGTAAGTTCCATAACCAACACATCACCTGATCCAAACCTGCATCTGTAAAATGTATGCATCAATAACCTAACAATCCCCTGCATAATAACATATACATGTGTATAGGATTTACCTATGACTTTAGGTATGGCCGGTAAGGTAAAAAGTACATTGTAAGATGATCTTACAATGGGTGGGTGGACTAGGTGATCTTTGGCAGTCCCTTCCAACCCAAACCATTCTATGATGGTACTCTAAAAACTTTAAGTGGTTTATTCAGTGTATTGTTACACAAATTTTATCAGTTTGCTAGGAAGATTACTTTTTCCATGACAAACTATTACAATGTGAAATTCTGTGTGTGACACTATTACAGTCAGAGCCACTTGGATGTGAATCTTCATGAAACTGTATTGACTTCAGTCAGATAATGTGTAAGTAGAACATTTCCCTCATGGATTTGACTGGTGGCTTGGGTCTCTTTTTCTGCCTCTGACAGAGCATACAGTGCAATAACTTAGTTAAAAATCTGCAAACAAACCCCCTTACCTCCAGAAAAATAATGGTAAGAGAGTTACGTTTGTACACATGCACACAGAGAGTAGCTCAGACTTAAGAGTTCTTCCACCTTTATCGGGTTGTCATTCTTGGATGGTATCTGACAATACAACACTGCTCATCCCAACTTGACTGTCCGACTTCCTCACTGAGGCAAGGGAATCCACGTGATTCTCTGGAAGCTGTACAAGTTTCAAAGCAATAGAGGTATGCTCAAACTGAAAGCAATTGCTGAGTTTTAAAACCACAGAAGGGGTGCTTGTAACAGCTGTTTCGGGTTCTCCCTGAGGCAAAAGAAATATTAAGTGGAGTTTTGGAAAGTCCTATGACTTATTTTTATTCTGAATTAAACATAATAGCAATAGCATTAATAAATGTACATGCTTGCAACTGTTCTATATGGCTTGGGTTTACCGGCTGAGATTTATATTTACAGCCAAGCCTGGGGGCTCATTCAGGGGAGTATAGCACCCTGCCTGCCAGTTACGGCTAACATTTCTCTGTCTGCTGCTTGGGCTGCTGAAGGTGCAATGCTGCTCTCTGCACAGATGCCCAACGTATGGGGAATATTGCAGTAAATATTTTCAGTGAAACTAATGAACTTTCTCTCCACGCTTCATTTGGGATGAGCCGTTATCACAGAGCTGGTTATGACGCAAACCAAAGGTCTCTCCAAGGTAGTGGTCCTGTGTCAGGTACTCGGAAACAGCAATGCAAGACTGGAAGGCTTGTGGGTCTAGAATATACTTGTATGTTTTGGTGTAATGCAATTTCACAGGTGGTCTGGGCAGTCAATTTTGGGATGGTCAGAAAGCTATTGCTTTGTCTTATTGGGCAGTCACAACATGGGAACCAAGGACTGATTAGTATCAAAAATATCCTTGCCAACAGATTGGGGTAGGACATCACGATCTACCTCATGGACAGGTAAAGGATTTAATACACTCTACTTCCCAGCATTTTGTACTAATGTGCATCTTTCACTTTACAAAGAAAAGCAAAGGAGTGCCTGAAAATGGAGCTCAAAAAAATCTTTATATTTTTCGCATATATTTTTACCTCAGACCTATTCAGCCTCTGAAGTTTTCTAGGTGAATTAGTTCACTATTAAATGTAATGACACTGTATGCAATCACACAACCTCTTGGACTTTTTAGTTCCATCTGTCTTCCATGTATATGCTACTTCACAATGCACTGAAGTGATAGCTGGAGCAAAAGGTTATAATCTCAGTGTGTTATGAGTACCTTCTCTGCTGCCAAATATTGTGATGTATAGAAAGCACAGTAGGTTAGAGTTAGGCTGCCATGCACTGCAAGGCAACGTGCATTCAAAACAGTTCATCAGTCTGAGAAAATACTTAGCACTTTGCTGCAGAAAAGCATAGCTCTTTGACTGTTTTCCTTGTGGGCCTGGTGGAAAAGAACTGGTAGATAATCCTTCACTTTCTATTTTGCTGAGCCAAGTACAGGGGAAGTTGGCCAGGATGTCTCAGTTGCTGCAGTCCATAAAGGAGAGGCCGGGAGGAGACATGTTTTGTCTCTTCATTTGTCTGCTCTGGAAAGCAAATACATATGCTAAAGATATGGGGAGAAAGGGAGCTGAGAATTAGCATCAACATCAGTTTGGTCTGGCAAAGTTATTTCTGCATCTACTTGTTGCAGATTTTCATGGTCTATGCCATCACTGTGGTACTTGAGAGTAGGAAGATTGAAACCCCACTATTTATTTGGTTATTAAAGCTGGTACATTACACGTATTTCCACAGGTTACTTTTAGGTTAAAATGGTGTATCTGTAATATTTTGGGCCCTACTAGATCGAGTAATGAAACTCTCACAGTCATTGCCAAATCTGATCTCCGAATAGACCACAAGTTGTGAGGTTTTGTGTAGAGCATGGATTTGACTCAAGGGTTGGATATGCAAATCCACTTGAGTTCAAATTCATGATTTCCATAACTGCTTAATGCTTCCCAGGCAGAATCGTAATAATCTAAGGGCTCAAAGAAGTTTGAATATGATGTTCGTGTATCCAACAAATAGCACACACTCTTAGATTATGTAATTTTTCTATATGTTTAGAAGTGGCACAGGAAAGAAACTCTTGCTCCTTTGTTCCTAAAATACTTGTTTCTTGGCAGCACTTGTCTGGATGTATAGCAGATGTACTAAATATAACCTGCCTATGATTTAATGCAGCACACATGTAGAAAATGAAAATAACATTAATACAAGTTGTTATTTTAATATGGACCTTTGGGCAAAAGGAAGCACTGTTCTGGTCTGGACTACTTATGCTGTGATATAAATAGAAGGTTTGAGTTTCCAGGACTGTCAGTCTGGCAAAGTTCATTCGACCTCAATTTGTGATGCAAGACTGCTGAAAATAATGGCCTCACTAACATTTATTCTGTATTTCTGTTAATAGGAGGAATGCTTTTTGAATTTAGAAGCTCCTATTTCAAGAGTATGTGGCTATGACACTCCTTTCCCTCACATCTTTGAGCCTTTCTACATCCCAGACAAATGGAAATGCTATGATGCTCTTCGAAAAATGATTAACTACTGAGCAGTAGTACAGGTGAGAAATAACGTCTTATACTGACGGTTTGCCTGTCAGGATTCTGACAGAGTGATTGCAAGGTTTGGGGCTAAAGTACTACTCTTTTATTTACTTATTTATTTATAACAAGAATTGCCTCTTATGGCTTTGGGCCTTCAGTCTTAAAGGCATCTGAATATTTTTAAGTAGTGCCATTGAAGTCAGTGTTTAAAATTAATTACCTTGCTTAATCAATCTGAAAATTAAATTTCCTGTATCCTGAGAAGTGAAAAGAATGTAAAGTGAAAGGTGAAAGGAATAGTAATGCACAGAATATATTTTCACCTATATTAGAAGACTTACAGTTATTTCATAGGCAAACCATTGTGTTAAATTTTATAATTTTTCACTCTTCAGGGTGGCCTGTAATCCTGTGAGGTACTGATAAGGCCCAATTTACACCGAATATAGGCACTGCATTGCAAACATAGACAGAGCATTGAAAATACATGAAGTATCTGTAGTATCTTACAGTTCTGTTCCAATACAATTATAAGGCTTATATTTAATATTTATTCTACAAATAATTTTTCTTTATAATCTTTTATGTAATTTGGTCATGCTTGAAGATTTCTGTTTGCAGAGCCCTTCAGGCACCAAGTCTGTGAAGTAATATATATTTCTCTTACATGTCTATTAATCACAGTCTGTAACATCTGTTGTCTTTGTTTCATCATAATATAATACTAAGTAGCATTAGACTGTGCAGTGGCCAACCAGGACTTAGTATTGTGCGTTGCTGTGGGAGAACTTCTGGTGTTTAATGACCAAAGTTTAATAGTTAGGAAATGTGTCAACGCATTGTATTCTCTAGTTCCTTTAATTAAGTGAATCAGGTATCCTAGTTTTTGAGATTGAGTCTTGATGGGTCTTGTACCGCTGAACTAAAAAGAGAAGAAGAAGACAACAGGCCTGTTTTCCTTTGGAATAAGGAGATCCCGTAATAGGCAGCTGGGGGATTTTTAGCTGTTGACACTGAAGACGGGAGGGCCAAGGTGGGCCCTATATTAGGGGCGCCCTCTTGTGTCCTTTTTGCCTATACGTTAAGCTGTGAATTAAATTTAGGGCCAGGGATAGAAGGTTGTCAATACCTTAATGTTAATCTCATTTATATGCGTACTTACTTTCAGGACGACTCTTTGGATTTCACTCTTTTTGTTTCCCCTCGATAGCTGATAGTGGAGTGTCTGTATGTGAAATGGGAACACTACCAGTGAGGCAGTGTCTCTGAAAAATAATGTAGTTCCACTTACAATATTTCTCCAAAATCACCTGTTATTGACATACCAGAGCATTTCCTTAGGATTAAAACTGAAGAATGTTGTGATCTTTTTTGTAGGGTATGTGGTAAACCCTCTCTTTTTCATGACAGTTGTCCTTGCCTTTTATCTGAGTTGAAGTAAACCTATTAAAGACTTATTTTGTTTTTTGTTTTGCACCTCTGTACTAAAGTCAGTGAAGCTTTCCTAAAGAGAATGGGTTGTATCTGATCTTTGAGGCGAGTTACAGGGCCATGCTAGGTAGCCTCTAATCTGTTCCTTTCCAAAGGAAACCAAAGGGCTGAATATTCTTATCTCTGTGTAAGGAAAGGGGGACAAACTGAGGACATTTGGTAGTTCAGAGACTTAGTTTAACACCCATTCCTCCATAGGATGGTAAAGTGAGGGAGGTATGAGGAGAAAAAAGTGGGTTCTGAGATTGCATTGAATTTGCACACAATCCAGTTTCCACACTGGAAGTCCACACTAAACCTTTCTGTGAAGGTAATATGGACTAAAATGTGGAAAAGTCATCTGCATTCATATTTACATTTTTCCTGTGGGCTGCACCACACACAAATATCAGAGGAAGTTATTGGCCAGCTGAATACGTGGATTTAGCATATCAAGGAGCCCGTTTATTAGGGGCTGTCTGGAAAGCAGTGTAAAGACACAGAAAACTCTGCTTTCTGGTTTGTCTAAGAAAACATCTGGATGGTGGAGCCCATAACACCATGTCTTTTGGTTGGTGTGACTAGGTATTAGTGTTACAGAATGAACTGCTCAAAGGTTTTTCTAAGAGAGAACCTTAATGTGCCTTGTTGTAAGGCACATTTCAGGGGAGTATTCCCTTATTTTTCTGTGTGCTATAGTAAGTAATTGGTCTTACGTGCTGGACACAGCAGTTGTCGTAGATCTCCATCCTGCCATCTACTCCACAGAGTCTGCATATACGGTAGCATGCTTACGTTTCTGAGAAATGGAAGGATTGCTTTACATTTGCTTCCTTTTGTACTCAGTGTAACACTTATTAGTGACGTTATTTGCCATCGGTCCGGACTGATGAGGTTAATGTGTTCCAAACCACCTCATGTGTAGGGAGACAGGGATATCTTTTCTAAGAAATGGTGTTACAGTTTGTGTGGATTTGAGAACAGCCATAGCCTTCTGGATCTTAGAAAAGTTGCGCCCCTTTTTGTCCTACTGCTGGAGAGACAGAGGAGCGAGCAGTTCCTCATGGTGAAGCGGGATGTAAGGTTGGCTTTTGAGTTACAGAAATGGCCAAGCTGGCTAACTTGTTGCTTGGCTTATGTTTCAAGTCATTTCTGTTAGATACAACCTGGTGGTATGGCTGGCTACCTTCTTCTTTTCCCCTCTTAATCAACAACTTACTAGAAATTGCTTCATCTATTGCTTTCAGGCAGGCTGTGGGGAAAAAAACAAGTGGTAATTGTCAAATATATCAATGGTATATATCAGATTGTCCTTCTAACATGGCCTGAAATCTCTGTAGTTTGAGTGAGAAGCTACCTGCAACTTCATTTCATAAAGTCTGCAGTGATATGATTCCCTCCCCTTATTACTGGATAACACCAAGTTGTATAATGTTTCATGGTCTACCACTGTTTGAAAGTACTCTTCAGATCTGGAAACAGCATCTATATTAAAGCATGGGGATGCTAACTCCAAACTTATTTTTACCAGTTACAGTATGCTTTTATTTAAGTTATTGGTGTGTCGAAATCCTTCTGTCCTTATTTACACAAGTAAGTATTTCTCACTTAACAAAGAATAAATCTACATCTTCTTTAAAAAACAAACAAACAAAACCCTCCCTGAAATATGTTTGGCTGTGTGTACAAATGTACCTCATACCCAGAAAGGTTCCGCTCAGGCACCTGAATTAACTTACTACTTTGTGTCTGACGCTAATGCAGGGTCTCAAGCTGGATGCTACAGTCAATCATTTCTAAACTTAGCCTTATTATCTTAATGTACATTTGTTTTTATTCAGCCTGTGTTGACAGTGTCTCACACATGCGTAGTTGCTTATCTTGAGATTGACAATACAGATGGTTTTCCTGGTCAAAGACAGCATTTGGCAATGCATACTGTATACCTCACTGATGAGACAGGCAACAGCAAAATCTGTATCTTTCAGCAGCTTCTTAGCTATTAAAATTTATAGCTATGTTAGCTATAAGAGAAATGGCTTCCAGGTAGGCAGCTGTGTTCCAGATAACTCTTTGTAGTTGGAAAAAAGATAAAGAGAAAAGAAGCAGTGAGATTAGGATGGATATACCTTTCTTGGATAGATGGAATGGTGTCTGGCTGTTCATTTGGGGGGCAGGGGGGAGAGATAAAAGAAGAAACAGAAGACGACAGCCACAAATTTTATAAAATATACACTTGTGATACACAAATATATTGAGAGGTGGCTGTAGCATAGAAATGGCAAATAGCCAAGTGCTTTTCTGCTACCTTTTGCAGCTTCTTCTACCACATTTGCATATTCTGTTTTCTTGTCAAATTCTAAATTTTATAGCTGTCCCTGCCAGGTGACAGTCTACCTCCATGAGAGTGTGTGTGTGTATGTAGAGACACCATTACTATTACAAATTTAGTCTCTAAAAATACAAAGTTATCACACTGAACTTCATTATGGAACTATTTTATGGAAAGTTTAATCTTGGTGCTTGAAGGTTAGGCGATGTTAGGGGATGATGGGGGCGTTGATTTAAATTTATTTTTCTTTCTAAGCATGTATTTGAAGTTGTATTTCAACATCCAATACAGTTTGCTCAGAACCAGTGCTCCAGTTGAGAGAGACTTGCAAATGACAGCAATACTTTCCCTTTCTCAACCAGTAAGTTGTGCTGGGAAACAGGAAGGGACTTGATAGATACTTCGGTTAGTAATTGTCTGTTCTTTACACTTCTGGTTATTAGGCAGGGCTTCATACAGGTTAACTTGAGGCACAGGAAAAATATAATTCCCCTCCCTGTTTGGTAAATAAAATATGAGAGACTGTGCAAGATCATTTCTTTTTAACCTGAGACTAAGAACCAGGTTTTTTTCAACACAGAATCCCAAATGTGGCAGGCTAGACTGCCTGCCTTTTATAATGCGCTGTCTGTAACCCGCTAGAATAAACAACCTCCAGAGGCTTGAGTAGAACACAACATTCCTGGTTTATAATGTTTTCCTGCTGGATGGCAAAAATCATGCAAATGGCCAGTGAATCATGTCTTATTCACAACCAGCGAGTAGTCCAAATGTAAGGTAACAGTCTACTAGTGCTATGAGTTAGTCTGTTAGTATGGCTGTTGCAAGTCTATGTTTGCATTCAGACCTTGCTGAGAATTCATGCAAGATCAGGAATAATGAAATTATCTTTAAAAAACCCTATAAATAGGAAAGGTATTGACTATAGTTTTTTTACAAGACCCCTCTTCACTGTAATAGTAGAGTGATAGTGTATCTAGTAGAGCTTTAAAAAAACAACACATAACCCTTTGCTTAACATGTTAGAGTGGGATGGAAGACACTTCATCACAAAGTTGTTGCGTAAATGGTGGTAATTAGTGTTGTCTTGACACTAGATATCAGTTGCAGCATTTCTAACTTCTGCGTGTCTACCTTGGCAGCTTTAAAAATTTAATGTAGTTTTTAATACATAATAAGTAAGTATTTTGTTATAGTTCACACACCTTGAGGTTAAGATGACATTATAAATTTAAAAAGTAAGATTACCACAGAGGGCACTGTGTGTTTAAGTTGTGGATATTACTTTCAGACTTAAGATTTGTAATTTATTTTGTCATCTTCTTCTGCAGAGACGAGAAGAACAACAGGGAAACACAGAAGCTGCCTTCAAAACTCTTGACACTTTACTCAGATCTTTTGGGTTTGGAATTTGCATAGCAGACTGTTTTCTCTGAACTCAGCTATCCTTAATATTCATCTTGGCTATTCTTCAGAAAGTTCAAATCTTCCTTAATTACGAAATCAGTGATGGGCAGGTGATTGCTATAATAAGTAGTTTCAGATGTATTTAAAGATATTCCAGATGTCATATGAATGTTATACACTGCCATGCTTCACTAGGTTACACCTCTAAACTTCACCGTGTAAATATTAGAAGCAGGATTTTATTCAATAAAACATATTATGCACATGTGTCTCTTGGTTTTGTTATTGTTTTGGGAAAACTCAAAGAAGTTATTTGAATGTGACTGTATTTTCAACCAAATAAACCTCAGCCAGCCAGACCAGCTTGTGCGTCTGGTCTGACAGAGACCTTCTTTAACCAGTGTCATTAACTGTCTTTCAGTTGAGTGGCTTCATGTAAAATAGTCCCAAATACTGATTTTCCTTTCTACAAGGGAAATGAAAACTCCATTTTTCTTGAGAAGGGAGGAGAGAATTTTTTGCTTTGTTGCTATAGGTGAGAGGCTCCATTGGTACATCTTTGCTGCAATATCTTTGTTTAATTGTTTTTCCTCTAGATATGGAATGTGTCTGCTGCTAAGCAGTTGTGCAAAATGTGCCAGTTTGTCAAGAAAAGGTAACAGTACCCTGACATATTCATGCCAGTGGTGGGAGAAGAGGCAGCGTACGTACCATTTTCTCTTGGTGAGGACACAGAAATACAAAATTACCAAAAAGACTCTACTATAAAATTAAACCTGAATGTTTATTTTTCCTGTGCTGATATAAAAGGCACTGAACATCCCTAAGTGCAAAAAGGAGTCCAGCCTTTCAGACTGAGAGCTTCTGAGCTCAGTGGAGATTTGCTTAATTTTTAATTATGCCCTTCTTTTCCATATGACAAGCCAAGGACACAGCAAAGGTGTTGTGAAAATTATCCTCTCGTCCTACATTCCAGGACTGCTCAAAGGGCAGCAGATCTTCTTCCAGCACAGTAGTTTCAAAGCTTATTACTGAATTCCTTTGGTACCAGCTCTGCTCATTTTTCCACCACCTAAATTAAGTGTGAATTCAGCAGTCCCTAGTCTTTTTGGTTGCTTTGCTCTCTGTACAAATCAATCTCATGCTGCTTTGCTTCTTATTATATGGGGGAAGAAGGGGAGGCGTTGGGAAGATGTATGCCAGTAGCCAGATAACCACACTTCCATTATTATTCAGGGGGATCTTTCAGGGAGAAAGAATACCTTTGTACACAAACCTGCTCAGGGCAGTCCTCAAGGTGACAGCTGAAACACGCCAGGGAGGAAGCTCAAGATAACTTCACTCTGAATGTCAGCGGATATTCCCTGCCATGCCCCTGTGTCACCCATTCTGATGATCTGGGAGGTTGTTAATTGAGCAGATCCACTGAAATCCAAGGGAAATCTGGCCTTTGGGACAATGATGTCCTTGATTTATGGGTGCCAAAGTGCATGCGCCCGCATCTCAAAGTGGTGTGCTTCTCAGGGCTCCTAGGCAACACTCATCTCACGCGCCCAAACCTCAGGAGCAATCCTTGTAGCGTGTTTTGTTGTTTGTAATGTGGGGTGATGCTTGCCCTCCAGCAGAACTCAATTCAAAAAGCCACGTTTAAAGGTCCTGTACGGATGGAAGGTGCTAAATGATAATCTTTTCAGGTCCTACTACCATTTTGTGTAAGATTCTGCATTCATAGTTCATACATTCTCTACAGAATCTCATAAGTGATAATGAAGCTATTTGTAATGTTTCTAATCAAAATGACATTATTACTCAAGTCCTATGTCTGTTAACCTCCTGTAAATGCTGTGTATAGGATTTGTTTATTGTTTTAAATAAGATAGATGCATTATGGTTTTTATATTTTTTGTGCTGGATGGAAATTATTTTCATTTTATGAAGAAAAATGGTTTTAAAAATTATTTCTCTCTTTGTAGAAAATCAATAGATATTTTAGTAAATGTCTTCTAAAAATGTACTGTTACTGTATTTCAAAGCATATAAAATAGATACAATTATAGTACTGCTGTAGTAAAATGTGCTTTGGTAATTAATAGCCTTAATACTATATACTTTGTATTTGCGGTTTTCATAGATAAAAGCAGTTTGTAATTTAGTGCAGAGCTTAAGTTCAAGTTGCATGTATGGAAATACAGAATAATATATTTCTTAATAAACATGTAGAAAATATTTGCTCTTAATGTGGACTACTACAATCTGGAGGAGGGGCAGGTTTTGTATTTTCAGTGAGTGGTGATGTGTCATTTTTTAATAGTATAAAAAATGTTCCTTCCTCCTCCGTTTTGCATAATAGAATATTTTTCCCTGGCAAAGACAATTAATGTTCTATAATAGGTGCTGCTCCCCAAAGCCTGCCTAGATGGCAGTATCCACTCACATAACCTGTGCTCAAGGATGGCAACTGTTTAAAGTACGTGTTATGGAAAAATGACATATAGTTCTAAATTGGACAGGGAGGTGTATGCTGTTACATGCAAATAACTGTTTCTCATTACATTCCTTAATAGTAAAATCCAAAGACAAGTCATATTTTCTGATTTTTAACCCCTTAGATCTCTTAATTAGATTAATTAGATTATGCAAAAAATGTGTGGAGGAATATTCTCAGATTTAACCTGGGCAGAGATTGTTTCACTGTAAGTAACTCCTTCTAAAGCAAAAACCTTGTCAGTACTCCTTGCTGATAGTCCAGAAAATTAGTAATCTATCTAGTCATGCTCATTTAACACTAATTGCTGGAAATACTTATGGTACATAGTTTAATGCTGGATCCTGAGATTGGAATTCAAGACAGACATACACAGCCTTCATGGGATCCCAGATTTATTAACTGCAGATGAAAGACATGTATACTCTTCTTCTGTCATCTAGCGCGGTTAAGACTGTAGTGCCATAACAACCTCGTCATAATAAACAGTGCACCAATTAATAAAAATTGGATTTAAATCATTAGAGGTATTCTCCCTTGTTTGAAGTGCACGTGTTTATAAGAGGATTAGCCAGTAGTATGTTCTCACTGCAGTAGCCAGGAGCCTTGACACAATGACCTTCTGCTCCCATGGTCTGATAATCAATTCTGAGCTCATGAATCTTTTTAGACAGCTCTCTTGCTCCCGTAGCTAAAAAACAGTGTTCCCGGTGCATTGGTATATTGCAGAAGCTCTATTCTAGCCACATAACTTCAGAGGCAGCAACTGAAAGGAATCCATTCAGCAAGCTGGCAGAGATTGTTATCACAGCAGCTCATGGGGTTCAGTGAGCATTATATGTTCATAACAAAATAAGCTGACACAGCCTGTAAGCTCTGCCAGATTTCAGTAGACCCGAAATAAGGATGCAATTCTTTTGTAGCTCTTTTGCTGCTTAGCTGCTCTGCAAGATACGTGTTTGTTAGATATGGGAGACATACATCTGACTACAGTATAAACAAGATTTTTAGAACTTAATTCAGTTGCTTATGCTTTGGCATTGAGTACCATTAGAGACACCCTGGGGTATGCTGCATGGTCTCCACGTCTCCAGCTCCTGCTTCCATAGGTCCTATGTGATATCTGCCAAGCCCATGTGTATCTTGGGTGCCTTAGGGCATCTCAAATGGCACTAGATGTCTGCGTTCAGGCATCTAAATGGAGCCCTTTGTTTTCTGGGGCTTGGATAGGTGATGTCTGACTATTTCTGTGAGCTTGCATAAAATGATAGCACTGAGATTGGTGCATGCCTCAATTTTCAAAATAAATTGCTCAAATCCCCAGTAAGTACTGGGATACATGTCATGTATTCCCCCAGTAAGGTGGGATACATGACATGTTGTGCATGTGAAAGAAAGGATTATCTCCTGGGTGATGGGCTGATGCTGAACTGGGCAGTTAGTTCCTTGAGGTGAATAATTTAGAGCAAAACCTCAGTCTTATAAATGTCCCCTGGCTGGAGTTGGTTGCTGTAACTCACAAGGTTTCTGATGAATCTCTGAAGATAACGTGTAGGCAGGACCTGGTTCAGGTTCAGCAAAGCCATGAGCAACAGTGGTGAGTTTAATGGGAGATGAGGGAGCTTCAGTCCCCTTGCTTCCTGCAGGAGCTGTGTGTGGGATTCAGCTCAGGATTAAGCCACCTAAATTTAAGTGTCGGGATATAGGTGTGTATGGCCGAGCAGAGCAGTTGAGCTAGCTAGTAAGTGTCTTAGGGTAATCTGACTCATTCTGTAGGCTGAACTGACTCTACTGACTGCCTTGGTTAGGTTGTCTATGCATAGTGCAACATGAGATGCTATAAGGTGTCCTGCCTGGCTTTTGGCTGCTCGTCTAGAAGGGTTTGGATCTCCCGTCGGTCCTCAGTCATACCTGCTAGCTCAGGTATAACTTTCATGCCCTAAGTCATCTCGGGCATTGTTGCTAGATGCTTTTGTGGGCAACAGGATCTAATTCTCCAGTGGCTGTGGCTGTCATGGGATCACAGCCCAAAGGTGGATGTTAGATGCTTAACTTCAGATGAAATTGCCCATGCCATGCTTTTGACAGGAGGGAAAGAGAGTGGAGAAGCAGCACACGAAGTGTTAGGTGGATGCTGGGGCCATGCACTAACTGGTGCGAGAAGATGGTCTGTCCCTGGATCCAACTGCTGCAAGCAGCAATGGCCTAACCCGTACTTAACATCACGTTAGTTGGCCCCAGCCCTCTAGCAGAAAGAACTAAGCCCCCTGATTAACAATACTGATTAATTTGATCATTAGCCTATTTCATATTACAAGTGCAACACTGAATCAACCCCAGCTTTGGGTTTATGTTAGTTGCTTTGAAATTGTTTTACGGTCTTTGGTTACATTTTTAAACCCTATTTTTGTCTGTCTTGGAGGGGAAAAAAAAAGCCAAAATAATTGTACTATGTTAAGAGTAGAAACTAGTGTCTGTTCTTGCTCATGTAGGTCTGTGGATAACTATTCTACAACTCACAGTGATGTGCCACCAGTGCTTGAGAAGGACTCCCTGTTGATTCCTGCATCTAATTAATTACTTTTATATGATAATTAAATCATTCCTGTTTACTTGCACTCCATTTGCTTGCAGCTGAGTACTTGATGAAAACAGAAATTGTCTGAATTTATGATGCCTGTGGTTGCACTCTTCTTGCAGAGTTTGCAAGCTCTGCCATGCCTGAGCCATTGCTAGTTCCAGGTCTGTGCAGTCTCACACAGTTTTGAGGTAAGCGACCCGGGCTGCAGGCAGATGGTTTCTTTCCAGTCTTTCCACCACAGCCCTTAGCCTGGGCAATGAAGCAGTGCAGACGAGCCCAGTTGTTCCCCAAACAGGCAAAGCCTCTCTGGTTAGCTTCCACTATGAATTCGGGCCGCTCACGCCTGACCTGGACTTGTCCCACCTTTCCGAAGGGGAAATCTGGAGGACAGGGGAGATGGTGGAGGTGCAGGGCTGTTCCGGTGGCTGGCGGGGGGCTGACAGGGAGAGCAGTCCCCACTGCCGCCTCCACCCGCGCACCTGAGGGTCAGTGAGAGCCCCCTCCATACAAACGCGGTTTGCTTGGCTTCCCAGGGCTCTGGCATAAGCCGCACGGGTAGTAAAGATGATACATCCTCTTCCCCTCTGCTGCCCTGCCAGTTTAGGCTGTGCCAAGGACCTCGGAGCAGCCCTTGCCGAGGGTCCGACTGGTGGAGGACACCATGGGTCCAGCAATGCCAGGATCCTGAGTACCTTTGGTTTGGCCTGGGGCGAGGGCAGGAGCGCTTGTACGAACCCTGCCTCTGCCCAAGCTGTGGCAGTGGGACCGCCTGGGCAACGTGGGCACTGCGACCTTCAAGGGGTTGCAGAAGCAACCTGTGCGAGGGCAGGCAATGGCAGCGCAGGCAGCAACCGCTGCGCAGACCCAGCAGTGCCTTCCTCCCGCAGCTGAGTCAGAGCAGTTTGGTACCCGACAGGCAGCAAATAAGCTGTGATGGGAGACAAATGGAGGAGCCGGCTCACCCCTGCGAGCCAGGGGACCGGGTCTGGCTGGCCTGGAGCAGCACATCCAGGCAGTAGGTGTCAGTGGTGGTTGCACAGAGGAGACATTAGAGAGAGATTGTTGTTCAGTAACGACCTGGGACCCAACAGGCACTGCGTGACTCCAAGCCTGCATGCATTTGCAGTGCAGCACCTTGGCTTTCCATGCGCTTGGGTAGCTCAGCTATCTCACACTCCTTATTTGCTAATCCAAGGTTTTGCAGGAAGGGGCCAACCTAGATATGTTTAAAATTTTGGGCTGGTTTGTGCAGAAGGCAGGGGGAAGGTGCCTCCAGCAGGACCCACAGCTGCAACGTAGTGCTGTAGGCTTTCCTCTACCACCCAGGCTGGTGCAGGGCAGTGCCTCAAGTCAAAGCAGAAGACACTTGAGAGGTATGTGTCACATATTAGAGTGGTTTTGGGTAATTATTTATCCCATAAAAACAGGAAGATCGTGTCCACTGTGATGATAAAGCTCTAATGCCTACTGGCTTGACCTCAGGGATTTTCAAAGATGCCTCGAGAGAGAGCAGTGAGGCAGTGGAGGAACAAAGTGCAGCCTTGTTCAAGTGCAGCTCCAGTGGCTTCATGGCATCGCATGTTGTAGCCCACTGTCTTGATTTTGGCTGGGATAGAGTTAATTTTCTTCTTAGCAGCTAGTATAGTGCTGTGGTTTGGATTTAGTGTGAGAATTTAGGGGGAAGCGGCTGCGTGGTGCTTAGTTGCCAGCTGGGGTTAAACCATGACACCCACTGGTCCTGTGTTTTATTCACAAAACAGAATTTAACTTGGGAAGGAAAGTGTGAGCAGGTTCCCAGTCAAATGTTAATACATGGAGAACAAAAAGGACTAAGGACAAGGTTAGAGTAACCATAACTGTTACTCCTTTCCAGTGATTTTTTCTTGTCACCCCCCTGCCCATCTCTTCAGTAAAGTTTTGCCCCTCCCTTTTTGCCAACAACCTAGCTACTTTTTCAACTGCAACACTTTTAAACTTTTGAAGTGACTTTTATCTGACTTGCTTGTAATAAAACCAAAGCACAGGTTATTGAGCTGTTCCTCATTTGGTGTTTGTTATGCTTGAGTTAGAGGTGGCTGAAGCAAGGGCAAGTGGGTGTTGAACTACCTGGCAAGAGCAGAGATGGTCTGAAGCCCTTGCCTTCTCCCTTGGTCCTTTCCTTCCTGGCTTTGCCCGATGCCACAACCAACCTACAGCTTCCCCGGGTGTGGGGAGACTTCGCTGCCCCCAGGCAGGGGCTGGGGTTGAGCCGGGGGAGGCAGTGGAGCTGGTACCACAGCGGTGGCTGCTGCTGCTGCTGGGCGATGAGAGTAAGAGGGTGAAGAGGCACGAGGTGGGCACTAGCATTTCGTAGCGGGGTCATAGCCCTTCCTGCCCTTAACCAGTGATCCCAGCTTCCCCAGGCTTCCACTCCTCTGCCAGTCCCAGCCCTGGCCCCTTGGGAGAGGGAGCCAGCCTGGCCATCACAGACTATGCATCTGTTACCTACCTGCAGTGCCCTGCCTGCTGCCACCCCGTCCCACCCCTTGTCATTTGGTCTTGTTCCTCCTCCCCCAGGTGGAGGCAGTTTTGGTGACTTACAGCTATTCACTGCTCAAGATCATCAAGAGGCTGAAACACCCACTCAGGCTGTGATAGGGGTGTTGTCATACGCACAGCGTGAGCCTTTGGGAGATGGTGCTTTATCTAATTAGCTTTCAGCGGAGAACCTGTGATTCATCTTGTGTTACGAGCAGTGAAATCGCTGAGAGTTTTGCTGTCAGCTTCGCTAACTGAGCCCTTAGCTACCATAGTGCTGCGGGTTAAGTGAAGCCTGGTGCAAATTTGTCTGGGTTTCTGCTGTTGCCGCACCAGCTCACTCCCCTCAGGTTGATGCTACCTCTGCTCGCTGTTTCGTGGCAGCGCAGGAACTGCCTGCATTCAGCCTGCTGTTTTGGGGAGGAGGATGTTCACGTTACTGATATGGTTAAAATGATCTCAGTGGAGCATAGCTGCAAAAGCAAACTGATATTTGTCTGTGTCTGTATCTATACACACTCACTGAAATGAGCGAGGCTGCCCTTGAATGAATCTGGCTCCCTGAGACTGAAGTTTAAAGTATTTTTCCCAACAAGTTTTATATTAATTTTATTTTTAAGGACAAACAATCCTTGGGTTTCAGTCATTTCCTTCCACTGTGTTGGTAACATCTGTCCACATCCATAGATGAAACCTTACGATCCTTCAGCTAGGTATGAAATATGGGGCCATTTTCTAAGCAGGTTCTTTGGATTTATTTGCTTATTTTTCAACCAGGGGGAATAGATAAATTCAAGTGGGCTTTGTTCTTTTATTACCTATTTATGAAGCTCTTGAATCCTTTCATTAACTCTGATGCTATGCTGAGAAATCTGCTAGGCAAGCCTCACCGCAGTCCCTTGCAATGAGGTGAGTTATGGCTGCGAACACTCCCCATTCACTGCCAGGGAACTTAGAGACCTGATGCTGTATCTGAGAAATAAAGCCACGACTATATTGTCCTGTGTCCTGTACACCTAGAAAACATCGGCGCTTGCCACCCCGTCACCAGGCCCCAGCCATGCCAGCTGAGATGACGACAGGGCTTGTGCAGGACCGGCCACCCCTCAGCACATCCCTCCGGCTCGGGGAGGGTGCCGAGGGCTGCGCGCTGGCAGGAGCACCAGATCAGAAATGTTCCCATGCACGTTTGCATGCGAATAAGTGGTTCAGGTCCGGGCCACCACCACCAGCTAAATGTGCTTACTGAGGCTGAACAAAATTTCAGCTGCTCTGCCGACATGCTGTGCATCCTTACTGGCATGCGGATGTAGGCTCGCTCTCTGCACGGTCCCTGCGCACTGAGCCCGTCGGGCAGGAAGATTTCAGGCTCTCATTTGCACATAAACCCTCTTTTCTTTCCAGGGCCGTTGAACTGTGTGGGTGGCAACCCTTTCGGATTCACTAGCCGGTCGTTTCCTCTGCCCACAGTGGAAACGATTAGGTGTCCCTCTGCCCCAAGATGGAGGTTCCTGGCTTTGTAATTTGCCAGTCCCACCATGACGGGAGCGGGCCAAGATCGGCTGCGAGGCACACGGTTCCTGAGGCAGCGTCCCAAAATGGTGCTCAACCCCGGAGGCTGCTAATGACGTGGAGCCGAAGGGTGAGCTCAGCTGGGCCGGTCTGGGGCTATTTATACACTCCTGATGATTGGTTTGATCAAAAATTATCGGCAAGGGAGATCAGTGGGGTTGGCCCCATCCAGCTGGTGTAGAAGTGCATGAATTTTAGGCTGGTGGAGCAATGACTACTGGCTGCGTGTGCATGTGTTTATATATATACTTTGGTGAAGAGCATAGTCAAGATACTTCAATATCTTGGACAAAAAAACCCAACAAAACACTGCTCATACATTTTTAAGAGGCTGTTTATAGTACGGCACTCTAGCTACGTCCCATTATCTGAAATGAGATGTTCAGAAACATCTCAGTCAAGAAACAAGAAAGTGACAAAATGTGGTGAAGGCTATAAATCATAAACTACAAAGCAAGCCCACATCTTGCAACAAAAGCTGCTTTATTCAGGCAAGGAAGTGCACTTAGGCGTAACTTTAAATAGCATGCATCAGAAAAAATCTCTCAAATTCTATATAATTTGACATAATTAAATGTAGGTATTTCATCCTACTACAATTTACTGCCTTGCCCCTTGTGCCTACAATGTTGATATTCATCATGGATTCGAGCAGTTTATTTCAGTGAAAGCTAACCCACACTTGCAGAGCCCAGATTGTAATTATCCTGCTCCAAAGTGCCAGTCACGGTTCCCTCCGTTGCCCATCTGAGTGCCGTCAGAGCCAACCTCAGGCAGAGAGGTGTTTGCAGCGCAGCGGATGCAGGCATGTGCGGGCAGATCCCTGAGCAAGCTGCTGCCCGCCCAGTACCCCTGTCTTCCTTCTGGACTCCTGTTTTCAAGACTGCTCTGTTTTCCTCCGTGTTTTGCTCCTCTTGTCCCCAGCATAACTGCAGCTCTGCCTTTTGACTGCTGAGGTCTAGGGATGTGACATTTCTGTGAGAAAAACATTGTTTCAGGCAGCATAAACAGGAGGAGAAAGTCCTGGAAACCTTTTTTGGTTTGACTGATAACAGTCCTGGCTGTTATCTTCAAACCAGGGAAAGCCCAGTGACAGCAGCTGTGAGATGGACAGACGGACCATGGGGCTGTGTGTCTGGCTTCTCCTGGACCAGAGAACTGTCGGGGTTTGGTGCAGGATGTCACACGGCTGGGATGTTAAACACGGAAATAAACTGGCCATGGGTGTGCCACAGGGGCACAGGGGCCCCCGTTCCGGCATGCACCCGGGAAGAGCTGCTGGCCCACGGAAGAGCGCAAACCTCCCCGAAGGCTGTGGGGTGGTGCTCAGGGGTACGGAGAGCTGTGACTGGGGCACTATCAGCTCGCCCAGTGCATTGCTGGCACACGGGGAGCGTGTTTTGGGAGGGGTGACACAGACGTGCCGGTGCCTGTAGCAGCTCTTGTTTGCGCAGCTGACGGGCAGGGGCTGGCACTGAGGAGGCAGGCAACGCCGTGCCGTGGTGCCAAGGGCAGGCAGCAGCCCTGCTCCGCCACAGGGCTGGGAACAAGAGGCCATTATCCAGCCCAAACTGCGGTCCCTGGGTTACTTGCTGCTACTGGTGCAATGCCACTGGAAATGTTGCTGAACATGCAATGAGCAGGATGAGATCCTCACCTACCCCCACAGCCAGCGGTCCGTCACAGGGGGAGGCACAGGTACACCAGGGAACAGCTGAGGACTTTATCCCTCAGTGCTGTCAGCATGATCACCTTAAAAACTACCTCATCACTTGCATTTCTAGTTCAAGCTTACCATGGTATTGTCAGTAAACATTGTATACTGATATATGTCTGTATTATATATACTCAGCCTGGTATATACTCTCAGACTGACGATATTTTTTGCTGGGATGGAGTCTGCACGTATTACGAAGGTTCAGCTTAATTCCTTTGCTTCCCCTTTCCTTGCTTATTATGTCATTGTTGGAAGGGAAAAAATGACCAAGAGGCTTCTCCAGTGATTTATGTGGAGCACATCTAAAAATCTGGCCAGCGATGAACTAAATTAATTCTTTGATGTGTGTCGTGGTTTAGCCCCAGCTGGCAACCAAGCACCACGGAGCCACTCGCTCGCTCCCCCGCAGTGGGATGGGGGAGAGAATCAGAAAAGTAAAAGTGAGAAAACTCGTGGGTTGAGATAAAGACAGTTTAATAGGTAAAGCAAAAGCCAGTTGCACAAGCAAAGCATTCCCTGCTTCCCATCGCCAGGCAGGTGTTCAGCCATCTCCGGGCAAGCAGGGCTCCATCACGCCTAACAGTTACTTGGGAAGACAAAATGCCATCACTCCGAATGTCCCCCCCTTCCTTCTTCTTCCCCCAGCTTTGTATGCTGAGCATGATGTCCTATGGTATGGAATATCCCTTTGGTCAGTTGGGGTCAGCTGTCCCGGCTGTGTCCCCTCCCAACTTCTTGTGCACCCCCAGCCTACTCGCTGGTGGGGTGGGGTGAGAAGCAGAAAAGGCCTTGACTCTGTGTGAGCACTGCTCAGCAACAACGAAAACATCTCTGTATTATCAACACTGTTTCCAGCACAAATCCAAAACATAGCCTCATACTAGCTACTATGAAGAAAATTAACTCTATCCCAGCCAAAACCAGCACAGTGCACTTGACACCCAGATCTGTGTTTAAAAGAATGCAGTTGGTTTAAGTTCTGCTGTATCAGCCTGAACCCCCCCAACCATTTTTTTCAACATCATGTTTTTTTGCTTTTCTGAATGTTTTTTTGTTTTCTTCCTTTTACTTGTGTGAAAAAACACACCTGAGAGAAAACTGCCAAGTTTCTGCCAGTGTGCCAAATGCCAGAGATTCACCCAGGTAAATGCATTGGAAGACAGGGATTATGCTTTAGTTGGTTTGCTGGGATCTGGTTTTAGCTCCAGAGACTTAAGGCAGGGCTTGTAGCAATGGTAGCTAAAAATACTTCCATGCAGATGTAAGATTTCCAAATTGACACAATTTCTTTAACAGAAAAACCTATTTAAACAAAGCCCTTGATTTATTTTTTTCTCACCACTGCTGCTCAGACTTGGCCGCCCTCAGCTTGCAGCACAGGTATAGCTAAAGACGATGAAAAACATGCAAGAAAGTGTGATGGGGGTTAGCTTGCATGTTTAGCCATTCCCTAAGCAACACTGGCTGGGCTTTCAGGGAGGGATTACCATATCCATACATTTCTATTTTTACATCCTGCAGCAAACATGTTATTACCACTGATCTGAGCAGGGCCTGCTGAGAAACGAAACTTCAGGCATCACATCTCGCACACCAGAGGAAGCCAGTGCCACGAGCCCAGCCAAGGGGGTTTTCAGCGTGTAGGCTCTGGAAGCAGTGGTGGGGACGGAACGGGATCCAACAGGGGATCAACCCAGGGGAGCTTGCTCCTCGCTTGGCCCCGAGGGAGCCTCAGCCTCCCCCTGCCCTGGCTGCAGCTCCCGGCGTGGGAAGGGTCCCAGTATGAAAATCAGAGCCGTTCCTTGTTTTCCATGTCCTCAAGGGGAAGCCGTGGGCCGGCATCTGGACCCAAACCTACTGGCACCTTCAGGGCTTTGCAGAGAGAAATAACTTTTATCAAGCCCTTTGTAAGTTTTCTAGTTTGCAACTACTACACAGGTCAGTGGTTTCACTGCACAATTCAGCTACCAGGATTAAAGTCTTGAGAGCGCTACTGAGCTTCCAAAATAATAATCATAATTAAAACCCCCCAAATTTTTCCTATTGCATGAACATGCCAAAAGATACAGGAAATCCATGGAAAGATAGATGGATTTTTCATTTTGGCAGATCCCATAAGATTAACACATTTGTTGAAAAGCCCTTTTGCAAGCAGGACTTATGCCAAGCATTCCCTTCTGAAGCTCACAAAATATCTGAAAGTATTAAAAAAGTCCGAGTTCAGTACCTGTATGGCTTCCAGTTATACTAAAGTCAGTCATGTGACAGATGCGATTGGACTGATCTTTTGTAGCATTTTGAAAGGCAATAAATGAAAGGTAAAACCAGTGCTCCGGGCGTGATCCTCACTGCAAATGTTTGCTGAGGTGAGCTGTCCTGTACAAAACATACCAGCTTTTGCTCTTGAGACCTCCTTTGGGCAAAATCAGGTTCGTGGAAACGTGGTGCAAGTTAACAAGTAAACAACAGTCGGTCCCAGAGGGGCGTCTTCTGCAGCAGAGAGCACTGTGGCTTGGCCAGGCCAGAGGCACATATGCTAACTGCAATAATAGTAACTGGGAATGTCTTGGTTACGTGCTTAATTTCAGTGAGATCTCCAACCAGCAAGACAAGCTTGGGTCTATAGGAAGGGACAGTGGCTGCCGATGGGGGTAGATGAGAAGGCTTCAGAGATGGGAGGTCATGTATGGACCAAACACGGATGCTGGCAGAGACTCCAGAAAATGCACTGGAGAGCCAGGGCCAACCACGAGCCGCACCACCTTGGCAATGGTCTCCTCACAGTTGTGGCGGTTTGGAGAGAGCCCAGGGCAGGTTATAGGACCTGGGAGATGTCAGAAGAAGTAGAAAAACAAAACTGCAACTCTACGCCAACAGTGAACGTGGCCTTGGTTGGTTTAAGGTAATGACATAAATTGAGCAAAGGTGATGGCAATTGCCTCTTCTTTTTTGGGTGGGCTAAGGGATGCCTCAGGCAGCAGTGCTGGGGTGGTGTCGGCTCACGGCAGGAGCCCTGGATGTGCGGGTGAGCAGACACCTTGCAGCACCTACTCCTGGCACGTAGGCAAAGGTGCCAAGTGGGATCTGACACGGGAAGGAGGCCTGGGTAAGTCTTGTTTGCTTTTCGCTGGAGAACAGCAGATGCAGCTCAACAAGAGGCAGTAAAGGTCAGTAGTGCTGAGGAATTTAGTTTCCTTGGTGAGCCTGTGCTGGTACAGCAACAATGGAAAGGCCAGAGGAAAGGTCGAGGAGAGAAGGTGGTGAAAATCCTTCAACAGGTAAAACATTGAAGCACCAAAGTACCAACACTGTGTTTTCTGGTGGAAATAAATATGGATTGTAAGAGTTAAAACCGTTCACTTTGTCTCATAATGTTGACAGAGGATAAGAGCTGAGAGAACACGCTGGGTTATGGGTCTGGAAATGTCTGAGAGCTAGACCACAGCCAGTAAGCTATGGTAGGAAAGCTGGTTAGGTCAGGCACATCGTGAAGTGGAAAGCTGGCAGGGTCCTGCGGCCAACACAGGTCCTGAAAATGTTTGGGAAGAGAGGCCATGGATGACCAAGAGCATTGTGTCAACAAAACATTAACAAAGACCTAAATGAGCTGAAGATCAGCTGGGAAGAAGTAGATGAAAGGGCCAACGGCTGCGGTTTTGGAGAAATCATCTGCTGGGTTTATGAGTCACGGAGGCCAAAACCAGATAGGAACAAAAACTGGGCAGTCACAGTTATGGCCTACTGAGTCTCGGGATGAACCACTAATTTATTTCGCATGTACTGTATTGCTGATCCCCTCCATATTTGAATTAAAAAATAGGGCTTTTTACACCCAGAAAAATGAGTAACGCTTGTGAGCTTAATTCGTACCACTTGAATCGCTGCTTCTGTGAATCTGGCGGCCAGCAATTTTAAGTGTACGTGGGAACCTCGGGCTGTTCCCTTGCTTTCATTTCATCTATTTACTACGCTTATGGTGAGACACTGGAAGTGGTGATGAGCATTGCAAAACCAGGTTGCTTTTGCTGGATCCCACTGCGTTGCAGCTCCAGCTGCTTTCGTTTCCCATAAAGCCACTGACTCCTGCATGCTGCAGTGCAGAGCTTTCTGTCCCAGGGCAATAGCTGGAGAGGTGACAGCTGTCACGCACTCATGGCCAGATGTGTGCATGTGGCTGCATCTGTATCTGTAACAGAATGGGATGCAGCAAGTTATGAACTGTGTTTTTTACCATGTGCTGGGCTTGCTTGGAGCCTGGCTGAGGACGAGCCTTTCCTGTCACATTCCTGAGAGTTTAGGGAAAGATTTCTGAGGGCCTTTTACAGGGTGTTACTGAAGGCCACCATGACACAGTAATTTAAATACGTGACACTGACTGTTTCTCAGTCACTAATAGCCTCAATGGTGCCTGGCGGATGGGGACGCCAGCATGACTGATGGATGTGGTGTTTTCCATTGCTCCTGATGCTCATTGACTTAAAGAGGGAGGTCTCTGATGTGCTAGTGTTTTCCTCCTGTCTGTGTAGATAGTGGCATATCACATCTTGTGATTGTCATTTCTAATAACAGCAACAACCACGGTAAGCCTATGGTACACGTAGGAAGACCAGTGGAAGAAGGAACAGTAGCAATGATCTACCTGGCCTCAGTTTCTATAGCTCTAGTTGACAAATTCAGGATTTCCCCCAGCAGACAGAACAGAAAGTCTTGTCAAAACATCTTTTACCTACAGGAGGAGATCAGATCTGTCTTTATCCTGAATGAAACTTCGATGCAGTCATGGGATGTTCCTGGTTACTGCAGTCCCAGAAATATAAGGCACATGGTTCCTTCACAGGTCATTTCAAATAGTTCAGATGAAGAGAAGTTTGGCTTTTCACTAGAAAAGGTAGTTTCCTCTTCAATTGTCATTCCAAAGCAATGCTAGGAATGCGGTCGAGAAATGCTATGACAGAAAACTTGGACCGACTTCAAAATAAGTTCTAAATGTGTTTTCTGCATAATCATCTCTGCTTAGACCTAGACCTTTTTTTTCCAAAACTCCTGGCCCACAACTTCCCAGAGTCTGTCCGGTCACTTCCTTGGGTAAATCCCATCCAAGATGCCTGTAGCTCACCAAAGAGTTCCATTTTGGTTACATTTTTGTAATTATGCAAGAGGCACAGGATATGTCTCTCTCCAAGCACACTTATTTTTCTCCATATCGAAGACACTTGTTCCCTTGCTCAGATCAAAGACACTTCTCAGTGTTAGAAGTTTCTTACATTAAGAACTAAGCCAAACAATTACAGAGTGCTTGCTTGATACCTCTATCAAACCATACCTCAGTGTGTTCATTACTTTTTACTTTGTGCTCTCTCTGCTGTGTTTACTTTTTGTTTGTTTTCTTTTAGCCTCAGAAGCACAGGAAGGCTGGCACCAGGCACTGCAGCAGCTTCGGTATTCCTGTTGTAATACAGCCCTTTTCTTAGTTTTTTTAAGTTTCCTAAAGCGCTTGGATACATATTCCAGAAGGTTATGACAGGTATTTAAAACTGGCTTATGGGCTCCCATAGAGAATTATATTAATGAAAAAAGAGACTAAGTGCCCAGCCAAGTGGGTGCAGCAGGTGATGGGGAGCTCCAGGGAGCTGTTTCTCATTGCACTTGGGTGTATTCCTCGGAGTAGTTGACTCTACGCCCTAGAAATTGCTGAGTGTCAGACCATATGCACTTCAAAAGCACAAGACTGTCCTTTGCTATTTGCTAATTAGTCAGAAAGCTCTGATAACACTGGTTAGGGAAAAAAAAGCAAGTGGGGCTGGCTGTCTTGGCTGTATTGTCTCCTTCAGTAGAACCTGCCCAAAATATAGAGAGACACTGGTTTCAGCACCATGGTCCAGTGAATCAGCAAGGCCAAATGTATATTCCCTCCCAGCACTTTCCTTACCGAGTGAGGACAGGGGAGAGGGGATGGGTTCTCATGGAGCAGCAAAGTAGCTGATGTCCCCAAGCCTTCAGAAAATCTTTTTTGACTTCAGAAAATCTTTTGTGCCTTCAGAAAGGAAGGACACCCACGAGAAAAAGCCTCAGGCTTGGGGGAGTCAAGTTTGAGCCTCTTCACTATTTTGGGCTCCTGGTGATAGGCAAGACAGCCAGAACAGAGCGGGTGGCTTTCCCTCCCTTTCCTTCCCGTGGTGCCCACGGACACTTTTCACAAAAGACCCCAGTGGGTAAAGCCGCAAAAGTTAAGTATGAAGTAGGTGCTGATCACGGGACTGCTAAACATACAACAAGAAGCGAGGTGTGAGGCAGGCCACGCTCCTTGCATCTCTTGAGCAGTCACAGCAACTGAGCCCACCTGCAGGAGAGCTACCAGCTGCAGACAAGATGCGGGCTAAAAAGATCTAGTCAAGTTTTAGGATGAGACAGACAACTTCTTCCCAGTAGAGATGGGAAGCATTAGCACTGCTGTGCAAGACTTTATGTATGACTTTGTTTAGAAAACTGTTTCCAGCTCTGATCAGCTGTGTTTTAATAAAAGATAAACTGGAACAGATGTGGTGAAAGGCTCTAAGGGTGATCAAGGCAATGGGAACTCTATCTTCCACGTGGAGACTGAGTGACTTGTTTGGCTTAATGATATGAAGAAAGCAGGACCTTCATGAAAAAATAATGATATGAAATCACAGGGAGAGAAAAGAACTATTTAGGTTAAATGATAGCAGAAAAAAATTGGTGATGAAGAAAATTAGGTCAGAAATGAGGAATTGTCCGGTCACCCAAGGAATGGCATCTGGAAGGAGCTTTCTAACGAAATGGAGCAGTGAGGAGTTGAAATGGCTTCAGAAGGACCTCGCTATGTGTACAGAAATGTTTGTGTGACACTGGGGATGAGCCTTCACATCCCTCAGATGTCCTTGAACCCTCCTGTGATGTGTCTCCTCCTGCCCCATGTATTGCAGTCCCCGTGAGGCACTGGAAGGACAGTTGCTTGTCCCTGTACACCCCTGAGCCTTCCCATATGCTGTAAAAGCACCTGGCCTCGGGCTGTAGGTGCTGCCAGATCCATGTTACATTTCATAGTGCTGGGCAACACAATGCCTGAGTCTTTTTGTGGCTCTAGCCTTCCGTCTCTGTACTGCCATTCACCACTTGCTATAAACCAGAGCTGTTGCAGCTGGGCTGCTTAGCAGAGGAGCTGGGAAGATTAATGCGTGAAAGACGGTGAGGTGCTCAGATGCTGCAGTCATGAACGTCATGTGAGTATGCGAGGCAAGCAGGCTGGGATTTCAAAAGCTTGGAGCAAACTCTGCTGAAAGCCAGTGACACCTTTATTGCTGTATCCCTGGGGAACTTTTGAAAATCCTTCACTCTGACGGCAAAGAAAACCCATTTCTTTGCAACTGCTCCTCTGAAAGTTTAGTGGGAAGAAGAGAGTAGGGGATGCACTACCTGGCCTGTGGTTAGCGTGCACTGAGCAGTTCTCCCACATTTCTGTGTTCCTCTGCTGTATACTCCAGACCCTTGCTCTGCCCTTCAGCATCCAACCACTTCTGCTCAGATTTTCATTAGTCCATGGTCTTGCAGAGCAGCTTACAGTGCACGCTGCTTAGAAAGCCAATGCCTGCAAAACAAAGCTAGTTTCTGTCCTCTGCCTTTCGGAAGAGTGCATTAAAGCCTCTTCCCATTCCCAGCGAAGGCACCTGAGGCTAAAATTATTATCCTCCACATGTTCCCTCCCTCTGGCTGGAGGTCAGTCCCACAGTAATCAGCTGGTCTAAGTTTATCTGTACAAATGTATGCTTTCGTGTAAACAGGAAGGAAAAGTGACACGGTGTTTGTGTAGTCTGGATATTTTTCTGCAGGACTGCTGAGGACTACTAAACAATGACAGACAGGCAGGAGTGGGATGACGATTGCTTCAATCTGGTGACGATCTTCAGGATTGTGAGGGACTGAAAGAGTTAACGTCTGTCAATGTCTCAAACATTGTAGCAACCAAGGTACAGTCTGCATAACAAAGAGGGCCATTAGCAAGAAGTTGGTTGACATGGACACAGGGGGTGTGCCGGAGGGTATGCAGTCCTGTGTTCTGGCAGACCCAGCCCGGTAACCCACCATATGTGGCCAGAGGCCACACAAAGCTTATTTGAGGAGGGGGCTTGAGGATCCTTGGAAAGTCCCTAAGACCACCACCCCAATAAGCCACACATGCTCAGAAGGTGAAGAACCATCTGGAATACCGCCATATATGTTGAGAACTGTCTAGAATGAACCCATACAAGTCTTCAAGAGGCGTGACTGTGGATGGAGATTTAGACTATAAAAGACACAATTGCAAAGAGCCACGTTGCGTGCGCCCATCACCGGAGGTGACTGTCTCTTTTCTTTTCCCCCTCTTTCTTTTTTTTTCCTCTCTTTTCTCTTTTCTTGTGAACGTTTTGCTGCAACCCACACTGCCCACCATTACGCCTTCCACAGTTTGAATTGTTCAAATAAAGCATTCAAAGTGATCGTTTGATGTCGTTTCACCTTAATTTAGCCCGAGGGGGATCCCAGAACCTCTACGACCCTCTGGTCTGTCCGGTCTGGGTCGTAACAAGGATGTCACCTGCATGTTTCTGTCAAACACCTATGTGGAGATTACACTGATCACAACTCATATTCGGTGGTGGTTAGGAGATATCAGGAAAGGAAAGCAAAGGATCAAAACTAAATCATTCCTGAATGAAAAACAGACCAAAGTAGCTGGGACAGGTTTTCAGCCAGCTGAAACAGGCAGTGCTATGCTATGCTGCCACTCTCCTATCTCAGGGACGTGAGATGAACGAGCCTAGAAAGAACAGCTCTTCCCCTACCCGCCCCCTTGGGCTTTCTGCTTAAGTTGCATTCTGAGAAGTAGTTAATGATTTCCACCTCACTTTTGACAGAAGAAACATAGCCCACTTGTGTGGCTCCAATTCCTGTTTCATTTTTCTCTGCGTGTGTTGCATCTGTGGCTTTACTGAGGTTATTTCTCAAAGAATAGGTCCTGCAGTGCTCTAAGTGTTACCCAAGCACAGCTCTAAGGAATTAATAGACTTAGAGGATCTGGTCAATATAACAACAACAAAAAAAGACCAATTTCCTCCCAGTCAGCAGCCTGATCAGTTTTATCACAGCTCATGCATTATCAGCACTTGCTCTTTGATCAAGACATGTTTGGGCTTAGGGGATTGTTGTTGCTGTTTGTCTGCTTAATTCAATTACTTCTTTGATCGCTTCTGAGAGAAGTATCTGTAGATTAAATTCCCATTCAATTTGTCTTGGACATGAGCAAAGAACGCATCAGCTGCAGAACTCGCCTTTCTCTCATTTCCTGGGATCACAATAGCAACGTGAAGTGCCTATTTATTCGCACACACATGAACCACATGCCATTACTCCCTGCTGAGGGCTTTCAAATGCAAGAACAGGTTGCCCTCTTCCCCCATGGGCCCCAGTTATCTGCTGGGAAATACGAGAGCCCCCCTCACTCCCCTGCGATGACACACACCTCTCCCAAAGCCTCAACTCAGACCCCGCAGCTCTGCTGCACTGTTTCATTGCAGTTGCATCGGATGTAACATGGACACACAGTCTGGTGTGACGGAGACCAGTAGTCAGATTTCATTCCTGATAGAGCCTCAGAAACAGCAAAACAATGGGTTCCCTGAAGGAGCTGCAGGCTCATATTTCAATAAAACTCCATAAAACGAGCAGTTTATGAATACCCAGAGAGCAAGTCACATGGGGCTGCAATGAATGTGGTGCAGAAGATACTCTGCTGCTCTCAGGCAGCTCTGGCTTCTTTCCCTCCCAGGGCATTCAACAGCACAAGACCTTTTTGCTTCCTTTTGAGGACACTTTGGACTAATATTTGGAGGAGATAGCTAGTTGGTTGTACTTCATTCCCTTCATCAGCTTGTGGGACCCTCTGAACTGGATGGCAAGAATAACAAAGACTTTTTTTTTAATTCAGAATGCCTGTAGTGTCTGATTAATTATTTTTAATTAGTTATGAGATCCAAGGCTAACTGTAACTATATCTTGTTGTCTTGGTTACTGTGTCATTTTCATATTGGTGGATGTGATTTTTGTAACCAATAAGGACATTACTGTAACACATTGATCAGTGTGGTGAAGAAGTGCTTGAAGAATGTGTAAAAATGCAACAAGATATAAAAACATGTTTAAAGAGCTAGTTCTTCAGTGACTGTCCCCAGTCTCATTTCTGGACACCATGCTACCTTGCTTTTCCTAAGCTGTGTGAAAATAAACAAGGCAAACAACAGCACTGATTTTAGCTATAAAAAATATTAATCTTACCTCTTGCTGTACGTTTGAATGAAACTATGGCTTTGCAGGGCAGTTGTGTTCTGTTCAGCAACAAGAAACTGTTAATTAAGTCTCATTTAATCCCAGTCTGACATGACAGTCCACAGTGCCCTCGCCATGAAACCAGCCCAGCCAAAGATTTCTGAGTGCATCCCCACCCTCCTCAGCTCTTGGTTGCCCAACACCTTCCTGTCCTCATGGACATCTCCTTCTTACCTGAAGTTCCTGCCTCTTCCTTCTCATCTCTCTCCCCAGAACTTCTGGTGCCTATCTGAACCCTTCCCACAATTTCATTTGTAAGGGGCTATTGCTCTGGTCCCTTCCCAGGCCCTGAATTAACACCTGAGAAGCTGGTCCCTGTGGGAATGTTAAAAAAGCCCATGTGGAAGGCTTTTTTTCTGCAGGGTTTTTTATTCCTCAGCGATGGTTTGCGAGCTTCATTTTAGCTTGAACTCAGGCAAACTCCAGAGCTGTAGGTGGGATTTGGCATGATTAAAAATAATACTTTTCTTCTACTTTCAGCTTGCAGCCCTCACCATTTCTATGGTAAGTTGCTTCTCTGTCTATTTTAGTTCATGTTTAATGTAGAATATACTTAAGAAATGCGGAAGACCATCAAGCCATAAAATAGTCCTTAAGTGAGTCACGAGGCCCAAATAGCTCTGCTGAAAACAAAACGGAAGCGATTCCCAGGCCTTAACCTCTCCACGGCCACCCACGTTTCTCGTGTACCGCCAGCGCTTACCTACCCCCACTGGAAGTGAAGCTGCTGAAAAGTCCTATTCTGTGAAACGTGCTGAGGTCATAAGCATGACCTCAGCACGTTTGATATGACCCTTATACATCTGACCCTTATGATTTAAGGGGTGTTACACATGCGCTAAATTCTTTTGTATGTGGAAGGACTTTACCATCCGCTTCTGTTCTCTAATGAACTGGGGTCACGATGCATCGCACCGGGTGTAGCCATATGGCTCACGCAGCTTACGCTGCATTTCTTAGTCAGTTTTTCTTTTGCAAAAAGTAACTTGTGACATAGTGTGATTTCCTCCATGAAATTTTAATGATGCACTAATTGGCTTTTTCTTAATTTTTTTCCCAATAGAAAAATCACTAAATCACTTTATTCATAATGTAACTACAGTTTCTCCTGCTGAAGCCCCCCCAAAAGCCTATAAAATAAAAAATTTTGGTCTATATTTTATTTCTTGCAGGTTTAACTAAAAGAAAGGCATATATTTTTTCAAATCATTAGAATCTACATTTTAGAATTAACTCTGTAGGAACAGCAGTGTATAACTGGTATGGTTTAAAAATGTAGTTTAGACATGATTTTAATTAAAAAAAATTGGAAAACATTGTATAGCTAAATGAAGAGTTGCAAAACATTATTTATTCTGGAAACACTTTTCCTGAGATTTCTACATGTTCATGCAATTCTTTACCTCCAAAAATAATTTGTAATTTACTGTTGAGCTGGGGCATCTTAGAAGATTGTACTCACATGGTAATAAAACATACTTTATCTTTCATTTACAGATATCATCAGAAAATAATACTGAGTTGAGGACTCTTATGACACATTTATGATTTTCAGCTCCAGGTTCAAGTTGTTGGAGAAATATCAAGTATATGTTTTAAACATGTCATGATCAGTATCCTGATTACCTTTTCTTTTCTGAAGTCGTCCACTATCTATCCATCAGACTTAATGATGATACTTAAATTATGCTAAAGGTTGTAGTGGCATTGTAAGCGTTGCAACTTAGAAGATTTTACAAAAAGAGTTATGACTCTTTCTTTTCTGCACGTTTAAAAGAGAAAGTTAAAATTACTGTAGGCAGCAAGAGAGATCTATAACTTCCGCATCAACAGGAAAGTCAACAGCAGCGGAGCTTGGGTGCTTGATGGTTTAAGCAAGTTTACTGTGGTTTCAGTATGTGCTGAACAGTCACAGAGTCAGACCAGCTCCAGCGATGCCTTAGCGCTGTCATTACCATCAGAGAAATCTGTCATCTTATTAACTTACTCACTGATTTTTCTAGTCCTACCCTTAGTGAATACAGTCAATAAAAGGTAGGTTTGCTGTGGGAGATGTCCCTGTAGGTTTAAACACTGCCGGTATGATGGAAGTGGAGCATGTTTCGCCCCTGTCCCCATTCCCTGTCCCTCATCCCCCATCCCCTGTTCCGGGTCCCAGAGGAGGAGCCAGGATTTGAAGCCTGCCTGTCAGTGGGAAGGATGCTGCAAGTGTCACCTCCAGAGCTGCCTTTTTGGGAGGCATTTATCACAGCCAAATTCATTGCACATTTACAAACCTGGTCTTCATGAGTTAGGACACAGACCTACTACCCTAATGGGCCTTCTGAAATTGGAGGACTATTTATTGTATTTAATTTTGGTAAGGGATTATGTAGGTAATTAACCCATTAACTTTTGTTTCATTTCTGTTTTTAAGTGAAAGGAGCTTGTTGGCGTCAGCAGACGTTTTGTGAAGTTAGCACTCTTTTGGGCACCGAGGGTTAAATCAAAACATCTGGCTGGGCTGGTGTTCTGACAAGCTGCTGCAAGTCTGAGTATTTTTCAGGATGAAGAGAAATGATAGAGGACATGGCAAAGTATTGTACGTATGTGTCACTGTGATTACCGTGGTAGCATTGTCACCCTGGGCTGAATGCCTGGCCCCAGGGGAGACACTCAGTGTTTTAGTGATAACTGTGAGGATGTCAGCTCTGGATTGAGATCTGTGTTTGTATAGTGTCACAAATGGAAACGGACTGGTAATCTCTGCTGAGTCTCTCTCAGGCGTTTTTCCAAATCAAGGAGCCAATGCAGATTTCAAGCCAAATTCAGTGCATTTTTTCCCCTTCTCTAAACAAGAAAAGAATACCTGAAGTAAGTGTGTTTAAAATCAGTGCTGGCAACATTGTGTTGCGAAGTAAAATATCCCATTACTTCCTATTAAACAATCATGACTACGGTGTTGCAAAATGGAAATGTCATAACCATGCTGGCATATTTACTAGAATACAATGAGGGGTGTTGTGCAATTTACCTGAGGCATGAACTAAATACATATCCTTTATAGGCAGATATCATCAGCACGCAGCCTTGTTTCCTGTTTTTAGCTAAGGTGGAGCTATTGGCTATTTAGGAAGGTCTTTATGGAGCCAAATGTCAAAGGTAATGGTTATTTACCTGGTTGTCACTGTTTTATCTACATGCACTCAGCTGCTGTAGTACTTTTTGTATGTTCCTCTTGCTCGTAAATGCGTTCCTCTGCCTGTTGTTTATGAGGCTGGTTGAAAGCGGACCCCTGCGTGCGATGCATGTGGGGTTACTTTATGGGATCCCAGTTTCTGGGGCTTGCCTTGCCACAGCTGGGAGGAATGGGTATAAAGCCTAACTGCAGACTGCGAGCTTTGGTGGCATTTGCATGTGCGATCCCTGAAACAGGAGGCTGCTAGACTTTGATTATATGTATGGGCATTTTACTGCTGTCAGAACGATACTCCAGAAATGCCCTTTCTTTTCCCTGATGATTTCATTGTGCTTATGCTTCTTGCCAGCACCTCTGATTTCATTAATGTCTTCAGTTATAGAAGTGCTTCACGTGTTTGCTTGTAAATCTACCCAAAGATACCATTATTGCTCAGTTAAATGTATAACAACCAAACATTCCTATAAAACTAAGCTTTAATTCTAGGTCTGATGAGCTTGAAATCTAATGAAATGGTTTTGGATGTATGAACGTACATTTATGAACACAGTCCAGACAGTGACCCAATATTAAAAATCTCCATCCGAGGAAACACGGACTGTGCCCCTGTCCCTGGGGCTGCCGTGGGCTGCACTTTGGGGAGGGGTGGAGGGACGAGTTTGAAGCCCAGCTGGGACAAAGGGCTTGTACAGCATTTGCCCAGCACCAAAGGATGCAGGGACACCTGCCCAGGATCCCTGTCTGTGGCTCCAAGGTGGAGCCAGTCTCATGGGGCTCAGCCCCGAGCTGCCACTGCTCCTCGGAGCAGTACTGCCCCATGGCGTAATGGGAAAGGTGGAGTTCAGCAAAATGGGAGGGAGGATGGCTCTTGGCATCGCTCTCTCAAGCTATTTATTTCCAAAGTGTCTTCATAGCACCCCATCTCTCTCATTTGAATCCCTGCTGTATTTTCAATTGCAGCCTGGAGCATTTTGAGCATGTAATTAGGGAAAAAAAAAAAAGTTTTAATCAGGAAATTCTGAGAACGTGCTCATTAGTGTAAATGTTTGGATGTGGGTTGTTGTTTAATCCTTCACAGGGAAATTAGACATTTGCCTTCGACTGCTCTCACAGTTTTGTTGGAAGAGAAACACCAAGTGCAGAAGGGGGAGACCTGTCAGCAGCTCCTCATTAGTACGTCTCTGTCCAGAAGCAATCTGCATAACCCAGTGAAGCATTCACGCCTTCAGCAAAAACCGCCTTTCCTAAAAACGCATGGGGATTGCAACACTGTTCGTGTGTGTACATCGTGAGGCTCTACCCGAGGGACAGCGGCTGTCAGTGCAGGCAGAAGCAGGAGAGAACAGAAGAGGCATTTAGGTATCTGTGAAATACGTGCAAAAGGCTGTAGCACTCTGATTAAATTTAACCTCCCAATTGCTTTACAATCAACAACCCCGCTCTGTACAGCACCAGTTAAACTAGGAAATGAACTTCCCTTTGGAAGTGGCAAGCAAATCAAAAAAGTGTTGTCCTACCCACCCAGTGCCATCAGAGATCCAGTGAGATGCTAATGGATGGCAGAGCAAAGGAGTGGCTGTGTCACTGCACAAAAAGGGAAAGAAAGAGAAACAAAATGTGTCAGAAGGCATATTTTCGTGACAAAACAGTAAAGAGCTCATATCTGAAAATAATAAATCATGGCTATCTGTGTATAAATAATAAAAATAATAAATCAGTGCTACCTTCAAAGTGGCAGATGCTTGTACAAGTGTCAGAGGATAAACTCTGAGCTTTCCAAAAGCCGGTGCCAAACGTGCTGCTACCAAATGGTGAAGGCAGTTTTATGGCAGCAGGGCCCGGGAGCCAGGGTACACGGTTGGAGATGTGGGTGCCTGGGGGCAGGTCCCCCGTCCTCGCCTCATGCAGTCCCACCAGCTGTGCTCAGAGCGCAGGGCAGACGATCATCTCCATGCACAGCAGGAGCAGCAAGTGGGCAAAGGGGAAACCCCAAAGCACCAAAAAATTCTGCTCCATATCCTGTCCTACGTGTCGGCGGAGGCTACGTGGTGATTCAGCTGCGCAGCTGCAGGATGTTTACAATAAGCTGAGTCACCCTCCAAGCTCCATCTCTAACTGGATTTCAGGCATCTACTTCACAAGAAGGCGCTTAAATTTGGGTATCTTAACCTTGAACTGCCTCCCGGCCTAAGTATTCCCTGTAGGAGAAACAATGGCTTCTTGCAAGTGAGATTTTTTCCCCAGTCTCTTTAAAACGCCTTTGAGCTCACCCAGGGGTGAAATCAAATAGCAATTAAATAAAGCCCAGCAGGAAGAAATAGTTGTGATGAACAATGACTTCTAATGACTGCCTGTAACCAAATAGTTTAGCCTCTGTGAGTGGACCAGTTCCTTTCAAACTCTCCAGTGCGGCTGTCCAAGGCTCCCTTTGCAAGAAGTGAGAACAGAAATAAAGGAACCTCTAAACGTTTTGAAAGGAGCCAGTGAGGGTTTCAAAGCTGCTGTGTAATGTGAGATTAGAAGGGAACGGTGGTTTTCAGGCTGCAAGGAGAAAACAAAGTACTGGATTTCCAGAGGCACTGGGCATGTGCACTGATTTTGACTGGAACCACACGTGGCTGGAGAGTTTGCCTCTCTCCAGGGCTGTTGTTTCTATGCCATGTGAAGTCCAGTGGATAGTGGGTAAGTCATGCTTTTGCATAGCCTGCTAGCAGATTACTAGAAGTATGACCAATACTGTGGTGCAGTGAGTTGAGTAATGCCACAGCATCCCTTCTGTCGGAGCACCGGGTCCTTCATGGGGCAAGTTCTGGCTTCTGATAGATATGCTTTAGCTGTCCATTTTCTTATCATTGCTTGTTTAAGGATCCTTAAACATACAGTAATAGCCATAGCCCCACACGGTAATAAAAGTGAAAAGATGAGCTGTGTTTCTGAAGAGCTTATGCTGAAATGGTACATGGGACACGGCAAGAACAGAGAAATGGGAGGGAAGGGTGAGGAGCATCCAGGTTACAGTGATAAGTTCCTGCAGTTACTTGGTTTGGGCAGGTGTGGGGAGTGTCCTTGTCCCTCCTCTCCTGACAGCAGTGACTGATGCTGTGATTAACCCCCTCAATGGAGAGCTCCTCTGCTGCTCATGGCTGACAGCCCACCTCCCCACGGCACCTTGTACCACCTTCAGAAACTGCCACACCTCTCTGGCTCTGTAGTTTTGTGCCATGCGAGGTATCTACTTCACCTGCAAGGCTTGAGTAGTGGAGCTGGTGTAAATGACTGTTCCTCCATGTGCAGTGCAGTGAGCGAGTGCCCGAGACCTGGCCAGCACTGCGCAGTGCGGCTTGTACCTGCCTTTAACTTGGTTTTAATGAGATGTCTTCACTATAACTTTGTGATTTAAATACACCCCAAATTACTATTTTTTTCACTAAACCCTGCCTTATAACTATATTTTTTTTTGCCAGCAGGAAGAATCTGCATCCCTAAGAACAGTGAAACTCCAGGGCTGCATGTTAGCTCTGCTTCTTGCCAGCAAAGCACAGCTCTGCTGAGGCAGCCTGGTGTGGCTGTGCACGTCCCCAGCCGCCGGGGACCTTGGCACGCTGGCTCGGCGCCACTGCTCAGCTCGGCGGCGGCTGGAGGCACCTGTGGCATTTACTGGGGCGTCATTTCAATCATCTGCCTGGTAAACCCCAGGCTAAGGCACCCCACTGGATGGAGCCCCACCGCAGTGGTCCTTCCCCCTCACCAACACTTCCTTTGTGCACTGGGTGCAATGGCTCCTCTTCAGTGCCTGACCTCACATCCCTCACAGCAGGACAAAACCCAGACAAAAATATCACCTTGTTCATACATAATAAAAAAGTAATTTTCACCCTAAACCAGGACTAATTTTGCTCTAAAGCTGGCATGCTCTCAATGGAAAATGGGCCTGATACTGCTTTAACAAAATGTGCAGAAGTGAACCCATTTGTTTATACTGAGCTAGGAAAATCCCTTTACTTTGCTGTAGTTACAAATGTTTTTCACACTACTGTTCAGGACTTCTGTTTTTTATGTCTGGCCTAAAAGACAACTCTCTCCAGCCATCGAGTACTTGTTAACCCCATTTATGGAAAATGGTTGCACACTGAGTCAGAGGGAAGAATGAGACTTATTGAATCACCAGCACCAGCGTCCCATGGATTTTCCTTGGAGGCCTCTCAACTAAATATTAGCTAGAAAAACACAGTGCCATAGGGACTGCTGCACCGACTGCGGCCAGCGGCTCACCTATGGTCGTTCTGTCCACACAGACATGCCTACAACCGATGGAGCCCAGGCTCTGCCTTGGCGTGAGGTCAGGCACCGCAGGTTTGCATCCAGAGCTCATGTCTTACTGCACATTAATTCTTTCCAAGCGGTGGATGATGTTCTATCCTCAGCAGCAGCTGGCCTGTGGCTCTCCGACAGCAAATTAAAACGCTTCCAGGCAGCGTTCGCTGCCTCTCCCCCCACCCCAGCTCTGGCTCTGGCGGGGGCAGGGGGTGACAGCACCAGCAAACAGAGCTTCCCTGCCCCTCGCAGCCTGGGCTTTTCCCTTTGGGTGTGACGCTCGCCAAAGCTGTCCTTCCAGCACGGGCTTTGATTGTGGCACCCCGCCACTCCTGTTCTTCTCCATCCTTGCTCCCCTCTTCGGAGGAAGTAAGTTATGGCATCCCAGAACCGGGGATGAGGAGGAGGACAGCTCAGGAAAGCAAAATGCTGCAAGCAAAGCTGGGCCTTGGGGCATCTGAGACATCAGAAGGCACGACTGGTTGCATTGGAGGAGTCATTTGTGCGCTGAACTTGGTTTCACGCCTGACTGATCTGAGCGAATCATGACCAAGAGAGGAGCATGGTGTGTCTTTGAGTCCTTTACATCCTCACTTCTTTCTGGACTGGCAGGAATTGGGGTGCTCAAACTGGCTCAGAGTTCAACCTCTGACTCAGGTCTGGAGTGAGCAAGAGACATTTCCATGTGGAAACAAGCCCTTTCCACCATCAGAATGGGTGAAGCTGTCTGGGTAGGCTGGGTAGCTGCAGAAGTGGGTGCCAAAATGGATATTTATCAATAATTGCCCAGAAGAGAATGTTTTTCTTAATCTGAGATCACAAAGCAGTATTATGTTGATGCTCTAAAGAACTTTTTTATCCTGAATTTTTAAAGTGAAAAGGTTCTTTATAAAAAAAAATCCTCTTTGTTACTGACTTATGTGTGTCTAGAAGTTTGTTATTTTCTGCTATAATAAAATGGGCTGCATTTGTTATTCTTCTGTTGCATAGATGCCTTTCTAAAATTTCTAAGAACGCTGAAAAGGCTTGACGGCAGAAGATATTTTACGCAGTCTGGGTGCATCCATTACACGGGAGGTGTATTCTGTAGTCTCTTATGTAGGCTTCGCATTCTTTGTTTCACCTGCATGTGTTTTAAAGTGCAGATAACAGTATAAAAGACATTCAGGTGAAACAAAGACAGTACTCTTTCTCTGCGTGTGTATGTGAAGGGAAAAGAGAACTGGAGAAAAGCCATCATTCACCACACTTAGCAGGTGTGAAAACTGCTCAGATCTTTGCCCAGACCCCAGTTGCCTCCCAAATTATGCCAAAATACCACCAAGCACACAAGTCAGGAGTGCTGAAGGAGGTTGCGGGACTGAAGGGTGTCATACTGCTGTCAGCCAGCAATGAGTCAATTCAGCAGCCTCCATAAATCTCACCATTTCGATGTGTGGTCAACAAAAGCTTGATCCAAGCCAAGGTCCCTGATGCAGCTGATATTCTCCTTGTCTCCTGGAAAGGTCTTTGAACCTGCCTGCAGTTATGTCACCAGATTTCTGGCAAGGTCAGGCGTTTCGTGGCTGCCCCCTGCCAAATGGAGGTTATCCCGATAGAGCAGTTCCACGTGCAGAAATGATGGTCTTTCTTCCTTTGCTTTACAAGCCATTGCATAGTATTGGCAATTCAAAATGACTTTTCCAGTGCAGCTCAAACCTGGACACACTTCAGTGGTGTGTGAGGCTCCTTAGTACTCTCTCTTACGAGGTCCTGTTCTTAGGCACCAATAATTTTGTGAAATTTTAACCATTTGGTCTGACATTTTCCATCCTGGGCATTGGCCTCAAGCTTTTTGGTTTGTTTTTCTTTTGACTGTTTTTCTAGGAAGGTGAAGGAAGAACTGGAAATTTCAGCAATTTGACATGATTCCTGGGCAATCGTTTCCAGGAAGGAGGCTACAGGAAAATATACTGATTTACCAGAGGGATGTGGGGGGTGAAATCTTGTGCCCTTTCCCCTGAACAAGGGCCATACCTTTGGGATGGTGGCAGTGGTACAGGCTGGGTAAGAGACGGTACAGGAGGGGCAAGAGAGAGCCAGGGGCTGGGAGGAGGAGGACTGAGATCTGGCTCTGGGCTGCCATATGGAGCAAGGTGCGAACCCTGGTCTCATGGACCCTGTGAGGCTGGGGAACACACACTTGTTTTTTCTAGGAGGACCAGGTCCAGTTATACTGCAGAGATGCTTACTGTCTGTATTTTACAGCCTTTTTCCCCAACCCTAGCTTTCAATAGTATATTCATAGATGCTAACCCCTCTCAAGCCAACGGCAGTGTTTTCATTGATTTAACATAGCCAAGGTTTCAAGCCAGGGCCCAAAAAATAAATACAAGATGATTTTTTTCTCAGTTCAATGGGGGCTAGACCATAGCATCTGAAATATTCCTCTCCCACCCTCTCTCAGGACTGAAGGATTGAGCATATGTTGTGCAAAGTTTAAATCAGACAAATATTATTAAAAAATCTGTTGTGTTGGCTGTTGCTGGAGAATGATAACAAGTCTTGGGTATGCAATCCAGGGTGAGAGTGGGTTTGTCCTTGGTTTCAGAAATCTGACATGCCTGTGGTCATAAAGTTTGCAACTGTTTATTGCAGGTGGTCAAGCAATAACTGTTTCACAGGACAAACTTTAGTAGCACTGAGGAGCAAAGTAGCAGTTTCAGGTCGTCTTAAGCAGGTTAAGGAAGAGTCATTCTCCAAGAAGCCCTGGTTGTGTTGACATGTTCTCTCTTCGTTGACTTTTTTGTTTTCTTTTTCTGTTTTACTTTTCTCCAGAGTACCAAGGTCTGCCTGCCGGGCGGTATTCATGGACCCTCTGAGACTGTGCAGCAAATCCTGTTGGCTTCGCTGCCTGACTGATGCATCTCCGTCTTCTCATCACCCCAAGTTGACAGGCCATGTTACCTCCTGGCCTTCTCTTCAGCACATTGGCAGGGATCTTGATGTGATTTTCCACATATATATATATATATATAAGGTATAACATAGCTTGTGTTATGATCTGATCTTTTCTGTGATCAGTTTTTTTGCCTTTGTAGAGGGCTTGTGTATCAGTGGCTCCAAACTCTTTCCCACTTTCTGCATGCATCTTACTTTTAATTTCTTGAAGAAGGAAATTACTTAGCTGAAGCTTCTGGATTTAATAAAGATATTTGGGTGATTTGTGATGACTTGGGTATACAGGAGATCATACTAAAGTCTCCTTTGGAGATATTTTCAATGAAAGTGTCCACATAAAACAACTCAGGCCAGCAGGGAAGGGTTGCGTAAGAAGTTAAGAACAGCCATGTTGGGTCTAACTCCTTTCTCAGGCTGGAGACCCTGCCGGAGACAGGCTGCTGCGCCATACAGACCCTCGGCCTGGCCCAGTATGGCCGAGCTCATGTGTGCTTTATCACACTTAACATATTGCAGAAGGGACTTCTGCAGCTGAATGACCTGTTGTGCAAAGAAACATTTTCTTTTATTTAGCTTCAGCCTGCCCCTTTCTTCTCTCAGCTGATGCTCCTCAGTTCATGTATTGGAAGAGATGGTGAAAAATTTATCAATTGTGGGAAGAACAATCAGCAACTATTGAGAAGGTTTAAACATAAAAGAGTCATTAACATTCTGTTCTACTAAATTTTTGATAACAGTATCAGTTTTAGCAACATTCCCAGAAGTGTGAACGCATCTTCAGAATGTTCAAATTTCAAGAAGTCATTGAGATGACTTCCACCACAGGCACACATCTTGGTTATTTTGTTTACAGTCAGTGCTTGTTGAATTTCAATGTGCGTACGGGCTGGGGGTCTGCAGGCAGCAAACTTGGCTGTTGTTTGATCCTTTCCCCCTGCTTCATCACATCTCCTGCTGTGATGCACTGCGTGCAAAGGGGATATAAGACACAGCAATTTAGACTGCATTTTGGACTGAAATTAATTTATTATATGAAATGACCATGAGCTCATATGGACCACACTATTTTGTTCAGTTTAAACTGGTATTTTATATTACATTTACATATGGAAAAGTACACTGTTCTACAGGTCTGCCTGTTTTCCTTTCTCTCTCTGTACAGACTACTCACTCTGGGGAAGTGGTTTAGGAAATGTAAGTAAAGGTTAAAAGTAGGTTATTTCTGCATTATGTAACTACTCTAGATTAGTGCTTCTCTAATTTATTTAAAAGTAAGTTTGCATTACTTTCCTGTCACTCATAAATATTGATAGGTACTATTTGGCTAAATAAATAATTAGGACAATAAATTTAACTTTGGAAACCATGTGAAGCTGCACTGGCTAATCTCTCATCAGCTAATAAGTACTGGCCAGCTGTATTTGGCAGTGTCTTAAGAAATCCAAGGATGGGGGCACTTTGAATTTAATACAGTGTGCTCCTATTATTCTGGTTTAATTATTAACTTCCTACGCAGATGTTTTCATCAGTTGGTAAGGGGAATGCTTATTCTTTGGCGTTGCCATTTGGAGTACTGTCTGTCATCCAGGGGAGCTGGTTTAAGGAAATGTAGGTGCGTGGGGCAAGGAAAACAAACAGGTTCCTACATGCTGCAACAGTGAAGGAAGAGGAAGAGACAGAAATTTGTCTCTGGTCAATTATT